>NC_139043.1:129181592-130381592 GCF_965140915.1 Aythya marila
CCACAACATAAGTTGAGTGCTTTTTTCGAAGTCTAAGGTAAACCATCAGTATAGAACCTGATTACCTCTTTTAGGAGAACTGTACATAATATGTATTCATTAGATTCTATTTTGTATTTTATGCAAGTTATATAAAAGTTGATGCAATCAGTGAAGTTGTGATTGCAAGGCAATACATTGAATCACTTATGCACTGAAATGCTCTGAGATAGCAGATCACTACTTCAGAAAGCTTTTTTATAAAACCCATTACTATGCAAAATAACCTGCATGTCATTGTACTTTGATATCCAATTTTCACTTTTGCTAAAGTACTATACTGAACTCATTTAAATAGAAATCATCTCAAAGAGGAAAATGTTGATTTGTATTGAATCATACTCTTATGCCTTTTGAAGACAAGCAATGAATAATCTCCTCAGAAATTAAAATCTGTTTTCAAATTGTTGATGTTTTAAAACATCAGGTGCAAAAGCTGTCCCTCATGTTCCTTGTGTCTCAGGAGGGAGATGGAGGGGGATGAGGAGGAAAAACACATCAGAGATACCACAATCCCCATTTAAGTCTCCTGAGCTGACAAAGAGAGCTATGTAGCCTGTGGGATGAGTCCACAGATGAATGTTTCTTCAGCTAAAAGCTTTGCGTAAGATAAAGCTGCATCAGTAGCTGAACAATTTCATTTACAGCATCAGATGTGAGATTATTTTTTCCTTCTCTATGGTTTGGCAATTTTATTTCTTACTTTTCTGTGCCAGAAGGTATGGCCTCACTAAGCCTGGGATCAGAGAGGACCTATGTCTAGTTAAGAGAAACACACAAAAGAAAAAAATCAAGCCATCATCTTATACTGTTTTTTGATTTGTTTGTTTGTTTTAAGTTTGCAACACTTGCAAGGAGAGTAATTGTTAATCTTAGAAGTTAGACATCTGGAGGAATGTGACAGGTTAAATAGGTGCACTGAACAACCTCATTGCATACTTCAATCACTGTTCTACGTCTGCATCTCTATATAATAATGGTTGATATTCTGTCTTTTGTTACTATCAATCACTGAAAATTTCAACAGCATGAATATAGTAAAGAGAAATTAAAAGTAAAATATTGTTCGTTTGACACTTATGAGAAAAAAAAACAAACAAACAAACAAAAAACACTATGTTAATACTTTAAACAAGAAAATCTGTGTACTCAAAGTTTACTGACAATAAATATGTAAGGAATATGAAAATCAGTCCTTTACACAGGGAATCTGTAGGAATAGCTTCTTTGTTTGTAAAATTCTCAGTCAGAAAGCTGGGGATAAGAAACTTTTCTGACATGATAAAATTGTTAGATATCTGTAAAATCAAAGATTAAGATTTTTAAAAGTGGTTGCTGAAAATTAAAATATTAAGTTTAATTTCTCAGAAGAGCACAAAAGAGTTAGCTGGTATTTTAGTCTCCTCTGAAGACCCTGGTCTATATTCTTATTCAGATGATTAGAGTGACCAAATTTTTTACCAGTTGTCACCTAAAAGTTTTTTTTCCATTAAAATGTATAAAGTCCACAATTTCAGTAACCCTTTTTGAAGCCCTTGACTAAAATTGATTCAGTTGTTACTACCACAACCATATTAATTTCAGAACATGATGGGGAAAGACATAGTAGATGTAGCTGACTTAACTCACATTTCCTTCTGCAATAAGGCAGCTAGCACAGTATTGTACCTATATCACCATAGAAGGTAAGACTCTGGGCTGAATCGGCTACTGATATGTATGACCACTCTGTTCTCAAAACAGTTATCTAAGATGACTTCTTATTCCTTATGTACAACAGTCTTTCTGTAGAAAGTATGTGATGAAGGGGTAAATTCTTCATTATTCTGTATCTTCAGTAAATGAATTTGAAAATGAAGGATTAGAGACTAACAAAGACTGAGGAGATGAAAGTCAATTGTAAAATAAATGCGCAGAGGTAGAAGAAAAACAAATTAAGGTTTAAGACTATGATCCAGAAAAGTGTGAGGAGATTTGAATATTGTATGTTGCAGGTAATAAAATATTGTATGTTGCATTATTAAAATAAAATAATAATATATTCATGGAGCTGAAAGATATAGAGCTTCATAAGCAATCTGCAGATTCATTGGTTGTCCCACAAGATAGATGATACACTAGCTAGAGTTTTAGAACAGTCAAATCTCATAAAGAATAAGATAGTGCTGTTTTTTAGAAATTTTATCATTGATGGGTATTGTCACCTTCAGACTGAAAAGACATTGGAAATCCAGCTACATGCAATTAATTCTCTGGCCCATGTTCAGTCTGAGCATATTAACCTTTTCATCTAAACTCCTGATGTGCATAGGAATAAGACTGTGATCCTTCCCACCGTTCTAGCAACCAGTCTGTCTCTGAAAATCCCTGTTTACTTATCAGCAATTAACAGCCATTCATTTCTCAGGGCACAGAGATCTGTGTACTTCTCATTGGCTGCAGATAAATAAATATATGGTGATTATGCCAAGTGGATTCCCAAGACAAAGCAGAGTCTAAAAAATCAAAAAGCTGTTTCTATTGGTAAAGCAAACCTTCATCCACTGAATGGGATGAATGAGCATGTTGGTACTTTGGCTGATGTATGTATCAATTTTTTAAAACAAGGGTTTTTATCATATTTGCCTGGTAGATATTGACACATTGATTTTAACAAACCTAGCTCATCTGGAGATGGGAAACTTAGGTTTCTTCCTCAGAGCACTTTTCTTTGCCACCAATAGGGAAGGTTACTGAATCTCTATAGAGTATGTTTTCCTTACAGAAGCTCAAAAGAAACAAATGGAAGATAATGCTGATTTGATTCAAGAGGAATGCATATCAGAGAATGCAGATAACTCTACAGAAGAGCCTATTGAAGGAGGGCCAGATGCAGATGGGGATGGAGAAGAGATGACTGATGGGATAGAGGAGGATTTTGATGAGGATGGCAGCAATGAGCTGGTAAGGAATAACTATGCCATGTCTGTCTATACAGTTGCTACATATAACCACAGAGAACCAAGAATCTTGGTTAATAAAAAAGGTCACAGCAGCACTGTGATATTCTGTAACAAGTACCAAGCCCTACATTCTTCATACACTGCAGTATCTGTTAAGCAAGGGAACCTCTGAGGATAAACAATAAAACTATATTTTACTACACTTGGTGACTTAAGAAAGGAAATTAAATGTACTTTTTAAAAATTTTATTTTAATTCATGATTGCACATTTAATGAAATGTAAATAAGAAAGGAAAGCATGGGTATTGTTCCGTTTTGCATTGGTTAGCTTTTAACTGGAGCATTTCAAAATAAGATTCTAGAACAGATAACTTTCTCATTAATAACCATGTGGTCTTCAGTAATCCCCAGTCTCTGTCTTCTATGTGTATCTACTGCAGTCTGCACTGACAAATACAGATTTATTTTATTTTATTTTATTTTATTTTATTTTATTTTATTTATTTATTTATTTATTTTACAGAAGGATTTTGACCTAATAAATGTCTGGCTGAAGAGTTTCCAGCATAAACCTACTTTTGAGTAACATCATGAAATGCCCATCATGATGTTAAACTTCAAAGTTCTAAAGAAACATTAACGAGTACTTTGAAAGTCAGATTTACATCTTTTTCTTCATTACAAACAAGAACAGATTGGTCACATTGTTTTAGACACCAGGATTCCATAACACTGCATTTTCTATCTTAGTCTCTTCTACACTTGCATATTCTTCTGCTTTGAGCAGAAATCACTTCTGTTACTCAATGTCACTTTCGCTGATTGCTTTTTAACACACATTTTATCATGTCTACAAATAATAATAATAATAATAAAAATAATTCAGCTATGCTAAAAGGAGCCAGTCAGCAAGGGACCCAGCTGAACCAACACCAAGTCTGGAGTAAGAGTGCAAGTAAATAACCAGCATTTTTGTACTGCTTACTACAAACACAATTTAAACCTACCACTAGTTTGAGCCAATACAGGACCCTCTTGATTGTATGACTCATTATTCCAATGAGAAACGAACCAATATGAATCTCCTCATCTTTTAATGTGTAATGGAGAATAGATGATATTATCACATCTTCTCAAAAGAACAGGTTATAGTCTACTAGTATTAGGGGCCTCTGTAAGCAGTTGCAATTCTGAATTTGTAGGAAGTAGGAATTTTATAATGAATAAATAGTTGTTAATATAACATCCCACTATGGCTAATATCTGATCAGCTAAAGTGACATTAACAGTTGGGTGACCACAGCTAAGGAAGACTGGTATATTTTTCATTAAGTGTCAGACTCCCTGCTGCAGACAAATAAACAGGGAAGATAATGTACAGTATATTAGTCTCTGATGGTTCTGTGCTGTCATTTCACTCTGCGAGTATAGCATATTTAGCATATATTTACACTATATAATGAAGCATGGTGCAGAAATTATGCATCTAGCAAAGGCTTAGGCAGAAAAGTTTCTAAAAAGCAAGAAGCACAGGAAGACTTCTTTAGCAGTGAAGTCTGGAATTGGCATAGCCATGCTTGCAAACTGCTACTTCCAAGGTAAAAAGCTTTTCCCTGCTTTAAATTCTGGCATCAGTTGAAATGCTAAGTGTTGCCCAAAAACCATCTCAGAGGTCTGAACCACATATCTAAGGCAGGGAGGGAACCAGCTCTACTTTCTCTGTATGCTGTTACTTAGTCCTTTAATGGCACTGAGACTGATTGAGTTGGCTGGCTGTATATGGAGAGTAGCATCCTCCATCTTGTGCCCTAGCATTCATGAATGTTGTCCCCCCCCAACCCTGGTACAGTGGTAGAAAGGAAAGTCCAGGGAAGAGGGTTTATGTGCATCACCTCAGCCAGGTGCAGCCCATTCCAATGCCAGGGCAGCAGCAGCCAAACAGCCTCATCTTCCACCATCCTAACACCAGGACATATAGCTGAGAAAAGTCAACATTGCACACTTCAAAACTTAGAATCCATATTGCCATTGATATGAAGTCCTTGTGCTTTTCACGCTTTTCACGCTCCTTTGCCATTTTCCTTAATCTTTGGAAGAGGCCACTTCACATTAGTTTTTCTTCTTGCTATGATGTGGTAATAAATTATCTTTTTTTTTTTAATTTTTTTTAAAGTCTAGGAAGATCAGTGAATGAATAAATATTATGGATGAGATAAAAAATTACTCTATGGAGAATTACTTCAAAGAAATCTCAGGAAAAGGGTGTTTCGTATGGAGGCATAATTATAAACTGAACTGTGCATTTCCCCTATAGTTTTTACCCAGATACTAGGCAGTATTTACCAGTATTGTTATAATATGAAGCTGGTAGGTTATGATGTACGTTTTAATTTAATCTGTCTTCCAGTGGACTCAGTAGGCTTACATATACTTATGTAGATATAATGGCCAATTCCTATAACTTTTACTTTCCACTCCAATCAATGATAGATGAATAACCAGAAATTCAGTAACAAAGCGATCAAATATATAGTGAATACCCAGTAAGAAAATGTGAGAATTCACTCTGCTTGAAAATTTTCTGGGCCTTTTTATCTGGCAATATTCTCTGTTTTGTAAGAAGTAAAGCAGATAGATAGGCTTGTTATAAAACATGCAGTCCTAACAGACGTTTTTCTTCTGTTTCATGAAAACTAAGTTGTTTAAGAATATAGAAGAGCTGACTAATAGAAAATGTGTCTTTTTGGAATGGAGCCAGTTGCAAGTTATTTGAGAAAAAAGAAGTTTTTTATAGCATGAAAAATGTTAAATGTGAAACAAATAGGACAAACTTTCCATGTGTGAAAACACAACCTTAGACTCGGAATAAGAAATACTCTTCCAAAGGGCATTTTTAATGAAATATATAATCTTTCCCAAATATAAAGCTAAAGGGATTTAGGATGATGATGAAAAAAAAAAATAAATAAATCTCTTCTTTCTGCATTAAGACCAGCAGAGCATAGAAAAATATTTGTAATGGGCATAGCTAGTGTTCTGAATTCAGTTCAGCATCAAAAATCAGTTATAAGTCCACTAGTCTTAGAAATATTATTAGAGGAAGAGAGCAACTTGACTTAAATTTGATTTTTTTTTTTCAGTGGTGCAAATTTATTTAGCTGAGAATCTTCTATGAAACCATTTGTCAATATCCTACAGCAGGACTCCTTTTGCCAAACACATTATTCCCTTGCATATTTCCCTGCGAACAGCCCTGAGGCTGTCAGCAATGGCAAGTTCAAGAAGGACAGTCCCACCACGAGAGTCCAGATGCTGCCAGACTGGAATCTCTGAATGTGTGTGTGTAGGAATCTCTGAATCTTTGGACCAGAGGACTCAGAAGTATATTTCTTTCCCAACGTCTAATTTTCACTTGCAAAGAAAGTGACTAGCACTCTGACAGGATGTATGCTGTGGGTTTAGGTGGTAGGATCCATTCTCTAAATTCACACTAAGTCTATTTGGAGGAACAGGTTACTGCATATTAACTGAGTGATGGCAGCTGTCTTCATACCTGCTTTCAGCCTAGACCAACTGTAAAGAAACGTGTAGTGCAGCCTGCAGTCTGAGTTAAGTCAGGCATGGATTTAAGGAGGCTTTAGCCTCTTAATTTGCCTGCCTCACTACATCCATAAAACACAACATGTTCAACAATTGTACACCTTTCTCATCCAGCATTCAGATCAGAATGTTGTTCATCCCTGAATTATCATTTTCTGTGGACTAAAAACACAAACAGTTGTTATGGCTCATCTGAAGTGTGAAAATTTGTTATGCCACAATAACTTGATTGCCCGTCTGAACTCTAACTCAAGACGTGCCTTGTTTGAGTACCTTCTATAGCCATCAAACATCACTTCTTTGGAAAGTTCCTATTGTATCAACTCTTTGCCCTCAAATATGTCTCAGTGTCTCCAAAGCCGCAGACACTCCAGCTTGAGGATCTTTTAAAAATAATCCCCATTACATTTGCTACATTAACATACTGGAGAGTTTTTTAAATGGTGATTTCAGATACATGACCCAGCTATGTATAGGTAGGCTGCCAGAAACTGACAGAGTCAAAGAGTGTACCTCAAATTGCTCAGTGAAAGACCATAATATGCTTTTCTGCAACATGCTCTTGCATGTTGACGTTCCACTGCCTCTTGCACAAGGGCATGCAATAATACATTGAGGCTTCAAATATATAAAATAATCACTAACTTGGAATGTAGATCCTGAGGTTACTTTACTATTCATGTCACTTAACTAGCCATCAGAGATAGCTGGAGTAAATGGAAATTTCATATCTGTTTCCTTTGCTCCTTTTAGACAAAAAACAAGTAATTGTTTATCCAAGACTTTACTAGACCTGTGTATCAAGCTGTATACTCCTCTCCCTAAGTCAAACAGCTTCTAGTTGCTGTGAATTAAAAATCTTTGCTTCCCTTTCCAGTCAGAACACATCCTTTCTTAGTGCTTTTAAGCTTAACATTTCCACAACAGCCCTGTGAAGAAAGCAAGACATTTTTGTAGTTTCCAGTCTTGCCTTAAAGAAATAGGATCTTCACATTTCCAAAATCCCCTCATACATAGATCACAAATAGGTAACAAATCATGGGAATACAAATCATCAATGATATCAAGCAGTTTTTAGGTGCCTAGTGAAGCTTTAAATTGTAAGGTGTAAGAAGGAAAACCAGTAACCTTTTCTTATTCCTGTGGCTGGACAGAATAGAGCAGAAATGTCATGACTGCAGCACAGTCCAACACCCATTTTGATATTTGAGGAACAGCTGGCCTTGGCATCCTGAAAATAAGTTCCTTTTACTCACTACAATTAACATCAGTAGTATATGGCATGATGAACAGCATGTGGGAAAAGCATGAATTAGCTTGCATGGTGGTTTCCTTAGTCTGCCTATTTAGCAGCTGGCCAGAGCATTTCATAGAACTGCTCTGAACTTGTTTCAAATGGCACTAATACATCATCAGGGAATCACTGGCTTAAAGTAAACTGTAACTTATCACCCCAGTACCCTTGTAAATAATAAAGGTGGCATCTGATTAATTAGCTGACAGCCTGAAGTATTGTAGATTTGGGGAGGAAAAAAAAAATCACTTCCAGCTAATGCTGAATGAAATATCAACAAACCAATTAACTGGAATGAATAATGCACAAGCACTCATATCTATATTACATTTCAAAAGAAGAATAGTTTCTATCAAACTGTCAGCCTTTCATAATAAATAACTATAATAATAATTGTACAGTGGTGGTTCAGTAGTTAAGCATTCAGTAGAGCAAACAGCTTTTTCTGGTGGACCCACGATTCCACTAATTTCAAATACAGTAGATTTATGGTGTCATAATTCAGAGCAGACTCTGGTTAGTGCTTGACTGGAATTTGAAGGATATATTCATATTTGCAGCATCGTGATTTTATGCTGGTGTGGTTATGTTAAAGATTGTGAAGCTACACAAGCATTAGATTGGAGTTCCACATTAATGAGTCATCTCTAATACAAAGTCTCGAGAGGCATTTATATTAAATTATATCAGAAACAAAAAGTATAGAGCCCACTTCTGGTTACAATGCAGATTTACTGCCATTATTTCAACATCAATTATAGTTCCCTTTCTAGTAACTATACTTCAGCTACAATTGCTTCTCAAAGACATTCCATTTCTTATTCCTGTCCTTTTTCCCACCTCTGCACTTCATGTTTTCAATCTATACCAAATTTGTTTCAATAGTCTGATATAGTCAATCATGTTTCAAACATAAATATTAGAAACAGCCATAGGAAAGAAAAAAAAATATCAGGATAATCCTCTTGCTGTACTGAGTTTCATTATGTAAAAATGAAAATGTTGTGATATAATAATAGCCACATTTCTTATGGGAATTTATGCAAAATCCCATTTAAATCTATGGAAGCAACTAGTACTTTGGCTAAACCTCTTCAAAAACATTTTCCCTCCTAAAAGTAATTAAAGGAAATTAAAGTAATTTAGTAGCAAATCTGTTTGAAACAGTGAAGCTTCCTTTAATTCTTTCCTTAACATGAGAATTCTTGAAAATATTCATCAGAGTCGAATAAGATCTACAGAAAAGGAATAAAACTTTGACTGATAATGTAGTTTAGATCCTAATTTGCATATCACAAAATAACAAGATTGACCAAATACATTACTATTTGAAAAGGTTGATAGTATTTAATTTATTATTGTAATCAAATTGGATTTTTAATTTCCTGGTTTTTTGTTTGTTTTTTATTTTTGTCAATAGCATTGGAGCAGGCCAGATTTAGTCTTCTTTAGTCTTCTAGTTTCGTTGGGTTAGAAACTGGCTGGATAGCCGGGCCCAAAGAGTCATGGTGAATGGAGCCAAGTCCAGTTGGAGGCCAGTCACTAGTGGCGTCCCCCAGGCCTCGGTGCTGGGGCCGGTCCTCTTTAATATCTTCATCGATGATCTGGACGAGGGCATCGAGTGCACCCTCAGTAAGTTCGCAGATGACACCAAGTTAGGTGCGTGTGTCGATCTGCTCGAGGGTAGGAAGGCTCTGCAGGAGGATCTGGATAGGCTGCACCGATGGGCTGAGGTCAACTGCATGAAGTTCAACAAGGCCAAGTGCCGGGTCCTGCACCTGGGGCGCAATAACCCCAAGCAGAGCTACAGGCTGGGAGAGGAATGGTTGGAGAGCTGCCAGGCAGAGAAGGACCTGGGAGTGATGGTGGATAGTCGGCTGAATATGAGCCAGCAGTGTGCTCAGGTGGCCAAGAAGGCCAACGGCATCCTGGCTTGTATCAGAAACAGTGTGGCCAGCAGGGCTAGGGAGGTGATCGTCCCCCTGTACTCAGCTCTGGTGAGGCCACACCTCGAGTACTGTGTTCAGTTTTGGGCCCCTCACTACAAGAAGGACATGGAGGTGCTTGAGCGGGTGCAGAGAAGGGCGACAAAGCTGGTGAGGGGCCTGGAGAACAAGTCCTACGAGGAGCGGCTGAGGGAGCTGGGCTTGTTCAGCCTGGAGAAGAGGAGGCTCAGGGGCGACCTTATCGCTCTCTATGGGTACCTCAAGGGAGGCTGTAGCGAGGTGGGGGTTGGCCTGTTCTCCCACGTGCCTGGTGGCAGGACGAGGGGGAATGGGCTTAAGTTGCGCCAGGGGAGATTTAGGTTAGATGTTAGGAAGAACTTCTCACTGAAAGGGTTGTGAGGCACTGGAACAGGCTGCCCAGGGAAGCGGTGGAGTCACCATCCCTGGACGTCTTCAAAAGACGTTTAGATGTAGAGCTTAGGGAAATGGTTTAGTGGGGACTGTTAGCGTTAGGTCAGAGGTTGGACTCGATGATCTTGAGGTCTCTTCCAACCTAGAAAATTCTGTGATTCTGTGATTCTATTGTCAATAGAATTAGGCTGATTAAGCATGTCAGAAAGATCAATGGCTTTTCTAGCAATATGCAACATGATGAATGCACTTATATAAAATACTACTTAAGAAAAAAAAAAAAAGATTAAAATTCTAAATAATGTTAATGGCTGAAGCAAGATCATGCCAGAAATCTTATTTAGATTACTTTAAATATTATTGACACCAAGAAAATTTATTTTTTTCTGGTGCACTGAACTAATTGGACTTCATTGAAAGCTTGCTTTCAGTATCAGGGGAAACAAAGTTCTTAATTCCTGAGACAAATGAATAGGTAAAAGATTGTATTCACTTGATAAATACCAATGTAAGATGTTTGTACTTGAGCAAGCTAAGAGAGTCATTAGGGGTAGCACACCTGTCAGATACTAATGTGTTGTACCTTCCAAAGCTGCAGTAAATCTAATAACCTGTGACTGAAAAAATAGAGAAAGTAATAAAAGCATGTCATGAAATCAAAAATTGTAAGAAACTTCCTGACATGCCCTTTTGTTACATTTAATGTATGCAATATCACAGTAGACTTTGTTGTTCATGCTCTGTTGTATGAGTGAGTCATTGGAAAGGCCTTGCCACCAGCTCCCCCTTCTCATTTTTCCTGGCAGTAGATTTCTCAGAGGAAGAATACCTAAGTGGTGTTCAGGGTTTTAACCAGGTAGCTCCTGAAATGATATTTTTTTATTATTATTATTTACATCTTATCCCCTAGATGGATGGGAAGCCACAGAAAATCATAGAATCGTAGAATATCCTGAGTTGGAATTAAGGATCATCAAGTCCAACTCTTGACACCGCACAGGTCTACCCAAAAGTTCAGACCATGTGACTAAGTGCACAGTCCAATCTCTTCTTAAATTCAGACAGGCTCGGTGCAGTGACCACTTCCCTGGGGAGCCTGTTCCAGTGTGCAACCACCCTCTCTGTGAAGAACCCCTCCTGATGTCAAGCCTAAATTTCCCCTGCCTCAGCTTAACCCCGTTCCCGCGGGTCCTGTCACTGGTGTTAATGGAGAAAAGGTCTCCTGCCTCTCGACACCCCCTTACATGGAAGTTGTAGACTGTGATGAGGTCTCCCCTCAGCCTCCTCTTCTCCAGGCTGAACAGGCCCAGTGACCTCAGCCGTTCTTCATACGTCTTCCCCTCCAGGCCTTTCACCATCTTCGTAGCCCTCCTCCGGACACTCTCCAACAGTTTCATGTCCTTTTTACACTGTGGTGCCCAGAACTGCACACAGTACTCGAGGTGAGGCCGCACCAGCGCAGAGTAGAGCGGGACAATCACCTCCCTTGACCTACTAGCGATGCCGTGCTTGATGCACCCCAGGACACGGTTGGCCCTCCTGGCTGCCAGGGCACACTGCTGGCTCATATTCAACTTGCTGTCTACCACGACCCCCAGATCCCTCTCTTCTAGGCTGCTCTCCAGTGTCTCATCGCCCAGTCTGTACGTGCAGCCAGGGTTTCCCCGTCCCAGGTGCAGGACCCGGCACTTGCTCTTATTGAACTTCATGCGGTTGGTGATCGCCCAGCTCTCCAACCTATCCAGATCCCGCTGCAAGGCCTTTACACCCTCATTCGAGTCCACAACTCCTCCAAGTTTGGTGTCATCAGCAAACTTGCTCAAAATACCCTCTATTCCTACATCCAGATCGTTTATAAAAATATTGAAAAGTACCGGCCCTAAAATGGAGCCTTGAGGGACCCCACTGGTGACCGCCCGCCAGCCTGACACAGCCCCATTTACCATAACCCTTTGGGCCCTGCCCGTTAGCCAACTGCTCACCCATCGTATGATGTTTTTATTTAGCTGTATGGTGGACATTTTGTCCAGTAGGATCCTATGGGAAACCGTGTCAAAAGCCTTGCTGAAGTCCAAAAAAATCACATCAGCTGGTTTCCCTTGGTCCAATGCAAACACACTTTGTGTCTCTTTCTACTAGAATTTCCAGCCTGTAATTGCATATTTGTAAAATGAATGAGCAAAATAATTTCCTCATCTTCATATCTATTCCTCTGCATTTCCTCTATATTATTTAGTTCTCAATTATAATAATTTTTTTTTTAAAAAAAAAAGCTTTTAAAACATTTCTAATGCAAATAATATAATTTAATTACAACCATTAGAATCTTACAGTGCTGATGCAAAACAGCTTGAAAGCAAAGTTGTTTCTTCTGTTTATCTCTTTTTAAATAAAAAGATGGGGAATCAAGAAGTTTGGGTCCCATTCTCAGCATTACCACTGTGCCAGTGGGTTCAGCAGGCAGAATGTACACGTAGACTCAGACCCTCTTTCTGAGGTCAGAAAAATGGCCTTCAGCCATACAGTGAAAAAGTGGGAAAGAAACATTCCCCAAAGATATACTATAAACTAATAAAGACTATATGGTTTTCAGTCAATAAAATTACAAATTTTATTTCTCAATTTCAATTTCCTCAATGAATTTGCTTTACTTTTCCATTGCACCCTGGTATTAGTCCTGATGTGAGTGAAGTTTCAATCATTTATCTTACAGCATTTTCTGCTAAAAATTATTAGTACAACCTCTCTTTTTGAGGTATGCAAGGTAATTGCAGACAGGTCCCTTCAGGTCCATCAGAGTGAACATTAATAAACCCTGCCAGCAGTTTTCAGGGAACGTACAGCAAGAGCAGGAAATCTTACATGTGGTGTTCTACATACCATCCACACCACTGAAGTGCATTTATGCGCAGCAGTTTTGTTTAAATGGGGTGCAACAATTCTGAGACAATAAATGTGTATAAATATTAAATCAAGGTTTTTTTGTTTGTTTGTTTTACTCGCTCTAAACCATTGTAAGAACTGGTCACAGAATTGTGGTATTTAGCCTACCCTAGGCAAACAGAAGCAATGGCTGGTTAAAGCTCAGTGCTGTATGAGACTAGTCCTAAGTAAACTCAAAAGCTCAGAAAACTCAAAAGTCCTAAGTAAACTCAAAACTCAAAGTAAGCTGAAAAGCCTCTCAATACAGAGCACTGGCTGGTATGTGGTATTTACAACCTCCCAGAACTTGGGCAATATGTCTATTTGGCAACATAAGCATGTGTTACATCTTGACAATACATTTGATATGTAAAAGAATTTTGTTAATGCTGCACTACTAAGCTCATGTGCCAGCTTCCTGTGGA
Organism: Aythya marila; assembly: GCF_965140915.1. Classification (NCBI taxonomy): domain Eukaryota; kingdom Metazoa; phylum Chordata; class Aves; order Anseriformes; family Anatidae; genus Aythya; species Aythya marila. Next base: position 129,195,173 of record NC_139043.1, read on the forward strand.
CTGATGTTTTGAAAGGGTAGCTCGTGTGCTTTCTACATTTTGGGGGAAATGAACACTGTTGCTCACTGACCCAGTGCATTGACTGACAATAGATTTAGCCATTATGGTTCATATTTTGTGTTCATTTTACTTTAGTTTAGTTTATTTGTCTGTTTCTGTTTGTTTGTTTTAGGTTTGGGCTGTAGGGATTTTTTTTGTGTGTTTTTGTTTGTTTTTCTAATTTCTTTCTTTTTTTTTTTATTTTGTTTTTGGCAGGGCTTTATCTTAAGCTTTTAGATAAAAATAAGTTAGTTACAGTACTTGATGGTTTTAAGACATCAAAATATTTAATTTTAATGAGTGAGCTTCAACTGTCAAAACCAAGTGTTTTACCTCCACTTATTTCCAGATAGTAATGATAATAATAATCTCTGAATCTATTCAGAGACAAATAATGCTGTCAGCCCAGGACAAAAATTATCTCAGACATGTAAACAAAATACTTGTCTAAATGAGCTGAATTCCTCTCTGATATAAATTAATTGACTTTAATATTTAGTACTAGTGGTCTGACTGTGGTTATTCTATTTAAGTAAATCAGAATTATCTCCACAGATATTGCCTAGATAACCTAAAACTCACAATGGCATAGGGTCAATATTTAAGTGCAGTATGTAAACAAGGACAGCCTCCCAGAAGATACCCTTTCAGGAGAGGGTGGGATGGCTTATTAAAAAAAGGTCACTTGGGGCTTGTACAGAAACACCATTTTTAATTTAAGTAACTCACTTTAAATATGAACACTGATTTCAGTTTCCATCCCTGACTACTTTTACCAATGTAATGCTGGCAACTTGTGAGAGGTGTTGGATAGGTTTTGGGTCACTCTTGACTAACATTACCCAGGCAGAACAGGCATCCAAATAGTATATTCATCTAGCATGAATACCGCAACAGCAGTACAAGGTACAGTGGGAAAGTCATGAGAGATGGGGAAAGGAACACTGGTGTTTTCCAGGTTCTCATTAGCACATTGAAATCCTCCACTCAAGCCAGCCACTGGGTCTGTGTTTGACTATGGATTTGAGTCTATCAGCATAAACCTCAGATTCTTAGATATAACTGAAACTGAGTAATTACCATGCATCACACATTTTTTTTCCTGGTGTGTCAGTCTTTGAAAGTAAACAGCTTTAGTTCCCCTAGAAAACACTCATTTCACAGGCTTTATCAGTATGCTTGAGCCTCAGGAATGCTGAACAAAAAACCCTCAGAGGAAACATTTTTCTATCGAACCTCATCTGCAAGCCAAAGTGAGATTTCATGCAAGTAAACAGGGATAAGCACTGAAAAGCCAAAAGATTTTTATTTTTACACATAAAAATACACAAATTTTAAATGTTTTTTTTTTTTTTTTTCAATACAAATTGCAGAGCCTCTGCAGTTAGTGACCCAATTATTCCAAAAGGTCTCTGTTGTGTTTTTTTTTTTTTTTTTGAGAAAATATAAATATGTTACTAAAAAGATTTTCTGCATGATTAATATCAAAAACATGAAAGGCAGATTGAATTTATCTGTACATAGGCATTTATGGTCTTCAGAAAAGGGAAGCTATTTGGAAGGTGATAGGACTGTAATTGCCATTTCAACAAAAAAGTAACCAGTAAGGAATAAAACAAGCTCAGTCTGGCAAAATGAAGATTTGGAAGTTAATCAAATGCCATCTTAGCCAGCCTGTTATGCTGATATGTGTATCTGAATTTGTTGTTGCTGTTCATTACTAAAAGTATAACACAATTTCATAATCTCTTTCAGAATGAGTAAGTCATGTTCTGGCCCAATAGACAGAGAATCAAAAGGCTAAATTCTCTTCTGCTTCTTCTTTGCAAGGGTTATGCTGATCCTTTCTCAGCTATTAGAAGATTACGCACCATTTGCAGACTATAAAATAATCATAGTCCACTATTTTGTTTTGTAATGTTTACTTTTAAAGGCACTTCTCTTGGAATCCTCACAAAACAAACAAACAAAAAAGTTAGGCACTCCTACACACTTCACATTTAAATCACTTTTTCAGGAAAATATCAAGCAAAAGCTGTTTAAAATATGACCATGTTTTATTGTCATTTCCATGTAGATCACTGCAAGTAATAGTGTTTTGCAGGTAACTCTACATCTTACGTGTTTATTTGATTGTCTTAATTCAGTACGCTATTGTGACTATTTAAGCATCTGTTGGGTGTCATTGTTAACCTCATTCATCTCCTCCTTCCTACTTTTTTCTCCGAGGTTTTGTGGTGCCTCTGGCATGTCGTGCTAAATGGTTTCAGCTCCTTCCTCCAGTGAGCTCTAGTCCTTGTTCCTTCTCTATTAATTTGTTTTTTAACTTTCTCCACTTGCTCTCTATGTTGACTAAAATCTCTGCCTCAAATAACTGAAAAATCTGCTGTTGATTGAACAGGGCATTCTTGAACTCATTACCATCATTCCTTACAATTTCTTTTTTCCCACATGGGTGCACTTCGTTCTTTGACACCTGTCTAAAATCTGATTTGGCTATACTGGGAAAGTTTAGAAGTTATTTCTGTGTAGTTGACTTAAAGTAGTTCTAGTAATTCATAAGCTCTTACATGTACATATTAAAAAGAAATACTACATAAAGTGTAGATATAGTGAGTGTCCTCAGGGTACAAGTTTTAATAGTTCTTTTATACACTAAACTGTGTATTCAAACCTGCACCTTGGCATTGGTAAAATGGGAACTACTGCCTTCGGCATTAATGTTAATTGAATCACCATACCACACTGGGAAATCCCTGCTACTCACATTAATCAGAAGCTAATTCAGTAGGAATTTTATTCTGTAACTTCTTGACAGCACTCCACGTCCTAAAACCATGTTTCTGTAGTATTCAGCAAGACCAAGACCAAAGCTTACCATGCATACTAGGACTCATTTAGACTTGTTTCTCATGGAACCCACTCTCAAGAAGCAGAAAACACATAGCAGTTTGAGTCATATCTCTGGGAATTTGGTATGAATATTCCCTCATATTCAAAGGAAAGTGGAACATTTCCCCTTTGCTATATTTGTCACCAAAGCACATGAATATATTGAATTGCTCTCAGAGCACACTGGTGCAAGCTGAGGAAATTCTGTGGATGCCATAAATGAGAATGTACTGCATTTGGTATGGTTTTCATGCTTTTCCCACTCTTGCTTTATACCAACCAAGAGAGAACGTGAAAGGGAGTGTGCATCTGTGGGAGCATGGTTTCTCCAGGAAGGACTCAAGGCTGGGGAAGCCTTGTGTGTCCTGGGTAAAGACTTCTGGGCAGCAAAGCCTGCAAATGCACCACATCCCACCTTTCCATCTTTTCTATCTTCCCCTCTTTGGTAACCCTGCAGCCTACCCCAGACTCTGCAGAAGGTCCAGTTCCCTCAGCTTCAGACCCTTCCTACTGTCACCAGACACTATACTGCTGGTCCCTGTGTCTTCTCCTAAAAGGGACCCTGTAGAGGAAAATGGCTGCAAATAGATAAATAAATAATAAAACAGTGGAATGGGAGGTAAACTCACAGCGTAAACTAAGGTGGACAGTTTTTTTCCTCCTTCTTGCTGCCCATGTCTCTCAAGAAATCCCAAAAGGGACCATGGGAACTCTAACCCATAGTGTTCCTTCAGCCTCACATCTGGCCATCATCAAAACTGCAGCATGTCCTCATTGGCACTCTCAAAATACTAGATCTTGTCTCCACCACTAAACTCAACCATATTTATCACAAATCTGCCCACACAGATTTCTGAGAAGTAAAAGATATATTGGTCCAGGGGAAAATGAGTATTTGATAGGGCTTCTCATTCTTCCTGATGACTTTTATAGGGCAAGCAAGTGAAATAGAGCATTTCAATACAAAGGATGGGAGTTTGTTTTCATTGCTGAGTAAAACAGCCGTTCTCACATGTACTCACATAAGTACTAACACTTCAAAGCAATTAAACTGTTCACTGAGCAGAAAAATGATTCTGTAGTGTTTTCAGCAATTAAAGTATGATTGACAGAGTACAAAAGATAATGATTAGTTTTCATCATTTGAAGGAAGATTTAAAGAAGGTGCAACTGTTTCATTTAATTATTCTTTATTAATATTAACCGAATTATAATTCCATCCATTTTTATATGCAGTAACTATTCTATCACTATCTCATTATAAAAAGTTTTGGTTTAGTGCCATAATTTTGTCTATCTGGTTTTGCATAGTCTTACAAATGACACTAGTAAACCCATGATACATATTCATATTCCCCTACTAACTAAACTGAACATTTCTGTTTCATTATACTAAATCACCTACATAACTAAGGATATTCTATGATTCTATTTTTGGTCAATGGCAAGTTGAATATGAGTCAGCAACGTGCCCTGGCAGCCCAAAGGGCCAACCATACCATACCTGGGGTGCCTCAGACACAGCACTGCCAACCAGTCAGGGGAAGAGATTGCCCTGCTCTGCTCTGCATAATACTGCGTGCAAGTTTTGGTGCTGCAGTATAAGTACATAAAACTATTAGACCATGTCCAAAGGAGGGCTACAAAGATGGTGAGGGGTCTAGAGGGAAAAGCACATGAAGAGCACCTGAGGTCCCTTGGTTTGTGCAGCCCAGAGCAGAGCAGGCTGAGGGGAGGCCTCATGGCAGCCTGCAGCTCCCTCACAAGGGAAGCGGAGGGGCAGGCTCTGAGCTCTGCTCTCTGGGGACAGCAACAGGACCTGAGGGAACTGCATGGAGATGGGAGGGTCAGGCTGGGTGTTAGGGACAGGTTATTCACCGAGAGGGTGGTCGGGCACTGGGACAGCCTCCCCAAGGCACTGGGCATGGCACCGAGCCTCATGGAGTTAAAGAAGCATTTGAACAATGCTCTCAGATGCAATATATGATTTTTGTGTGCTTCTGTGTGGACCCAGGAGTTGGATCCTTGTGGGCCCCTTCCAACTCAGGATATTCTATGAATTCTCTTACTTAATCAGAGATTTTATGCTTTAAAACAAGGAGCAAAGTGCACAGGTTATTTCAAATGAATAGAGCTATGCATGCTCTATTTCAAATTAACTCAAATGTGGAGTCAATGTGATAGGTAACGCAAATTCAGGTTTCTTTGGTAAGCCCTGTTTGCTGCTTGTGAATTTCCAATCATGATGATGAATGCTATGTAAACCACAATAGCAGGATACCCTAAAAACATAAATTACAGTTTATTGCACTCAGTGTGAGTTGCCTGCTTAACAGAAAGGAAGGATATTGTCTTGAGTTAGATCCTGCAAATAAAATGGCAATGTGCACTACTGCATTTTTTAATGCATCCTGATTTTTCTCATTTGGGGGAAATGTCTGGAACAATAATGGTTATTCAAGATTTGAGCTTGTTTGTTTGTTATAAATCTGTTCTACAAATAGATTCAGTTTTTCACTTCTTTGATTGTCCGGATGGTTATATTTCATAATTAGAAATACATGTATATATTAGAGATGAAACACTATGCCATCCTAAATAAAATAATAGTGGAATTTTTGGCTCTGGATTCAGTATTCTTATTTGTACAGATAACAGGATAGAAGTGAGCAACAGATACAACCAAAGCAATTAATCCATGGTTGCAATCTGAGATCGTGCTAGAATGAGGGCAGGTCTTGTAAGTGAAAGGACAGTGTAGAAGCTGCATCTCAATGGGGCTTGCAGATGTTTTGCAAAAAGCAATGTATAGCAGTCATGTAACCCACAGTCAAAGCCTAGCCAGATACCAGCAGCAACATGGGAAGGTGTCAGGCATTGAGTTAGCTGCCTGCAGAAGTGCGACTTTGCCTGAAACCAAGCAGGAGTCAGAATTAGCTGTAGCTGTCTCCCTTCTAGCTACTAACTCAAAAGTCTAGTCTTGAGAACTGGATTGTCTGGCAAGGAAAATAGTAGGATAGCAAGGGGAAGGATACTTGAGGCTTTGAGTTTCAAGCCCATGTGTATATGTGCATAGTCATCCGCTGTTCAGCTGCATTTTTCTGGGAATTTCTAAGATTAATGGTATAGTGAAAGCTGTTCAGAGCAGTCGATTGCTTAAAAACAGATGCATTTTGTCAGATGAACATCTTGTATATACTTGTTGGGTGCTCTTATTGCATATAATTATTGGGGGGTAAACCATACAATAAATTCTGTAATGTCCCTATTCTGTGGGACATTTCTCCAAACATTTTTTTAATGTATTTCAAGGGAAGATGTTAATCATTTACATCTTTTGGGTTATTTAGTCAAGGTGCATTCTTTATACACCCTTCCAAGGACATATGCAGAATTTATACTCTCATTAAGTTTTGTACTTATACATTTAGGTATGGAAGATGAACATGGGAAAGAAAGTCCAAAGAAAGTCCAGCACACTTTTCCAATGAACTCTCTTAGAAGTAAACTAGAGACTTAGAGGGAACAAGGAACATGTCCTTGTTGTTTATCCTTTTATTTTCAGAACTGTAAGGAAGAACAAATAAACCAGAGCAACAAAAAGTCTGAGCTCTGTTTGGGTCCAGCTAGCAGAGATCAAAAGTCACACCTCCCACAGAGAAATAAAGTCCACCTAACTGAATTTAGAAAAGTCAACAGCACCCGCTTGGCCACAGAACAGTGGTCAGCATTACAGCTTCCAACTGTTTGGGGAGGCTGGGAAGACAGGGGTGGGTCACCCAATTCTAAACAAAATAAAAATTAAAAAAAAAAAATAGTGTCTTGTTGTCTTTAACACATATTGAGTGTACTTTCTTGTAAAATGCTCTTAGGAGAAATACTGAGTGCAAACTATTCTATTGCATTGTGCTTGATTACTATGAAGCACATATCTTAGAGAGAGTGGGCCCCTGGCAGGTTGTCTGATGGCTAGGTTCTCCCCCAGGAAACATCATTAACTTGCAGGGCGTTCCTAAAGATCTACAGATGTAGAAAGTGGAATTATCTTTGAGGGGAGACAAGTGATAAGAATGGTAAAACTTACAAAAAAAATAAATAGAAAACTATAGATTTCTACTGAATTTTACTTGATTTTATCTGAATTTTTACTCCATTATTTTTATTGATTATAGTTTGGGTCCCTTCAAGTAGAAGAGCACTTACATTTAATCAGGTTTTAATATATAATGTTGGCTTTCCAGTGTTATATATATTGTGACAGTGCAAAGTTAAAATTAATTGAATATGGTATAGTTGGTGTCTGGTAAAATGCTAGAAGGATAATACTGGAACTATAATAACAGCAACAGTAACATTTGTGAAAGTCTGAAATAGTGTTATGCCTAAGAAGAATGCTTTCAATAACTCATGCTCACAAAGCCAGCCATACAGGGGAAGCAAACAGCAGAAATAATTTCAGGTGGAAAATGAACCAATAAATATTCCATAACCTATCTCCAGCTTTTTTCAGAGATTATGATGGCAATTAGGACAGTATATACTGTTTCTTTGATATTGTCTATTGCTGCCAGGACTCCATGTTCTGTTGGGATATTCAGTTCATTATAAGCAGTACGTTCAAATCATGCTTTTTAAAGTATTTTTTCTGTTAGAACTACATCAAATGAAAGCCATATTGCTAGCTTAAATGTAATTCAGTTCATCCTTGTCTCAGGATGTTTTATATATGTGTAAAGGGAAGGAAATGAAAAGATTAAAAAATATATTAGTCATCATGTGTGTTTTTTAATGTCATCAGCATTACCATAAAGCCAGCTGATAAATTGCATGCTACTCAGAAGAAAGAAATAGAATGAAAGAAGTATTATATTGAACTAGATTAATCATAGTACTGGGTTACCATCATTCTAAGGAAAATAAAAGCTTGACTGTTTCAGATTGTAAAGTTTCTTCTCAGCTTTTAAGATTATTTGCCTTAAGAGGCAAATAACCAGCCCATGTATTGAAACAAGAACATGGGATTTTGGGCCAGTGGGGTTGATAAATTTTTATCAATGTTTCTAAATGACAGCAAAGCAGAATTGGTGACTTGGATCCAGATGGTTAGCAGTAACGCTTCATAACAGTAATCTAATGAAGCTTTTTAGTGCTGGTGACAGGTAAATGATTGAAAGGTTTATGGCAGGGAAAAAGCTCTGATAAATAACTTGAAACTCTGTCTCTCTTCTTACTTGCATAATTATTGCTTTTTATAATAACATAATGGTACAACAAAGCATAGGTGATGAAACAGTGATAAAAGAGGAACTCTCTAGAGCTAATAGGATATACAACAGAACCGCAGGCCTCTTCTTACTTCTTGTAAGCTTACTTCTTGGCTACTTAACAACCACTGAAGACTTAGGGAGAGGATTTAAAAATCTTTTTCATGTAGTTAGTCTGTCCAGGGATCAGCAGCTAAAAATAGAGGAAGACCAAGATTTTTCTCAATACAAGTAGAGAATAATAGTTTCAGAAGATTTTAACTGAAAGAAAAAAGTTCTGGGATCTCTCACATGAGCTTTCACTCTAATTCTGTTTACCTGGAAAAGGTACAACCAGAAATCTGGCACTGCCTTTAAAACAAGGGGGAAATCTGATGGCTGTCTGCTTCAAAGAGGAGACCAGTCCTGAAGGGACCTTGATATTGCTGATGAAACCTTTTTCTTTGGAAAACTAGGTTGTCAGTAAATTGAATTTTTAACATAAATCTTCCCTCCCCTCCCCCCCCTTTTTTTTTCTGGGGAAGAAAAAGGTAGACTTAAAACACAGTGGAGGAAGAGGAAATTGGTTGAAAAGAATATCTGGAAAATTTTCAGATTTTTATCAGAGGTCTGCCAGGTTGTGTCAGCAGTTTTGCTTCAGTTATAGAAAACTTTATGTGCTACAGAAAAAAAAAAAAAAAAAGGAAAAGAAATTGGCAACAAGATTTTTTTCCTGACAAAATTAAAATAATAATAATAATTTAAAATTAATAATAAAACCTTATGTTGGATATTTCACTTAAAAAAGAAACTCTCTGTTCCTATTAACATTTTCTACTGTTAGTTTTCCAAACAGATGTGACTGGGAAAGCATTGTCAGTTTTCCTGTGGGTAGGTGGAGCTGGTATGTCTGGTGCTTCCCTGTAGAATCACTGAATGACCAGCTGAAGCTAGTAGCATTCATGGATCCCATAACATGACAGAGATTTTTAGATGTGATCTGCCTCAGGCCTCTGAGTGACCCTCAGAAGCATTGCTGACACTGTATTTTTGCTGTTTCACACTGTGGCTGGAAAAACAATAAAAGAAATCAAGGAATATGCAATTAAAGCCTAGAATATGTACACAGAAATTATAATAAAGTAGATAATGTTAAAACCACTGAGGAAAGACTCATCAAACTGGTAACAATAAGCATTGCTGAAAGCACACACTCAATGTAAATGGTGCAGAATGAGATGCATAAATAGTGCAATGGGACTGAGCAAAGAATCTTACATGCAATTTATTTAGATTGAAGGTGATTATGCAAATAAAGCATTTCATTGCAAAGTGTCTAAGGAGCATTCTTATATTTTCTGCTGCTAAAAGAGAAAGTATCCAACAGTTGTTCAAATAGCATTACTGAGGGGAAGCTTACTTCAACCTCAACAGCTCTTGCTTGATTCACTGTGGTTATTTTGGGCCTTGTGGCCTAACTCAGGACTGCTGCACAGTCCTGGTTGTCTACTGCTGCACAATCAGCCCATTAGCCCTCAAAGTTTTAAGTCTGAAAGTCTGATGGATATTGATATTTGACTGATTTGTGAAAAAAAAAAAAAAAAAAAAAAACACAGCTCATTTACCCTGTAGTCTTGGCTTCCTTTTGAGGATCTGCTGAAATAAATACTCTGTCTTCATACTAAAGCAAACATTTCTTATTTCTCAGTTTCTACAGATAAAGTGATGAGATGCCATGTGTGAATCCCCTGAAGGCTGAGAAGAAAAACTCCAACTTCCCAACAGAAAATTGTGAACCGTGGTTTCTTACTGGCTAGCAAGACCTTTGATTCAATTTGTACAAAAATGCAATTTACTTATTAAAAAGGACATTACTGTTAAAATATTAGAAATTCCATTTCTTATATGTTCTAAGCTGTACAATTGTCAGATTTTTATGGTTTAGATTGTAAATGTGTTTTTCTCTGGCTAATTATTGGTATTATTTTTTTAATTTTGATGTCTTAAAGGCCAATGTACTGTATCATAATAATATGAAGGACATATTTAACAGGTGTGAGAAACACTGTATACAAATGTATATTTCTAAAAGCTATTTTTATGATTAGCATGTTTTACCATATTTAGAGTCAGGTGATATTGCACTTCTTTGTTTACAGCTTAATTCAAACAAGATCATTATAATTAGTGTCACACTTAAATACATTGTATGGTATTTTCCATTATTTTTTATTATATTTTCTATTTAAAATAATCATGTTTACTAATAGACATAGCTGATAAAAAGTAAAAATGACAAAATATGAGAGCAATCCTTGATAAACTGTAAATTGGATCCACTTGTTAATCCCTTTAATCAGATAAGTGCTTTCTGTGATGCCACTCATTAGGCAGTTGTTACAGCCGTATCTGCAAATCTCTAAAGGCAGTTTTTTGTTACCATATGAGAAGTTTACATGGGAGCAAATTTCCTGTCTAGCCAGGTGCATTACTTATAGGCTGTCAATACCTGACAGACTAAGTTGTCTTACTGATTGTTTTATTGGTTGTTTTATTTTTTGGCAGTAGTCTTTCCACTCTCAAACTCCTAACACCTTTCTAGAAGCCTGAAGTTGGAATAATTAATTATTACAGATGTTGTAGGGGTAATCTCAGCATAGAGCTTCTCAATAAATATTTCCTTTCAAACAGAATGGATGGATTATTTCTCTTGCATTACTGAGATATTAAGGGTATCATAGCATGTATGATATGGGTACAAGTATGGGTACTTCTCTGAGTAGCAACTTGTTCATCATCCCAAAGCTAGGCCTCCTCAGTGTTGAAGATGACATGAAATGATGAAGAGGTATTTATTTACATGAGATATACTCCTATAGAAAGAGACATGTCTTTAAAGTAATTGAAGGAGGAAAAAATAATTTAATAGCAACAGCCTTCCAAGAGTGAGAGACATCTTGGAAGATGAGAGATGAGACATCATTTACATATTTATGCTATGTAAATACCCTTCCCAGTCAAATGAAGCTCAGACCTCAGTTGTGTGGCAATCTGGAGCTTATCAGCCTTGACTGATGTCTTTGTCAGGGTATCTGGTGTTTGGTTTCATCCAACACCACACAGATGAACCCTATATGCTAAAGAAGAGGAAGAGAAAGAAAGAGAGAAAGAGAAAGAGAAAGAGAAAGAGAAAGAGAAAGAGAAAGAGAAAGAGAAAGAGAAAGAGAAAGAGAAAGAGAAAGAGAAAGAGAAAGAGAAAGAGAAAGAGAAAGAGAAAGAGAAAGAGAAAGAGAGAAAGAGAAAGTTAAATACTATAATAGATCAAATTTTCAATTTCTATAAAAAACAGCTGTTTGTGAGATGCTAGGTTCACTGCCAAAAAGTGGGGTTATGAGGAGGTGGGAGCTCAAGGACTCTGGTCAGGTTTCCAGCATGGAAACCATCATCACAGGAGTGATATTCTTCAAATATTTGGAAGAGCATATATTTGAATTAAATTATCTGTAGATGAGTGGGAATTTACTTCACTAGATTATGTAACATACTACTCTCACTTACGTTTTTGTATCTTATCTTTAGCTTGTATATTGTCTGTAGAGTTACATGAGTTTACCAGAGAGCTGAGTAGTATATAGCTACTTAATTAAGGAAAGAATAATATAAGTAGTTACACATGAACATTAGCAATTGCAAACTCAGAATATGCCAAAGGTGACAGACCCAGAGAAGTAAAAAGAAAAGATATTACTTCTGTGTAAGTGGAATGTTAGGTCAAATCAAAAAGTGAAATATTTCTGCAGTTTCTCCACTATTTCTCTGCATAGTATAGGTTATGATCATTGTTAACGGCAAAAATGCAACAAAAATTGTCACTTCTGGATCTTCATCTTTGGCTGACAGTTAAAATAAGTCCAAATCTTAGCATCTGAATGGGCATTTTGCCCATTTGAGTTATGTAAACTGCTGGCTGATTCTGAAAGATGCAGAATGTCATCCAAGAAACAGATCAGTTTTCATACTGGTGTTAATAGTTACATATGGGAAACAGTTAGGTGTGTTTACCACCTCCATTCTAAGTGATCTAATAATCTATAAAAAACACCCTTAGATTTTTACAAACATCTTTCCAAACATTATCTTTAGAGTATATATTCACAGAAATGATTTCACAGTCTTAATATCAATCCTTTTTCACACCACAGCTTAAGTTCAGAATATATTTCAAACACAAAAAGAAACCTTTGGTAAGGTGCCATCATAAGGCACTGTTTCATTTGCAACACAGAAGCTTGTTGTGCCAGGCAGTCTATTCCTAGCAGTCTCTTAATGGCATGTTTGCTTCAAATCACCACAAGGGATGCTGGTAGCTTCAACAAAGCTTGATAGTTCTATTCTTGTCATGTATGCAGTATGCTCAGTGTTGTTTGCCATTAATACATGTATAGTACATCTTTACATTGGTTTTGTTAGTTTTGTTTTTTGTTGCTTGGGTTTTTTTGTTTGTTTAATATTGATCATTACTTGCAATATGGAAGAATAGAAACATAAAGAATCTTCTCAAGAATTTGGCTAGTCAACAGTCATATAAAATGCTTTATGGGCAGTCCTGAATTGTATAAATCTATTTTTTACAGAGACCTACATGCTCTGTGTATTTCAGATATTTGTTTCAAGACTGTGCAGCTGCGTGAATGGAAAATATTTACTAAAAAAGCTTTAAAGTTTGGATCAATCGATAAAAAATATTTTTACTTTTGTAAACTCTTATATATTGCTGCTGTTCTTATTGTTTTTCTCTGTAGATCCACTTTTTGTTCTGAAAAAAAAAAATGTAATTAAACTATGTAGATAACTACAATATTGTAAGCCGTCATGTTTTTAATCAATACCACTGCAAGTCAAAACTAAAGTATTCAGGGTTTGCCCATGTAGAGCAGATTAATGAGTCATTACAGTTTTCTTTAAAATGCTGTAACATAATTTTTACATGTCTGTAAATAAATATTTTCTCTGATTTATGCACTAAATCAATTTTGTAATTTCTTCTGCTGAACTGTGACTCTAAGGAACTTTCCAGTAAAAATATGTTTCTCTCATGGAAAAATACCATTTAAAGTTCTGAGATAATATGGTGCTTCACAGACTTTTGAAGAAGTAATAACGGAAATAGAAAGCCATAGTAGCAAGCACTTATTCTTAAATAAATAGAAGGATAAAAATGTGGTAAATGTTGTTACTATTTTAACTGTTTAAAAAACTTAAAGACCATTCCTGTCTTTAAAAAATTTCTGAGAAGAAATGTTACAACATTCTTGAAAAGAGGATTTGATGGGAGGCTGGAGGGAGGGGGAAAGCAAGGTCCAGTAAGTTTCACAGGAATTGCACAGAATTTATACAAATGAAGAATACATTTTATTCATCTTGGAATCATGTATTATCAAAACAGCATGAATATAATTTATGAAAAACATGTAAAGAATCATTGTTATTTTTCTGTTCAGTATTCAAACTTTTTTTTATTTATTGTTTATAATTTCATTCACAAGGTGCCACTATTCACAAACTAAGAAAAATTGATCTGTGAAGTCTATGAGAAAGGTTTTAAAATGATACCGGAATTGTTGAGAACCAAGACTGTCGTGAAATACATATGATTTATATATTATATTTAATTTTCATATTTGAAAATATGTCATCCTTATTGTCACAACTATGACAGATTTTCCACAAATTTCATAAAATTTATAAACATTTTAATCTTATTATATTGGATACAGGACCATTTTCTAATTCAGAAAAAGACACTGCTATAGATTAAATAGTAGCTGATTAAAATAATTCCAAATTCCTTTATAGTGGAAAAGGAAGTCTGAATGCTTTAGTTGCCAGAAATTTCCAATGTCCCTTTTCAAAAAAAATCCTTAGTGGTCTAGAAAATTTAAACCAGTAATGTATCTGTTTTGAGAGGAAAATGGATAATAAACTTTTTTTTTTTTTTTTGCACTTGTATGTCAAGAGTTTATGCGATTAACATCATCAAGAAAATTAACTCTGTTAATCTTAAATTATGCATTGGATGATACTGAGCATGAAGGCAATTCTTTCTGAAGTTAAGATATCAATCCACATGTTAGATGGATAAGAAGTCAAAGAAATTTACCACTTTATAGACAGAGAACCATTCTGAGACTCAGTGACTGCAGGAACAAAGAAAACTATTTCTGAGTTTTGAAATTGTTGGGAAAACCACTGTAAAAATAATGCAAAATTATTAGAGGAATGGTTAGAGGATTTTTCCATTAAGATAGCGGAATCCTGTCTCTGCTTTAAGAGACTTACAGGATGGCTCTAAAGCAAAGTGTTGAAAAGATTTTCTCACAAAATTGTTCCCTTTGAGACAGTAACCTAAGTCTGCATAACTTCAGGCTTTTAAATAAACATGTAGTACTTCTCCATAGTAAGATCTCCTTAAAGTCACCCACTCAGATCCAGAAGCTTCTGATCAGGAAAAAATAAATATATAAAATAAAATCTCTATACAGCTAGGCTTACACACAAAAGGAAGGATGATATATGTATTGAACCTAAAGACATTTGGACAACCTAAACTACACAAAAAGATGTCTGGTTTGGTCAGTGTGTGCCAATCTTGAATCAGCTAAGTACAGACCTGACTAAGGTCTGTCAAGACTAAGGTTTATGTCAAGAGAAAAGAAATTCTAGCCAAGGATCACAGAATCACAGAATCACAGAATTTCTAGGTTGGAAGAGCCCTCAAGATCATCGAGTCCAACCTCTGACCTAACGCTAACAGTCCCCACTAAACCATATCGCTAAGCTCTACATCTAAACATCTTTTAAAGACTTCCAGGGATGGTGACTCCACCACTTCCCTGGGCAGCCTGTTCCAGTGTCTAACAACCCTTTCGGTAAAGAAGTTCTTCCTAACATCCAACCTAAAACTCCCCTGGCGCAACTTTAGCCCATTCCCCCTTGTCCTGTCACC
This sequence comes from Aythya marila, assembly GCF_965140915.1. Classification (NCBI taxonomy): domain Eukaryota; kingdom Metazoa; phylum Chordata; class Aves; order Anseriformes; family Anatidae; genus Aythya; species Aythya marila. Next base: position 129,210,353 of record NC_139043.1, read on the forward strand.
AGGCACGTGGGAGAACAGGCCAACCCCCACCTCGCTACAGCCTCCTTTAAGGTATCTGTAAAGAGCGATAAGGTTGCCCCTGAGCCTCCTTTTCTCCAGGCTGAACAAACCCAGCTCCCTCAGCCGCTCCTCGTAGGACTTGTTCTCCAGGCCCCTCACCAGCTTCGTCGCCCTTCTCTGGACCCGCTCAAGCACCTCGATGTCCTTCTTGTAGAGAGGGGCCCAAAACTGAACACAGTACTCAAGGTGTGGCCTCACCAGCGCCGAGTACAGGGGGACGATCACTTCCCTAGCCCTGCTGGCCACACTGTTTCTGATACAAGCCAGGATGCTGTTGGCCTTCTTGGCCACCTGAGCATACTGCTGGCTCATATTCAGCTGACTATCCACCATCACTCCCAGGTCCTTCTCTGCCTGGCAGCTCTCCAACCACTCATCTCCCAGCCTGTAGCTCTGCTTGGGGTTATTGTGCCCCAGGTGCAGGACCCGGCACTTGGCCTTATTAAACTTCATTCAGTTGACCTCAGCCCATAGGTCCAGCCTATCCAGATCCTCCTGCAGAGCTTTCCTACCCTCAAGCAGATCGACACACGCACATAGCTTGGTGTCATCTGCAAACTTACTGAGGGTGCACTCGATGCCCTCGTCCAGATCATCGATGAAGATATTAAAGAGAACTGGCCCCAGCACCGAGCCCTGGGGGACGCCACTAGTGACTGGCCTCCAACTGGACTTGACTCCATTTACCACGACTCCTTGGGCCCGGCTATCCAGCCAGTTTCTAACCCAACGAAGCGTGCACCAGTCCAAGCCAAGAGTAGCCAGTTTCTTGAGGAGAATGCTGTGGGAGACGGTGTCAAAAGCCTTGCTGAAGTCAAGGTAGACCACATCCACAGCCTTTCCCTCATCCACCCAGTGCGTCACTTTGTCATAGAAGGAGATCAGGTTCATCAAGCAGGACCTGCCTTTCATAAACCCATGCTGACTGGGCCTGATCACCTGCTTGCCCTGCAAGTGCTGCGTGATGACTGTCAAGAGGATCTGCTCCATGAGCTTCCCTGGTACTGAGGTCAAACTGACAGGCCTGTAGTTTCCCGGGTCTGCCCTCCGGCCCTTCTTGTAGATGGGCGTCACATTTGCTAGCCGCCAGTCAACTGGGACCTCCCCCAATAGCCAGGACTGCTGATAAATGATGGATAGTGGCTTGGCCAGCTCCTCTGCCAGTTCTCTCAGTACCCTTGGGTGGATATGACTAAAGTGGCAGGAAAGATTTTGTACACTAAGTAAAGCACAATTTGACAAGTTAGTGCCCTAGCTTTGAGCATTCTCACCAGTGAAATGTTTGGACATGAGGAAGAGAGAGAGAGAAAGTAAAGACATCTGCATATATCATTTACAGCCATTACAAGCAACATCACTGGAAAACTGATAAGAAAAGTTCTTAAAAAAATCACAGAGTGCTATAGGAAATAATCAGTTATTGTTTTTTTGGATGGTGGGGTTATTAACTTATTAGAGACAAAACGAACTAATGTTTTACATCGATACATATTTTGGGGTTGCTATAGTGAGTATTCATTTGGTTAACCTCTCAAAGAAGGGTTGCTGTTCCATACTTCTGTGAACAGAATTAATCCACAATTATCACATCATGTTTCTCAGAAAAACTAGTTCCCATATCATCCCATATAAATCCAGCTTACCAAGAAAAAGTATTTCTAATGGTTACATTTAAAACTTTTGAATACTATCCAGCTAGGTATACTTAACAGCTAAGGTAATGAGAAGCTTTGTGTGACCGCTCAGTGGTGTATTACTATATGTGAATGTCTATAATGCATAGCTATGTATATAGGTGGAAAAAATCTATTCCTCCATTGCTTTGTGCTTTGGATAATTAGAAATTTTTCTCCTCAACTAGAGACAGCTAATGTTGTGGAAAATAAGAATTGAACTCATCCCGAGGGTAACTGCTGATATCAGTCATTAAGTGAGTACCTTCAGTGCTTACTCTCACTGGATACTTAAGCAGAAAATGTAATTGGTGCTCACCCTATAAGGAGTTACAGCAACAGTTAGCATATTATTTAAAGAAATATATATATATATATATATATATATATATATATATGATAATGTAGATTGCAGTTGCTGGTATTGCTCCTGCTGCAGTACTATGTATCAAGAAGTCCAGAAGCACAGCTTTCTTCCCTGTCTTTCACAGACCACAGTAGAGGAAGGAAGGATACACAGCATGGTAGGGCTGCAACCTGAATGAAGTGATTTACCTGTGGATGACAGGAAATCAGTGAAAGAGGATGTGCCACTCACTTTGACTTTGAAGAAATACCCCTCACATCGCTTTCTCAGCATGTTTAGTGACTATTAATTTTCATGTCTCTACCTGTGATGCTGATATTATATTTTCAGGGGCTAAGCCTCAAAAGTTTGGGGTGATTATGATTGAACTTCTTAAGAATTCATTTCTCCAGAAAGCAAAATACATGGAAAGTTAACTCTTTTCAGAATTATGGTAGTGTTTAATCACTTGATGGAATAGTGATTTAACAAAGGTTTGTTTACCTGAGTGGTTACATTAGCAGTATGCTTCCATTGACTAGGAAACTGTGTGTGGGATACCGAAGTTTCTGACACAATCTAAATGCCAAACTCCAATAAAATATTCCATGGTCCTGTGAGGGAACGGGCCATGTAATCTAGCAAATATGGTAACTGGACACTACCAGTAAAAAAATTATCTAGACAGCAACCCAGGCTCTAACCACATCCGTTAAATGGCTGATTTTGTGCCAGAGGCAGCTGGATGCTTTACATTGTATTAGCCTTTCTCCATGGGTAAGTGATTTTATAGATTTTCCAAATAGCTTTCATTGTGAAAAATAGGTAAAACAGTTCAGGTAAATGAGGTAGCACTAACTTGAATCGGCATAGAATCTGGCTTAATTTTTTGGAAAGTTATTTCAGTTTTAGTTATTTAATTCTTTCATTTCCAGGATAAGTAATGTTTACTACCTCTAATGAGTACAGGAAGACCACAAATATTTATTTTCAAAATATTTGCTTTTAAGCTTTTAAAGCATATTTTCTTAATCTAATTTTTCTGACTTTCTACTATACTAAACTAAAACTCCCACAGAATTATCAAAAAATAAACTTTTAGCAAATATGACATTCAGAAATTATTTGTAAAAAGTTTTTTTAATTCATAAACACAAAAAAAAATGAAAAGAGTAGAGAGGTATTTTTTTTTTTATATTGAAAAGTAGAATTTATAAAAATAGGAGAGCTTTCAGGTATGTAAGTCTATTTGATTTTTTTCTGATTTGCCCTTAGACTAAACTTATATGGTTTGACCATTGCACCTTCAATAACAATACTGTTATTGCAGCAAATCAAAATTGATATGTTCTTATCAGAGATGGAGCTATACCACTACTCATATATCTAGTCATTCCAAATTCTGATTTATCTATTTGATATACAAGCCTGTTTGCACAACATATATATATACATATATATATAAATAAATTATATATAAATTGGGGGTTGTTTTGGTTTTGCCAACAGACATAACAAGTTATCTCTCATATTCTGTCCTCTATCAGTAATGTACTTAACACAGTTTTATGCAATGTGTGGTAACAGGGAAATAAATGCCTAGACATTTCTTTCCTTAGTTTTTTACAGGACAACTTTCATTGGTATATGCCATAAGATTTACTGGGTTTGTGGCGACACATTGCATTATTTGTGATTAATGTATCAGTGCGTGAAATGGTGTTTTACAAATCTATTCACTGAGTGCTATTATTTAAGGAAGCAGGCCTCAGAGAGCAAGTGTCATGCCATGTCTCAGGAACACAAAAGTGTTTTTTTGACAGCAAGCTATATAAAATCAATTGTGATGATTTCAAGGATGAGTGACCTTTCAGATTTTGATATTTCTCCATTTACGTGAGGACCATTCATAAGTGAATTTCATGTTCTGAATGTTTTTTGCAGTAAGCCAATAAGGTAGAACTTTAATCACAGGAGGACCTCACAGTATCACAGGAACTGTAATAACAAGAGAGCTAAATGAACAATTTGTTCCAAGAAGGTTTGGGAAGATCCAAGGCATGTCACAATATAGGGTGATAGCAAAAGACAATAAGAATAATGGCAAAAATCACTGCCCATGGAATTGCATGCAGGTAGCCAAGTAGGCAGCTGAATGCTCTATCAAATATGGACTTCAAGTAAAAGAGAAGCTCTGTGAAACTCCATGCAATGCAGAGCTACAAAGAGAGCACTTCTGCTGCTTACTGAAGTGAACAAAGGACCTGAGCAGATATTAGATTTCCAGTCATTTCCTCAGACAGCACTTTTCAAAGGTGTCTTTCTACAGTGGACAAGTTCAAACTTTTTTTCTATCACCTTCATCTCCTCTTTGGGTGCAGGAATAAAGAGCATGAATGGGTAGGTATGTGTACACACACAATATGCACAGCCAATGGACCTGCAGATGAAAGAGGTGCTTTTCCAGTCCCAATGCTTAGTGAAAACTCCTTGAGGAGTGAAGCCTCACTATCTTCAGTGAGGTAGCAACAGGCTGAGTTTGGAGGATTAAAACTCACACAGAGCTTACAAGCTCTTCTTTAAAACCATTTTTATATGCAGATTTCAAGCAGTCTCAGAAGTTTAAATCCTTTCCTGGCTATAGACAGGGACTCAATGGCACAGGAAGGCCATTTAACTGGCTCACATAGTTTTTTTCTATTGGTAATAGCAAGAATCACAGAGGACTAAACAGGTTCTAGACCTGGTAAAACCATTACAGATTAAAAAAAACTCTTTGAACTCTTTGGTAGTACAGTAGATCAGATCTTTCTGTCTCTTTATGGACAGAGATCTAAAACTAAATAGTCCACATCATGCTGGCTATAATTTTTTACAGATGTGAATGATCAACATTATAATGGAGACTAAGTCATAAATCATATCTCACTTTCCAGCAAAATGTTCCAGTCATGGCAGTTCTAAGCTGGCAAAATGTTAACCATGTTTTGGAGCAAAATAGTATGTGAAAGCAAAATGATGTAATCTTTCCAAGCTAAAACGACATTGAGTATTTCCTTCACCAATGATAATCAAATTTTAGATAATCAAATCTCCATAGAAATGCAGATGAAAAATTAGAAAGCCATGCAAACAACATTTGCCAACAGCAAATATAGAAATGCATAAGTATGTGTCCCCATAAGGCTTGGTTTTCAGGACTGCTGAGAAAACTAAACACTTGCCATTGAAAAGAATAAGGTTTAGTTACCATGAATCATCATGACTGAGAAAGGATCATGCTACTGTAGTATGTTGCCTCTCTGAAAAAATATCTAATCTTTTATATTCTTCAAAGACTTTTTTTGATTCAAACAAATGTGAAACTTGCTAAACTAATATTTTTTCTAATGTGTACAGTCAACACTGTACACGTTAATAAATAATGAACTTCAAATCACTTGAGGCTGGAAATTTTCCAGACAGGTTTCGGCCTAAAGACTTATAGAATGGTTTGGATTGGAAGGGACCCCTAAGGGACCCTTATGTACTTCCACCCACCCTGCTATGGGGATACTTGAGGGATACTTGCAGGGATACTTGACCAGATTTCCTAAAGCTCAATGCAACCTGGCCTTGAGCACTTCCAGGGATGGGGCATCCACAACTTCTCTGGACAACCTGTGCCAGTGCCTCACTCTTATACTTAAGGATATCTAATATTTAATCCTTCCTAACACCTAATCCAAATCTATCCTTTTTCAATTTAAAAACATTACCCCTTGTCCTATCACTAAACTCCCTGAGAAAGAGTCCCTCCCCAGCTTTCCTGTAGGTCCCCTTTTGGTACTGTAAGGTTATTTTAAGTTCTCCCTGGGGCCTTCTCTTCTCCAGACTGAACAACCTCAACTGCCTCAGGTTGTCTTCATAGGAGAAGTGCTCCAGTCCCCTGATCATGGTCCCCCTCTGGACTCGTTCTAATTGGTCCATGTCCTTGCCCTGATACAGGATCTTGCACTTGGCCTTGTTGAACCTCATAAGGTTCACACAGGCCCACCTCTCCGTCTCAAGCCTGTCAAGGTCCCTCTATATGGCATCCCTTCCCTCCAGCGTGATGATCTCTCCATGCAGCTTGGTGTCATCAGCAAACTTGCTGATGGTGTACTCAATCCCACTGTCCATGTCACCAACAAAGATGTTAAACAGTACCAGTCTCAATACTGGCCCATGAGGAACACCACTCATTACGGATATCCAACAAGACATTGAGCCATTGACTGCAACTCTTAGAGTACAACCATCCAGCCAGTTCCATTCCCCACCAAGTGGTCCATCCATCAAGTCCACGTCTCTTCAATTTATAGACAAGGATGTTGTGCAGGTCAGTGTCAAATGCTTTGCACAAGTCCAGGTAGATGATGTCAGTTGCTCTTCCACTATCTACCTACCAGTGCCATAACCCTGTCATAGGAGGCCACAAGATTTTTCAGGTATGATCTCCTGTTGGTGAAGCCATGATGGCTGTCACCAATCACCCCCTTATTTTGCATGTGCCTTAGCATACTTTCCAGGAGTATCTGCTCCATGATCTCACTAGGCGTAGAGTTGAGACTGACTGGCTTGTAATTTCCCAGGTCTTCCTTTTTTCCCTTTTTAAAATGGAGGTTATATTTCCCCTCTTCCAGTCAGCAGGAACTTCACCACACTGCCACAACTTCTCAAATATAGTGGCTTAGCAACTTCATCCACCTGTTCCCTCAGAACCCACAGATGTATTTCATCAGGCCCCATGGAATTCTATACCTTTATGTTCCTTAGATGATCTCAAACCTGATCTTCTCCTACAGTGCACGGTTCATCATTCTCCTAGTCCCTGCCTTTGCCTTTGTAGACTTGGGCTATGTGGCTACAACACTTGCCAGTGAAGACTGAGGCAAAAAAGTCATCGAGTACCTCTGCGTTTTCCATATCCTTGGTAACAAGGTCTCCCATTACCTTATGGAGAGGGTCCACAATTTCCCTGGTCTTTCTTTTATCACTGACATACCTATAGAAGCTTTACTTGTTGCGCTTGATATCCCTCACTGAATTTAATTCTAACAGGACTTTAGCTTTCCTAACCTGATCCCTGGCTGTTCAGATGATTTCTCAGTATTCCTCCCATGCTACCTGTCCTTGTTTCCACCTCCTGTAGACCTCATTTTCCTGCCTGAGTTTGGTCAGGAACACCTTGTTCATCCATGCAGACCTCCTGACATTTTTGCCTGACATCCTCTTTGTTGGGATGCATAGCTCCTGAGCTTGAAGGAGGTGATCTCTGAACATTAAGCAGCTTTCTTGGGCCTCTCTTCCTTTCAGGACTTTGTCCCATGGTGCTCTACCAAGCAGATCCCTGAAAAGGCCCAAGTCTTCTCTCTCAAAGTCCAGAGTAGTGAGCTTCCTGTACAACTGCCTTGCTGCCCTCAGATCCTAAACTGCATGATTTAATGGTCACTGCAGCCAAGACTGCCCTTGAGCTTCACATTCTCCACCAGCCCCTCCTTGTTGGTGGGAATGAGATCCAGAACAGCACCGCACCTCTCTTTGTTGGCTTTTCTATCACTTGGAGAAGGAAGTTATCAATGCACTCTCGGAATCTCACAGATTGCCTATGCCCTGCCGTGCTGTTCCTGCAACATATATCAGTGGTTGAGGTTCCCCATGAGGACCAGGGCTTTGAGGTTGCTCCTAGCTGTCTACAGAGCATCTTCATGAAATTGTTTTATATTTGTCAGCGGTATGACCATGAGCCAGCACTGTGCCCTTGTAGCTATGAAGGCCAATGGCATCCTGGAGTGTATCAGAAGGTGTGTAGTTAGTAGGTGGTGAGAGGTTCTCCTCCCTCTCTGCTCTTCCCTGGTGAGACTGCAAGTGGAATATTGCATCCAGTTCTGGGCCAGTTCTTGCCTTTGCTTTGAAGGTATAGGCTCAGAGGAATTCAGAGTGCATGCTCAGTGAGGGGTGGTCGCACGCTGGAGATGGGTAGACTTTGGGACAGAGGTGTGTTTTGGCATCATAATGACATTATAATGAGCAAAGTTCACCCAGAGAACATGATTTTGTTATCAGTTCATCTCAGGGCTGACCATGCAGTCTATCAGTTCCAAACTACTATCAAGTTCCCCATCCCTGCAGTGGTACCACACAGTCTGGCCACAGTGTCTTCACTCCATGCTATTTCTCTTGGAGTCAGCAAACCAAGCTCCCCAGATGTTACCAATACCTAAGGCTGCATGTTATGTTGCCAAGAACACTATCATGGAACACATTTCTTGCATATCTGCTGCATCTCTCCCTGGAAGTTTCCTCAACACTGAGCCTTCTCTTAAGATGTAGAAAAACATTTACTTTCAATAAGTCACCTCCATCAATTATTCCACATTCAAATGAGACCTAGAAGCAGTATAATTATGCAATTACCGTGCAGTACATATACATCTACATTGCTTTCCAGGAGCAGGTATGTTTGTCCTGGTTTGCAATTTGCACTGTGCCTTATAGCACTCCTGGTGTTAGGGTTAGCAAATATGCTGCCAGTTCAGGTGTTTCAGCCCACCCATGGTGCAGAGGAGGACCAAAAATTTCCATACAACTACTGGTGTAGGTGTGCCTCAGTGGCACATAATGTGACTGAACTAGACAATCTCTAGAGGTCCCTTGCTACTTCAATTATTCTGTGATTTTTTCATTCTGTTACAGTAAAATGACACACATAAAGTGTACATTAAAAAAATACTGAAGCTGCACAGGAAGCATGCCAGAATTAGCATCATATATATTACTTACCATAAGCATCTCTCACAAATACTGAAAATAAAACATATTCTCCACAGTAAGGGGCGACAAAGACAGAAACGGTATCAGGAGGATGCCACTGACACTAACAGCATGGGTAATAGGAGTAGTATAAGTGACACAGGTGATGGCAAGGGTGGAATGATAGGGCAGCATTTTCGAGTTCTGGAATGGATTTTCCTACACATTCAGCCAAAAACAAGTGTTCCATATTCTCCCATGGGCCAAGTGATGGTTGAACGATCACATCAGGTTTTAAAGGAACAATTAGTGAGGTTAAAAGAGATCAAGAACATCGATGAGAGATTGTCCGAGGCATTGGTTGTCTTGAATCACTTATGTTTGACTAGTGACCGAGAAGACCCTCCTGTGAGTATTCATTTTCAAACAATAAATATAGCAGCACCAAATGTGTTACCACAAATAAGAATGAATTACCGAGATCCTGCTACAGGAACTTGGAAAGGGCTATATGGGTACAGAAATACAATTAATACATCTGATTACAATGACACTGCTAGGCAGGGTTTAGGGGTTTATGGCACGGAGACAAGGGGTAACAACTATAGCATTTGGAACAATCATACAGCTATGGCCTTACCTCCTGATGTTTTTCTGATTTGCGGGGATAGGGCCTGGCAAGGTATCCCTGCAAATGCTATTGGAGGTCCATGTTACTTAGATAAACTCATTGTATTTGCTCCTAGCTTGTCACAGTTGCGTGAGATCACCAGACATAAATGGGCATTGCTCCCACTGGATTGCAATGATAATGTTGAATTGCTTGGTGTTGCAGCTAGAGCAGCATTGGTAAGTTTAGTGCCAGGAGTGGCATCTGCAGCCGCACTTAACAACTTAGAAAAATTGGTATGCTGGGCCAAGAAGCAAGCCCATGCCATGACAGAGATACTTGAGGAGATGTTACCAGATCAAAATAGTCTGCAACATGCGCTCTTACAGGGTCAAGCTGCTATTGACTTCTTGCTCTTGGCTCAAGGGCATGGGTGTGAGGACTTTGAGGGAATGTGCTGTTTAAACCTTTCTGATCATAATGAGTTAATTCACAAATCCATTACTTTCCTGAAAGAGCACATGAGAAAGATTCAATATAATATCAATCCTTTCAATCAATGGCTCACTCATTTGTTTGAAACGATGCATAGATGGTTACTGGGATTAATCAAAGAGGGATTAAGGATTCTGTTTAATCATCATTGCGTGTTGTATTGTAATAAATGTGATTAAAGGGTTACTTGCAAAGCTGTTACATCGGGCTTGGTTTGCTCAAAAAGAAAAAGGGGGAATTGTTGAGGGATTTTTGAAACAGCAAGGATCCCATGGCTTGCTGCAGCTGAGCAAACCAAGCTACCAGGATGAGTATGAAAAGTTCCCATGACAGTGTTCCCACATCGTGCAATTGAGGAATTTATAGAAATATTGTTGCCAGCAGCTGGCTTCAAGGACAAGGTCTATGTGACTGCTAATCACAAGGGGGTTGTTTTCTTGCAGGCAGGGTTGTTTTCGTGCAGTTGTTTGTCTGAATGCTTTTGACCAATAATCTTGTGTGAGACACTATCGGCCCCTGTCAAGTTCACTATAAAAGTCAGGCTATTCGGGTAATAAAGAGGCAGCAAGATCTGACCATACTGGTGTCTGTTGTGTTTTTGGCTGTTCTTCCTGCAACACTCCACATGATCGCTTACTGAATCAAAAAACTTCCCAGTTGAGTCTTGCAGCTGCTAAAGTCATGCTCCGCTTGCTTTCTCTCATATCCTGTTCAAAATGAATATTCTTTCATAGTCAAATAATATTTAGTTCTTGCAACAGTTTCAGCTGGAAAGAATCAAAAAGTCCCATCTAAGGAAATTCAGTTTGATACACAACTGCATCAAATAAGGTAGGATGTGGAGACTCAAAGTCTATGATGCAGTGAAGTGAGATAGTCCTGTCTAGTCCATACCTGGGATTTATGCCTGGTAATGAGGTAATGCATAAAGCAGAGCTACAAGATTGTTATAAGATAAACACTCATCCCAGGTAACCCTACAGAAGAAGAGAAATGTGCCTGAGTTCTACTAGCAGATTCAGCACTTCCTTGCTTCCTGAAACAAAACAGCAAGAGCAGGACTACAATTCAGGGCTGGCATCCCAGGTAACCCTACAGAAGAAGAGAAATGTGCCTGAGTTCTACTAGCAGATTCAGCACTTCCTTGCTTCCTGAAACAAAACAGCAAGAGCAGGACTACAATTCAGGGCTGGCATTGACACATCTACACACCACATGTTTTTTTGTGGTTGTAGTCCTCATTACTTGACTTGGAGAAGTACTGGGAGTCCACAAGCCCCATGAGAGTCAATGACAATTCCGTACACTTAACTCCTTACACACCTTTCATTAGAGGCACCGAGGAAGAAATTTAGAAGGTTAAGCACAGGTGTCTAGTGTTATTTCAGAACCCACTGCATATTCTTTGTGGTTTCCACTTATTTATTCACAAAGGAATATTACTTACACAGTCCTGTTCATACCTACCAGTCCCACAAAGATGGCTCAGAAACTCAGGATATTTGAAATGGTATAGATTCCTGAATGGGCTCTTCAGTTTCAACTCTAGGGTTTTGATAAGATAACTGGGGGAATATGCCAGTAAGATTGGCCAAGGAACACAAAGAAAAAAGCTGACTGAAGTGTAACCTGAGTGTAACCTGAAGCTGTATAATTCACATTCATGACAGCAACAGTTTCCAAAAATCTGCTCAAAGAACTTATAACTATCTCACGGAAAGCCATAGAAAATTTGTAAAAAAAAAAAAAAAAAAAAAGTTTGGGTGAAGTTTATAAGAAAGTACATTAGTACATTAGCAGCAATAACACTCAGAACTATGGATGAGTCTAACATTTAACTAAAGTAGGAACTGAAACCTCAATTAAAAAAAATAAAAGTATATAGTATTTGTTAAATTATCCTTTACTACCAATGAAAGAACACCAGACCGTCACCTAGACTCAATTATTGTCACATCTTTATATTGCTGGGCTCCCAATTAAAAGAAAATGACCGAAGACCCATTTTCTTGGCTTAGCACTCTAGGAACTTGAAAAGTAAGAATGATCGCTCACCATGAACTGTGAAATGAACATGAAAGTTGTGTAGACTTCCTTTTTTCCTTTGAATTACAGGTTTCTCTCTGGTTTAGAATTAGAGCCACTTTGCTCAGTAAAGTTACACCACAGCAGACCTGAAACCTGGCTCTAAAACTGGCTGAAGAGTAATCAGCACAAGCCAACATTTGTGGAGAAGGGCTGACTCACATCTTCTGCTGAGACTTGTATCAGCTAAAACATTATTAAAGACACCAGTTTTGAGAAGGATGGGACAGTTTTTGAATCATGGCCACCTTTCTAATCTGAGTAAAAAGTAAAAATATTTATTAAAAATAAATAATAATAAATAAATAAAATAAATAAATAAATAAAAATAACCCTTTGCATTTCTTTAAATTTATTGCTAAGCTCTCAGTTTTCCTGGTGTCCTTGGCTAAAACTGAGGATCTTGATAGAACTGTAGTAACTGAGACAGCTTTCCTCAATAGTAATTCTGACATTGTTTATTTCCCTCTGAGTGAGATGATAAAAGCCAAGAGCTTGAATATCACTCAGAAAGGGATTAGCCATTCTGTGGGTAATGAAAACTTCCACAAGAGAATTTAAACAGAAATAGATTTTCTTCTTTTAAGAAGGACATCTTTTTTTTCTTCCAATGCGTAAACTAAACACTAACTGACAGCACAAAGGAAAGGTGGAAACAGGTTATTCCATGACTGTTTATCTGGCGATTTCTTGCACCTCTGTCTGCACCCTCAAAGTACAACATGATCAGAGCCTGTGTAATAGGACTTGATGGAAGCATGGTGAGGCTTAAAAGATATAAAGCAGAGAGACGCACATTACAGCTGTACATTTTTTTTTAAAGTAAACTGTACTATAATGACTCCTTCACAGCAGAGTGGAGAGTATTTCATCTTACACTTATGCTTTAGACAAGTTCTAATATACTGCTAGTAACCTCCTACTGCTAGTAGGAAGTGAAGCTACACAGTAATCAAGGTCCTATATCCAGTATTCCCTTCTTTAGAAAACAAAAAGGTACAAGGGTAGCGCATGTATTCAGGCTTAGCTAAAAGACCACATTACCCATACCACAGCACTCTACTGTCTGGTTTGTTATACATACAGTTAATCTAGTAATAATTCCTACCTGTTCTGTATATTGCTATTTAATTGTGCACCAAGGAGTCTTCTGGCCTGCTGTGATTAGGCGTAATGTGATACAGCTTTTATTATCAGTATGAAAATGAGAGTTTTCTGGTTGAAAACTGCATAGTTTCACACTCAGTTTTGCAATGATTCATCCTATTTATTATGTATAAGAAGTGTACTAAATCATACCCAAATTTACTGCACTTTCTCTTGGAGTAAAAAGCTAATTTTCTGAGAATTTTCAAGAGAAACTGTTAATTACTTTATGAGTTAAATTTATTTAGCGATGAAACCTTTAACATAGCAATCAGTATCAGACCTTTTCTCTGTCCCTAGTGATCTGCATGTTTCAAGTCTGCATACACAAACCCTGGCAAAGGAAGAATCTTTGAGAAGCTGGATAGGTATCTTCTTTCTATAGTTTCTTGTGGGGTTAGAGGATTGTATATCAACAGTTCAATATAAAAGAAAGTTTTTGCTCAAATAAAGTCTTTACCATTATATATTCCTTAAGAGAAGCTTGCAACACTTTTAAAAGACTACAATCTCTTATTATGAACAATAAAACTGAGGCTACATCATATCCTTATTTTAGTTACTGACTCATTTACTGACTCAGGTCACCATCACCTAGTAGGGAGCACAGGAAGGGAGAAGACAGGCAGGCCTGGTGTGGGGGCTTCCTGGACAGACCTTGTATCCAGGGTGTAGGTGGCTTTGTCTCCAGGCCTCCTTGCTGCAGTCCCTGAGGGGACTACTTGGGTTCACCCTGGACATGACTCATGAATTTGTCATGCCCAGGACTACTGATGGACCCTGTCCTTCTCAACACCTTGCCCTGATGCTGTAGGGCTGTGCCTTCACTGGGGAGGGCAATGCCTTGCTGTACTCACAACTCATCCTCTTCAACGGATCCATGGGCTCTTGCTGCTCCCTGACATGCACAAATCAAATCACTGCAACATGCATGGAACCTGGTTTACTGTGAAGGAGCTGCTGAAGTGAGCATACTAATGAATGGTGGCACCAGGGTTATTTATTTTAATTGACTATTAAATAGAGATTAACAAAAATATTTTTTTTAATTGCATGGATAAAATTCATTTTTCATCATTTCTGTTAATGTTTCAGAGATTTCTATAAATATCTTTAGTACTTGTATGTCTTAAAAGCCAAAGTAGTAATCTCCTTACTTGCCGTGGAATGGGACATGCTTGGAAATTTAGAAAATAGTGAGCATTTCAATTGAGTGTTTGCTTTTTAATGAAAAATGACATGCCCACATATCCATAATTTATTTCAGATTATTGAGCTAAAATATTTTGTTCTAAATCAGTTCAATATAAAATGGTATTTTTAAAGTAATTCACTAGATTGTGAAAGTTATGGTTCATATCACAGAATCTTTGTTGTTTTCCTATAGATTATGTTTTGTGTTATTTCTCATACTGCATGAGAAGTATGATACAACCTATGATCCATTACAGAGGTCAATCAGTGAAGAGATGCATGCATCATGACAGATTTCAATTAGAGGTGATTCATATGCATAACGGTTATGTGCATCTGTCATGTACTGCAAGACCAGGGTCACAACTCAGATCTTGGCAAAACGCATTTTATGACAGAGATATACTTGGTTTACACCAGAAACTACATAACATGTAGTTTATTTGTGAACTAGAATGGTTGGAAGTATTTTTAATTAATGATTCACAAATTTAATCAAGAAGAGAAACTGCACACAGACCTAAAGAAGTAGATTGGAACTAATTATATAAAGCTGAGAAACAGAAAGTAAACAACTGCTTATGCATTCTTTGACATTTGAATTTCACTCTTCCTGCTGGATTATAAAAAGAGCTAACAAAGCAGGCCAGACACCTTCTGGGAGTCTTTGCAGTGTCCTTGAGATTCCTGAAGGTTTTTGGGGTAGGACATTGTCAGCCACCTACAATAGCAGAAGAGCAGAAGAGTTGGAACTGGGTTGCAGCTAGGACTGTTGGTTGCAAGTTTTACTTTTTTTTCAGAGTAAAAATCAAACCTAATGTTTAAAAACAGATGAATGACAGCTGGAGGTGATGGAAGGTCTGAAGCTGAGGACTGTTCCAAGCAGTGGTAGCGCTGCCCACTAGCTTGCCTCCACCACAATGACTTTGTGCAGTGCATTGAATAAACTTGGCAGAGCTAAAGGAGAGATATTCTCAATTTGCTGGGGATGAGATGTTGTCTTGGGTGTTTGCAAGGTCAGATATCCAGGCTGCTGTCAGGTCACCTGCATGGTCACAACCAATGACACAAAGTAGGTGGTGGGATTGTGAAGCCACGAAAGAGAAAGAATGCAAGAAAACCCCTTTGGAAGTCATCTGATCTTGCATCAGGTGAAGATGATTTGTCAGAGCTTTGAATTTACTTCCAAGGTTAATTTCAACCAATAACCTTAATGTTACCCAAACAACTCCACAGTAATCAGGGGTACAACACAGTATCGAGCAGACCTCAAACCACTGGGTTCTCCTAGGCTTGCTACCAAGGAGATGCCACCAGAGAAGTATTACTACAGCAGACAAGCAATTTTTTTTAAAGCAGTGTTCATACTCATTATTTTCAATTTCAATTACTAGATATGTATATGCGCCCCTTCTGCTTAGTATCAGACCAAAAATGTAAGTAGGTCTATATTTTAATATTCAAATGTAGAAGTAGTTTTGCCATGATATTGACTATTTACAGAATATGGGGGAATATTAAATATAGAAACATAGAATCATAGACTATCCCGAGTTGGAAGGGACCCATAAGGATCATCAAGTCCAACTGCTGGCACCACACAGGTCTACCCAAAAATTCAGACCATGTGACTATGTGCACAGTCTAAATGCTTCTTAAACTCCAACAGGCTTGGTGCAGTGACTACTTCCCTGGGGAGCCTGTTCCAGTGTTTGACCACCCTCTCAGTGAAGAACCTCTTCCTGTTATCCAGCCTGAACCTCTCCTGCCTTAGCTTGACACCATTCCCGCAGGTCCTGTCACACTGGTCACTAAAGAGAATAGATTTCTGCTTTCCCCTCCAATCCCCCTCGTGACAAAGCTGTAGAACCACAATGAGGTCTCCCCTCAGCCTCCTCTTTTCCAGGCTGAGCGTAGTCACCCATATATGAGGCAATTGGCTGAAGATAGCCACCAAGCCACTCTGCATGATATTTGAAAAATCATGACAGTCAGGCGAAGTCTCTGGTGACAGGAAAAAAGGAAATATCGCTCCCATTTTTAAAAAGAGTAGAAAGGAAGATCCAGGGAACAACAGACTGGTGAGTCTCACCTTTGTGCCTGGAAAGATCATGGAAAGAATCCTCCTGGAGGCAATGCTAAAGCACATGCAGGACAAGGAGATGATCTGGGACAGAAAGCATGGCTTCACCATGGGCAAATCATGTGGGACCAATCTGGTGGTCTTCAGTGATGGAGTGACTGCATCAACCAACAAGGGAAAACCAATTGATGTCATCTACTTGGACTTCTGTAAGGCTTTTGACATGGTCCTACACAATATCCTAATCTCCAAACTGGGGAGAGATGGATTTGAAGGGTGGACCATCCAGTGGAAAAGGAATTGACTCAATGGCCCCACCCAGAGAGCAGTGGCCAATGGCTCTCTGTTCAGTTGGAGACCCTTAGGGATCCCTCAGGGGTCTGTCTTGGGACTAGTGCTTTTCAATATCTTCATCAATGATGATGGGATTCAGTGCACCCTCAGAAAGTTTGTGGATGACACCAAGCTGAGGGGTGCAATCGATACCAAAGAAGGAAGAGATGTCATTCAAAGGGACCTGGACAGGCTGGAGAAGAGGGCCCATGTCAATGGCATGAGATTCAAGTCCAAGTACAAGGTGCTGCACCTGGGTCGGGGTAATCCCAGACAGGAGTACAGACTGGGAGAAGATCTTGTTGAAAGAAGACCTGCAGAGAGATACTTGGTGGTTCTGGTGGATAAAAGGCTAGACCTGAGCTAACAGTGCGTGCTTGCAGCCCAGGCCAACTGCACCCTGGGTTGCATCAAAAGAGGTGTGACCAGCAGGTCAACAGAAGTCTGCCCTCATGAGGCCCCATCTGGAGTACTACATCCAGGTTTGGGGCTCCCAGCACAAGGAAGATGTGGACCGGTTAGGGTGAGTCCAGAGGAGGACTAAAAGATGATCGGACAGCTGGAGCACCTCTCCTATGAAGAAAGGCTGAGAGAGCTGGGAATGTTCAGCCTGGAGTAGAGAATACTCCAGGGAGACCTCATTGTGGCCTTTTAATACTTAAAGGGTATTTTTAATACTTTTAATATTTAAAACTATAAAAAGGATGGAGAAGGACTCTTTACTCAGGTAGATGATAGGAAAAGGGGGAATGATCTTAAATTAAAAGGGGATAGATAGATTTAGATTAGAAATTAGGAGGAAATTCTTCACTGTAAAAGTGGTGAGACAATGGTACAGGTTGCCCAGAGAAGCTGAGGATGCCCTGTCTCTGGAGGTGTAAACATCTATTTAAGACATTTAGATTACCACTTATTACAAGACTCTGTAAGCCCTCCTGTTAGAGAGATTTTCCTAGTTTTTAATCCTCAGTCTTCCCAGGTTTGTTTCTTTCCTGTAATCTGTAATTTAATATATTAAAATCTAATATTTTCATAAAGAAAAAGAAAATACATCAAAGAAATAAATGAAACACATCTTCCATCTCCTACTATAACTCTCCAAGATGGGATTTTCAAAGAAACCTATGGAAGCTTGATCCCTCCTGACATATCAGAGCTTCTGAGCATCTGATACTTGTAGTTCCTTTAAACAAAAATCTCAGGTCTGAGGCAGTTTGGGGCTACTATTTTTTTTTTTTTTTTTTTTTTAAATCAAACTTTCCTCTCAGGCACCCATTTACTTGCTAAAAGCAGTTAAATTTCCTTCTCCGTTTAATAAACAACAACAACAAAAAAATTATCTGATGCAATCATCATGATTGCCTTAATATTGGTTCTGGTACCTGTAAGGCATTTCTGAGGACTGAATGTTGTTTATGAACAGCTTGATTTTTCAATATACAATTTCATTTTCTCTCACTCTACTTAACTCTACTTGAAGTTTATATATTTTCCATTACTGTAAAATTGACAGTCTTTGAATACACCAAATATAAAGACACTACTAAATGGCATTTATGAGCATCACTTTATGTGGAAAGAAATCACTAAAAGATCTGCTGAGTTTATAACTAGAAAAGCAGAACAATTCTTTCTTTCCAACATAAAAAACTTTTTTTATCTAAGCAAGGAATTATAGCAAGTGGAAGTTCAATATCATGCCTTTGAGAATTACAATCTGCTTAGACCAAAGTAAAACTATTTGAAAGGAACTATTAAATAGTGGGAAGTGGTTATGTGTGGTAATTTTCTAAAATATTTGGATTTCTCATTTCAGTCCCAGTCACTTTCCTATTTGCAGTATGTTTTTCACTTAATACCCAGTTCACAATTTAAAATCTGAAACAGTCTATGAAGTAGCTCATTTATAGCAAAGAAAACACAGGGATAATACTACTTTTTTTATTTATTATTTCCCCTCCTGCACTGAGGGAAAAGACCATTGAGACCCTTGATCGTGCACTTAGACCCATATGGAAAAAGTATTATCTGGATTCCTGTATCAAAGTAGTGTTAAACATATTTATTCAGTCACAGGTAGAGTTACATTTACAGCTATTGCTGATATAGAGTCCTCGAGATATGATTAACTATCTTAATCATATGCTGTTAAAATAAGATGGCTGTTTTGCCAGGAAGAATGTCAACTTCACTTGGAAAAAACAGGCAGCAAAGTCATGTTCCCAAGGGTGCTACAAAGGAAAACATATCCCTTCTCCTTCTGTTCTCCACACAGCACTCCAAATGTATGCAAGCTCAGTGGTCATGTTTTACCTCTAGAAATATTTTCTGCGCCACCAGCTTCTGCTGCTTTCAAGAGTCTAATGACTTGCCAAAAACAAACCAGATAAGCCTAGTAGAATTTCCACCTTATTAAAATGTTATATTTGCAAGAAGCACAGATTTATTTAGTTAGTTAGTTAGTTTGGAGGGGGAGGGAATATATGTATACATATAGATATATGTATAGATTAACTACCTGCTTTGCTTTGATCCAAGGTGTTGGTGGTATGTGGTGTTCTCAGATCTTGTGACTGCTGTACCTGAGGGACTCATGAAGCACCTTTTCACATCTGTTTTGGGACTAGTGTTACCTGATTGTCTATTTCAGAAGGGCCTTGGTAGTTACTGTGATCTGTCTATTATGTACCTCGGTAACACATCTTGTGTGCATGAAAGGGTGTGCCAGCACCCTTCATCTGCATGAGCACCATCATGCTCTGCCCAGGCTGAGGAATTTTCTGTCTCAGTAGAATTTGCTGCTTCTGTTACAATGCTCAGGAAATGCAGCCACTCTGCTTGATCCCAAAACAGGTATGGTCAGTTCAGCCATGGTACAGCTTTGTGCCAGTGAGATATCCACGTGAGATCGGACAAAGAGTCACTGGAGTTGTGAATGTGTAACTATTTTTGTACCTGGACCTGACTGCAGATTAAAACTTTGGAAGTGTCCTGACCTGCCTGGTACACACACGTATGAGTTGGTGGAACCTGAAGAAAAAAAAATTCTCTGCAGCTCATAGTAATAGCACAAGGAAACAAGGACAATGTTAATCAGTTTTCCCCTCTTCCCTTGCTATGCATTTCTTCTTGTTGTTATTGGAATAAATAAATCACTACTCTTTCCAGGGCTTTAAATCTGTAACCTTTTAAATACTTATTCCACAAAGAAGTGTGAAATGAGTTTCTCAAGGAGTAAGCTGCATAAAGTCAAGGATATGGTTCCAGGCAAAATATTACACTGAAGTGCTTCTTTCTGCACTGTTATCTTCTCTTTCAGAGTGTATATCTAAATTCAACCTAGAATTATTTTAACATTCTCTGAAGTCAGTGTGATGGCATTTCCATTTGCTTGCATATTTTTGCAGAACTTTCTGTAAACATACACTACTTAGTACTAACAATGTGTTGTTATACTGCTTTCTGCAATGAGAGAAGGAAATTTTATTATTACACCGTTATAACCATATTAGCCTCTTTAGAAAAATGCTATTTTGAAGCATTATGTGTGAAATAATATATATTTAGCTGCTTTACCGAAAAGTCTGAATGTCCATACACAACTAACTCTCTTCTACAGCAAAGATACTTTGTTTTGCCCATCATTTGTATTAGTGAGAATAAATTCAGTTGAAAAATACATAACTGTTGCAGATTAGACAACAAAAAGGTCTGCCTATTTCTCCTTTTAATGGAGAAATTCCATATATTTTGCTACTCATGTATTGGAGGATTCAACAGTGACATCTGCAGATTGATAGTAACCTTATGACCAATGTGTCTCTACATGTCAGATCTATCATCTGGAATATGTCCTCCCTCCCATTTACTCTGACATACATTTCCCACAGAAATCTTCTTCCGTATCTGCAGTTCCAGGTCTGCACAAGGACAGGTATCCTGTCAAATACTGCTAACCACTGGGGTCTACCCCAGGGAAACCTCAGGAAAAGGGCACAGCTCTGCATCCAGTTTATATGCAGCAGATTCATATCAAAGCATCCCTGAGACATTAAGGGAAATTGTGTAAGGATTACTGCAGTTCTGGAAGCCAGAAACCTTCTCTAGGCTAGAAAGCTGGAATAGGAGGAGCTACTTATTTTTCAAGAATCACTTTGCAGCCCATTTTTTTCCCCTCAGGTTATTTCATCCATACTTGGTAGATCTGACGGTTCCCTTTTTAAAGTTACCATGTGATAGCTAAGTGTTTCATTGTCTAAGAAAACAGTGATAACATTAAACAGAGAGTAGCAAGCTTGTTTTCCAGAAAAGGTGGGTGGTTTCAGTCCCTTCCTTTGCCACCAGGTCTCTTTTTGTTTCCATTCCTATACAGCACCTCCATGGACCTGCTCTGCTCTTCCACTTGGGCTCAGGTGATAACAGTACCTAAACAAGGCTGCCTACTTGGGATGATATGGAGGTCTGGAAAAGCACGCAGAAGCCCTAACAGGCTGTTTTTTCTCCCACAACTGACTACATTGAGTAAAGTGCAGCACCAGAATGATAATACAAAAATATGGTGTTGAAGATCTTACAGTCATTCTCACTGCAAGATGTATTTTGATGAAGCAGAGTAATTTTTGCACTTCCATGGTACTTCACTGCTGTTTCTTCTTTCCTTGTAGTACTTAGTGGTAAATTGAAATGCTACAAATGATATCTAGGATGATTTCTTCCTGCTATTTTCCTCTGTGAGTATCAATATATGTTCTAGACCTTCAGAACAGGAAAAACTGAAAAACTACAAAGTGGCCTTCCTCAATTCAACAAAGCACACAGAAGAAGAAGAAGAAAAAAAAAAAAGAGAGAGAGAGAGAAAAAGGAGAAGAAAAAGTAAAAAAAAAATGGGAAAGGAAAAGAGGAAAACTAAGAGACACAGTAAAAGAAGGGGAAAAAATGCCGGTAGTAGTATTTAAAAAGTATGAAATTTCTAGCTTTAGTGAAATAGGGAAATAGGTGAATTAGGAAAAATATTTGTTAGACCAGAAAGTTGAATTAGTCTATCCATCAGTAACACCAAGTGGTGAGAGATTTTGTTGGTTGTTTTTGTGTTTTTGTTCCCCCCCGCCCCCCCCCAGGATCCTGATCATATTTCTGCAACTTCATAACTATATTGAATACAGTTGAAAATACAGAATGGTCATTATTTCTTAAAGGCTGCCTTGGCAGGTGATGCAAACTTGGATTATTTCTTTTCCAATCTGTGCATGAGAACATCTATAAAGTAGAGACACTTCTCTCTGGGCAAAGATATCTGCAGCTCCTTTCTTCTTCATAGTTTGAGATTGTTAATTTGAGGAATTCAATGCAGTTTCACAGTGAAATTTTGGCCAATGAATATGCAGGAAAGTGTTGCTATTACACAAAATGAGCATAGCAGCTGCAGTCCTTAAGATATCATAGGGATGCTTTTAAGTATGTTGTAGAGCTCATTTGTAAGCCTGTCTCCAAACATGCAGATCAATTTATCATACCTGCATAAACTCCTTTGCTCCTGTACATTACTACAGGTCCATAAAGTTCAGTGTCCTTGTGCTGTGCTTTAATCTATCAGGCAGCTCAGCACCACACAGCTCACTCCCTGTCCCTAGTGGGGTGGGGGAGAGAATCAGAAGAAAATAAATAAAAATAATTTAAAAAAAAGTAAAAACTTGTGAGTTGAGATAGAGTTTAATAAGATAGAAAAGGGAAAATAATTTATTAATATATAGAACAAGGGATGCACAGTGCAGTTGCTCACCACTCACCAAACAATGCCCAGCCAGACCATGGGTAGCAGTTCCCCCCCAGCCATCCTGCCCAGTTTTATTGTCCTTCGTAATGCTATATGGTATAGGATAGACCTTTGGTCTTTAGTTTGGGTCAGCTGTCCTGGTTCTGTCCCCTCACAGCTCCTTGTGCACCCCAAGCTTCACTGGCAGGGCAGCATGAGAAGCTGAAAAATCCTTGGCTTAGGGTAAGCCCTGCTCTGCAACATCTAAAATATCAGCATGTTGTCAGCATCATATTTCCCTTAAATCCAAAACACAGAACATACCAGCCACTATAAAGAAAATTAACTCTATCCCAGCTAAACCCAGGACACTTTTCTTCAATTATCAGGACATCAAGAACAATTTTTTATTATTATTTTCTATTAGGCTTCCCCTATGTATTCATGAGAGGTGCTTCTTAAATTAAAAAAAATAAAGGAGGTTCTCAGTCTGGTGGCTGAGTGAACTAACTAATCTTGAGTTCCCAGTCAGACAGATACTCCAGGGTTTGTTTTCTACTACAGTGTTATTACTTCACAGAGTACATTACCTGTAGAAATTGAACTTCAACTAAGCAAATCAAAAGACTGTGAGCTCTGACTCATTCTGTATTTATACCTGAGCATTGTGTTCATTACTAGTAATTCGACGAGCCTAGAAAAGACAGAAAAGTGCTCCTAGAGCTTGACTGTATGAAATAAATGTGTGAAGCTGTTTCATTTTTTTTTCTCAGAGAAAGTGAACATTTTCTTTCATTACTGATCAGTACATTTTAAGAAAATATCAAGTGTGTTATATCTCTTCCTGTGTTGTATGCAAGGTGGAGAAAATGGTTCAAAATAAAGATAATGCTGAATCCTCATTGGTTATAGCAAAGTTGGATCTGCAAAGTCACTATTCTGGGGCAGATCAGCAGCCTGTTCATTTAAAATTGTATAATCATTAAGGTTGGAAAAGACCTCCAAGATCTTCTGGTCCAACCATACCCCTACCACCAATGTCTCCCACTAAACCATGTTCCTAAGCACCAGGTCCAACCTATTCTTGAACACTCCCAGGGATGGTAACTCCACCACTTCCCTGGGCAACCCTTTCCAATGCCTGACTGCTATTTCTGAGAAGAAATGTCTCCTCATTTCCAACCTAAACCTCCCCTGGTGCAACTTAAAGCCATTAACCAGTCCTGGATGGTTCAGGAAAAGTTTTCTGCAGTTTCAGCTTCTCCTGTTGCTCAGGTAGAGGTATCATTGCTGTGAGTGGGCAAGCTACCTGTTCAGATATGACGAGATCTTTGAAAAGACATTGACAGAGAAAACAATTCATAAGCTGGAGGGGAGGTGGAGAAGTTCATAAACTAATTAGAAATGAGGATAAGTTACTAGACTTTGCAAAAGTTTTATAGTGACACTGGATCACTACAATGAGTGGACAGTAAATGATGTCTGGTACCTGAAACCAGCACAGCTATCAATTTCTAACAATTGCACATGCTATTGAGAAATAATTCTAGGAATATTTTCATGTCACTTTCAGAAGCTGCAAATAATGAAGCATTTTAAACTCTGAACAGAATAGTAAGACTAACTTTGTGTAGCAAAAGCATACAATATCACAAAGTAATATGATCTTTTCAATATAATTAATAGTCCTCTATAACATTTGTTTAGGATTTTGAAAAAACTCATAATGAAGAAGACAAAAATGAAAGTGTGATTATTTAAAAAGATAGGTATTTAGTTATATTTTAAAATTAACTGTCTTGTTGAACAATTACTACCTTATTATTAATATCACAACTCTTGACCTTGAGAAGACACTCACTTTCATTTAAATCCACTGCCCTACTTGTACTGCTTTTTGTTTCTCTCAAAACAGTGAAGATTTCTTATTAAAATCTTTGGCTCAATGGGAATGCATTCTCCTCTGACAGAGGTATTTATAGAATACACTGAAGAACAGATTAATTTACTCGTTTTGCATTATCTGGTCATAGTACTTGCTTTTCAGTGGTACAAGATAACAATACATCATGAAAACAATATTCTCTTCAGACACATCAGCCCCAGATTTCTCTGTATTAGGATATAAAACAGAACAAAAAATATACAGCTTTAATGAAATTTATGACTTGGGGGGAAAAAAAAAAAAAAGAAAAAAAAAAAAAGAAAAAAAAAAAAAGGTAATTGAAGAGGAGGAAGGGGATGAGAGTAAATTACTAGTCTTTAATAAATTTTTGAAATGAAATCCATTTGGTTTTCATGAAATCTCTAATCTAAGTGTACACCCAGGGAATTATTGAGAGCTGATCTTTGTGAAAGAAGGGCCAAGCAATGGGCTGGCAGAAATGTAGAACTGACATGATAGCTGAAATACAGTAATGGTACCTTGGGAGGTTTTCAGTCTACTTTGTTGTGCAATGTAGTCTTCAGTCTGAAAAAATGTGTGTGCAGATCTCCCACCAGTTAGCAAATCACTTCCAGTCTGTGCATTGAGAAAAATACTGCCAATATTACACTACCATTATAATCTTGCTTGGCATGCTGGTTGAACGGCTGCATATTTAAAAAACTAAGGAGACATTTCCTCTCAGAATGTATTTTTATCTATGGCATTGTTTCAGATGTTACACAGACAGATTTTTGTTGAATTCATTTTCAGTCTTGGCTTTGAGACAGACCTTTAGATATACCAGTTCTATTACTTGGCACTGTCCTTACAGATCCCACAGGAAGAAAGAGATAGTGATTGAAGAGAAGCTTCTACTATAAAAACTGGTGTTTCAGTTTGTCTGTGGGAGATATGAGTAGAGTGTCACATCACACTAAAGATATACTTTTTAAAAAGGAAAATGAAAAAATGTTTGAATCCATCTGAAATGAAAGGGTTGTTTTTCTTTCACTTGCAATCATCTGGGTATAGACCGAGTCCAAGAGACAATAAGGGGAAAGAATTGTTCTGGCCTTGACTTTGCAAGACTAATCATATGTGTCTGTTTCTTCCACCAATAGCAAATTACTATCTACAAACATATTTGTAGAACCTAAATTCCATTTCTTCTTACCCACCTCAAAAAGGAGAGAATATAGCATAAATAGCAGCTGTTTTACTGCTGTAGGACAACACGCCTGTTCCCAGAAGGAATGCTTTTGAAGGACAGCCTTAACTGTATTCCAAATTTCCTTTGCTACCGTGATGCCATTTAATGCTGGATACCCTTACATCTGTTTTCTAATAAAGCAAATACAGTATAAAATAAGTATCAGAAGACTACAGATACAGTTCAATCATAATGCTCAGTCTTGTAAAAACAGGCATTGGATTCCTGATCAGTTTTATTTAATTTATTCACCCCCTGCTTCTGGGTTCTCACTGGAACTTTTCAACATTCAAGGGTGTCCCTAACAGGAAGTACAATTAGCCCTCCTTTGCTTGCCATCCTGTCCATGCTGAACAGATCATTTCATCAACACCTGTTTATGCAATCTCTCTTCCGCCTGCACTCATCTCTTTGTAGCACTGATCCTAATTGTAAAAGCTAAGATATGTAGCTCAGCATTTCCCCAACACAACATGTTTCTCCTTTGTTGCTAGGGCAACTAAATTTTAGGTTAAATAGCTGCAGGTTAAAATAAAGCCTTCTTCCTACTGCCAGAAGTCCCAGGCTTCCAGTCTGCTGAGTAAATGTCCCTCTCCTGCTGTTACTGTGTTGTCTTTCCGGTATCTTCCTTCCTGCGACTGGGGTGGCTCCTGCCTTAGCAGACTCCCTCGTAGATCCCAGGGATTGTGTTATTTATATGTTTCTTTGTATGGTCAACACTGTTATCTGAAGGGCAGACTGAATTTGGTCATCAGTTATCCTTGAGCAAGACCTGCTCATTTCTCAGTGAGGATTTTTTTTTTGCTTGTTTTGAGGAACAGAAGGAAAGCAAGATGTAGCAGAGAACTCTGTCTTTGGGTTTGCTTCTCAGTCTGCACTCGAGTCCCCAGGAACACTTCTATGCAATGTGGATAAAATTTCCTGGTTTGTGCAGTATGGGAAGTCGTACTAGCTGACTTAGTTACCTATACACTTAAAATCCATGATCTACAATAGTTCTTCTCTTTAATTATTTGTGAAGCAGAATCCTCTTCCAGCTGTGAAGAACACAGAAGAAGGAGGTGTGTAGGAAGAAATCTAGTTGAAATTCTCCAGTGTAAGTCTGATCTTGTAGAGGAAGAGAGAGAATCAAATGGGTAGTACCTCCTTTTTGGAGCAGCAATGCTAATCCAGCTGTGCCTGCAGAGAGGGAAAGCTAATGAGCTGATATCCTACTGAGGGAACATGTCTCTAGATTTCAGAGATCCCCCAGCAGAAGAGCTTTTTCTATCTGTTTTGAGGTGAATCGTACCTTTGAGTGTGCAGTTTTTATTTTTAATATGGTTTAGTGGAAAAAATAAACTGTGTATATTCGCTGCTGTGAAATAGTTTTTCTGCTCTCAGAGATATAAATCTTGTGACAAAGTAACACAGTTCTTCCTCAAAGGGATCAGAGCAAGTAGATATATTCTTAGGAAAAGAGTCGTCCTTAGGTGATCCATGTGGTAACCTCTGTCTGCCACTGGACACAGCTTTCAGTCTTTCAAAGGCAGCCACAAGAAACATCAAAGTAAACAGTTCTGGAATAATCTCCTAATCTCCTGATGGAGACACCTGCCAGTGGTTGGTTTGTGCTTTGAAACATATTTCTAATTTCTCTGCTATAACCCTCTAATCTTTTGAAGGGACCCTACTAACTTTTTTTTTTTTTTTTTACTTTCCTAATTGAAATAATTAATTTTGTGGGCTAGCATTCATTTTGTAAAATAGGTTCTCTTTGAAATCTTATCCACTTTATAATGTAAGTTACTGAACTTAATAAGTGAAGTTACTGAAATCTTTCAATAGTTTTTCTTTACAGTTTAAATATCACTAGCATTATCAACCTTTTATGGAAGAAAATAAAGATCAGTAGTGTGTTTTCTAAGTTTAATTTTCATGCTTATGGTTTAGAATAAGAATGCAGACATCTATCAATAGATAGTCTTCCTCAGAGAGAAATTTATCCCTTAATTTGGGGATTGCCCATTAACTGGGATGAGCTTTTCCTGTCTATTTTAGATGTTACAAGTACACATAACACTGAAAACCTTAGCAATAAATCATGCTCCTAATTTTCTTCTTAGACAGTTCAAGAGGTTGACAGAGGCTCTTGAATTTTATGGAACCTTAGCAGGGATTCAAATAGAATCAGTAAAAATTGTCTTTTTCACTCTAACATAACAGAGCCATACATTGGAAACATAAACAGAATGCCCCTAACAGGTGTGTGAGTAACCTGGAATTACTGGAATCAAGATGTATGTTGATTTACATCAGCTGAAGTCAGTAAACTTGAAATTGTATACAAGCAAATGGCCTATGACATAAATAATATACTTTATCAGGAAACTAAGGTCCTGATTCATAAAGCAATCTTCTCAAGGGCCACCAATTTGAATATTTAACTAAAGAGATAGAGGGATATGGGCTTATTCAGCAGTGTACTTCAAAAGAAAAAAAGGTCCTTTATAATTCTTCTTTCTCTAAATCCTCCATAATTTCATCTGTGGCCAAGAGATTTAAAATACGATTATATCAGGCTTTATCCTGCAAGGCTTCCAATTAGTTTTTAAGGCAATACTCATATTTTTACAGTACCAGGAGAAGCAGCAGAATTTATGGATCATTAGGCCAGTAAAGCTGAGAGGAAGGTAGTTGCAGTAAGACTTTAGGCAAAAAGTGAATGCGCCTATTATTCTCTGATTTTTATGCTTTGTGTTTATACTATATGTCACTGCCTCCATAATAATGAAAAACACTACTTTTTATAATTTTATCCTTTTCCAGTGTTAAATCTCTCACTATTTGAAGTTAAATCTCACTGTTTGAAGAGAAGGAGCATTACAAGAGAGAGAACAAATAAAAGATCACATTACCTGTCTGGATTCTCTTATTTTGGGATTTACTTGAGACTCTCTGAAAGAGGCTACTACCTTTTAAGGAAACTTATAATAACGCTTGCTCTGAAAATGTCTGTGATCATAAAGTAATCCCACTTTCTTCAGCATAATAGGAGGGTAGAAATCATAATACCAGTTTTGACAGAAAATATTGCACCAACCTAATTAATTTAAAATTGATTAGGAACATTGATTAGTCAAATATAGATTGGTAACTATACATTATTCTGCTTAATACTCTAAAGTCATATGTATTCATTACTTTGCAATCTGGCAGTTTTCTGTAGGAAACAAACCTGGTCTGCTGTACCCCAAGCCAACAGCCTATACACTATTCATGGGCCCATCTCTAGTTCTGTACCATTACACTGAGTAGTCACTATGACATCAGGAATGCCAGGCTGAATTACATACACAAGAGTTTTACAAAACTAGGTCCCTGGTTAGTGTGCACTCAAGACACTGACAGTTTTCACATGTAATTTCTCACATTATTAAATGTCTTGCAGTTAACAAGAAACTTGGTAAGACAGTTTCTAACTAGGTTCATGCACATTCACAAATCTCTATGAGTAAAGTAGTCCAAGGCAGCTACTCAAAAGGTCAGGTTTCAAATGTAATGATTCAGCATTCTCAAATTCTGTGGTTTTGGTCTTTAAAACATCAAAATCATATAAATCTTTTTCTTTTTCAGTCTGACCTTCAAAAGAATTCAATTTTACATAGGTACTTTTCTTTCTCTGTGGTACTATTTTGACAGCCATTCTGATCCCTTCAGTGCTGATCCTGCTACTTCTTTCTTTTGTATCTGCAGGTGCTGTCACCAGTTTTGTAAAGGAATTCAACTTTCACCTCATGGAACCCCCAGCATGAAACACCCCAGATAAAATGATGAAGACTGAAACCTCTGACAATTACTCAAGTTACTGAAGAAAGAAAACCAAAACAAACAACACTTCACTATAATTATCTATAATTCTGTTGAAATTATATGCATTATAATAAAACTTTCAACATAGTGTGTGCATACCTAGTAATTCAGAAGAATTTATTCCCAGAGCCCTCTCCCATGATTTATCAAGAGTGCATGCATTTTCACATAAGAATTTCATGAGTTTAATTTTAAAACATTCTTTGCATGTGAAGCCTGAGTGTGTTACTATTTTCACTCATAAACAGTCCACTATGCAGATAGATTCCAGTCAAGTGGCAGAATACACCACTACTGAAGTAGGTCTACAAGTAATTTGACTCATCTACAGGTAGCTTAACTCACAGAATCATAATTTTGCTAGAAAATGCCCTAGGCAAGGAGTAAATTGTTCCAACACATACTCTTCAGTTTGCCTGACTTACCAGCTCTGTGGAAGGCTTGAGAAACATATACCAAAGCCAAGATTTCTCTCTTTTCTGGCAGTCCACACAAGAAACAAAGTTAGTGAAATCAGTTATTGTAGGTCAAAATAATGCATTCAAGAGCTTAACCCAGTACAGATTGGAATGGTTCCTTATGTTGATTTTCTCCCTTGCAGATCATGGGCATTGTATAAAACCTTCATACCCCTGCCATCTTTTGATCTCCCTCCTTGCAGTTTATCATGAATCAGAGACAAACATATTTGTCTGAGAATTCCCTCTTAGCTCCTCCGAGCATAGCTAAAATATCAGATTATTTGAAATAACGCTTAGCATAACAGCAAAGCTGTCCAGCTTTTTTCAGAGTACTTACATGACATGGAAAAACTCACAGTCTTTTTTTCACCAGTGTAGCAGGGAGAGAGCAAATTAAGCCAAGCTACAAGTTACACTTTTCAGTAAAATAGCCATAAATAGGCTGCTGGTTCATTTTGTTTTGTTTTGAATATGGTGTTTGATGCCATTCTTCAGAGAACAGCTTAAAATATCAAATGTAAGCCTATGTGCTGTTCAGTGGATTAGCTGTTCTATCTTATTGTCTGCTCACTCTTTAAAAGTCACATGATCATACAGTCTTATTTACATGACCTGGAGGGATATTCTGAGGTTTGTGAGTCTCTCTTTTTTTTTCACAAATTACACAAGTAACAGCAAGAACCAATTTTATAGAAGAGATCTCTAGCAGCTGTCCATAACACCATGCACAGGGATACTTCCTACCTTCACTGAATAGTCTCATAAATAGTTTAAAATAACAGATCCTGCTATGAAGCAAACCCACAATCACATTCTTCTGAAATTTTTGACATCTGTATTTTCCCCAGAGAGATTACAAATCATATTCAGAATGAAATGTAGGAGAAATAAGTAAGACTTCACTACAAATTAAACAATGCTGACCCCTGGTGAAATGGTGACACCCAGCTGTCCTACTCTCCTACCCACTTGTTACCTTAATTATTACAAGATACCTTTGGGGGCCAGTAAGAAAACACTCCAAGATGCATTTGATTCAGTTCCTTGTACCAAGTACCCTTGCCTCCCTAATTAGTTTTGGCAAACAGTGGCAGATATTATTTATTTCCCTATAAAACTATAGTTAATTTATTCTCTAATTTATCTTCAAATATGGATGAACAGCACTGAGGTACTGTAGTCAAATGAATCAGACATACATGAATGTCTAAACCAGGAAAACGACAACACATATATCAGTGGGCTTTAATTTCCTGTGATAACAAGATTTTTTTTTTCTTCCCAGGAATTGCACTGATAGCTTTCTTCTAGAAAAGCCAAAAAAAAATGAATTAGATTAAGCTACATTTTAACATTTATTTTTCTCATTAGTGGATAACCATAAAACCACTGCTGCATTCAGCAATAAGTTTCTCTTCACAAGTTAAGAGAAATTAGATGCTGGATTTCAACCTGCATATTTTTGCTTTGAGATAAAATTAAAACATCTAAGCTTTGATAAATCTATGAAAATAGCGAGGTGGTTTCTTTTTTTAAATCTCCAGCAGGTCCAAGAAAACATTTCAAAATTATAGTTAATATAAAGCAGCACTTAGAAGAAGGAAAATACTTTTGACTAATTGAAATCATTCTGGACTAAGATGTTAATTGTCATGACAATTTTTGTAGCTTCCATTTCAGGCTTTCAGAAGGATTAGTTTAACAAAACAACACAAAAACAAGATGCAGGAAGACAGAGCTAGATTTCAGGGGTAAGCAGGTCCCAGGTAGCACTCACAAAACACAAAGCAACTTGATGCTCTACACATAGTGGGCTTATTTTTTCATTTGCATCAGCAGAGGGAGACTGCTCTTCTTCAGGACATGGACCAAGGCTTCCAGGGCTCACAAGAGTACCCTGAGGTCTAGGATTTTCTGAGATGGGGCTCGAGTTGCTTTGGGTACAGAGAACAAATTTGTAAGACACCAGTTTGAGGTTCCTGGTAAAAATTACAGCTGAGCCTGAGTTCCCACAGCCTACTGGAAGGTTATTAATCTGGTGGCTGTAAAGTAGAAGGGATTTGTGTTAATACTGCAAATAGCTTCTGTTGTATCATAGTCTCGGTAAGTGCAATGAACCAGAAAAGATGTTTCAGGGAAAAAAAAAAAAAAAAAAAAAAAAAAAGAATGGATTTTTATTACCAAGCTTTTATTTTAAGATGCTGTGTGGAGAAATTGTCTATCTTGCATTCATGGTAAATAGATTAGAGCACTCCTTGGTTGGTGAGAATGAAAGGAAGCTATGCACATTTAGATTTGATACTTTCTATGTTCTGATGCTGCAGGAGGTGATGCTGGCTGTAAAGGTAAAGGGCAAATAAGTAGAAGCAATGGTCTAGGAAATTTTATTACATTGACCTTTTCAAAGACAGAAAAAAAAATATATATATATATTTTAAGCAACTTGGAAAAGTAGAAAATTCTAAGTAAAATCTGATACTAAGTATGCTAAGAACTCTTCTGTGGCAAACTCTGAGACTAAAAATCAAAATGCAGACAATTAGAGACATTAAGCAAATGTTTTCATTTAGAAGGCTATATTTATGAGTTAGGAAATGAAGGGCAAAAGTTAACTAAAAGTAACAGAACCGAGATTTGGAGAGGGGAGACAATATTTGACATAATCTTCTGTCTTACGGTAACATGATCTTTCTTCTTTGTTGATATGCAGGTGTTTTGTTTTGTTTTCAAGTAATCTTTTCTAATGTCCTTTTCTCTACAGATATCACATGAAATCTGTGCAGTCATAATAAAAACTGTTTTATTTTTCCAAAATTCATGAGAGATTACAAAAAGGTTTCCATTGGCTTTATAATTATGATCATAAATTTAGGGTGTAATCTTTTCTATCATAAAATAAAAAAATCTGTCTAATGCTGACTACTTGGATCTCGAAACCTTGATGCCGCTATTCTTAAGAATATGCATTTAATTATACTATCCAAGGAAACTTCAGCTAGCTTAACCTGTACTTAAGACTGCAAACAACTTTTTTTTTCTTTCCCTGTGTTTAGTACATTTCACTGCAGTTCAAGGAACTATTCCATATTAGTAGAATGAATGCATTTAATTTTCCAACAACAAAGAACACCTATGCAGTTTCTAACTTTGTTTACAACTGTTACCACATCTTTCGTCTTGAGCTAATACGGGGCAGAGAGTGGCTTTTTGCAGATGAGCCATCTGCCCCAGTGCAAACATCCTCAGGAGAGCTCCAGCAGAGAAGGACTATGAGCTCCTCACTTTGAAGTTTATTCTTTCAGGTCACTTATCTTCTCTTGAAAACCCACCCTATATTTTATTAGCTGCAATCTCTGCTAACCATAAACAGAGTACTCTCCATATCATAACATGTTAAAAGATATAGGTAAATAATAAGAAAATACATTATATGCTACTGAAATACAATACCTGAAATACAATAAACCCTTCAGCATGCATAGGCATTTAATCAGAGGAAAGCCTGTAAATAAATGATTTATTCATGAAGCCGGTGTATTGACTGCCACCACACAGGTGTTGTAAAATACAAATATGGAAATGATGCAGAAATGGTGATGCAGAAAAGAGAGTATTTAACTGCAGACAAATCCCAAGACAACAGTCTGATAGTTTTAAAGGTGTTCAAAGTATTTTATATCACTATAAAACTGCTGCACAGCATAAGGTATTTCTTTGGCTACAGTGAACCATGAATAATATTGTAGA
Source organism: Aythya marila (assembly GCF_965140915.1). NCBI lineage: Eukaryota > Metazoa > Chordata > Aves > Anseriformes > Anatidae > Aythya > Aythya marila. Next base: position 129,244,101 of record NC_139043.1, read on the forward strand.
AATGCTTAATTTCATTTAATAGCATTGAGATGTGCATTTCATATAGGAAATAGTCTGACTGCTTAGAAAATTTGATTCACAGCAGTCCCCAGTGAATGGTCAAATAATCTATTGTGAATAAAACCCATTGTAAATTTGGCTATTTCTCATAGCATAATTACCCATGAATAACTTTTTTTTTTCATTATTCAGCTAGCTCTAGACCATAGTATATTTATTTCTAAGGTACTAAATGGTTTGAGAAACTTTTGAGTGGAAAGTTATACAGTTTCACTTAAACTTTGTACAGACATAGGGATACTGTTGTGTTCAAATACTGAATTGTATCATATATAGCACACGTGTAGCAGAGAAAATCATATGAATTTTTTCAGACTATTAAATATAATCTTCAGGAAAAGCTTTCTGTCAGAAAATTTCAAAATAACTAAGTGAATTAAATTATAAATTAATAGAAATTTTGGACCAAACTATCTGATAGTGATGAATAGTGTTCTGCCTACAGATTTTGTATCGCATAAGGTGTCCAGTCATTAGCTGTTGTGTTGTATCATTGTCTTTATTATCAGTTCTACATTTCAAGTTTCATGAATATTTGTTGTTGTAATTGAAAAAGATGTACTGCAGGTACAAGAAGTGTTTCTTTTCTACATTCAAATGAAATAAAAAAAATACTTTCTTTAGAATACAATGAGAGTTGGCAGACACCTTCATCTCTGCTTTCTCTGAGAATAGGCAAAGCCCTACTGCTTTCAGAGTAGGAATTATCTAGGCTGGCCTTGATAATAGTGGGAAGAGACCTTAAAGATCATTTAGTTCCATACTCCCTGCCATGGGCAGGGACACCTCCCCACTAGATCAGATTGCTCGAAGTCATTCATGTCTTAATCTTTTCAAACTACATTACCAGAAACCTAGTGATAAATGGCAGTGTTCAAAGCATAATGACATTAACATGAATTTTGCTTCAGAGTAGGTAAATATTCTTCCTTCTGATTTCAGATCAGGAACATTAGAAACTCAAATTATTTAGAGACTACTTCAAATATAGTAAGAAAGAAGCATGTTCATATTTATAGAGATAATGTTGTTTCTTCAAATGAGAGTGTCAGTTCTTGCCTATTGACAACAAACGTATTTTATCACCATGCTTACCATATCCTGCTACAGAATATTTATTAAGACACGTTTTGTTCCTCTAATTATGTCCACAAGGCACACGGTTATAGGAATAGAAGAACTGGAGTAAACATTTCTTCCTGCATTTATGGGCTTGTAGTTGACACTTTAATTTCTCGAGAATGTTGTCAAAATCACACAGTGCAACAAGGATCATTAGGACAAACAAAATGAGATGAACTGACAGAGGGTGGCAAACCATCTGAAATTTTAACTGAACGCTGCCTAAGCCTATTTGCAAAGTTCACTGAAGCTGTGAGATTGTTGTTTTGCACAACATGATCTTCAATGTATATGCTAAAAAACTGCTCTTCACTAGATAAAACTACTCACATGGTCTTTGATGTAATTGATAAAAGGAAACTAATGGTGTGTTGCATAACTGTAAATTAGGGAATGTAGTTGTTAAAAGAACAAGTGTTCACAGAAGCTGTGGTTTCTCTAGGAAAATATCATAGGCATTCCTCATTTATTCAATTTCTTGGTAGTAATCTGAAGTCTGTTTGAGGATTAGGTTTGATAATGTACTGAACATTTGCTGTGACCATTACGAAAAAGCTGGAGGATCTTGAGGTTTACTGAAAGAATACACTCACAGAATCACAGAATTGTCTAGGTTGGAAGAGACCTCAAGATCATCAAGTCCAACCTCTGACCTAACACTAACAAGTTGTTGCAGGAAGAACGGCCAAAAACACAACAGACACCAGTACGGTCAGATCATGCTCCATTTTATTACCCGAATAGCCTGACTTTTATAGTGACCTTAACAGGGGCGGTGTGGAGGAATGGTTAAGTGAAATAAGACACGTGGATGTTGGGCAGTTAAGAGGCAATGGGCTAGTGAAGTACCGTACTCAACTCACATGAGTCTGGCATGGACACAGCTGGCTGAGAGCCAATCAGGCTCAAGGACACGATGCCCTTGAGCGATGGGGAAAGTCCCTAAGGCGGGACAGTGGCTAAAAGAAGGAGGAACTACCTGAAAAGAGCGGGAAATGTTAGCCAATCCTCAGCTTAGTTTTTGCAATATGTATGAGTTGATTATATTCGAACTAGATAAAAGGCAACTGAGCTATCCATTAAGGTTGAAGTTCATTGTTCACTCATATTGAGCGTCTGTGTCTTCCTTCCGTCAACAACAGGGCGGATAATGTCTCACACAAGATTACTGGTCAAAAGCATTCAGACAAACAATTACAAGAAAACAACCCCACCTGCAAGAAAACAACCCCCTTGTGATTAGCAGTCACGTAGACCTTGTCCTTGAAGCCAGCTGCTGGCAACAATATTTCTCTAAATTCCTCAATTGGGCGATGTGGGAACACTGTCATGGGAACTTTTCATAGTCATCCTGGTAGCTTGGTTTGCTCAGCTGCAGCAAGCCATGGGATCCTTGCTCTTTCAAAAACCCCTCAACAACAAGTCCTCCACTAAACCGTATCACTAAATGTCTTTTAAAGACCTCCAGGGATGGTGACTCCACCACTTCCCTGGGCAGCCCATTCCAATGCCTGATGGTGCCATGATTCCTCATAAAATACATATAAATAGTACTTATGCATTTAGTAGTATGTGTACATAGGCTTAATAGAAAGACACATTCAGTGAGTTGTCTTTGCTCTGTTGTACCTTATATATTGCCAGAAGTTTTTTGGACTTTCTCTGAAACTCAGCTTTTTCAATAGTTTATAATAATTGTGTTCAAAAGATTGTTTAGGGTTTAGCTGTTTGTTTTTCTTTTTAATGCTTCTCCCTACACAACAATAGAACAAAAATTTGTTGCTTGAGGTTTGGATTTTCATGTTTCTTTTTTTCTAATCTTTCTATGTCATGTTTTTCTCTACACAACAGTAGAAAAAGTTATTTTATGCTTCATTAGACTGTGTGACATATTCTTCTAAGATCTAATGGTCAGCAGTATTTTCAGCAAATTGTGTGTTACACATGACTGCAGTTTACAGGAAATTATAGAACAAGTAGGTATAAAAAATGACAGGTCTGATTATGAATATATTGACAAACTTTCTTTTCTGTTCACATGCTAGTCATAAGCAGACCTTGATTTCTCTGTAAATAGCAGATATTCATAAGTATTTGCCATATACCTTGGATAAATGATAAACTGACTTGCTATCTCTTTCTCCTGTTTGCTTATGATTGATCATCTAAACCCAATTATATTATTTCCACTTCCCACTTTGAGAAGGGGAAGGTTTTAACTGAGGAACAAAAATCAGTGCAAGTTCTTGCTCATGAGTATGTAGTATGTTTTTAAATGCTGTGCATTAATATATTTATATCTCCCTTTTGAATGTTTTTGTTGTGCCCATATCTTATAGTACTTCTCATGTTGCCCTTCTACAACTTCTCAGTGCAGAATCCTGCCAGTAAAAATTTTAATAACAAAAAATCAAGTCAAATGAGCTAGCAAAATATGAATGTTTATGAATATTTCCTTGTTAATTTCAAGTAGCTAACACCTGCATAACAAAGGTGTTTAATTAATTATTATTATTATTTTTTAAACAAATCATTATATTTCTTTAAAAAAAAATAGAATCCTATAAAGAGATCTTTCTTAAAACAACCACTAGTTATGAATCTCCCCATTGTGCTTCATAACTGCAAGGAACACTTCTGTTTTGAATGTATCAAGATACATTGTGTAGGCACTACCTTTACACATCAGTGTGTCATCAAATGCTATTTACCTTATGTTAAAATAACACCTCCAAAAAATTTTGTGGGAGTCTGAAAAGATTTGGGTTCAATATTGCAATAAATGACCTATGTTCAATTTAAAAATACTCTACTACCAGTCCAGACCAACTAACTGGCTGGTGGTTGGCAGTGATGCAAAATAGCTTCACCTGTAAGCTTATAAAACTGGCCTAAGACTGCAATGCCCCCAGCATTAACTGAAATTGTTTGAATTGTCATTTCAAGATGTCAGTGTTAGATGTTTTCGTTACATTTTTGCCAAGGCTGTTTCTGGTTTAAGTATAGTAGGAAACATTATATTGAAACACAGTTTAAAAACAGGTTGTAAAATGTTTTCAAGTTCTGAATATGGATGAAACACTTGCAATTTGGCAGATTCATTTTTCCCTCAAGATGAGTGTGCTACATCATCAAGTTAAATGTAGTTAAGCTGTCATAGTTCTTAGCTTAGTGTGCTTTGTTTCTCATATCTACAGGTAGTCCTTTAAAAATGAGTTAGCATGAGGGTCAGTAAGAAATCTAGACCAGTGGAATCCTTTTTAAAAGATCAGCTCTGACTATTTTCATTTTCATCATCACATCTTAATGATCCATAGAGTGATAAAAAAAAATGAACTACTCAAATCATACAAATGCACGTCACATCACCTTTACAGACAAAAGGATTACTTTATTACTGACTCAAATGTCCTATAACATTACTTTAACTTTGACGAGTAACTTTGAAACTGATCCTGCAGTTTGCTCTTGCACTGGTATAGATGCCTGGTTCTGTGTCACAGCTCTGAACAAGCAAATGTTCAGAGTTAGCATCAGAAATGCATTCTAGCTAGCATTAGAAATGGCCAAAGGCTTATTCCAAAAGGTACTGAAGCCAACAGACCAAGACCTCTGGCCCACTGAGCAGCCATTTGACACACACAAAGTAATTTCACTGCTAAACAATAACTTTTACAAAATTCCTCATTCTTTTTACTGACTCGTAAAACCTACTATCTCTCAGTTTTATGCATGTTTTTCCTTGGGCATCCATGTTTGCCTCCTGTTTCTGATACAAGCACGGTCCCTGGGGTGTGGGGAGTAGGGGTGGATGATGCCTGGGATCTCACCAGCACAGGCAAGTAGCCAACATGCTGGCTGTGAGCTTCACCTCCAACCTGGTCTCATTTCACAGTTGCTCAATTCCATTGAGGTCTCCAAGCTAGAGACCTCTACAGCAGCTGGCAGACAGTGAAATATTTGATTATGTTGATGCCACAATGTGCATTACAGCAGCTGTTGTTGAGTGTTGGCTCTGGGAATAGACAAAAAGGACAGAGCTTTTCTCAGCCAAGACTGACACGTGGAGGAAGTAGCTCAGATTCCCAGCCAAGCGTTCTGTGAGCTCTGCTCCAATTGGGGTTTGTCATGAGCCTCATATAAACTGTGGACGCCTACTTGAGAAATTGTGCAGAGACCTCAGCATGAAAAATAGAAAACTAGATTCTGTTCTGTATAAGGTTTGTCCTAACCAAACTAATATCCATGAGAAGACTAAGCAATGTGTCTCACCCCTTTTACACATCTGTTCTGGAATTCTCTTCTCCTTGGGTGAAGCACAGCATGCAGTAGAAGATGGGATGCTTTTGATGAGCCTTAATTCATGGTCTCTCAGTATGAACTAAGTAAGGTCCCAAGTTTCTGTCCATGTTACATGGGATTGCACAAGACACGGTAAGACACAAGAGCAGAGAGGTGGAAGACATATTTGAGCAGTTTTGAGCAGTTTGCATTTTAATGGGCATGTGAAGAGAGGAAAAGTAGTATGGGATGCAAGAAGAGTTCAATCTTAAATATTCATAAGCGGGACCCCTGCTTAACACTCAAAAAAAAAAAAAAAAAAAAAAAAAAGCATTATGGACACTGCATTTGTTTTCTCTTTGAAGTTATTTTGAGATTTTTGATGTGTACTCTGGTCAATGGTTTCAAGTGCTGATGTATAATCTTGATGGCTAGAGGAAGGCCTTGGGGGGAGGGGGGGGGGTGGAAAAAAAGTAAGAAAAAATGAGCAAAAGTAAGGACAGGAGAGAGGAATGAGGGGAGAGATAAGAGAGCCAAGGAGAGAAAAGATTCTTTTTCTCTGAAGACGGGTTTTACATCAACCATTAAATAACAGTTTCAATAAAACCTTAAGTCTTTGTGACACTTTATGAGTGAAAGCAATAGCATAAAAATAGCTGCATTAAGCTGACATAAGTCTTGTTTCAGTATTTTATATTAAAGATACTGAAACATTCAGTTGTAACTATACTGATTAAACAATGTTGTTGGATGGAGACTCTAAAAGCATAATCTCTAAAACAACTAACTGTCTTTTCTGGTGAAAAACATAGTGAGGTATGTTTCCTGGTGCTTGCAAGCATTTTTGTCAACAAAGCTTCATTTCAGGAATTAGAGTCAAAAGTGCCTATCTGCTGTTAAGTGATTCCGTTTAATTGTCATTCTCTTCTCTATAATTTGGTTCTGTGTAAAGTGGTATTTGTCAGAAGTATTTTGATAAAGACTTTTGAAACTGTTGTTCAAACAAACACTTATGTTATTAAAATTCAAATACAATAAAACAATCTCATGAAACACAAACTACTGACAGCAGACAAATATTTTGTGTTAACATACCTTTTGTAAAATAAAAGTAAACACTGACATTTCTGTATTCCTCTCTCACTCAGCAGTAGCTAAAGCAGTCTGGAGAAGGCTTTTCTTCTTAAAGGTAATGAACATAATGCCTCAGCAAAAAAAAAAAAAAAAAAACAGACATGAGGTTTATTTGGGTAAAATTATCATATAGTTTATCAATAAGTTTAGATGATTAAATCAGATTATCAAAGCTTTTAACAATTAAATACTAAATCCCAGTAAGAATACATACAAAGTTAAGAGAAAACAAGTTGATCCCTTTACTATAAAATCATATATGCTGTTTGCTGCTAAACGACTTGAGAAATTACTCAGTATTCTGTAGGCTTTGGAGCCTAAAAGCTGATAAAACTGCTTATGCCACAGTAAATTATGAACTGTATGCACTCTTCATACATGAAAGACTATTCTTCCAGGTGAAGGATCCTCCTGTATCCAAAGGGATAAGCTAGTGAATTAGAGACACATTGGAGATGTGTCTCTAACATCTCGCTAATGTCACTAACATTAGAGATGAATCCTGATAAATTTTTTTATCAGAATTTGAATGCCAAAAGAGTTCTTGTAATTAGATAATTTTACAAGTCTTGCCTTGTACCCATAAGAACTCTATCATTTCTCCTAAATAGGTCAGTCCATCCCAGCCATTTTGTGAAAACTATAATACCTCAGCTTATCACAGAATGACAGAATTTCTAGGTTGGAAGAGACCTCAAGATCATCGAGTCCAACCTCTGACCTAACGCTAACAGTCCCCAATAAACCATATCCCTAAGCTCTACATCTAAACGTCTTTTAAAGACTTCCAGGGATGGTGACTCCACCACTTCCCTGGGCAGCCTGTTCCAATGTCTAACAACCCTTTCGGTAAAGAAGTTCTTCCTAACATCTAACCTAAAACTCCCCTGGCTCAACTTTAGCCCATTCCCCCTCGTCCTGTCACCAGGCACGTGGGAGAACAAACCAACCCCCACCTCGCTACAGCCTCCCTTGAGGTACCTATAGAGAGCGATAAGGCTGCCCCTGAGCCTCCTCTTCTCCAGGCTGAACAAACCCAGCTCCCTCAGCCGCTCCTCGTAGGACTTGTTCTCCAGGCCCCTCACCAGCTTTGTCGCCCTTCTCTGGACTCGCTCAAGCACCTCGATGTCCTTCTTGTAGCGAAGGGCCCAAAACTGAACACAGTACTCGAGGTGTGGCCTCACCAGCGCCGAGTACAGGGGGACAATCACCTCCGTAGCCCTGCTGGTCACACTGTTTCTGATACAAGCCAGGATGCTGTTGGCCTTCTTGGCCACCTGAGCACACTGCTGGCTCATATGCAGCCGACTATCCACCATCACTCCCAGGTCCTTCTCTGCCTGGCAGCTCTCCAACCACTCATCTCCCAGCCTGTAGCTCTGCTTGGGGTTATTGCGCCCCAGGTGCAGGACCCAGCACTTGGCCTTGTTGAACTTCATACTGTTGACCTCAGCCCATCGGTGCAGCCTATCCAGATCCTCCTGCAGAGCTTTCCTACCCTCAAGCAGATCGACACACGCACATAGCTTGGTGTCATCTGCAAACTTACTGAGGGTGCACTCAATGCCCTCGTCCAGATCATCGATGAAGATATTAAAGAGGACCGGCCCCAGCACCGAGGCCTGGGGGACGCCACTAGTGACTGGTCTCCAACTGGACTTGGCTCCATTCACCACAACTCTTTGGGCCCGGCTATCTAGCCAGTTTCTAACCCAACGAAGCGTGCACCAGTCCAAGCCAAGAGCAGCCAGTTTCTTGAGGAGAATGCTGTGGGAAACGGCGTCAAAAGCCTTGCTGAAGTCAAGGTAGACCACATCCACAGCCTTTCCCTCATCCACCCAGCGCGTCACTTTGTCATAGAAGGAGATCAGGTTCGTCAAGCAGGACCTGCCTTTCATAAACCCATGCTGACTGGGCCTGATCACCTGCTTGCCCTGCAAGTGCTGCGTGATGACTGTCAAGAGGATCTGCTCCATGAGCTTCCCTGGTACTGAGGTCAAACTGACAGGCCTGTAGTTTCCCGGGTCTGCCCTCCGGCCCTTCTTGTAGATGGGCGTCACGTTTGCTAGCCGCCAGTCAACTGGGACCTCCCCTGATAGCCAGGACTGCTGATAAATGATGGAATGGGGGAAAGCAAATTTGAGAGAGATGGATTTGAAGGGTAGAACATTCAGTGGATAAAGAATTGGCTTGAATTCAAGCCATGACACCCAGGCAATCATGGTCAATAGCATTGTGTCCAGGTGGAGGCCTGTGACAGGCGATATCCCTCAGGGATCTTTCTGGGGACCAGTGCTGTTTAATATCTTTGTCAATGACATAGACAGTGGAATTGAGTGCACCCTCAGCAAGTTTGCAGATGATACCAAGATGAGCAGTGCAGTTGATACAACAGGAGGAAGGGATGCCATCCAAAGGGACCTGAACAAGCTTGATAAGTGGGCCCACATGAACCTAATGAGGTTCAACAAGTCTAAATGCACCTGGGTTGGGGCAATCCCAGGCATGAGTACAGACTGGGAGAAGAATTCATTGAGAGCAACCTTGCAGAAAATGACTTGGGGATTCTGGTGGACAGCAAGTTTGACATGAGCCAGCAGTGCACATCTGAAACAGAAGGCCAACTGCATCCTCGGCTGCATCAACAGAGGAGTGGCAAGAAGGTTGAGGGAGGTGATTGTCCCCCTCTACTCTGCCCTTGTGAGACCCCACTTGGAGTTCTGCATCCAGGTCTGGAGCCCCCAGCACAAGAAGGATGTGGACCTGATAGAACAGGTCCAGAGTAGGGCCATGAAGATGATGAGAGGGCTGAAGCACCTCTCCTCTGAAGGAAGACAGAGAGCTGGGATGTTCAGCCTCGAGAAGAGAAGGCTGCCAGGAGATATTATTGCATCTTTGCAATACTTAAAGGGGGCTTATAGAAAAGATGGAGAGCAACTTTTTACTCTGGCAGATAATTATAGAACAAGGGGAATAGTCTTAAACTAAAAGAGGGGAGATTTAGATTAGATGTTGGGAGGAAATTCTTCCTTCATAGGGTGGGGACACACTGGAACAAGTTGCCCAGAGAAGCTGTGGATGGCCCATCCCTGGAGGTGTTCAAGAGCAGGTTGGACAATGCTCTGGACAACCTGATCTGGTGGGTGTTGTCCCTGCCTACAGCAGGGGGCTTGGAACTAGATGGTCATTAAGGTCCCTTTCAACCCAATGAAACTATGAATCTATTGCATGATTGAGGCTTCTTGTCTTTGGCATGGGATAGCAAGTGTTCTGATGCTCAGTCAAGGTCTGTCCTTGATACCAATTCAGGATTCATAGAATCACAGAACAGCCAAGATTGAAAGGGACCTTGAAAGATCATCTGGTCCAACATTTTTTTGAAAAGAGTGGTGAGATGACATGATATAGAACTCATCTTGAAAAACATCCAGTCATGGGAACTCTAACACATGCCTGAGGAAATTGTTCCACTGATTGGTCTCACTGTAGAAAACTTATTTCTTATATCAAGATGAAACCTCTCTCAACTTGTACCTGTTGCCCCTTGTTATCTCCTTTGTAGGCATCCTTTATGTAGTGGAAAACTGTGATGTGATTCCAGCTAAGCCTTCTCTTCTTCAGGGTGAAAAAACTTAACTCCTTGTGTCTTTCCTCATTTCATGTCTCCCAGCACTTCAATCACCTTCATGACCATCTGTGAAGGTTTGGGACAATACATGCACTTGTATATAGGTCCTCCAGACTCCCTTAGGATCTGCCAACCAGGACACAGCCGAAGAATGTCAAAAAGGAAATGCTTAATGAAATGCACAGTTCAATTCAAACGAATAACAGATCTTTCCCTCCACCACTATTTTCACAATGGTGAATACAAACACAATTCCCAAAGATCTCTTGGCATAACATTGTTGATTACCATACGATGTGGTTATTTTAACTGAGTAGCACCTTATTCCACAAGGGATAGCAAGGAAATAAACAGATACTCATGGAGTAAGATGTTATTGTGAGAGAAAGTTGTCAGCATCTGGTCCCTGATCAAAATCAACACATTTTCAAAATTATTGTTGCTAGAAGAAGAGAGTGGAAGAGTTTAAGAATTCCTTCCCAATGCTCTGAGGGATTAGTGGAGATAGGTGGACATCTCTGTCTCCTTGCAGAATAGGGAACTAAGGAGAAGAGTCAGGAATCAAGGATTGATCATTGTTATTTTTAATTCCTGGTATTATAAACACATGCATCGATAGTATTAAAAGGAAAGCCTTCTGTAGCCATTATCTTGAATATTGAATCTTTATGTAAACCTACATAATGGAGCCATAATATTATAATTATTTAGATATACTTATTTTTCATTCGTAATTCACAGGAAAGTAAAACACATACTGGACTATTTAAAAGTAGAGGAATTATTTGGGAAATGAGAACCAACAGAGAATCACCCTCCCTGGTGACCTTAATTGAAGCTAGTTCATTAAGAAAGTAAACAGTGCCTAAATAATTGAATAAGACAAATAACTAAATATGCCATAATGATCTTAGAATTCTGAAAATTTTAGCATATATTTTTCCAACTTTTTTTCAGAGTTAACTTGTAGTGCAACTATCTTATTTATGTTTTCCCTTATAATCATTCTGTGGCACGACTCTTTTGGAACAGCATATGAATTTTCACCGTGATAAACTCCTACTTTCCACAGCAGCAAAAGTGAGAGGGTATCAGTGATGGAAAATGTTTTTTTATTTATTCCAGACTGTCTAAAGAATCCCATGATCTTTCTTATGAAGAGTTTCCTTTTCTTTATAAAGCCAAATGTTGGTGGTTTTTTTGTTGGATTATTTTTTTTTTTGGGGGGGGGGGGAGGGGATGGAGGCTGTTTCTGATTCTCTCTTTTTTTTATTTTATTTTATTCAGTACTCTGGAAAGAAAATGTCAGTTCTTGGCTTGAGCTCTTGAGCAGCAATGATCAAACCAAGTTTCAGGAGGAATTGAGGCATGTAAAAGTGCAAAGGTGTAGATTTGAAGTCTTTTACCAAAGAACAATTAAAGCTAAAATCCTGGAGAGGACATTTAACACTGAGAGCAAGGATGCCCAGAGGACTAAACTTGGCATGCAAGAATACTGAACCCAGAACTGGATTAGAAACAAAAGCTGCATGATGCTTTTGCAAACTGAGCTCATGACAAAATATAACTACTAAATACAAAACCTGCCATCACTGGGAGATTTTCCGTTTATTTTAAAAATAATTTAAAAAAATCTTTTTTTTTTTTTTTTTTTTTTTTAAGTTCCATGCACTAAAATGACATAACATACAGAATTTGTGAAAGCTGTAAAATAGCATTAGTCAGAGATCATAAATAATTTTTTTCCTTTGTGTTCATTAGTAACATATGGGCATTTGGAACAATGTGAGATTTTTCAGAGCTGGAGAAGGTAAATATAAATCAGATTTGGCAAACTACTTAAAATGCAAAACCTGTTACCAGATTCCAGAGTTCTTGTGGTATCAGGAAAAGAAAACTGACAGACAAAATATTGTCATATATTGTACATTGTCATAGCATATTCATTAACCTATCTCATAGATGGACTTCAGTGAATATTTCATGAATTAATGGAAGTCATTCTGTGCAGCTAATCTGATAATGCAAAACAAGAAGTAATTATTTAACTGGAAAATTTTGGCAGACATTTTTTGCAGTTTTGAGCAACAGTTGAAAATAATGAATTTTAAATTTAAAAGAGCAAGAGAATTTCATTAAACACAGGCTCTATAATGAATATAAATATAATATTATATTCGTATATCATATATTCATATACCATTATATTATAATGAATAATGAGTGTAATATTTCAGGAGACTGAATCTGAGTGAGGAGTTCTAGTATAAAGTGTCTAAAATCAAAAATAATTTACAAGAGAAACTTAAAAAAGAAACAAACTCATAACCCAAGCTTATTAAGGTTGTTAACAATTCAATTTTCTGCCAAAAGTTTCCTGTTTGTTCCTCCACTTCAAAATTTAGAAATAATGATGGCTAAGAAATAATTCTCTCTCAAAGTAAATTTTAGAAAATAAAGTGCATTTTATTATACTAAATTAAATTCAGCAGTCAATGAAAATGCTTCATTCACCTTTCAGCAGAAAGATATAATTATGTACTCTTATGTACTCTTATAAGAAATACATCAGAAGGACAAAGGCTGAAGGGTGGTTTTCATATCCAAAAGCTTGTTTGCTACTTTATTGACTTAATTAAAGGTATTACTCCTCAGTTCTGCTCCTTCTTCATTCACACGCTCAGAATAGCATGTTAGCAAAAACTCAGTCACTAAGAATATATGACACATCTTGAAGACCGTTTCTTCAGTGCAAAATTGTAATTGACAGTTGTGACATTTATCTGTAGAAGAAAACTATATTCCTGGATACATGCCTGGATTTGCCTTTTAGCATAGAACATTGCTTAAAGGGATTTTTCTGTCTATAAATTATCAGCAAAAAAAAATCCAATGATTATTTAGTGTATTTTGCTCATAGCCACTGCTGCTTCTGTGTTGATGCAAACCATCCCCAGGTATATAAAGTCATGGCCCCAAAGTTAAAACAGATGCTTCCTGAGACAGAATGTTAACAAAGACACGGAGAAGAGAGTTGAAACGTGTGACACTGTTATGGATACATCCTATAGGAACCTACTGTTTATAGTCATAAAAATTAAGCACTGTTTTGGCCAGTTCTCAAGAGAAGCTCGCTAAATATTGCTGGCCTGCCATGGCTGCCTTGCTCTGCCTGCTCACCCATATCAGACCCTTCGTGTCAAATATAAAGAGCATCCACAAGGTAGGTGTCCAATCTCAGTCCCCTCCAAAACAGACCTTGATTTATCCCACAGGTTTCAGTCGTTTGCTTGAGGTGTCTCTGCTTGGGCACCTCTTCTGGAGGTGCTTATCCCTCACAAGATATTGCAGAAATGGCCCACCGATATACCTCCTAACAGCCCAGTAATATTTGCCATGTAAAACTTAGGTGAAATAAATACCACCTGTAGACAGTTGTATATACTAGTTGCATGCCACCTAGAGAATCCTGCCAGTATTTTATCTGATTATAGTCATTGACGAGAAGGACAATAAACTAGAAAAGAGTTCAAACAGCTGAACTCACAATGAATTCCCAAGAAATGGAAACTTGACATGAGCAGAACAAAGTAAATTCCAGTAAAGTGATGGAAAATGTTAGATGTTTATCTCAAATTTATTAAATTATTTGAATATTTTAGGCGAACTATTTTGGTCATCTATACTGTCACATATCATGCATAATAAAAAATGTAAATAACCAGGCAGTACTGCACAAATGTTAGTAGAGCAGCTGGATGCTATATTAAAACCCTCATAAACATAAGGAATTATTGTTGTTAACATTACAGTATAAGACTTGAATATGAGTTTAAAAGTTCTGTTCATTTCCTTGATTAAAGATTACCAAGGTTAAGTGTTTAATTAGTATTTTAACAAAGGAGTTTATGTGTAGTAAGGAGAGAAATTCTGTACTTGTGGGTTGAATAGATTTTGTGGAACATGAGAACACAGATCTTTTTCTAACAAAACTAAGGATTTAATATCTATTCAGGAACATACTGGTCTAGGTTCAGAGAAGTGAATGGATCTGATAAAGGTTTATTTTGATTCCTGTGTTTTGTTTCTGTATTGACTGATTTTTCTGCTTCATAAACACTAAACCTTGTGTAACTAATCCTAGAAGTTTAATGACCTTTCAAGTTTGGCTGAAAAGAATAATCAAGCCAATATAACATTGCTTCATCCTGGTGCCCTTTTAAGAACCATAAAAGATCTGTTTTTCTGTCAACACAACACCCTCTCTTAATACAACTAAACATTTCTGGACCTACATTTTTGTCCACATAATTTCAAGAGCTTCCTTCTCCTGTCTTATTCCATAGGTTCCATACCATTTCACTAAAGATCTGTTATTCCATTGCTGTGTTGTTCTTTTGCTTTGTTTTTTTGTTCATTTGTGGTTTTTTGTTTGCTTGTTTGTTTTTGTTTTTGTTTTTTTTTTTTAATATAAGATTCTTCCCCTTTAAGTTTAGTTTCCCTTTAATTTAGGTGTTACAGTTTGCCTTATATCATTAGAGAAGTTTATGTATGCTTACTCCTAATTTTTCTACTCCAAAACAGAATGTCTCACAGTGTTTAAGAAATCAACATCTATTTTACTGAGCTGTTAAAATTCAAGTTGGCTGTTGCACAAAACAAAGTAGTAAGACAGTTCCTGACATTCAGTTGATCATTAACAGCTCATTCAGGAGCTTCTTTTTGAGCACTGTTTGAGGGACCTGTCCTCTGACATTATGCTCTGCTGGAGTCTGGCCAGACTCTTATTGTCTGGATGCTTCTTAGGGTTCCACAAAGAAATTCAGCAGGTGAATCCCCCGAACAGAGACAAGCTGTCTCATCATGTTTGGTGGAGTTTAGAATTGCTCTGAGACTTGGAACTGCATTTCCTGCAAGCCCAATAATCATTTCTCAAATTCAGTGATAGCACACTACCATAACTCTGAATGCAAAGGTAGAAAATAGCATTCTTTCTCTAGAATATGAGGGTTTAAGTAGACAAAACAGTTTGTAGTTTGCCTCCTCTGATATTGACTACTGCAACAGCTATATCTGGCTCCCCCTACTTTAAAACCTTGATCTGGATGCTTCACTTCTCCTGGTTTCATTGTTCAGTGTCTGCTAATTTTGCCCTGAACATTCTGTAGCTTACTCCAGAAAGTGGCTAACAGGCCTCTTGTTCTAACAGGACAGTTGGTTCATTGTCCTAAGCTGTTTCTGTCACCACCTTTGCTCATTAAATTGGAATAAGACCTGAAAGAAATTCTGGCTGCACAAGTGGAAAATGCAGCAGTAAAATGTGATTCTTGAGAAGCAGTTTTTATAGCAGTGACATAATCATTCCCCTAGTTTCAACAGTAACTCATACTTTGAATGATTTTTTTCCAAAATAATTGTCCAGATTGTCATTCCTGTTAACCAAGTCAGATTAGATGATCACAGCTTTTTTTTTTTTTTTTAACTTGACAGTTTGTGACTATTTAAACCTGTGAAAATATGCTCATGCTTAGTATTTGTCAAGAGCTTGTTTATTGCAATATCTACTGATTAGTAATGTCACTATGTTTAGAGATGTGGCTTGATTTTGAAACTTCACTGCAAGAACAAGACCAATTTAAAAGATGAAAACTATATAATATCTGTCATAGTATATTGTGACTGGTTAAAACTTTGCTGTTGGTTTAAAGACAAGTCAAACAAAACCCATAGGCAACAATAAGAACTTTTTGCTTTTTTTTTTTTTTCATCAACATCTGCAGTAACAGATGTTGATCATACTTCTCAATAACTTAACCATGAAAGACCAAGTTCTCTCCCAAATCTATTTAAGGTAGATTTGATCTCCTGCTTGAGGAGCTCAAAGCTCACTTTAGATAACAAGTGTCACAAAGAGATCTACCTTCCTTGGGAGAGGTGAATGCAGATTGCATTACAACACTATTTTTGAGTGTTCAGAGATATCCAACACAAGTCAAGCTTTTACCACACAAGTTAGGAAAAGAGAACCAAGGGGCTTTCAGTATGTGGATGTGTAATGTATGTGTATGTATGTGTATCTACTTCTGAAGTTTGTTTAGACGTCCTTAGGCTCCTGAAGTAATACAATCAGCTCCTCTTCAAACACAATAACACTATAAGAGGAGCTAAAAAGAGTAACTAGGAGCTAAAAGGAGTAGCACTATTTAAGTTAATTCTTGATGTTGCAGAATTCAAAAAGCCATAGAAAAGGTCACCCTTAACCCTAGATTGATGGTATACAAGGTAATGGGAGTTGTGTTGGCAGGCTGACCAGAGCAGGGACCAACAGATAGAGAAACAATGAAATCCTGTACAATAAATTTGGCTAACAGCTACTGGGAACATTTTACTGCTTCAGCATGTTCTTACAAAGAGTATGGAACTTGTGACTTCAAGTGAAACACTCTTTCACTACACAACATCACACAAGAAACTGCAGGCACTCTACAAACGTTATTTACAAATGTTCAAAGACTGGGATAATACCATTACGAAATAGAATATTTTAAATACTGAAAAGCCACATGTTGTAATTAATAAAGACAGAGGGAATATTTACAAATCATGACACTTTGGACAAAATCTAAAATCATCATGTTAAATCTGAATTTATTTTCTACAAAATATGTTCCACGGACACCCAGGAAAAGCACTCCATATTGCCCAGATTGTAAAAGGAGATTAAGGAGATTTAAAAAAAAAAAAAACAAAAAAAAAAAAAAACCAAAGGAGAGAGAGAAAGGAGAAGAGAACAAGAGCACTGATCTGTATTTTTCTTGATACACTTACTTCTCTTTGATCCTTGGTAGGTCCATTGTTTCGCTTTGTTGAATGTGTTCATGGAATCCCCATGTAACACAAGAAAATTTCCCAGTCTGTTGTTACAAAAGCAAAAAGCATAGTCATCCTTTTTATGAACTTCACCCAGAACCTCCTGACAATATTTTAATTTTCTATTTGCAATATACATAGAGGCAGCCTTGTCTTTTGCATCAAAACTTAGTTGACTGTTTACACTTGGTGGTCCCAACAAGAAGGTATATTAGTTTCTTTCCAAATGTTGGACACACCCTCACATCTAGCTACAAACGTTGATGATTTGTTGAACTGCAAACTTCAACGTGATCATAATTGTGCTAATGTTCGTGATATCAATAGCCCTAATCTCTTCTATCACTTTGATATACCCCAAATCGTCAATCTGTCTCTAGTTAATTTTGTTGTTACCCTTTCAAGCAGATTGAAGACTGACTAATGCTTTTTTTTTTCTTTTTTTTTTTTTTTCCTTTTTTACAGGAATATATTCTTAACTGGATGTCTTTTTCCTGCAAGAGCCAACACTAAAAACTGATTGATTCATAAATTTCCCACAACCATCTCATTTAAAACACACTGACAAAAGGCCAGCTGCAAAAGTGACTGCACTAAGCTGCTTCTTCCCCAGCAACAGAATAAAGAAACAAGATATTTCTTATTCAGATCTGATTGTTCACAGCTGGTGCTTTCATCAGCCAACCATAAATATTGGTTATTGGATCTAAGCCACAAAACTCATGTTCAAATTGTAATGCCCTAACATTTGGTGGGATTCAGGTGCAGATTTTTCACTTTAAATATATCTTAAAGGATAATTTGTAAATTGGATTTCCAGGTAAATTCCAGCATCTCCCAGATTTGTAAAAAATTGATTATGGTGACATAATTTCAGTACATCTGTAGTGTGCTCATACATATAGGCTAACAATGCAAGAAAGGTTAACTGCAGGTACTTAAAGCACTTGCTTTTTAAGTATAGATCTGGAGGTTCTGGGTAAAATATTTCCCCAGTTGCCTGCTTTGTCTCTGAAAGAAACATCTCTCTAAATCTAACCTCCAGCCTGAACCTTTGGGTGTACAGTACAACATACAGAAGCGACAAAAAGGATTTTAAGGAGAATAGAATATTTCAGTCAGGAACCTATAAAAATCTGGTTCCTTTTTTAAGTCATGCTTCATTGAGGTTAATTATCTCTTTTTCTTTTTTTTTTGTGTGTGTGTATGTGAAAGGGCACTGATGTAAAAAACAATATAAGTCAGAACTCATTTAATCAGCATTTTGGCAAAGGAAAAGGCCATTCTATATTGCAGTGTAGCACTGGCTGTTTGCCTTATGTTATCAATCTTTTCAAACATGGGAATTCAAGCTAAAGCAATAAAATATGAACTTCCAATCTTTTTATTTTTTCCAAAAGAATACTGAAAAGGCCACATTAGTCAGAAGAAACATCATATAAACTGACCAGTAAGGTGAATATGAGCTTCTATGTGTGTATCCAGACAGGGATTTTTCCTTCTTCTTTTTTTAATTTAAGGTGATAAAATATTTCAAATTAAAGTGCTTGGTCTCATATAAGTTTGGGTAAATTTGGTTATGTACAAACTCTGTTCAACCAAGCTGTACCACTGAGCTCCTCAAATCAAAAAGTAATGTTTATACAGACCAGTATCATGGTTTAGGCTAAGATAGAGTGAATTTTCTTCACAGAGGCTTGTGTAATGCCATGTTTGGATTTTCAATTAAAATAGTGGTAATAACACAACGATGTTTTAGCTGTTGCAGAGCAGTGCTTACACAGAGCCAAGGATTTTTCAGCTTCTCACACTGTGCTGGCAGCAAGGATGCTAGGGGTGCATGAGGAGCTGGGAGGAGACACAGCCAGGGCAGCTGACCCCAATTGGACAAAGAGATATTCTGTACCATGTGGTGACATGCTTAGCACCAAAAGCTGGGGGTAAAGAAGGGGGTGGAGGGAGAGGGGTGAATATTTGGAGTTTGTCTTTCCCAGAAACCATTACGTGTGATGAGCCCTACTTTCCTGGAAGTGGCTGAAAACCTGCCTACTGATGGGAAGTAGTGAATTAATTCCTTGTTTGGCTTTGCTTGTGTGTAACAGCTTTTGCTTTACCTAGTAAACTTTCCTTGTCTCAACCCATGAGTTCTTGTACTATTACCTCTCCAATTTCTGCCCCTATCCCACCTGGGAGAGTGAGCTGTGTAGAGCCTGAGCTGCCTGACGGATTAATCCACAACAACCAAAAAATCATAGAATCACTTCGATTGAAAAGAGCTCCAAGGTCATCAAGTCCAATCATTAACCAAGCACTGCCAAGTCTACCACTAAACCATGTCCATAAGAACCACATCTACATGTCTTTTGAATACCTCCAGGGATGAGGACCCAACTACTTACCTGGGCAGCCTGTTCCAATGACTCCCAGTGAAGAAATTCACCTCTTCAGTGAAGAACTTTTTCCTAATATCATAATCCTAAGAGACCCCACTCCACCACACCCTCCTTTGGAGTAGTTTTAGAGCATGATAAGGTCTCCCCTGAGCCTCCTTTTCTCTAGGCTAAACAACCCCAGTTCCATCAACTGTTCTTCATAAGACTTGTTCTCTAAGCCCATCACTATCTTCGTTGCCCTTCTCTGGACATTCTCCAGCACCTCAATGTCCTTCTTGTAGTGTGAGGCACAAAACTGAACACAGTGTTCAACGTGTGGCCTCACCAGAGATGAGTTCAGAGAGACGATCAGTTCCCAAGTCCCGCTGACTATACTATTTTTAATACAAACCAGGATGCTATTGGCCTTCTTAGTTACTTGAGCATATTACTGGTTCATATTCAGCTGGCTATCGACTAATATCCCCAGGTCCTTCTCCACCAGGCAGCTTTCCAGCCACTCTTCACCCAGCCTGTAGCATTGCACAGGGTTGTTATCCCCCAAGTGCAGGACCCAGCATTTAGTCTTGTTGACCTTCAGACCAGCAATTATATTACTTACAGCATAGCAGTTTCATCATGAAAGATCCCAAACTGGTTTTTCAAACTCTGCGTTCAATCTTGTTTAGACACATTTTTTCTGGTAAAATGCATCTGCTGTTTTGATGGGTCATACAGATTTAAGAGCATAGTGACAACACAGCCATACATGATGGGAAGTGAAGTATTCTGGATTTACATCAAGTGGCAGAAAGATATAAATATATTTACTACATATCAAGAAAGTGAGTACCAGCTGAACAAATGCTGTCAGTCTTGCTAACAACCCAAGCAAAACTGCTCTGAATGAAGACCTTGAAATATTGAGGAAAGTACATTCAATTTCTAACATACAATCATGCTTCTAATTGCAGTTATTAATTAAGGCTGTTACGTGTAACTCAGCATCAATCTGGATGATGTGTGAGACTTCATGAAACACCAGAGTATATAGTGACATCTTTAAACACTACACTATTGTGCAAAGCAATTACCAATTTTTGTCTCTGAGAACAACCACTGTTTCTCCTGGAGATCTAACTTAGACAACAGCAAGCCTAGAGCTTTCTAGGCATGGCAGATTCACATTATCATTTCTATATATTCTAATAAATACCTAAACATTTTCTTTAGATTTATCCACAACTACACAGACTGACTTAAAATATTTAAGGTATTTTTGAACTAGTATTACTATTTGATATTATGGATGAGTTTAGCTATGTGATACCAGACTGAATCTAGCTTTTATGAATAATGGCATGTTAACATGCGTTGGGTTTTTAAATTATGACCACAGCTTTATCATCTTTCATGTGGGATGGATTTAACCCAAATTACTAGAACACACTTAGAATTAAAGATGATGTATGTACACATAAGCAAATTCTCAGGATTTAATTGATGTGATGATATAAATACAATAGCTTTGATTTCCTGCCATGTAAGCAATTGATAAAATTGCCTTTCATTTATTTCTGGAGTTTGAGGATTAAATTACCAAACCTTCTATTTTTACTATTACAATTCTATCAAAAACAATGCATTTATCTTTCCTAGGTGTCATCCTACTGGGATAAACTTGCTTGAGTTATAAGAAAGAAATATTTAAGTCTGTCATTGCAAGTAAAATCAGGATCTGGCCAACGCATGAAAAGAAAATCAAATAATCTCCTGCTTCTAACACTTTCAAATTTTCACATGAATTCCATCTCAAGCCCACAATCTTTTTAACATTTATGTTTGCTGAATCCAGTCTTTTGCTCTGGATAATGATACTGTAGATGAATCCAAGAAAAGCATTGCAATTACAGTTATTCTTGCAAAAAAAAAAAAAAAAAAAAAAAAGATTAGAACCACTTAGGTATGAAATAGTCAATTTGAGAGCAGAAAGCCTTTATAATTGCAAACAGAAGTAGATGGAATAGGTGTCTGCCAAGAAAATTCAAAAGCCTAAGGAGGGCAGGGGCTCTGCTGCAGGCACAACCTCTGCTATAGCCAGCCCTGGGTGCATGGGCTGTTTTGGGAGAGAAGGGCAGCTCCCAGGCCTGCCCTCACCTTGCTGCCAAAAGAATGAACAGCATGCTGCCAAGGGCTGGGAAGAGATGCCTGCTTAGTGGAGAAGGTAACACATATTAGGGAGGGGAGGCACATAGACCTGCCTGGAGCTCTGTGAATCCAGCCCACCTCCATGCTCTGTCACATTGCTAGTGTCACCTACTCACTCTGAAACCTTCCCTCCTGCAGCCACTCCTGGATTCACTCTCTGCTATCCACAGAGGTGAAGGAGAAACAGGCAAAACCATCACATTGGGGCAAAACTACCATTTTGTCTGCACTGCTGAATAACCTCTGACTGGGTCTGGGGAGAAAGCCCACGTGGAAATTAAAATAGCTTTGAGCTCCATTGTCTGTAACGGTCCACATTGGCCAGCTTTTCCTTTTGCTGAGATCAACTGCAAGTTCAAATGAATGCTGCTTAAATTGCAGTGACACAAGTGAACAATTAACCAAACCTCGATTTGAAGTTTCTTCTGAAGAGGTTTCATAGTGCATCATACGGTGGTAAATCTTTCTTTATTTGGTAACTTTCTGTGTTCACTGAAGAATACCAAAGAGTATCATATGTGAGCCACTGACTTTGGGAATTTATCACGAATAGAGAAAGCAAAGGAGGAAAAGGGATTTTCAGACTAAAACCATTAAAAAACTAGGTATGTATACATTATCTAGCTTGAATTATTGCAGCTTTGCATTTCGACCATGGACCAAAGTAATATGCAATTAGACTTGAAAATAAACCTAAGATTCAAATTTTACACCTGCATGAAAAAAAAAATAAAAACCTATGTTATTAAGAACAGAGTTATTATTTCTTCCCTTGCAATAGCTGGCACAGTGCAACATAGTTCACTAATATGCAGTTCAGAGGGGCACAGTAGGTACAGCATACTGAGACTGCCTGTGCTTATTTTGAACTCCGGAGTTCACACTGGGTATGAACCTCTCATTTCTCAGCTGCTTTAATGTATCTCCAGGTTTGGAAACTTCTCTTCCAATTCCTCTCTGAAGGGGGCATCTTAAACAGAAGTAGGGTATGGATTTGCACTGCAAGACAGTACATGTGTGCAGTACAGAAACATGTTTTCTTCTGAGGAAGTCAGTAATTGGTATAAAATGCACAGGACTCCAAATATATGAGTTCCACATCCTACTAATTTATCTCTGAAAAATATCCAAAGCAGTTTTCTCTTGTGACCATGACAGAAAGTCCATCTCTCTGTGAATTCTGCCTTTCTTTAGATACTACTATCAAGAGTCACCAGGTTCTCTAAAACTGGTATTCACAGCTTTATAATGAAAGAGATTGCTTTTGGTTGTTCTGTCTTCTTATTAGTATCGGAGATTATATAAGAGATTACGTATTTGTCCCCAAAGAGACACTGATTTATAGCCTCAGCCCAAGAGGCATAAAAAGCTGGAATGTATTTTCTTTCTTCTCTTCAGCCCAAACTATTAGATGAGAGTTTTTAAAAGTGGCACTGGGTGTGTGGATATGAATGATATTTAAGCATTTAAGCATTAACAGCAATATATTATGCTACAGACTTCCTACAAGAGGCACTCAGCTTTGCACAGCTGAAATACAAAGCTTAATAATGCCTTTTTTGCTCTTTGGAGTTTTCCTTTCCTTTCCTTTCCTTTCCTTTCCTTTCCTTTCCTTTCCTTTCCTTTCCTCGCCTTTCACTTCACTTTGCTTCGCTTTGCTTTTCTTTGTAGTTATAAGAGCCCAGAATTGCATTTTTCAAACAAAGCCACTATTCTTGTAGTAATTTGCTACCTGTTTATTTGTTTAGCTTCAAGCACTGTTGCCAAGTCTCTGTTGCATGGTGACAGCACACATGAAGGCAGATTTGGTGAGAGGGTAAGATTTCATCTCAGACTGTTGGCTGATGAGTGAGTAACAGGTGGAAAAGGATAACTGACCATCGATACTTGCAGTCCTCGAAGTTGTAAGAAATGGCCCTAACAACCATTAACAAAGGGTAGGAACTGAACATAAATGAGCCCGCCAGACCGCCTCTGGACAGGCACCTGGGCACAGAGGCCCCCCCAGCCACAACATGATGCTGAGTGCTGGCACCAGAGCTGGGACCTGCTGGATGTCAGCCCAGTGGCCAGCAGCCCGAGCCCCAGGGAGACTCAGCTGTGATGCTCAGCACAGGTTACTCCAGGCACTTTTAGTGCTGTGTTTAGATGGCTCTGGCCAGCCCAGGAAGGCATTCACTCATGTCATTTCCTGGCTGACTTTAAAGCCAAATCCATAAAATTAAGTTTCACACATTGACAAAAACAAGGGAAAAACCATGAATAACCACACGTGACAGATGCTGCAAAGGGGACTACAAGGGCATTTCATTGTTGCTACAGGGGTTCCACACCACAATTAGTTTTGATACAAAACCCTTTGACATCAGATAGAGATTCCCTCTGAACTTCAATGGGTTTTAGTCCTAGCCACAGGGAGAAAAAAAGCTGTGGGACTTTCTAAAACTGATTCATCTTTTGTGTAGCAAGCTCTAAAAGTACAGCTTCATATGCCTAAGTTAATTGAAAATGCAATGTTTGAATAATGTCTTTAAGCTACCTTTAGAAATCAGCTTTGCTGTTTTTATTTAGTAGTTTTCATTCAAAAGTAAAGGAAATAACTCTCCCACTCTCTCTGTACGGATAGCACAAGAGAAATCACTTTCAAAGTACTGAAGGGTACTACAGTCGATGTAAAAATTGATGTTCTGACCTTAGGAAGAGCACTGTCATTTCCAGTACCAGAAGCGCTGTGTCTTCCTGGGCTCTCACAGCTCCGGAAAAGCTGTCACCAGCTATTGTGAAGCCTTGACTCCAAGTTAATAGAGCTCGTATGCTAAAAGTCTCTACATGGCAGGGAAACTTTTGCTAACTGTGAGCAGCAATACTCACTAAATAAAAAAAATAAAAATAAAATCTTCTATTTTCCTTAGGAGAGGTTTGAGAGGAATTAAGATACGACAAATATTTGACAGTGTAGTGAATTCCTATATCAAATTGCCTCTTTTTCACTTAGCACATCCCCACTGGACTTTAATAAAGCCAGCTCAAGACTTTCCATCCACACCACTGCACTTATGAGCTTGAGCTGGGTTGGTGTCAACATGACAGAAGTGCTCTTTCTGTGGAGGATTTAGACATCCACATATCATGGACTAGATGATCTTGAAGGTCTCTTCCAATCTAGATGATTCTGTGATTCTACAATATTTACTTGCACAGGCACTTCAATACCATAGCTATGAGAACAGAATTGCAGTCAGAACTGTGGGGGAAGAGAAAGAGAAATAAAAATGGACCCCCACAAAATGTATTAATAATGAAGTTCAAACCAATGTTTGTTTCCAATTCAGGAATAAATAAATAAATAAATAGATAAATAAATAAATAAATAAATAAAGGAAAAGGAAAAAATAAAAGCATGACTATTGCATATGATTTTCATAAGCACATAAAGCATGCATATAAAACTGCTGCACCAAGTCACCAGAGGACACTCTAGACCAGTGTCCCACCTCCAGCACTGACCAGTGCCATATGAAGAGTATAAAATATTGAGCAAGCATATTGTGAATATTTTACCAGTGTACTTTCTCAGCCTCTAGGAATTTGTAGCACAGGCACATACTCAGCTGGAGATACTACTCCTTATAACCCACAATGGGTTATAACCCACATAACCCACCTTTCTTGATTTTTTTTTTGTTGTTGTTGTTGAATCCTGGTAAAAGTCCTGTGTTCACAACATCCAGTGGCAAGAAATTCCACAGGTTAACTATTCATTTTACGAAAAATACCTTCCTTTTTTGCTGCCAACTGATACTAAATTCTATCTGCTAGTTATTGCATTTAAAAATAGAGAGGAAAAAATGTTTTCTGTCCACTTTGTCTCTGCCATTCATAATTTTACAAGCCTCTTTTCACTAGAAAGGTAGTGCAGGTTCCCCAGAAAGGCTGCAAAATCTCCATCCTTGGAAGTTTGCAAGACTTGGTTGGACAGAGGCACAGCTGACCTGGCCTAGGGTCCTATGTTGAGGAGGCAACAAAAAATGTTTGAACTGACAAAAACTTTAAGTTGTAAAACTTAAGATTTTACATCTCTTAAAAGTATTCACATAAAAGCATTTGTGACTTTGCATCTTCAAAAAGAAGAGAGAGCTCTTAACAGGAAGTGTGCCTTTAGCATCTAACCACTGAGACTGATCAATTTCACTCACAAAATGTGATTTAGGCATCCAGCCATGCAGACCAAGGCATCCTGATGCTCTTCATTGGCTGATTTAACATGTTACAAGCATGGGAGACACTGAAGACTTGGAAAACGTTAAGAAAAGATGAAACAGGGGAGAAAGCAGTCTCAAAACTTTTAAATATTAGAATATTTTTCTGTCAGTTCTTTTCCAAGTTTATATTTCATTTAATGAGGGTCATGGAGTTACACTTTTAAAATAGCAGTTTCTCTCTAGACTAAAGAAAAGGGACATTAATACATCAGGTTTACTTCCAGTAATCAGACTTCACAATCAATTTTATTTGGTCTCATTCACAATATAAAATTTACTTTTCTGTTTTCCCCTTGCTGCTTTTATTCTATTGCCTAGTGCAATGAAGAACTGTCAAGAAATGCATTTCTATTTTAAATTTAAGAGTGAGTGGAAAAAAAAATCTGTCCTGGTTTACACTAGTGAAAAATAAATTATCTAAATATTTGATATGAAGAAAGACAAATTTTACAGAAAATACTGCAAAAAAATATCACAGAATCACAAAATCACAGAACTGTAGGGGTTGAAAGGGACCTCGAAAGACCATCTGGTCTAACCCCCCTGCCAAAGCAGGTTCCTCAGAGCAGGTTGCCCAGGTAGGCATCCAGACAGGCCTTGAATATCTCCAGAGAAGGAGACTCCACAGCCTCCCTAGGCAGCCTATTCCAATGCTCTGTCACCCTCACCATGAAGAAGTTCTTTCACATGTCAGTGCGGAACTTCCTGTGCTCTAACTTGCAGCCATTGCCCCTTGTCCAATCCCCACAAACCACTAAGAAGAGGTTGGCTACATCCTTCTGTCCCCCACCCCTCAGATATTTATATACATTGAGGAGATCCCCTCTCAGTCTTCTCTTCTCCAGGCTGAACAGACCCAGGTCTCTCAGCCTTTCTTCATAGGGAAGATGCTCCAGGCCCCATATCATCTTTGTGGCCCTCCGCTGGACTCTTTCCAGGAGATCCCTGTCTTTCTTGTACTGGGGAGCCCAGAACTGGACACAGTACTCCAGGGGAGGCCTGACCAGGGCAGAGTAGAGGGGGAGGTTCACCTCCCTTGACCTGCTGGCCACGCTCCTTTTAATGCACACCAAGATCCCATTAACCCTCTTGGCCACAAGGGCACAGTGCTGGCTCATGGCCAACCTGTCGTACACCAGGACCCCCAGGTCCTTCTCCTCAGAGCTCCTCTCTAGCAGGTCGTACCCCAGCCTGTACTGATACTTCAGGTTGTTCCTTCCCAGCTGCAGGACTCTACACTTGCTCTTATTAAATCTCATTTGGTTTCTTCCTGCCCATCTCTCCAGCCGGTCCAGGTCTCGCTGAATGGCAGCACAGCCTTCTGGCGTGTCAGCCACTCCTCCCAGCTTAGTGTCATCGGCATACTTGCTGAGGGCAGACACTATTCCCTCATCAAGGTCGTCGAAGAAGATGTTGAACAAGACCGGATCCAGCACCCACCCCTGGGGAGCACCGCTAGTCACAGGTCTCCAGCCAGACTCTGCTCCACCGATCACCACCCTCTGAGCTCGGCCACTCAGCCAGTTCTCAACCCACCTTACCATCCACTCATCTATCCCACACTTTCTCAGCTTTCCTAGTAGGATGTCATGGGAGACAGTATCGAAAGCCTTCCTAAAGTCAAGGTAGATGACATCCACCGCTCTCCCCCATCTATCCAGCTGATGATGCCATCATAGAAGGCAACGAAGTTGGTTGAGCATGTCTTCCCCTTGGTGAATCCATGCTGACTACTCCTCATAACCTTCTTCTCTTCCAATTGCTTGGAGATGGCATCCAGAACAAGCTGCTCCAGTACCTTTCCAGGGACAGAGGTGAGACTGACTGGCCTGTAGTTTCCTGGATCCTGCTTCCTGCCCTTCTTGAAAACCGGAGTGACACTGCCTATCCTCCAGTCTTCAGACACCTCACCCATCCTCCAGGACCCTTCAAAGATCCAGCTCCCTTAGCACACACGGATGCATCCCATCAGGACCCATGGATTTGTGTGCATTGAGCCCACTCAGACGCTCCTGAACTACTCTCACGTCCACCGGGGGGAGCCCTCCGTTCCCCAGACCTTTTTGTCCTATTTCCAGGGGCAAGGAGTCCTGGGGGAGCATCCTTGAAGCAAACTGAAGCAAAGAAAGCATTCAGTATCTCTGCCTTCTCAACGTCTCCCATGACCAGGCCACCCCCCTCATTCAGCAAGGGACCCACATTATCCCTAGCCTTCCTCCTGCTGTTTACAAACTTGAAAAAAACATTCTTATTATCCTTTATCTCTTTTGCAAGCCTCATCTCTAGGTGGGCTTTAGCCTTCCTCGTCACATCCCTACAGGCCCTGACAGCACATCTATACTCCTCCCAAGAGGACAGGCCCTTTTTCCACATTTCATAGACCTTCCTCTTCCTCTTGATCTTATCAATGAGCTCCTTGCTCATCCACACGGGTTTCCTGCCCCCCTTCCCCGATTTCCTATTCTTCGGGATGCACTGATCCTGAGCGTGGAAGAAGTGCTGCTTAAATGTAGCCCAGCTCTCACAAGCACCCTTGCCTTCTAGCAACCTAGACCATGAGATACTCCCAAGCAGGTCCCAGAAGAGGTCTAAGTTGGCTCTTCGAAAGTCCAGGGTAGCAATCCTGCTTTTAGCCTTACTTCCTTTGCCTGGTTCCATCTGGAACTCCACCATCTCATGGTCACTGCATCCCAAGTTGCTCCCAACCTTCACATCCATAACAAGGCTGTCCCTGTTGGTAAGAATGAGGTCCAGGAGCACCCCCCGCCTCATTGGCTCCTCCACCACCTGCGTCAGAAAATTGTCCTCAACGCATTGTAGGAACCATTTGGACTGCTCATGCCTGGCCGAGTTGCTTACCCAGCAGATGTCTGGGTAATTGAAGTCCCCCATGAGGGCCAGCGCTTGTGATCATGAGGCTACTAGCAGCTGCTCGTAGAAGGCCTCATTGACTTCCTCCTCCTGATCTGGAGACCTGTAGTAGACCCCCACCACCGTGTCTCCCATACCAGCCCACCCCTTAATTCTTACCAACAAGCTCTCCACTTGTCCTTCACCCTCCCCCAGCTGGAGCTGGGTACACTCTAATTGCTCCCTCACATAAAGGGCAACCCCACCCCCTCGCTTCCCCAGCCTGTCTTTCCTTAAGAGGACATAGCCCTCAATGACAGTGTTCCAGTCATGCGAGCTGTCCCACCACGATTCAGTGATCGCAATATGTTTGAAGAAAACTAGATTTAAGGTAGGAAGGAACATTTAATGTGTGCAGCTTTATGAATTTACAACAGAAAATGTTTTGTAAGTAAAAAACTGTTTATGTTAAAAATAAAGATGATTGCACTGACAAGGGCAGATAAACATTTTTCAAGGAAAATACGTATCTATTTGCTTTTAATGGCACTTCACTACTAGAGATATAATTCATAGTCAATGCAGCAAAGTTTTGCTTTCTTACTGTCTGATCTTCTTCTGTTGGTTGTTGTTGCTTGTTTCTTTTTCAGTACTTTTCTGAAGTTCTTACAAATATTGTTTTTTAACTTGCTCTTCGGGAAGAGCAAAAATTTGTTCATATTAGTGTTTTGATTGAGTACAGTATAATTCGTTACCTGATTTGACTATAAAAAACTTTAAAATTAGGTTCATGGCGTGAAAACTAGTAGTGGAAAATTCAGAATTCATTTATTAACTGCACTGCAACATTAGCTTAAAATTAGCTGTTTACCAGTCAGTTTGCATACCAGATAAATGTGAGAAATGCAAAAGGCTACAGACATTAGCAAGACAAAATAATTTTTAAATGAAAAGGAAAGCTTAGGATGCTATTCTACTGTGGCCTTGGACTCATGGGCTTCTATCAGATAAAAGCAAATACTTCAGCAAGTACACAATAAGTGGTGCTGGCAAGAAGAAAAATTTTACTTATGCTATGTTTTCATGCTTTTGCAAAACGGAGGAAAGCCACTGCAAAATGATGCGTCTAAATGATAAATTCTAACATTTTTTCAGGCCATAGGGGCTGAAATGGACCTCAACACATTTTCCAGTAGTTTAAGTTTTGCTCTAATTGTGTTATCTCACATAGCAGCGAGATGATGTGGAAGCCTCTGTACACCTCAGCAGCCAATTACTGGATTACTTAAAGAGAGAAGGGGATGAGATTTTCACCACCATTTAAAAAAAAAAAAAAACTTTCTGGTAGGAGGCTTCAGGTGCCAGTAACACAAATCAAGTGTGGTTCCTTTCACAGAAAAGCATCATGTTATCATCTCTTTCTCCCTGTAAGTGTTCAAGGCAAGGTTGGATGGGGCTTTGGGCGACCTGAGCTAGTGGGAGGTGTCCCTGCCCATGTCAGGGGGTGGGAAATAGATGGACTTTAAGGTCCCTTCCACCAAAAATCATTCTATGATCCTACGATTCTATGATTCTGTGATCCTATGATTGAAGGATGATGCTGATGATTCAGAGATAGGGACAAATGCTAGGAAAGCCTTGGAAAATGTGCTGTGTTTCTGGACCAGGTATTGCTGAAGAGAAATTTTGGTGCAGGATGGAGGCTAAGGCAAAACAGAGACAACACTGCAAACAGGAACAGAGTTCCAGCAATGGCCTTGGGACTGACCTAAAAGTGTGCATGGGGTCTTCACAGCCTCACTGAGGCTTTCCACTCCATTCTCTCCTCCAAAATACCCAGGACATAAAGACAGAGGATAGACAATTAAAAGCTGTGAAATCTACTTTTTTTCCACAGAGGATTCCCACCTGTCAGCAGAAGTGACAGCTCCATTAACCAGTTTCCAACTGGCTTGAAGCAATCAAGTGGGGCAAAGCAGCTGCAATGTGGACTTACGGCCTATACTGAAGGGATGGACAATTCTGGAAGAAGGGAACGTGCAGTTCCTCTGTCTTCAACTCAGAATGCTGAAACAGTAATAGAGACCATAAAATTAGCTCATTCCTTGTTTTACTTTCAGGCATGTTGATCAGTGTGTTTGTACCACAGACTTTCAATTTAAGGTCAGATTGCTCTTCTGAGCATCCTACATTTCCATGAAGTCCCCTTGTTTTAGGAACACATGCAGGATGTTTGAAAACTATTATTTATCCAGAAGAGCAGATTACAGCTATTACTGAGCACATACTGCTATGCAAGGGCAGTGGAGGAGTACTAAATACCACAGCAGACAGTGTGGGTCTTCAGTGCACAAAGGGACTGAAAAGAAGAGATGTTAAATGCATGTACAGTAAGAGAAAAAAGCTAAAAAGTCTTTTTTAAAAGTATGCTAAGGAAAATTTTCAAGAGCAATTCTGGTGTCAAAAGAGTACTGCAGTAGATTAATTTTAAACAATGGCATTTGGATTACTAATGCATATAGGGACAAATGCTCCTTTTTAATATAAGTGTTTTTAAAACACTCTAAGAAATGCATTTTAATGGATTTAATGAGAATATTTTCAAAACTTAAGAAAAACACCCTCAAAGGATCTTGAGGATCTAAAATGTAGGCAGGGTGTTCCAAAATGCATTAACATTTATGTGGAATGAAAGTTCAAACAAGACCCTTCCATCTTATATATGATTCAAACCAATAAAGAAAGAAAACCCTGCTGTGTCAATGGGAGTCTTTCTATTGGTTTCACTGGGATTTATCTCCAGCAAGCCTCAGATATAGCCCTACTCTAATTTAAAGTTTGATTTGCAAACTTAAATCAGAACTTTTTATTCGAGGAAGGTTTAAAAAAAAAACTGTACTGAAGCTCAGCAGATACAGATAAATGCTCCTTTCCTGCCCATCTCCTAGTTTCTCAATTTTAATGCAATTCGGAACACCTCACAGCCCGCTGCTCACTGATCATCATCACTCTTAGGCTGTGAGCAGTTTTATTTCTACTTGTTCCTCTGCCAGATCCCTGATCTCTATTTTGTACTGTTAGGTTGTACTAAATTCACCTTACTCAACTTGGGTCTGGAGTAGAAAACTTTCTGTCTCTGAGGGAATTGACCTTTCATTTGTCAACCAAATTGACCACCTCAACTGCTGTTAGATCACAAGCAGCAAAATTTATCCTGGAGAAGATAAGGCTCAGGAGCGATCTCAGCAATGTCTATGAATACCTGAAGATGTCCATTGAGGACAAAGCCAGGCTTTTTGCTGTGGTGTCCAGTGCCAGGACAAGAGGCAATGGGCACAAACTGATACACAGGAAGTTCCCTCTGAACACCAGGAGGCAATTCTGTACTGTGCAGGTGACCAAACACTGACACAGGTTGCCCGGAAGATGTTGTGGAGTCTCCTTTCTTGGAGGTCTTCAGAAGCCAACTGGACATAGTCCTTGGCAGCCTGCTCTGGATGGCCCTCCTTGAGCAGGGGTTTGGCCAGGTGGCCTCCAGATGTCCCTTTCAACCTCAACTATTCTGTGATTCTGTGAATCTGTAAATGTATGTTTTCCTAGATCAGCATCTTGAGAACTTGTACAGCACAGCTAAAAGCTGTAAGGCTAACATAAAAATCACTGAACTTTCCAACCAGTTATAGAATCAGAGAGGGACAGACGCTTCTGTCTCCAGTGCTGTTTAAAAGGAAGTGTGACTCTCCTTTCTACCCTCACCTTTCTACTGATGGGTTTCTCTGAAGAAAGAACTTAAGTGTTGCATTGAAGACTGTTATGAAAACCAGAAGGGAGCTGCTTCCACTAGACCAGACACAAAGGTAACTGTGATCTGATATAACCCTTGTCTTTTAAGATTCCTGCTGACACATCCTACCTGAATGAAGGTGGCTAAGCTGCACTGTTGACCATGTGGAAATCATGGTGGCTGGCTGCTGGTAGGAGGCAAGTCACTTAAAATTTTTTCAGACATTTCCACATGTTGCTGAGATCTCAACATACCTTTCCAAAACCCAATCCTCAGGTCTGCATGACTAAATCAAAATTTTTAGAAGAAATATTGTGACAAGATCAAGGATGGAATGCACTTTGCCTAGGTCCCAGTTAAAGCCTGATACCAGCTTTATAATTGCTCTGCCATTTCCTTAAATATAGGATTCAATTTGTCTAATATATTGAAATATCTGACTGGTATTGTTATGAAAGAAGGTTTTGAAAACAAAGCCGGAAATGAGTCCTTAAAGTCAAGCCTCCATTAGAGTGACTGATTTAGAATAGTTCGTTAAGAATCATGTGTTGCCAAGCATTTTATGAAATAAAGATTTGCAAGGCTAAAAGATCAATTAAAAAGCTGAGCTTTACGGTTGTTGATTTTTTTCCCTCTTACAGAAAAGCCTTGTGTCTAGGGGTTAATGTTAGGATTGATTATATATAAAGTCCCAAAGATTAATTATGGTCATAGTGATGACACCCAAATTACTGACTCTTCCCATTGTGCAGGTTTAAAATGGGTGCAATGCTGGAGTTTGTAAAGTCGAAGGTAGTAGTATGCATATGATATTTAGTATTTCCTCCTACTAAAACATAGGCACTATCCTGACAATAGAAAGAAGACTGACTAGAAAGAGCCCATTACAAAATGTTTGTATGCTAAGATAATCAAGAAGAACCAGACTTTTTCTCTGAAGTATATAAAGCCAAAATGTTGCAAGCATGATCAGTTACTGAAACCACAATGTACTGCTCTTCAATTGGAATGGAAAAGCAATTATGGAATATGTACAGGATCCCTCAAGTTATATATAATAATGACAGTGCAAGAAGCTTATCCTTTTTTAAAGTATTTGACTTGGTCTTTCTTTATATTTTAATTAAAAACAAACAAACAAAAAAAAAAAAAAAAAACTATCACACCACATAATAAATGGATTAAAAGCTGGGAAATCACAAAATGTAATGGTGAAGAAGAATTCATTAAAACATTTCAGCTAACCTAGAAGCTAAGTTAGCTAGCACAAGGCTATCCCTGATACAGATGCCAGACCTGACACACTTCAGGTCTGACACAGCTGAGGAAATCATAGGTAACGAAAAGACAAGCTGCTGCTATAAGATATGCTGAATAATCTGGATACAGGCATTGCAAAACAAATCAAAAAAAAGAAATGTAAATCATGTTTCCAGGACATGGGAGCCTCTCCTGGGAATCAGGAGCAGGTGTTAGAAGCCTTGGTAAATAATTAGCTAAGAATAACTGCTTGGAGTGACACCGTGGCCAGACTTGTAATATAGTTTACACCTCCCAAGTAAAAACTCCTGTTTCACCCTACCAGAACCCTACATTTGACATTTGTGTGACTGCTTCTTGGATATTAAGCCCAGTTAGTGTCCAGAGTTCTCAGAGGATGCTCGTTGATGCATTTAAGAGAAAACGGAGAACGAATTGTACAATCAACCTCATTAAATAAATTGAAAAACAAAGAAACAAACAAAAAATCTAATTTTACTGAAGATTTTCCCCTATGAACAGAGAAAGTTCTGTAATAATTTGGTCACTCTAATAAAATCTATACGGTGAACAGAAATTCAATAACAGCAAACAAAGATAGAACTAAAACCAAGCCACAAAGTCAAGTGAGACAAATTCAGAAGGAAAATACTTTTAGAAATGTGTTTTTAAAATGTCAGAGCAATCACCATGTCTTGACTAATGGAAACAAAAACTAAATCAACCAGCAAGTATTAGAGAAGAGGCAGTAAACTCGCATGGCAATGAACACACAGAGGAGATGCAATTTCTGACAGCAAATTTAGAAACTTATGCTGCAGAAAAAGCTGAAGACCACAGTTCAGTATCTTGCACATTTTCATGTTTGGATGACTTTTCAAGTATTTCATATGTACTTGTTGCAGCAGTTCTGCCAAACTAGTCCAACCTCTATTAGCAACTCGGATAAACTGCAGATAAGACAGGTGTACTTTGCGAAGAGTGAAATACGTGTGATCAAAATCAACTGACATGTTTTGGCAGATGTCTTGTTTACCTTCAGCAGCTTTTGAAAATAAATTGAAAATGATGCCATAACCTTTTTGGCTTGGAATGATCTCAGGTCCACATAGTGAAATGATTACACAATTTTGAAAAAAAAATAGAACTGTCAAAATGTGCTGTATCAGAGAATATTTTCAACATTGATAGGAACAGATTTGACAGAAATTTCTGATGGAAAGTATGTCAAATGCTACAAAAAGGGATTACGGAGAAATAGCATGGGAAAAAAAATATATATATATTACCTGTAATTTATTAAATATATTATTAATTAATTAAATAAATTATATATTACCTGTTACCTGTAATTTTTTTCATTTTTAACCAGGACCGAATGAACAAATTGAGCCTAGCAGAATGATGGATATATGTGCTTTAAACTTAGTCCGAATTCCTTGCTTTATCTTTACCAGCTAAATTAAAAAGCCTCCTAGAAATATCCTGTTCTGAATCAGGTCAAAAAAATTCCATTTCTATTGTGGAGAAAGAACTGGAATCAGCTCTAGAGTCTTGGCACTGCTGCCAGTGCAACACAGAGAAGCGGGATCTTGCTGAAGCTCAGCTCAGTGGATCTCAGTGGTGAATGGAGCCAAGTCCAGTTGGAGGCCAGTCACTAGTGGCGTCCCCCAGGGCTCGGTGCTGGGGCCGGTCCTCTTTAATATCTTCATCGATGATCTGGATGAGGGCATCGAGTGCACCCTCAGTAAGTTCGCAGATGACACCAAGTTAGGTGCGTGTGTCAATCTGCTTGAGGGTAGGAAAGCTCTGCAGGAGGATCTGGATAGGCTGCACCGATGGGCTGAGGTCAACAGTATGAAGTTCAACAAGGCCAAGTGCTGGGTCCTGCACCTGGGGCACAATAACCCCAAGCAGAGCTACAGGCTGGGAGAGGAATGGTTGGAGAGCTGCCAGGCAGAGAAGGACCTGGGAGTGATGGTGGATAGTTAGCTGAATATGTGCCAGCAGTGTGCTCAGGTGGCCAAGAAGGCCAACGGCATCCTGGCTTGTATCAGAAACAGCGTGGCCAGCAGGACTAGGGAGGTGATCGTCCCCCTGTACTCGGCTCTGGTGAGGCCGCACCTCGAGTATTGTGTTCAGTTTTGGGCCCCTCGCTACAAGAAGGACATCGAGGTCCTTGAGTGGGTCCAGAGAAGGGCGACGAAGCTGGTGAGGGGCCTGGAGAACAAGTCCTACGAGGAGCGGCTGAGGGAGCTGGGTTTGTTCAGCCTGGAGAAGAGGAGGCTCAGGGGCGACCTTATCACTCTCTATAGGTACTTCAAGGGAGGCTGTAGCGAGGTGGGGGTTGGTCTGTTCTCCCACATGCCTGGTGACAGGACGAGGGGGAATGGGCTTAAGTTGTACCAGGGGAGTTTTAGGTTGGATCTTAGGAAGAACTTCTTTACCGAAAGGGTTGTTAGGCATTGGAACAGGCTGCCCAGGGAAGTGGTGGAGTCACCATCCCTGGAAGTCTTCAAAAGACGTTTAGATGTAGAGCTTAGGGATATGGTTTAGTGGGGATTGTTAGTGTTAGGTCAGAGGTTGGACTTGATGATCTTGAGGTCTCTTCCAACCTAGAAATTCTGTGATTCTGTGATTCTGTGATCTTTCACCATGACTGTGCACCACTTCTCATGGCCAAAAGGAACAAAACTGATCTGATAGCATGCTGCCACCAAAAAGGGTAGAGTGGTTTGGTACACATACGACCATAAAATTTGCAGTGTACCTTGTTTACTCCTTCCCAGCTGATAACCAAAGCCTGATTTTCTTGGATCTCTGCTCTGTCATCTTTTTTTTTCTTTTTTTTTTTTTTCTTTTCCCATTTTCCATTTAAGTCATGTAAAATTTATCAGCGATGACCCCATTTTTACAGATCACTGACAGAAACATGAAATAGGGTAGAATCAAGGTCTGATCTCCATGGGGCTGCTTTGGAGACACCTTTTCATAGTTTAAAATGAGATCTCATTTCCCGGTTTCTAATGAATTTAATGCAACATGGTGATTATGTCATCTTCCAGATTTTTCATAAGGATTTTCTTACTTTGTTTCAGGTAAAGGAATTTGAGTATTGTACACCAACATTGTTATCCTTTAATCAACCAAAATTACAGAAATAGGATCATTTTCCATAAACACATATTAATTGTCATTAATTATGGTACTTTCTGTTAATTCTTTGTTAATTCAGTCTTGTATTAGTTGTTCCATTATTTTTGCAAGGATCTATGTCACACTGGCAGGCTTATAATTACCTGGGTCATTTCTTTTATTCTTTTTAAATATTGGCATATTAACTTTCTTTTGCTCCCTCAGAATTTCCCCTGTGTTGCAAGAGTTATTGAAAATCAACATTAATGGTCAGGCTCCTCAACGGTGCCTTTAAACCTGTCGGACACAAACCTGCTGATTTAAAAATGTTTAATTTCCTGTTCCGAAGCAGAACAGAGAGAGCTTCCAAGTTTCTAAAGCCCTTACAGGTCTCATGCCTTCAAGTAAAGCCAGCAGGAGTTGCTGGGAATGCATTAAAATGTGCCACAATCCCCATAACTTGGAACAAGTCATAGAGAGTAATGAAAGGAGTAATTCTGGACTGCATGCCAGGAAGAGAGGGGGACAAGGAAATACTTCTTGACCTGCAAGGCCAGAAAGTTGTTTAAACACGATCATCTTTTTTTCGCAGATGTGGAAGCTGAGATATGGGAAACCTTTGCAACAGCCATGGGGTGCCTTGGGTATTAAACCCAAGACCAGAGGTCTGAGCCCCTCCATCCCTGACAGCTACAGCCAGCTCCTCACAGAACCTCTCCTGCACAAAACAGAACTCCAACTAAAAAATCATCACATCAAATTAAAAGTTCAAACAAAAATCCACTACTGTTTCCTATTAGATGATTATCTTTTTATTGGGATCACAGCTGACAATACCTATAAAAAGAGGAGTAAAAAAATAATTGTTGTTTTTTTCTTTTCATTTCTTCTGTACAGTTTTTGTTTTTCCCCCAGAGTGTTTTTTTTAAATATATATATATATTTTTTTTTTTTTTTTTTTTAAGCAGTCAGGGGACATATAGATAGCATGGTATAAAACCACACTTAATTTTTAAAATAAGACGGATTATTGTCCTTCATTTATCTTTTTATGGCAATAATTGCAGGAATAACAGTAATGCAGACAGACATACAAATGTGCTAGGCACCTAGAAAATAGCTAGGGTCATTACATACCAAACTGGGCCAGAGCAGTATTGAAAATAAAATATCCACATATTACGTTTATTTGCCATAAAGTTGAACTTCTGAAACATGCAAGTATGCATGAGCTTAAAAGAATTATTAAGTCAAAGGTTAAAAAAATAAATTAAAAATTTAAATAAATGCCTGGTATAGTGCAGTGCTAAAACAGTCACACTTCTATATAGCATTTTCTGAGATATGTTCAAGTAGGAAAGCAGCTGAGACCAACTAGTGTCACTGAAAACAGCCTATAATGTTAAAATATGGAACTGCTCTTGGCCAGAGTAGCTAATATGAGTTATAAATTTGAATTCTGTCCCTTTATGCTTAGTGCTTGGAAATGTGGAATGATCCAGCAACACTAAGAAATCCATACAAATTGAATGCTGTATTTGCTTCATTGTGATTTAGCATTCCAAACCACTCAGGCAAAAGAAAGGGTGTGTTAGGAGCACATCAAGTGATCCATATTCTGAAGATATGAAATACCATATCAGAGGTTGCTTTCATAAAGTTAATTCAGCTTGGCTTCATCCCTTTCCAAACAGTGGAACTTTTAATGAGAGGGTTATTTTTCAGAAGACCTCCATCTCACTCAGGTAAGAGAAAGAGTGGTTTGTGATGAAGAAGACCTGAGGAACTTAATTCCTCATTTGTTGTAGGAATGTAATTAGTATTGTGAATGAGGTAGCACTTGCAGATGGGTTGCTGGATTAAGGTGTTTTAACATTGCTCAGAAGAATTTGATCTTCTCTCTCAGCATAAAATTCCCAAGTCACATTGAAATTATTTAACTGAAAATTGGGGAAATAATAATAATAATAATAAAAATATACCAATTCTGTGTTTCTTATTCTCTATACCCCATCCTAAATCCTTGCAGCCTGGTTTGGTGACTTCAAAACTTACAGTTGTGTTTTAACATTTCACAGATTTGTTCTTTCCTTTTTTACTATTCTTGGAACTTAATTCAAGGATACTATATGCACTTTGAACATATTAATCACTACGAAAAATCAAGTCCTCAATTTAGGCCATGTGGTCCTCAATGGAATATTATTGTACCATCCACGTTTTTCCTATATGACTTCCAATTTTATTTACATATTAAAACATGGGTTTAAATATGTAACTTGATCAAGGTCAGCTGAAAATCAGTGGCATTGCAAGGCACCAAATCTGCCTCTACAAATCCCTGGTTGATGCTTAAGTCATAGTAAATTCTTTCCTTTTTTTCATACTTACTAGAATTCAGTTCTTAAAATAATCTGCAAAAATATGTCTGTTCTCGTGTTGTTGTTATGTGATGTTTGTTTTTTTTTATAATTAAAATAGCAAGATAAATGCTTTTCTGACAGCTCTATTGTGTGACATTAAACTGATTCCTCTCTTGTTTTCAGCATGATCCAGCCTCCAGCTCAGCTGTATTCACTTCACTTCTCACTTCTATGGGCTTCTCTTCCTACAGCATTTTAAAGGATCTATTTTTCACCCCAGATTGCCATTCTGTGTACTTCACCCACTGTAAGAAGAACCACATGCTTCTTGTTTTCATTTTGGGGCCTCTTCCTATGTAACGTCAAATCCTCCTAAGCCTTCATATGGATCCCAGCATTACTGATCACAGACTTACAGAATCACAGAATTGTCTAGGTTGGAAGAGACCTCCAAGATCACCTAGTCCAACCTCTGACCTAACACTAACAAGTCCTCCACTAAACTATATCACTAAGTTCAATATCTAAACGTCTTTAAAGACCTCCAGGGATGGTGACTCCACCATTTCCCTGGGCAGCCCATTCCAATGCCTAACAACCCTTTTGGTAAAGAAGTTCTTCCTAACATCCAACCTAAAACTCCCCTGGCGCAACTTTAGCCCATTCCCCCTCGTCCTGTCACCAGGCATGTGGGAGAATAGACCAACCCCCACCTCGCTACAGTCTCCTTTAATGTACTTATAAAGAGCGATAAGGTCACCTCTGAGCCTCCTTTTCTCCAGGCTGAACAAGCCCAGCTCCCTCAGCCGCTCCTCGTAAGACTTGTTCTCCAGACCCCTCACCAGTTTCGTTGTCCTTCTCTGGACACACTTAAGCACCTCGATGTCCTTGTAGCGAGGGGCCCAAAACTGAACATGATACTTGAGGTGTGGCCTCACCAGAGCCGAGTACAGGGGGACAATCACTTCCCTAGACTTGCTGGCCACACTGCTTCTTATACAAGCCAGGATGCTGTTGGCCTTCTTGGCCACCTGAACACACTGCTGGCTCATATGCAGCTCACTATCAATACTCCCAGGTCCTTCTCCACCTGGCAGCTTTCTAACCACTCATCTCCCATCCTGTAGCACTGCTTGGGGTTATTGTGCCCCAGGTGCAGGACCCAGCACTTGGCCTTGTTGAACTTCCATACAGTTGACCTCAGCCCATCGGTTTAGCCTATCCAGATCCTCCTGCAGAGCCTTCCTACCCTCGAGCAGATCGACACACACACCTAACTTGGTGTCATCTGCAAACTTACTGAGGGTGCACTCGATCCCCTCATCCAGATCATCAATAAAGATATTAAAGAGAACTGGCCCCAGTACCGAGCCTTGGGGAATGCCACTAGTGACCGGCCTCCAACTGGATTTGACTCCATTCACCACAACTCTTTGGGCCCAGCTACCCAGCCAGTTTCTAACCTAACGAAGTGTGCGCCAGTCCAAGCCACGAGCAGCCAGTTTCTTAAGGAGAATGTTGTGGGAAACAATGTCAAAAGCCTTACTGCAGTCAAGGTAGACCACAGCCACAGCCTTTCCCTCATCCACTAAGCATGTCACTTTGTCATAGAAGGAGATCAGGTTTGTCAAGCAGTACAGGATGGGTACCCTAAAGTTCTAATCTATCATTCTGGCCTCTACATTTTTGATATATCAGAGAATTAAATCTTCTAGCAAGGATTTTTCTGTTCTACTATAAATTTTCTATTCTATTACACTATAAAACTTTTTCTCTCACTAATACAAAATCCAGAGAACCATAATATACCTGTGTAAGAGATATGTTGGTCTGGAGCCATCTACTGGTTGTACTGGTGAGCATTACATAGACAGATGTGAAAAGCCACTTTAAACATGTAATCCTATCGTAATTACAAAAACAACATGTATCAATAGATTGACCACTTAATTATGTGATGTTTCCTGTCTACTGGTTATAGGTTTTTAAGCCTAAATACTCAGTGGACTTAATATGGCCCAATTCTCAACATTAAAAAAATAAAAATAAAAATAAAAGTAAAAAGTCAATACTTTATCTATCTTGTTTCCATAAAAAAGAAAAGTCGAGAGGAGGAGGACAAAAACTCTCGTCTCTAACACAGCAAAGGAAGTAAAGGGAAAAAAAGATATTAATGCTTAATTAAAAAATCTAGTAAAATAATTTAGATATCTTGAATTTTATTTGTGTGACAAACAATATAAATAATTCTTATTTAATTCTTTATTTCATGCTTACTATGATTTTTTTACTATGATTTTACCCTGCATTTGTATGTGTTGGTCTAAAATAGCCAAGGCACACCATATACAATTTTCTTGTGATTAAAAAGAAATCTCAGTCAATTCCACAATGTTCTTCAAAGTTTTTTATTAGAAATAAATGCAGATAACAAAAAAAAAAAAAAAAGCAGATGAACAGAAGTATAAAGCCTTTAAAAACAGAAGTTCCAATACACAAACTATTAAGAAGTAGAAATAATCCAGACAACTTACGCTGGAGACAAAAATGTGTTATATAATGATGCTGACAACTATGCATTTATTTATTTATGATAATATTAGTTCTGGTATTATGGCAAGTATTGGTGTTGTAATTTAGTTTTATTTCTGTTACTTAAATTATATATGCAAATTTAATGGTTGCCTTCAGGAGCAAGAGGGATCATTTTACAAAAAAAAATTACAAAAAAATTTACATCTTTTTTTTAGAAAGATTCTTTGCACCTATTAAATTTGCATATCTACATATATGCATGTATATATACACACTATTATATATATACACATAAGTGTATATATCAGTTAAAGAAAATCCTCCATTGGCTGTCAGTTGCACTGGGATTAAACATTTGCCATTATTCATGTTTGCCCTCTGCAGATCCATCAGGAGGAGAAACTTCCAGCAGTAGCTGTAAGTGGCAAGTAATTTTATCCAGAAATGCAAAATGCATTTTAAAATATACAAAGGGAATATAAACAATAAAACTCCCCAGCATAAACAAGAAAGCATAAACGTATTGCAGGTTTGGAGACCAAACTATAGGAGCTAAAACTAAGAAGAATGACATTGCCACCATCAAAAATGGAACTGGTAGAAACACCTGCAAGAGAAAGAAAAAAGAATGTTTTAGGAAATAAAATTAACAACTGTGATTTCATGCATCATTCCTAGGAATAATATGGTATTCCTTGCAACACTATAATACCACTTCTTGTGCTGTTGAAATCTCACCCAAGATGAGAGATAACTGACCTCAAATTGTCTAGAATACTTGTTCAGGGTCCCTCTCTTGTCATGGAGAAGAGATAGGCAGCACCTGAAAGCCATTCACCTATTTTGGATAGTACAGGCATCTACAATAAGTTCAGGGTTGGGTGCCTAGAAGAAGCCTTGATGATTAATCTACACCTCCAACCCAGCTTTCTGACAGCTAGATTGAGATGAAATTAAACCTAGCCATCATGGCTATGGTTGTGTCAGGAAAGATGAGGGTAGACCAAGGTCTCATTAACCATGAACTGTCAGCCTGGATTCCACATGGTTCCTGTTAGTGCTCCATGCTCACACAGTTTCCTGTTCCTTATTCCCCATTATGCACATATCCATCCCTTGTTTTCAGGTGTATCTCTGGGGCAAGGACCATCTGTTTTTTCCTTTTCCCTCTTTAGTGTGAAGCAGACTTGTTCTGGATCATAAATAAGGCTCTAAACATCAAGATTACAATTTGTATTTTTGTAAGGACTATCAACTTTTGTCTTGCACTTGTTCATAACTTTCACACACTACCCATGACTTAAAAAAGCCATAAGAATATTTGATAACTTATTTTCAATTACTTTGTATGGTCGATGTAGATTAGGTTCCCGGTATCGAAGTACAATCAGGCTTGCACAAGTCAATCCAATCATAAGCCAGGCAGAAAATCCAAAGTAATTTGTTAACATAAGAAGGTCAGAGGGGATTATAAAAATGGATGCAATGGTGGTTGAAAAAATCATGGCTGGAGCTGGTGTACAAGTGTGGACATTGAGCATGGAGATTAAAACAGGTAAATGTCCCGCCTGACTTCCAGCGTAGCTTAATCGACCTAATGTGAACATGCTGCTGTTGAGGGCACCAAATATTGAGACAGCAACAGAGAGAGGAATGATCCAGGCAACAGAGGGCATCACTCGATCA
This sequence comes from Aythya marila, assembly GCF_965140915.1. Classification (NCBI taxonomy): domain Eukaryota; kingdom Metazoa; phylum Chordata; class Aves; order Anseriformes; family Anatidae; genus Aythya; species Aythya marila. Next base: position 129,287,651 of record NC_139043.1, read on the forward strand.
GCCCAAGTTACTGCCACGGCAACTGCAAGAAAACAAAGCATCAGTAGTGGCATGCTCTGAATTACCAACAGACTCAACAGAAAGGAAACTTAAAATGCATGAAATACCTATTATTTATCACAAATGCCTGGCATTATTTGCAACAATCAGATGGGACTAATCTAATTCTATGGGTATTTAACTCAGGAGATAAAAATTGGCATGAGGTGGGTGAGAGCAAGGAGGACTCCTGCCCACCACAGAAGGCTGGGTGAAGCTCTGGTGGCCCACTCACAAAGAAAGGACCAGTGGCAGCATGCAGCACAGCTGTGTCTCACCATCATGAATCACAAATGTGCATGCATGGGCAGGGCTGTCTGGGGAAAGAAAATGAAGGTATTAGTCCCCTGCATGACCACAGTGGTGACATGACCTATTGTTAGAAGGACACTGCCAACACAAATGTGTGTACAGGCCTCTAACAAAATGCCACAAGGAATATAGGTCTTGCAGTGATCTGCACAGCATAAAAAGTTATCAGGGTAGGGGAAAACAAAATAAAACAAACAAAAAAAAATGCAGTGAATGAATAAGAACTGCAGCAATATATAGCAAAGCTTGAAATGAGGGATATAATTTTAAGGTTATCTCCTCAGCTGACGTAAATTAGTTCAGCTCCCATGTGGCACATTAGGAACTGCTCGTGCCAGCAGGGCAGCTGCTGCTCGGTGATGTTCTGGTATTTGCTGCTGCTCTCATTCCAGAATGGATTTGCAAATGTATGCGTCTCTCCCAGCAGATAGCCTGATCGTGGGCTGAGCAACAACATGGGGTTGCTGAGTGACAGCTACACCATTGCCATTTATGTTAGTGAGCTGCGTTCACAGAAAAATAAATAAATATTAAATAAATAAATAAATAAATAAATAAAAATCTAAATGAGGTATGTTCTTTGTTACTCCTGGAGGCAAGGTCTGACAGCTGTCTCATTAGGGTGACATTTAAAAGTTGTTGTTTGGACAATCAAGGAGAAATACAATTCTTCGCAGCCTTTTTTTATGCATAGTTTATTGGCACAGCACCTGAGAGAAGATTTACAGAAACTGGACTTTTGTATAGGGTCTTCTAAGGAATAGGAATAGTTATCAATATTCATATTGATAAGTATTCCCCCTGACAGGACGAGGGGGAATGGGCTTAAGTTGAGCCAGGGGAGTTTTAGGTTAGATGTTAGGAAGAACTTCTTCACTGAAAGGGTTGTGAGGCACTGGAACAGGCTGCCCAGGGAAGTGGTGGAGTCACCATCCCTGGAAGTCTTCAAAAGACGCTTAGATGTAGAGCTTAGGGATATGGTTTAGTGAAGGGCTGTTAGCGTTAGGTTGGAGGTTGGACTCGATGACCTTGAGGTCTCTTCCAACCTAGAAAATTCTGTGATTCTGTGATATATTGATATAAATAATATATATTATTTTCAATTATATATTTTATAAATATTCTATATAATTATATATAATACCCCTCTTCAACCCAAAACGGCTATACTTTTGTGTCTATAGCCATTTCTATATTATTTATCACAACAGGTTACTTTGACAGATGACTTGTCTAGCTCCTAAATAGTAAGGACTTCAGCCATAGACACCATGAGGTAGGGAAGGAAGAAGGAGAGAGGATTAAAACTGCAGAAAAACAAAGTCCTACATTAAACAGACACCTGATCTTCACTTGATTTTCCAGGTTTCAATGCACTTCTGACTTCCTTTTAGCCAGTGCAGGTGTAAGCAAATATTTTCAATACCTAATATCATCTGTCTGAATTCAGTCCAACTTTGCCTTGCAGTAAAATTAAACGAGAATTAAAACTTAGACTGAAACCCACACTTCCCTTCCTGACTGTGAAGTTAGGTGAACACAAATAACCCAGTACATTGATATCAAATGGGTCTGCCAATGGATGACACCTTTTTAACAAAAATATCAAACTCATACCTGAGGAGACAATTTCCTTCGGTGTGAGGACAGTCAGATATGAGATGTTCACCAGTAAATAAAACACAATTACTGCAGGAACAGCAGTCATCACAGTTAAGGGGATGTTTCTGCTAGGGTTTTTCATCTCTTCTAAAAAATACAAATAAAAAAGAAAAAGAAAAAAAAAACTAATAAAGCAAGCAACTTCTAGGTTGTAGCTCCAACACTAACCATGACTCCTAAACTACACTGTTTGTGAGCTCCTGCAGTGCTTTTCAAATAGTTTATCATCAAAGAAGCCTAAATAAAATATTTTTAACCTTTTAAATTTTTTAAACTATCAAGTATCTTGGAAAAAAGGGAGCAACAGACTCTTGACAGAATGATAAAAAATGTCAAAAGGACTGTTAAATTTTGTCTGATTTGGATTTGGATATGACTGTACTTCAGAATATCAATTTGTTAAGAAAATTTCAAGTAGCCATATTTTTAAATAAGAAGATTGAATGTGAGACTGTAAAGTCATTTAGTTATTTATTAAAGTTATTTATTCTTTCATCATTTCATGAGTCCTGATGCAAAATCTTTTGAGTGTATTTTCCTACCCAAAACATTTCTCTGCTCTTACATCAGTATATACAGAAAATATAACAGGAAAGACTGAAGGTATTGACAGAAGAGCAGTAATGCAGTGGCTTTAAAACAGGGCCATTTCCAGCTGGATTCTGCTGTAATTACCATTTCCACGGCCAATCTGGTGGAGAAAAATAGTTTAGTGCTAAGCCTGGTATCTTAGCTTAAAACTACTCTTATCTACGTAAGGAAAAACTCCAAATTTGATATCTGAACAACCGCGGTGCTGGCACACATTCCTAACTGAGATAATCCCAGAAAAGATGGAGTTGATTTCCAGAACCCTAATAACTCATCATTACCTTAGTGAAAGAGGCTTGGGAAAAAAAAAAAAAAAAAAGGTTTATTTCTTCTCTTTCACTCCTTCACCCTTTCTTTTCCTTACCTGTTCCTACTTCCCTCAGCATTACAAAAGACTTCCTGAGCTTTACGAACAGGTAACTCACCAAGCAGAAAGTCAAATTAGAGTACGATTTACACAAACTCTGCATAGAAGGGAGAATATTTTTTCTCCCCCAAATACTATCTCAGCTTCCTGCCCATATCATCAGCTTTGACCCTGCCTCATTCCAGGATGCAGTGCACAGACCAGAGGGATTGATTGAGAACAACAGGGAAATGCAGATACAGTCTATTGTAGGTAAGTTTGGGATTTATTTAAAATGGAGGAAATGCACTTGATAGTTTTGAGCACAGACGGGGACAATCACCCAAATTGCCATTTTGAATTTATCTTTCTACTTGTTTTGTTGCTAGTAATAGTTCTGCCGTCCAGCTGGCACCTGATTCTTTAGCAGAAGCTCACAGGAATTAAAGTTATTGCTGAAGAACAGGAAATTCAGTTTAGCAGAGGACAAATGCATAGCTGCATCTGTTTAAACAGCTGTACTGCCTAGTATATTGTATTTATTATTAGTGTATTATATTTATTACTACTGGTAACTGCTCAGAAAATAGGACTTATATGAAATATTCTGTTTTTTTATTGGTCTTACAAAGCTAAATGCTTGCCTTTAAGGCAATCTTAAGATTTCAAAGTGCTATTTTCTGATTTTTATTACCTTTTTTATTACAGCATATTCTTGATGCAGAAATTACTGGATTGTAATAAAAACTGTCATTTTTTAAACATTAACCCAATTTTCACACTGTTCTCACCATTGAACTTTGTGTTACACGTTTCACACATTGGGTCTATTTAATGTTTTACATGTCGTAGAGGTCAATGGATGAATAGGGTTAAAGATGTAACAACTCCATCCATTTGCTTACAACTAAATTCTGTAAATCTGATGATACTATAGCATGTTATTCATTCAACTCATTGCATAACTAACATCATGAGCAGCTTTCATGAAAAACTGCTCTGTTTGTTACTGCTACATATTAACAGATATAGAAGGTAAATAAAAAGTTATATGAAAGGATTTATACTGTTTTCCTTACATTCTTTTCACCTTCTGTGCAAAAATGTATTTTTCCAAGGAACTATCGCGGATGGGCTATCCTACATACCCCTTAAAACTGCTGTATTTTAATACAATTTAATATTAATTTGTCCATGTACAAATCAACTGGACAATCTGAGAGAAGGTATAGATGTTTAGTTACATGTTAGTTGATCATTGGTTGATCCTTAGTGCACAAATAGATTGGCACTATGTAAGCCACTAATATAAGCTTCATTTTCTAAAAATGCACTGACACCAAGAAACTCAAGATTTATTTTTTTAAAGTAGGAAAAATTCCATTGACATATAAGATTTTAAATAAACCTCCTAAATTTCTTTTGTAGTCATTTTTAAATGTCAATTTGATTCTGGAAACTGTACAAGAAGCAAAGAACTTCATACAGAATAAGAATGCCTTTTACCAGCCCCATCAAATGCAGGACTGGTGGATAGTTTGCACTGTAAAATGTGTATCTTTACAGACCCTCTTGCCTTGAAGGAGATGCAAATTCTTCTAACATGTGCTGAGAAGCATTAAAAATTGCTACTGCAGAATGAATTCTAAAGAAAAAGTGATATACCTGCCATGTAGTTGAGGGACCACCAACCACCGTACGCATACAGTCCTTGGAAAAAGGCTTCAGCAATCTGTGACACATTGGGCATCTCTGAGCTGAACACGTCCTCAAACCTGGCCAGGGTCTCCTTTCTCCCACCAGCGAGGAGAACTATGCCACTGACAGCAATTACAGACAACGCCATCATCTTCAGCAGGGTGAAAACCGTCTGCACCCAGGCAGCCATTTTAACGCTGCGGCCATTCAGGATCCCCAGGGACCAGAGGACAGCCAAGGCCAAGCATTTCTTCAGCATTTCTGGTGCAGGGCAAATGCCGTAGAAGGGCTGGGTGGCATATTCAGCAAACAGCAAGGCTCGAGCGGCGTTTGATGCTGGCTTGGTGAACACCGACGTCCAGATGAACACAAAGGCAGGCAAGGATCCAAGACCTCTTTTAATGTGGCTGTATTCCCCTCCAGAAAATGGCAGAGCGGTGCCCAGCTCTGCGTAGCAGAGGGAACCCATCAGAGAAACCAGTCCAGAAGCAGTCCAGATCACTAGTGCAACACCGACATTAAGCAGGGAATGCTTTAACACCCCTGTGGGAGACACAAAGATGCCTGCCCCTACTATTGATCCTATAATAAAACTTACCCCATCAAAATAACCTATATTTCTTTTGAGTTGCATCTTGGTATTTCCTTTTCTTTTCACCACTTTGGCATCACCGCTCTTTCCTTTTCCCATTTTTTTTTCTTATTTTTCACAGCAGATTCTATGACTTGAGAGGCTTGATTATATGTATTTTCCTTTCACTTTGCTGTTAACTCATTGTCATGGCCCTACTTGACAGTGAAATGTTATGGGAAGCCTGGCTTAATCATTCAGAAAGGAGAGCATACTTTGGGTTTGGATGTCTTGTGTGTGAAGATGATTAACCAGATGCTTAAAGGAATGCTGGCAAATCATGGACATGTTGGTTTAATATGTACTTCAGAAATTATTAAGGTCCGGGGATAGTTTTTAGGAGATTGGCATAACAAATAATACTTAGGAGATGCTTTTCATTTCTCTGCTGATTTTCATCAAAGGATTTCCATATTATTTACATGTCTTCAGAGACAACTGTGTGAGGTGGGAAAATGTCACCTCTGCATTAGACCTAGGGAAAGGGGAATGACATGGCAGCATGAAGCAAAAAATCAGCCCCCTTTATGCTATGGACATTGATGCAGACATGAGTTGAACAGGCAGGTATATTTTCCTACAGTCAGTATATAAAATGAACAGTGATCAGTAGTGAATACCAGTATGTTTTGCCAAACCCCTATCAGTCACAGCGTATACCAAAGCTTGTTTATACTTCACTTATTAAACACTGCTCTAGAAAAAGCATTATCAGTTTATTCCTAGTTTTTCTAGAGTATTCATTATAGTACTACGCAAGAACTTCATAAGCAGTCACTAATCTTCAAGCATTACTGCAAGGGTGGGGGGCCATGTTTTAACTTCCATAGTATATATATGGGCTGTGGAACAAATTCCCACTAGTTATGGTGTGTGCCTTTCAAGCTGTGGCCACTGATTTTTCTGAAAATTTCTGCTTAGAAATGCATTTTTCTATACATTTCTTCAGCATATTTTATGTTCATACTATGGAGAAGGAGCTTCTCTTTGATTGGATGTGGGTAGACCATTGTCATAGATATCTCCCCAAGAAAAACATATTTATTCTTTTCTGAAGATGTAGAGAAAAATAGGAAGAAAGAAGGATACTGAGAAATAAGTTCAGCGCATACCTTTAGGGCTGTTAAGGAGCAGTACCAAAACTACAAGCTGCAAAGGTCTTACTTTTTGCCAGTCAAGTTGCAGAATTAGTTTTGTCCAAATTGTCAAAGCTTAGTAACATAGTGAACAAAGCATGGCTTTGACATGGCCCATCTTGAAAGAGACAATGGTTCAGATTGGTCCTGAACAGATGGACTTTCAGTCACATATAAAAAAAAACGTTTCTGAAAGATTAGGTTTATTTAATATTCCATCATGTATAAGATGTTTAGCTAAAACAGACATGGGCATATGACGAATATGACACAAGATCTAGAGGATATTCATGCCCTTCTGGATTGGCAGCTAACAGCTATGCTGGGCATCTAAAGCGGCATTAGCCACCTGCTTTAGGCAACTAAATGCCACCTTGGTAAGCAACACTGAAAAGCTTGGTTAAAGTGCGCGTCCATCATCACAAAGAAACATAGAATAGTCAGTGACAGAATCCACAGGTCAAAATAGCACTTAAACAAGATAATTCTTCCATCTTCTGCAAATCACTGCACCACCCATTATATTTTCACCTTTGAAAAAAAGTCATCATACAGACTACAAAAATTCTAGTTAGAAAAATTTTTGTATATTTTAAATTGTATTTATTCGATTTATAAATTGCAACGTATATTTAAGTTCATATATGCATTTACCATGTGCTATTAATAATTCATAATAATTCAAAGTATTTATTCATCACTATTCAGGAACTGGAAATTAAGTGTGAAAAATGTTCTAAAAGGCTAAAATATATAAATTTCTACAAGTGTTTTATTTCAGTGCCTTTTCTGATCTTCCTTCTCAGTGAATGCATACACACTTTTTAATTCCCAGTAATCTTCAAACTCTTTATTTTGTGGGTGATGCCACATACAGCTGGATTTAGATTACTATTCTAAAAACAAATATATAAATACATTAAATAGCAGCTTAAAGTACAGATGCAACTGTTACACTGTTCGTGCTAAAGTATGTTAATTTCTGGTATAATAGAGGCATTTCCAAAATCTCCCCAAGAAGCAGATTAATAAGGATTTTTTACTTCTTACAAAGCTGACTGATTTCAGAAAACCCCACTGAGATTATTACTTTCTTGTGTGTGCTTTCTGTCTATCTCAGATAAATGTTTCTAGACTTTCAGTGGAATGCTTTTGAGATTTATGCAAAGTATGTTTTTCATTTTGGTGTTTTGTTGCCAGAATAGGAGAAGGTAAGTAAGAGCAGAGATAATAAGAACATTCCTACAAATCCAACAAAATCTGAAGTTCTGGAAACAGTATATTCATGTGAGCATTACCAGGGAAGAATTCACTGAAACACAGCTGGTTATACAACAACAGATAGTCTTCAGCCAAACTGCTTTTTTCCTTTTTTTTTTTTTTCCTTTTTTTTTTTTTTTTTTTTTTACACTGCTATAACAGGCTAGAGTTTTATGAAGCACATCATAAATATTCACTTTCAAGGTTTTCTGTAACATGTCTAACATCTCCCTCTGGCTGAGAGGATAAATTGCCCCTATCTATATGATTATTTCAAGGTCTCTTATGTCAGTGTCTGCTGCTTCACACACATCTATGTATTAGATACCTGGTCACACTCACTTTGGAGACATACTGAGACTCAACTGCTGAATATAAGGCAAAGATAAATTATTAAAATAACCTAGACATGTTTGTAAGACAAGACTGAGATTCCCCTGACACTTGGAGCAGGCTGAAAGGTTATATCATCATCAAAATAAAATGCCTTAGTACCGCAATTTTTATACTCAGCGGGGAACAACCACATTTCTTGTGAGTGCCAACTACTGAGTTCTCTTTGACGGTAAAATAAGGTCAAGAGAGTGCTATAAAACACTTAAGATTGATCCTAAAACTTCAACTGTTCATTTCTACTTCTCCTAGCACTGAGGTTTCCCTTTTAATTTTCTGACTTTCCAAATCCCTTTAGCCTTCAATGTCAAGGTTTTCACTGTCATGAATGTCAGTGCTTATCATGACTAATCTCTTTTAATCACTGTAGGTTCTGCAGATTTAAGAAAGAAGCCTATACCAAAAAGCAATGGAAGAACATTTTGGCTGCCTGGACTGGATATGCATTATCTCCTAATTGTAATTAACTGAATTTCAATGTACTTCAATAAGGAGTCCTGAATGTTCTTGCAATAATTTTCCGTGTGTACTCCCTAAGTCTTTCTTATGATCCACTCACAGAGTAGATGGACAAGAAAGAAGACTATCTGTCTAAACAACAAAAGATTTTAAAATATTTATTTAGTTCCTTTTTAATTAATTTCTCAGCACTTCCAGCATTGTATTGACTTAGTTCTGCATCATCCAAAATCCTTTAATGGAGAAGATGGAGCAAAAATTAGAAGCCAATTTGTCTTGCAAACTTTCAATAAATATTCTTCTGTGTTTTCTCTGAAGAAGTTTGCTGCTGCTGACATTGACAGAGCAAGGATAAAGAAGCAAAAGAACAAAGCAAAACCTGAAGAGAGTTTCTAGGGAAAATAAATAAATAAATAAACATAATTATTTTTTCTTGGCATATGTCAACAAAGGACATGTCATGTTTAATATGAGTGACAAATTTATACCCTTCCTTATTTTCCACTCTTCTTTAGCTCACCTTTTGTGGGAAACATGTCATTTTAAAGTAGTTTTCTTTGTCTTGCTTTCTGGAAGGAGCTCAACAGCAAGTCATATTAGATAGAAGCCAGTTGACCAGTGCTTCACAGGACCTCATGATGTATTCACAAACTGAGTTTGAGTACTGTGTGCAGTTTTGGGTGCCACAATATAAGAAAGATAAAAACTGTTACAGAGTGTCCAAAGAAAGGCAATGAAGATGGTGAGGTGTCTAGACGGTAAGACACATGAGGAGCAGCTGAGGTCCCTTGGTTTGTTCAGCCCAGAGCAGAGCAGGCTGAGGGGAGGCCTCATGGCAGCCTGCAGCTCCCTCACAAGGGGAGCGGAGGGGCAGGCGCTGAGCTCTGCTCTCTGGGGACAGCGACAGGACTCGAGGGAACAGCATGGAGCTGGGACAGGGGAGGGTCAGGCTGGGGGTTAGGGAAAGGTTCTGCACCCAGAGGGTGGTCAGGCACTGGGACAGGCTCCCCAGGGACCTGCACCGAGCCTTCTGGAGTTCAAGTGTTTGGACAATGCCCTCAAACATGAGATTTGTTTCTATTTATTTATTTATTTATTTCTCTTGGGTAGCCCTTTGGGGACCCAGGAGTTGGACTTGATGATCCTTGCGGATCTCTTCCAACCCAGGTATTTTATGATTCTACGACTTTATGACTGTTTTCTTTAGAAAATGGGATTGCACCTTCAGGCACATAACAATCTACTGCCTTAGCAAGATTATTTTTTTCTGCTATCTATCAAAACTTTTATATATCTGCCTTTTACTGAAAGATTTATGAATCTATTTGTTTTACTGACATACATATTATTCCACTTTTGCTACTAATTAAGAAAGAAACTCCACATAACAGTTGGTTAATGACAAATCAAAAAACATAGGAAAAGACGCTTTTTTGTCACATGCTACCATATTTGTGCTCCCATCTAATACAAATGTTCGTACTAACCATGAAGTGTATTTCTCTAAAGGTTTTCCACAGTTTGTCAAAATATCAGTATGTAGGTGTTTGCCTACTATAAACACTCTCTACTGGGTTCTAAAGTGTAAAGAAAAGTACAGTGTGTTTTTGTGCAGCAACAGGTATTCGTAATTACTGGCTGGTGAGTATGGCCAAGAACAGCAATTAACTACTCCTATGCAGCCATTCAAAAATCAAGTGTCTAAACTTTCTTAGGCTTCTCCCATAATATATAGTGAGAGATGAGAAAAGAGTCATCCCAGGAACAAACAGCTGCATGAATTGCCCACTGGAAGTGATTCTCCTTCTGCTTTGTGACAGTTAGATAAATCTGTCCCCCTTTATGGGGGACAGGTTTGCATTTTCCACATCAAATACTGTGTGTTGCAACATAAGTTTATAAAGTGATGCTACAGTGCCCTTTAGAATAAAAGCATCCATGAATAAGTGTCAGTGTAGTATTGTAAACAGTCATTAAACACCATGTCCCAGCAGTGGCCGCCACCCAGGCCTGCCTGAGTGGTGAGCTTTGAGCCACCACTGTAGTAAACTCTTAATACTGTATCAGTCCTATAAAAAAATAAATAAAATAAATAAATAATAATTGAAGTGCCAGAACACCTCCCTGAAGAGAATTCAGTGCTCTCCAATTTATAAGCTCAGTCCAGCACACAGCTACACAAATACATAATATGATGGGTGAATATGATGGATGAATTGGCTGACGGGTCTGGCTCAAAGGGTCACAATAAATGGGATTACATCAGGATGGAGGCTAGTCACAAGTGGGGTTCCACAAGGCTCCGTTTTAGAGCCATTCTTCCTCTATGTTTTCATACATGGCCTGGTTGCAGGATGCAAATGCATATTAAGTAAATTTGCAGATTATACTCAATTATGAAAAGCTGTTAAATCCTTTGAGAGCAGAAAGGACTTGCAGAAAGATCTTAACAAATTAGAGGGCTGGGCAATCACCAACTGTATGAAATTTAACAAGAGCAAGTGCTAGATTCTGCACCAGGGTGGGGTAAACCTGGATATATGTACAGACTGGAGGATGAGGGGCTGGAGAGCAGACACATGTAAAGGGATTTGGGGGTTCTGTTTGATGACAAGTTGAATAAGAGCCAAGTCTGCCCTGGCAGCCAGAAGGGCCAACCCTACCCTGGGGTGCCTCAGGCCCATCACCGCCAGCCATCGAGGGAAAGGATTGTCCCGCTCCGCTCTGCACTGATGAAGCATCACCTCAAGCACTGTGTGCAGTTTGCCACAATATTGTGGCTTAAACCTGTTAAAGAGCATCCAGAGAAGGGGAACTAAGAAGGGAAGAGGTTTAGAGTGGAAGACATATGAGGAGTGGTTAAAGTCACTTGGTTTGTCCAGCTTAGAGAAGACAGAAGGGCAACCTCATCATTGTCACTAAGCACTGGAACAGGCTCTACAGGGCAGTGGTCACAGTACCCACCCTGTTGGAGTTCAAGAAGCATTTGGACAATGCTCTCAAACACATGGTCTGATTTTTTAGGTGGCCCTGTGTGGAGCGAGGAGATGGACTCAATGACCCCTGTAGGGTACCTTCAATCTCCAGATACTCCACAATTGCATGAATATATGATACTCGTGTCTGGGCACTCCTGGTCTGCAGGAAGATCTCTTCTCATTACATATCACCAACCCCAAACCCAGCTGCGTTGGGTGTAAATGGCAGGGTTTTGGTAACAAGGGAGGTTGTGGAGGTGGTTTCTGTGTGTGCCATGGTCACCTCCAAAAGACCCACTGCAAGGCACAGCTGAGCCTGGCAGTGAAACTGGTGGCACCTCTGGCAAAATGCACTTAAGAAAGGGCAGAAAACACTGCACAGGCAGAAGAAAAGTGAACAAAAAGTGTAAGAAACAGCAGTGTGAGCACCAGGGTAATTGAAGAAACAGTGGAGGAAGTGCTCTAGTGGCAGAGCAAAGATTTCCCTGCATCCTGTGGAGAGGCCCATGGTGGAGGAGGTAAAAGCATGAGAGAGCAGCAGCGAGATGCTGTTAGTGACTGCAGCCATCCCTTCCCCATTTACTCACAGGGACTGAGGAGGGCTAGGAGGACAGCTGGCTATGAGGAAAAGGGCTTGGGGGAAGGAGGTGGCAGATGAATGTATCTTTTTTTTTTTTTTTGTTTGTCCTGGTTTTGGCTAGGATTGACTTAATTTTCCTCCTAGCAGCTGGTAGGGTGCTATGTTTTGGATTAGGATGAGAAGAGTGCTGATAACACAATTGTTGCAGAGCAGTGCTTACACTAAGCCAAGGACTTTTTGGCTTCTCACACTGTCCTGACAGTGAGCAGGCTAGGGGTGCAGCAGGAGCTGGGACGGGACAGACCCAGGACAGCTGACCCAAAATGGCCAAAGGGATATTCCATACCATATGGCATCATATGGAACAATTCATATGGGGGAGCTGGCTGGGGTGGGGGGACCAGCTACTCGGGGAGAGGCTTGGCATCGGTCAGCAGATGGTGAGCAATTGCAATGTGCATCACTTGTTTTGTACACGTTATTATATTTTTATTAATTTTATTTGTTATTATCCTTTCTTTTCTGTCCCCATAAACTGTCCTTATCTCAACCCACAAGCTTTCACTTTTTTCCCAATTCCCCTATCCCAAAAAGGCAGGGGAGAGAGGGAGCGAACAGCTGTGTGGTGCTTAGCTGCCCCCCAGGTTAAACCACAACATTGCTTTTCACTTGTTCACTTGTTGACTTTTTTCTTTTTCATTGTTTAGATGACCTTGAAGGTCTCTCCCAACCTAGACGTTTCTAAGCTTCTAAGGGCACCCGCGTCAACGTCGGCCCCTCAACCGGCAAGCCGCGGCGTCACCTACCGCAGTGCGCATGCTCCGAGCTGCCCTCTCCCCCTCCCACCAGACCCTTTCTCGCTATGCGCCGTGCCCATGGCAACGGGCGGGGCGGCGCTTTGCGGCAGGGCTGTCGTAACGGCGCCGTGAGGAGCGGAGGGAAGTTCGAAGCGCGGCGGCGGGATGGCGGCGGAGCGGGGCGGCCCCGGGCAGCCCGGCCTGGCGGAGGGCGGCGGGCAGAGGTGAGGGGGGCGCCCTGAGGGGGGGCAGCGGGCCCTGAGGGGCGAGGGGAAGCAGTGGCCGTGCCCGGCTTGACGGCGGGTGCCTTTCCCTGCAGCCTCCTGGACGTCGCCCGGGGCTCGGAGCCGCAGACGCTGGACGCCAGCCGCCGCCGCATCGCCAGGATCGAGGGGCTCGGCCGCCTGCGGGGCCTGCAGCACCTGGACCTGTCCGCGAACCGCATCCGCCGCATCGAGGGGCTGAGCGCCCTGGGGAGCCTGCGCACCCTGAATCTGTCCGGCAACCTGATAACGAAAGTGGAGGGTCGGCAGTGTTTGTTTCAGTCCGTTTGGCAGCGTAGGAAGCTTTTCTGAGAGCTGTGGTAAAGCTTCCTTCTGGGAAGCATGCCTCTGCTGAGGCTCTGCTGAGTTAATACAAACTGCTAGCCTTGTGTAAACTATAAAATATGTGCGTGCTGTCTGTAAACATCATAGAAAGATGCCTTTGAATGGAAGGAAAAACTGACTCTTTTTCCTTTATATTATCATCACAGTTTATTGTTACAATTTGTAGCTATGATTTTTTAAAAGACTGACTTACTCTGCAAGTCTTGACTTGACAAAGCAGAGCATTTTACTCGAAATCTGACTTTCTCTTTTTCCCTCACTTTGTTTAGGACTGGAAAAGCTCTTTAATTTAACTGCGCTGAATTTGTCATATAATCATATACACGATCTCTCTGGTAAGTAGCCTGGGCATGTGCATCACTTCAATTAAAAAAGACCAGGTATATTTGCAGAGGTTTCTAGTAGTTCAGGCGATTGACTAAGTAATGCTGATAGAGGCGGCAGCTTTAAATTTTCTTCTTTCCTGGGTTGTGCATGAACTGGAATTAGTTCTAATGTGTTTGGCAAGGCTGAACTTCATGTCTGTAAACTTGACCATAGCAGTTTATAGGTACTTCTGTTTAGCTGCATGGGAACAGGGGTAAAAAAAAAAAATGTCTGCCTGCAACATCTGGTGTTGCTGAACAGTGGGTTTACAAATTGTAACTGCTCAGAGCACCTGATGTAGTTGGGTAAAATTCCCATCAAGAATTGTGAAGCATGAAGATTTCTATTTTTAACAATGTGTAATGGCTTACAAAAGGAGACAGGCTATATTTTTCTCACGTGTATGATCTATAATAGTCTGGACTGAGTAAATCTGGAAGCCCAGTAACTGTAGCTACTAATTTGATGAACAAATGTTTTGATTTTATGTTCTTTACTTGAATTAAAAGTATTGTAAGTAAAATGGGTGAAGAAAGCAGAATTTTCTCCTTTCGCAGAGAACAGAATTTTACTTCTTTACTGTGCTAGAGAAATAAAACTTAAAGAGATATTGTCATATGTATAATGTATGAATTTTGCCAAAATTTTGCCAAATCTGTGTCATGGTTTAGTACTGTGTCAGTGTATTGAACTCCCTGTTCTGTTCACAGCAATGTACAGTAAACATTTTAAACTTATTTCCAAAGTGAAAAATCCAGTGCTCCTGGAAGATGCTTCCAAAAGATTCCCATCTTCCCTTCTTATAGGATAAAAATACAACTTTGGGTATGATGGGGAAATTCTAAATCTTTTTTGTTGAAATGGTCAGTCATTGTTTCTAACTAAGATATTAAGCTGTAGAACGAAGGGAGTTTGTAGTAGAAATTGAAGGGTGTTTGTAACAACTTTTGTTAATGAACTAAGTTATGAAAAGGAACTTTGAGCAACATGTTTATTTTATTAAAATTTATTTTATCAAACATTGGTACATTGTTTCCAATTATGATGTACTGTTTACTGAATATTTTTCAACAAGATGCAATTTGGTCTAACCCCTGTAGTCTACAATCATAGCAGGAATCCTTTTTTTTTTTTTTTTCTTATAGGATTCCAGTGCCTTCACGGAACCAGTTATAAGCTTAGCTGTATTGATCTTCACAGCAACTGCATAAACGATATTAATCATTTACTTCACTGCTTAAAGGGGCTGCACTGTTTGACCAATCTGACACTGGAAAAAAATGGAAAGACCAATCCAGTTTGTCAGACAGCAGGTATGGATCTCACATCAGGTAGATGATTTGTAGTAGATAATTACTAACTTTATTGGTCAGTAATTTCCTTTAAACTGTTGACCAGGTTCTGAAGCTTGCAAATTCATTCTTAAGCTGGCCACTCTGTCAAAATAAATTTCTGTCAAATGAAGTTCTGTCAAAATGAATTTGTTTCCTATAGAGCAGTCTTTTATTTGCTCAAAGTATATTCTCAAAGTTGTAAATCTTGTACGCGTTAATAAGGTTCAACTACGTGATTAAGGCACATAAAGTGCCTTAAGGTTAACTCTTACTTTAGGTTAAGGCAGGAGGTGGACAAAAAGCAAATTGCAGCAAGAGGAAGATGAGATAAAAGCACTATTAACCTTTCCTCCTTTTCCCACAGCATCAGTAAGCAGTGACAGGCAGATTGTAAGACACTGCATGTAAGTTGTTAATATAAGTAGCATTTTCATTCACTGAAAAAGGACAGAGTTAGGGGTAGTCCTTTCAGAACTTGCTTTTCATTACATTTGTGTATCATTGCATTTGCACCAGTTGTTCTGGTGCAGTAGGTCTATATGAAAAAGTTGTCTTTGCAACTGCCGGTAGTGGTTGGGAAATCTCAGTGTAGACCAGGGCTGTGCAGGCGCCTTCCCAGTTCTGTTGTTTTATAATGTTTTCTGTTGAAAGCCTTTATGAGTAGGGGATTGGTGAGGCACTTGTAGATAACTCACTACTTTTTCAATGATGACAAGGTACCTAAAATACACTACAAGTCCTTTTTTCACCCCCTTTTTTTTTTTTGAGATTAATTTCAATCCAGTCTTTTCCTTAAGGTTATAGAGAAACTCTTCTTCAGAGTTTGCCCCAGCTGATGGTTCTAGATGGAGTAAGTGTTTATGGTGAACCAGTCGACCTGGCAGAAGGAAATTTGAACAATTTGCAATGTTTAGAAGACATTTTGGACTGTTTGGTTTCACCTGGGTCCCCTTCATCCAAACATCAGGTGCCATAGTTTGTGTGTACTGAATTTAAAATTGATAGATTTTATTTTTTTATACTGCATGCAACTCATTAATGTTACAGGGGTTGTCTTTCCTTTTGACAGAATGACGTTGCGTTACCAGTGGTGACACCACATATCGACCAGGCATTAGCATATTTTCGTCAGCGTACAAAAGTACCAGCACAAAGTTCTGTCAGCTCCTCTACAGAGCTTGTTTCATCTTCAGAACCAGAGAAGGCCATACTTGATAAAATACAGAGTGAGATGAGGATTAAAAAAATAGAAGATCAAATTTCAGAAATACTGCAGAAGGTGATTTTTTTTCTATGATTGCACATAAAGTTTTGTTCATAAAATTAGATGTACTTCATTATACTGCAAAAGTTCACCATGACAGACATATGATTTATACTGGTTATGTGTGTGCTGACTTCATACTAACGTGTATCTAGTAATGTTGAAAAACTGAGAGTAAGTTTTTAAAAAAAACAAACACAACACTTTAAAGCTGGAGATTGAACTTTGAATTATGGAAACTTTTGTAGTGACTAAAAACTAGTATATGTGATTGGAAGAACTATCTGATCGTAATATATTACATAGAATACAGAAAACAATTTTCTGTTTTTTTCCCCACTCCAAAGCCATCACTATATGTAATTGAACTTGAGTGAAATATGAAATGTAGCAAAACAGCTGCATTATAGAGTTTGTAGAAGTTTATTTTGCTAAGTAATAGGTCAAGTTGGTCTGATATGTTTGTCAGGTTTATTTTCATGTACTTTGATAACAGTTTATGCTGTGCCTTGCAAACATGTAATTACTTTTTTTGTACTGTGTTTTACATTTTGCACCAAGCTTCTATGCCTGATCATTTTTTAAGAAACTTCAGGCATTTCAAAAAGATACAATTACATATTGCAAGCATGCAGTTCTGTTGGATTTGTTATATCTAAATCATTGAATTGTTTTAGCAAGGATGGAAGGAGTAGTTTAGAAGCAATTATCTACTTAATGAAAATTATTTTGTAAGTGTTAGCTTTACAAAAACAACATCTAGAAAAGTGTTAGAATTTAGTTAATTAGACATTGTAAAACGTACAAATAAAATCTCGATTTGTTCGTAGGTATCTGAAGCCTCAAGAAGGGAAGCCCCTCCAAATGTTCTTAAACCTAAAAGAGACACAGATCCAACTTCTGAGAGCGATCATGAGAGTGGGAAAGAGAGCAATAAAAAGGTTGTGAAAAGAAGCAAGATCCCTACTTACCGTAGAACTACCTTATCTACTAGATGTCATTCAAATCATCCTAAAAGCAAGGTAACTAACAGGTATGTCCACGTTTGCCCTATAAAGGAAAAAATAACTAAGCTGAACATTGTCAGGGAGAATGTAGTTTGTCCTGAAATATTTTATGAAAGTGTTAGGTTGAATAAACTAGTTTCCTGTTAATAATGCCCCTAAAAATCATTAGCTACTAAGGCTTTACAACAAATTTATTGATTAAGAAAACAATTGTGTCAAATTTCTGAAGTTTATTCTTGGGAGTTGCGGAAATAAAATGAAATACTTGTTAGCTGGCCCAGCTGATAAATGTCCAAGCCCCTTTTTTTCTTAGTCTGACTGTTTATATAAAATCTTGCATCCTTATTTTTCAGTATTAGTCTTTTATGTGCCTTGTATTTTGAAATGGTAACACATCTTTGTACTTGTATAGAAATGATGCCTACGTGTTATTTAATTTTTTGAAATTTGTTCTTCATTCAGTCGGTCATTTCCCTGTATGAGCATTTCATGTGAGTCTTTAGGTAAAAAGGAAATTGAACCGAGAATTCAGAAAAACTTTTTCATCTATATTTTATCTTTTTAAATTATAGCAACAGAATTTCATTATGAAAATGCATCGCTGCTTGAGTCAAATTTTTAAAAAATCATGATGTCAGAACAGTCATAAAAAATACAACTGTCCAATTTTTGTGCTGACACTGAGGATATTATAGTAATTTGTTTGATTATATAGTGTATATCAGAAGTGAGCAACAGAAGATGATATAAGTTGGACTACATTAGTCAGCTGCTCTGCTTCTTCAAAAACTCTTTCCTATCTATCTGATCATAAGATGTATTTCCAATAGCACCTACCAGTACTGCATATTTTTACAACTGAAGATTTGAGTTTAGCTGCTTGCTTCATGACATGCTTATAAATTATTTTCTAGGTGGCTTTGAACTGTATTGTTTAGCTTCTATACTTTTACAGTTACATATCTGAATCCCTTGCACTTTTTATGATGGTGTTTGAAGAGATGTTTAAACTCTGCATGTTAAGTATATCTTGATCCCATGCCATTATAGGGAAGAGAGGAGTTCTTCAAAGTATCCTCATTCCCATCAGAGAGACTCTAACCTCAATTCATCATCGGATGCTCCAGATTTGGAAGTAGTGGGAAGAAGAGCTGAAATACTAACTGGAAGACAGAGCAATTTAGAAAAAGTGGATGAAATGAATTCAAATGCCACAGAGGAATCCACATACAGAGTATGTTTTGCATCATTTCAAGTATGAGCGTGTCTTTTCTGGAAGTCAAATGTATGTCTCCTGGTGGAACTCTAAAATTGTAGGTGACAAAAATAATTATATGTAGATAGCTATTAAAAATGGTAAAAATAGTGAAGCTCTTTATAGTGTCAACTGTAAGATAATTTGTTTGATTTTACTTGGGGAGGAAGGGGGGCATATCGCTTGAACTTTTCTCTTGATTCAAGGAAGACCAAGTAACCTTGTTGTACAATTATGAATATTGTTCAACATTTTTGGCTACGTATGAGTATTTCCAAATAAGTTGATGCTTACCACTTCTTGCTAAGGCGCTGATTCAGGAACTGGATCAGGAGAAAGAGAGGAGGTGGAAAGCAGAACAAGCAGAGAAGAAGTTAACAGAGCATGTCAAAGAACTACAGAAACATGCAAAAGAAGAAAAGAATATTCAGAGTATGGCTGTATATACTACAGAGAGGTAGGGAAATTAAGTGCTGTAGTATATGCATTTTCTTCTGTAATTGAGTTTATAGGCTCAAGAAATGAGAAAAGGTTTAAAAAACTATACTTGAAAAATGATGCGTCATGAAGTTCTGTTCAAACATCTGTGTTGCCTAATGAAATTCCTTTCTGCAGCTCTGCTATAAATCCAGTATGTGGCAAGACCTGATAGGTTGTCAATGCTTGCTCAAGAAGAAAGAGGGAAACAAGAAATTTCTGTCAGTGCTTAGTGTCCACGTCTTCCTCTTTGTGTCTCAGAATTGTAACAGTATGCCACTGAATTCCAGTTCTAGCCCTCTACTTTCTAACTAATCTGTGTTGTAATTGTACTTTCAGCTGAAGGTCTAGTTAACTGTATTTTGTGTTATGCCATACTTGAAGCTTGCAATTCCCAAGTTCTTTTTCCACCTATACACACTGGCTTTTTTTCCCATGTATGCACAAAAGTTTTTGGTAGGCCAGAGTTGGCGAGTAGACAGTGTGTTGTGCAGGTCAGGTCTAGTGTGACTTCATATAGACCACTATCATAATCCTTCAATTTCTGAACAACTTCTTCCTATTTTTCAGAATTTCTCTCTTCTAACGTAGTTGTCAACAAACAATACTTTGTTCAGAGATGTCTCTTATGTTTGTCTTTCTCAATTGCACCTTGTGGATCAGGTGCGTTTGCTTACAAGTGCGTCCTGAGCTACTATCGATGGTTGACTGTGATTATTACGAAGGTGGTGAGGCCCTGGCACAGGTTGTGGATGCCCCATATCTGGAGGTGTCGAAGGCCAGGCTGGATGGGGCTTTGAGCAACCTGGTCTGGTGGGGGGTGCACCTGCCCATGGCAGGGGGGCTAGAATTAGATGATCTCCGAGGTCCCTTCCAACCCAAACCATTCTATGATTCATTCTATTTCCCATTTTTCTCCTTGTTTCTCCAGGTTCCCTTCCCACCTTTCTTTGTTGCCATTTTGGATATGACTATTATTTTATTCCTTCTGAGATTTAAATGTCCTTAGCTATTCTAATATTTTCTATAGAAGAGCTAAGTTTTTGAAAGAAAAGTATCAAATCAGAAATTGATACTGTAGGTACAACTTAAATATTAAGCAAAATGATATTTGGAATGTAATTTCCTTAATGACCTATTAATGAGGTGGTCTTCAGCTCATTTTCAGTTAAAATGAAGCTCAGTGCAGTAATGCAAAGAAGTGCAAGATGCAGTGCTACGCCAATTAATAAATGTTGCCATAATTGACTAAATTAAAAAATGTTTGCCATGCAACTTGATTGCGTTTATTCTCAGGTTGAAGGAATTGATACTGAAAGAGAGAGATGCTAAAACAAGACTACAAGCAGACATCCAGCAGCTGAAAGGTGAAACTGAAAGACTTACTAATGAGTTAAATAAAGCAAAAAATAAAGAAGCAGAACATCAGAAGGCTATGCAAGCTTTAGAAGAAACACTCTCCAAGATGGAGACACAGAGACTGCAGCAACGAGCAATAGAGGTAAATATTTTTCATGAGTAAATAATACTCAAACTGGATAGCTACTATACTGGTAGGTATTAATAAACGCGACTTTAGACTGCAGTCTTAGTTTTCCACAGTTAAGCTGTTTTTTCTACATTGTGGTAGTTAATAACAAGCATCCATTTTAATTGTCAACTAATGTCTTTAGTAATAGAAATGTCATGTGGCATGTTCTTAAGATAAAAGAGAACAAGTCTTATGTACTTAAGACTAAGAATTGATACCTTTCTGAAGATACAAAGAAAGGAGAAAAATTTTTTAAAATGTGGCTGAAATCAATAAAGATTTTATAGTACTAATGAGAGAGAAACCTGATGGTTCTGTTTGTTTTGTTGGTTAAAAATTAAATGCTTTTAATCATAACCAAAGAAAATTGATTTTAAAACTCTGTTGTGTTTTTTTTTTGTTTGTTTGCTTGGAGTATTTATTTGCTTGTAGTTCTGTTTTTTATTCTTATATGCCACTGTTTCTGACTGAGTAATTCATTGGTGAATTTTCAGTGGCTAAATGCAGCTCCCCCACTATTTTTTTTTGTTAGAATATATTTGTATATCAGCTCATTTGTGTTTCCGAATGCGTCCACTTACAGAAACTGAATCTTAATAAATCCATCCTCAAAAGTCTCTGAACTGCCAGTGTATGGTGCTCAGTTCTGTCAATCAGATACCCAAAAAGTAAGCAGAGAACTGGGGAGTGTGCATACAGCCAAATCCTCATTTTGAACAAACAGATTTAATATAACTTCTCTTTATTTCATCAACTCTAGGAATAATGAATTCTAGAATACTTTATAGAGCTTTCTTATAGTATAGGCTAGTATCTTCCAAGCAAGACGCTTACTGCCATCAGTGGTAAATTATCATTTCTCTATGCAGTCACTGTATAAGGTTTTCAGTCAGCATGACTAGATTATTTCTTTAAAGGGTTCAAGATTCCATGCGTCTGAATTTTTACCCTGTTTTCTCTCACTGTTTAAATTTGCAAGTGTTCTCATTTGATTATTTTTTTTATTATTTTTCAATTTAGGAGGCAATTACCTCCTTTCATCCACAAAACAAGAGGGATACAGTGGGCTGCGTCTAAATGCTCTTTAAATGCTCTTTCTCATTTAGAACATGGAGATTTGTTTTCTTACACATGCCTCACAATAGTACAGTGGTATTCATACAGCTGAAGTTAGCATATAAACTGTAAAACTGAAAGTTATGCAGAAGCACATATTGCTTCCAGTGGCTGCTGTCTCCTTTAATAATGTTTTTTCTAACTCAATAGGATATGCTGTATAGCTTTTCTTTATTTTTTTTAGATTTTGATAGTTAAATATGAAGTTGAAAGGAGAATTTTGAAGGAATTCAGAAAGAAAATCATTTTGTTTTGCATCTTGTTTTGTGGAGGTTGAATTTTCTGTTTGTTTCTGGTGGGAGCTGGAAATTAAACTAGGTTGTCTTGATTGTGTTTAGTTCTGCCATTAGATAACTAATGCATAAAGTAATCTTGTAGTCTATTAACCTTTCACAGCTTCATTACTCTTGAAAGCAAACAGATTAGAATTGTGCTAGTACAGAATTTGGAGAGAGGTGCTGAGTCCATTGCTTTGCTTAGGAGGACAGATTGACAGGGTAGTTAAGTTATTAATGCCACTTGAGCACACAACTAATGAGGTGAATTCATGAAACACTTCTAAGGAGTGAGAATACCAGCGTTAACATCACTTCCACTGTTTCTGTAGCAGTGTAACTTCTGAAGCATCTTGATTCTCAATTACCATTTCATGAGTAATTAAAACTTTTTTTATAACTATTTTATTTTTTTCTGCTTGCCAAGACAGCAAGGATTTTTTTTCTTTTTTTTTTTTTTTTTATGTAAAAGGCTTCAGATTCTAGAACAGAATTCTTCATGAATGCTTCATGGAAAAAGTGGAGTATTCCATCTGCTATTTATACTGCATCTCCATTTTGTGTAAAATCACTAGAAAGCAGCTCTGTTCAGCAACTTTAAACTGTAAGATTTAAGATGTTTGGATTTGGAGTGTTTAAAGAAAAATAGTGATACCAAATACAACTATAAATGTTTTGCTTGAAACCAATACAGGTATTACTATGAGAGCTTTTTTGTTTTGTAGTAAGATAAGCTAACACTTAGATCTTAAACATTTAGTCTTCAATTTCTGCACATGTAACAGTTTATTAAGTAAAAAATATCTTTTGCCTGGGGAGGTAACATAATAAAATTCCATAAAATCTTGTGAAAATACTGTCAGTTTTGGAGCATGATGTAAACATAACGGCCTGGGTAGACATGCATGATGCTTTTATTAAAGCACCTGCTCATTTTTATTCTAGTACAAGATCTAAAGAATAGATGATAGTTTTAAGAATCTTGTTCCTCTTGTTTTTATGAATTCTATACAGATGAAACACGTGCAAGAAGCAGAACTTAAAGCATCAGCAAATGAAAGAGAAGTACAGTTACTCCGAATATCTCTTAGACAGCAGAGGGAGAAGGTAAAACAACTACATGAACTTCTTATATTAAAAGAACAAGAACAAAGGTATGGGATCTTCTATTTTATTTTCCCAACAAGTTAATAGAGATGTTAGCGTTGCAAATGTTTTGTTTGAATGTGTTCTCCCAACCATGTGGGTGGCTTTTTGTTTTTAATGGGAGATATGTGCTTTGTTTAAAACAGGAAAAAAAAGTAGATGTCTTCCCACACATTCCCATGCCTATTTAAGGATGTCTTCAAAGCTTTTTAGACTCCTGACTTGCAAGATCATGTAGGCAAATGTTCTTACAGTCCTTCTGTTCTTATATTCTTGACTTATTATATGGCTGAACCCTCTTGTGTTTTAAATACATGATCTTTAATCTAGGAAACAATCAGGTAAAAATTAAAATCACATTTGAATTGTTGTCTGAAGGTCTACATATACTTAAGTAATACAAAGCATTGCCCAAATTGTCAGCTTCTATAGCATCTTGTGTTAGTGTGAGTGGGTGGGTGGGTGGCTTGATTGGCTGTTTTTCCCCTTTCCCTTCCAAGTTTGCTTTTTTGAAGAGTACTTGAGCAGAAGTTCTATATTGTTGAGCTAGTACAATCAAATATGTGTACAAACTAAAGCAAGTCGTGGTGTTTTCTATACTAGTATTTGAGGAAGGTTATTGATTTATTTTTTTTTTAAGAAAGCTGGTAACACATGCTAGACTTCAAGATTACGTGTATTCGAATGTCAAGGTAATGGAAGATGGAAAGATCTCATAGCTACGTTTTGAGACCTTTTGATCGTTCCCTTATAAATCTCCAGAAGATTTAATGTGAAGGACAGCAGGCTTGTTTTTGCATTAAAGCAGTTGAAGAGAGTAGTCTTAAAGTGCAGGGTAATTCTTCATCATTCTCTTATGGGGATGTTCCCGTTCAGGAAGGAGCTCTTTTTTTATATACTGAAGCTCTTTATGTTGTTGTTTAGATTGCTGTTACTTCTCAAATTTGGGGTCTGAGTGGGGAGTAACAGTTGTTTGGTAAGGAAGGAGAAGAGAATAAATGCAGGAGAGGGTGTCTGTTTTTCCTGTGGTTTCAATAGTTTTCCTGATTTACCATGTTTTCCAGATCTTTGTGATTCCTTGTTAACTGCAAAGCAAACAAACACTAGCTAACAGCAAAAGAATAACTGGATAATTCCTACAAAAGTTTGAATTAAAAAGTGAAGTTGTTCCTTTCTCTGGGTGGTGGTGGTAGTAGTAGTAGTAGTTAATGCGCTTTTTCCTATCCCAAGGCCACTGTCACAGAAGACTGTGATCTGTCAGTGAAACTAAGGAACATATTCCCTTTATTATATAATTTATCATTTTGCTAGTAAAATTTTTGTTACTAAAAATCGTAAGGAAACCAACTGAAGTAGCTTTGTGAGATACTGTAGTTCTTTTCTCTGTAGTTCTTGCATGTGCTTGGTAACTCCAGGAAAGAACTTGAAACCCGAGTTGCTTTACATGGACCTGAATTTCAAGATGCTTTGTCAAAAGAAGTGGCTAAAGAGGAGCAGAGGCATGAACAGCGTGTTAAAGAATTTCAGGAGAAAATTAATATGTTAAACCAGAAGTATACAGAGTTAGAAGATGAATTTCGTTTAGCTTTAACTATTGAAGCGAAAAGGTTTAAAGAGGTAAGCTCACAAGAACATTTGATCTCAAACTAGACAGAGCTGTTGTTTAAGTGCTCTTAAACGTGTCGTATTCTTTTGATTCTTAAGGTGTTTGTTCCAAGGATTCTTCACATAAAATACTAGGATTCCTCGTAAATATACTAGTAAACCTTGAATTATCCATAATGAAAACCTAGATACTAAATGCTGTCAGTATACACACAGCAAAAAATGCGTTTTTTGTTCATAAATAAAAGTTAATGAAAAGAAATTAAAAAAACTTCTATCTGGTAGTCTTTTAAAAAAAAAAATCCTTTTCTATTAGAATATATTATTGTAAAAAGTCCTGTTGTCTCTTGATAAGAAGGTTATAGCTACGTGTACATTAGTATATTTAATTAAGCTCTCTAGTGTTTCAAAATTGAAAACTGAATTCAAAATTGATTTTTGAAATTCAAAATCAAAATTTGTGTACTGAATTCCTTAGATAACTTCTATGGCTAGTGTTGATGTTATTTTAAATGGTAAGAGAAATAAATACAACTTTAAATGTTTTGTCTTAAATTGGGTTTTCTTCATTTTAAATCAGTGTTATTTTCACCCTTCAAATCTCTCTCTTAAAACTGAATTCTGAATTTTTTCCTTGTAAGTTCTTCTTTCCAGATCTTAAATGTTGTTTTACCTCATACAATTTAGAGTGTGCTTCTGTCTTTTGAGCTCTGCTTTTTTCTGGTCTGCCTCCTATGCTTCCATGAAGATTAATTTCACATTATTGTTTCTAAACTTACTTTCTTCCTTTATTTGAAAATAAGATGACATTTATAGGCATGTATGCATGCTTATTCTCAAATGTTAGTATTAAGAGTTCTTATCAAATTTTAGGTTAAAGAGAATTTTGAAAATGCTGCTGCTGATCTAGTTGAACATCAACAAACCCTCTTTCATCTTCAACAAAAGGAAAAAGAGATGACAAGTCTGATCCAAGACTTGACAAGTATAGTGAAAGAACAGAAAGCAAAGATTGCAGAATTAATGAAATCAAATCAGGAAGCCACAGCAAACATAAAGGTACAAACACTATGGTACCCTTATAGCAAAATCCAGAGTCATTCATGTATTTAGAGAAAGTGCAGTTCTTCCCCCCCCCGATGAGCACTAATGGTGTATATGTAATATAGTAGTGACTCTAAACAGAGATTTAAAAACCTTAATTTACAAAAGGTCAGGGGTATTAATGCAAGATAATGAAATATGGTTCTGCAGCTAAAATACTAGGTGGACACTGTATGTGAAGTAAAATTGAAACTGCTTAAATATTCCATTGTAGCAGCATATTCATTATCTGCATAATACCTCTGAGAGGTAAACAAAATTATCAATATTAGTTCTTACCTGCTAATTGCCTTATTTTAATATTACATACCATGGACATGGTTGCTTTAACTTATACTACTAATCTGTCCTAGTACAGCATAGTACTGTTATCCACAAATAGTTCTTAAGCGTCTTAGGAACATAACTAACTGTTCAACAACTTTGAAGTGTAATCCAGTGGATGTATGTATCCAGCCTGTCCTACATAACTGCCCCTGCACAGCTGTTTTTAATCTCCTTGCTACACATTACTATTGTGGTGTCCAAACAAAACATGATTCTGCCAATGAGTGATGTTTGTTGCTGAAAAACAAAATACAGTTATAGTAATATTAAACACAAGGAATATATAAACCAAAAACTTGTGGAATTGAAGATAAATCTTTATTGTGGGAAGTTCAAAAACATCACAGCTTCATTTGTCTTTTGGATTGGTTTTTAATGTCTTAAGAGAACCAATGACAGCAAAAGTTTCTGACTTGCACATTTACAATATGTAAATGGATTTTTATAATGGCATTAATAATTTAAGATGGCTATTTAAGAAAACAGCTTTATAAACAATTTTCTGGGATTTAAGTATTTCTATTTGAAGCAAATGTTTGTGTCTCATTAATGGGAAGAGGGTTTTTTTTAAATCAGGTAGAAGCTTATAGGCAAGCAGAATATTCCTCAGTTCATTTAATTTGCAGTAATACTTTCCTGGGTGGCTAGCATTGATTGAAATTTTGAATACTTATTTTAAAGGATCTTATTTTCTTTTCCCATTCCCTGAATGAATATTCATACAGTGCCGAACTGAAGAACTTGAAACTGTGATTGAGCAGGACAAAGCAAAGGCTGTTCAGGTGGAACTTCTGAAGAAGGAAAATGGAAAACTTATTTCTCAGCTGACTGCCCAGGAATCTGTTATTGATGGATTAAAAATGGAAAGGAAAATATGGGGGCAGGAGTTGGCACAACAGGGTAAAACTTTTTTTTATTATTATTATTCTTTCTATTGCAATAAAAATGCTGGTGTTCAGTATCATACTTTTCAAGTAAACATCCTAATATATCTGTAATCATAAGAGGGTGTTTGGATGTCTTGTTTATCTTAACCAGTTGTAAAGATGACATGGAAAAATAGATCTGTTGTATACAGGCTGTTTATGAGAACTTTAACTGCAGTTGTGTTAGTTGTGAATACACTTAGTTATATTCTACATCCCCAAAATGTCAAAATAGAAATGCCATAATGTTATACAAAACACTTTTAGATAGAAAGCTATGAAAGGATGTGTTTGTAGTGTTATTTAACACTGCATGTCTATCAGAAGTCCAATGTGAAAATTTCAGTAGACTACTTGTAAAAATAAACAATGGTGCATTAAATACAGGGTGAAAAAAGGCTTTGCCTTTTTTTTTTCCCCCTGATTCATGTGACTCTTAGCACCATCTTGTGGGTTCTTTGAGATTGGCTGTGTGTGTAACAATTACTGTTCATTTTTTGTTAGGCACGTTTTCAAAGGATAAAATACCAACCTTTAGTTCTGCATTCCTTTAAAGTATTTTCTGCTTGCAGATTGAAGTGATTGTGTTCGTTTAGTATTGTAATGTCAATGGAAAGGAAATAAAATTAAAAAAAAAAAAAAAAACACAAACAAAAAAACAGATCTTGAAGTTACCTGTTAACAGAGTGTTGTAGTACAAATATCCTGTTTTATCCAGGAGCTCATCTTTCTCAAGATCGGGGAAAGCTGGAGGCAAAAATTGAGGTTTTAACAAACGAGATTGAGACATTAAAAAAGCAAAAGGAACAGGACAGTGATACTATAAGAATTAAAAACAAGATAGTGGATGACCAGACGGAAACAATTAGGCGATTAAAAGAAGTAAGTTGGATGTGTGATAATTAATGTGCTTATTTAAAATTAAGACTTGTGGTAAAAGTTATGGTAAAGACTGATGAAAGCTGGCTCTGCACTCCTAGTTTTACTCAGAAAGTATGATTAGGCTGTCAGTGACAATTGATTCACTGGGAGCAGAAGAGGGCCTTGTACTAACTTAACGTGTGGAAATGTTGAGTTTGTACAGATTGTCTTCTCTTTGCCTCGCTTCATTGTTCTTGATAATGATTGTGAGAGAGGAAAAGACTAGGATAAGACTTCTTCCTGTGTTACTAGAAAAAAAAAAAAAACGAAATTTGTGTCAAGTTTATTTTGCAACGTAAATATCTCTTCTGCTTGTGTAAGTCAGTGTTTTAACAGAGCAGCTCCTATGTTTTGCTCAGTTTATTCCATTCATCTCATTCAGAGACTTAAAACTTTAGCTTATTAATCACATCATTCTGCTTTGTTCTGTTTAGCATAGACTAAACACCCTTTTTTTAAGGGTAACAGTTGAAATTGGAGGGCATTTTTGTGTTCTGAAATTGGAGGGCATTTTTGTGTTCTGAAATGTTTCTTAAAGAGCTTACAAGAAAAAGATCAACAAATGAGAAAGCAGCATGAAGAAAATAAGAAAGCTCAGAAGGTTTTACAAGTGCAATTGGATGAAAAAGCTGTTGAATTTGAAGAGCTAATGGAAAAATTAGAAAGGCAAAGTGAAAGAAAAGAGCAATTAAAGCAACAGCTAGAAGAAAAAGAAGTAGAACTTGATGACATTAAGAAAGCACACAGGTGATGCACATAATTGACTATAATTCTTTGGGATCATAATTGTATACAGAATTTCCATGAAGGTTTTTTTGTTCATAGAGTACTAACTTGCTATTAAAACCCACAGAAATTGGGGAGGGGGAGGAAAAATGGAAACATGAAAAACTTTTCTCTGTCCTCATAAAAAGTGGCATCTGCATTCATTGTAAACATATGTGTTTTCAGTGCACTGAAAAAGAAGTGGCAAGGTAAAGGGGAGCTGTTGAGTCAGTTGGAGGTGCAAGTTAAACACATGAAAGAGAGCTTTGATACCAAAGAGAAGAAGCTGATCGAAGAGAGAAATAAAAGTCTTCAAACTCAGAGGTGAAAACCTTAACACTAATAGTATATTTTGTGACTGCTCAGTTACTATAGAGTTGAAGTCCTAATAAGTATACAAAATGTTTATTATACAGTGACAGAATGCACAATGCTTTTTTAAGTACTTGATGAGCTCATTTCCAGTGAACAGTGTGTGTAGAAATAATTCTTGCTATACAGGCAACTTTAATACATGGAACCTGACATTCAGTTACGGTATTTGTTCTATATACTTTTTAGCTATATTCCCATTTGGTTTGAAAACTATTAGAGCCTACACTTATGCCTCCTTAGTATGCTTATGTGATAGTGACAGGTATACAGTCATCGTGTGCTGTCCGGAGTCATGCAGTAAAGATCATCATGCACTTGAGGCACAGGCTCACAGTCTGTAACAGTCTGGAAACCAATATCCATACCCCAGAAAATGACCTAGGATGTAGGTGATGCTCAGTTGCTTGACTTCCGGCGTTATGGAGAAATATGGTAGAACACTGCCTGTGATAAGCTTAGATTGGTAGTAGGATTTGTACTTTAGCCCCCTTTCTCTTGTTTTTCCTTCTTCTTCTCAACTATTCTTAAGAGAAGACTAGCTAATTAGTAAGACTGCAGATTTATCTAGCAGAAATAGTCATCCTAGGCCATTCCTTTAGTAAAATGTGGTTAAGTTTTTTTGCTTTTTAAATTAAATGCTTTTATTAAGCACTCTTTAATTAAGAAAGGTCATCTGATTAATAAATCAAAGAAATAAATCAAAGAAAATACCTTGATAGTCAAGTCTGATTTAAAAAACAAACAAACAAAAAAAAAACAGCAACTACACCTGAAGAAATGGTTGCAAATGGTTACACAATTGCAATGGTTGCAAATGGTTACACCTTTGGAATGGTTGCAAAATCAGTCACGAAACTGAAATTTTATCCAAAATAATTATTTTGTTTCAAAAATTTGGTGTAAATTAATTCCGTAGTGGAATAAGTTGCTTTGCTTTGTTACTGCAGATTTTAGAATTATCGCCTAAAAGCACAAATTGCTTGGAATCAAGGAAATGTGAAGGAGTGTCAGTGAAGTAGACACTATTTTGTTTGTGTGAAACTCAAGCCTGCAGGCAGTCTACAGGATCTCATAGTCTAGTCATTTTTTTCTCAGGAAGCAAAAGTATGATAAGCCAGTGTTTGAAAACATATGGAGCTCTTAGCCATGTTGGCAGTAGCAAGTCTGAATTTTTGCATTGTTGCTAGTGATTAAATGTTTCAGCTATTGGTGATTAACTGCTTCTGTTAAGCAGAATGCCAGAAGCCCTAAATATGGTGCATGAAACTAGAGCATGCACTGGAGAAAACAAGATATCTTCTGAAGTCAGATACTGAAATAACTGTCTTTGTTCCTGTGTTGGTAAATCCTTAATGAAACGTAGAATTAGACAAAGCAAAATACTTAATATTTTTGGTTGTTTTTAAGAGTGTACCTTTCTTTATTTTTTAGGATTGCTATGGAGAAGCTTCACGAAATGGATGATGCTTTTAGAAAACAACTTGAGTCAGTGTTGGCAGCTCATGAGGCAGAACTAGTGCAGCTGGCAAATGAAAAGCAAAAACAAATTGAAGCAGCAAATGAAAAAGTAATTTTGATACTAGATAAATGTTTATTCTACTTGTATTTTATCGTTCTTTGCACACTAAGAGAATACCTAGAACTGTACTGTCATGGGGTTCTGTGTTCAAGCAAAGTTGTACACTGCATCACTGTTACTAATCGATACCCTACCATTATTTTTGCCTGTATAGATAAGGAATGTTTATTATACCAGATACTCCATTTAACTCACCCATGCCTGTGTGAACAATTGTTTCTGTTGCTATATATTGCATTCTTTCTAGATGTGACAGACTCGTACTTTTTCTATACAAGTAGATATTTTAGTTTTGATACATTACTAGCAATCTCCTAGTAAATTAATACGTTTTTAAACAAAATTCTGCTATTGCAAATTCTGCTTACTGGCAAAATTGCTATACTTATTTAACTGTCTTATACCATATGCCATCGACTTTTTCTGATTCAGAGATTTTTGTCCTGTCATGTCTTTATTGGTGGTGGTTTATCTAGCTCCTTAAGAAAATACTTGTATATTTAACTGTAGTAGTAGTCATAAATATTTTCTTTCCGTAATATAAAGTTTAAAACAAGTTCTCTAAGTTCCATAAGCATGGAACTCCTCCATTTCTTATCAGCGTTAAAAATTGGCAAGATTACATGTTCATTGGTGTATTAAGGAAAAGCAAGAATTATATTTGATCTGTATGTGCTTTCAGGTTTACTGTGTCGAAGAAGAAATGCGTCAGCTTCTACAGGAAATGGCAAACAATAAAAAAGCCATGGAAAATAAAATCAGACGAATTACATCTGCTCTGAGCGACATTCAACAGGATCTTTGAAGCTTTATGCCTTATATTTGAGAGTTGTCCTTCATTAATATATACACTAAAAAGTGTATTAATTTAAACAAATGCACTACAGTGCACTTTTTTCCTTGTTTGCTTTGAAGTGCTTCCAGAGAATAAGTCTTTGTGAAGAATTTTGAAGGTTTGGGAATCAGACAAATATTTATATAGTGTTTTCATAATAAATATTTTTTCTAACCTTTGGTTATTTTTTACTCTTCTGTGAAATTAGATCAGAGTTGATCTATTACTGACATCATCATATGAATGAGGCATTAATGTTCTTAATAAAAGAATGTAAAAATAAGATTTTCTAGATACAAGAATACAAAAATATGTTAAGACAAGCTTTAAGGTTTCCTTCATCTGGATAGAGATTCTTGTAATAAGAGATCCAATAATTTACCTGAAAATGTTTAATCTGCCTTCGTTGCAGCAAGTGGCTTCTAACCAGGCTTTAGAAGTCATAAGCCTTATGCTAATATGACTGTTCTAACATTTACATGATGGAGACTTAAACATCCTCATCTATTTCACTTAAGGGCTCAGAAGCCCCTAAATGTTAATTTTACTGCACTATCCCTGGAAGTACTTGGTGCTATGGTTAGTAATTATAATGTCATATTTGTTGATACACCAGGTGGAGCTATTTCTTCCCACCTTGCAACTCACAGTAGTTAAAGCAGAGTCAGGTAGCACAAGTGACAACAGAAGCTACTAACCTGATTTCAGTATCAGCTTGTTCTGAACCCCCAAATGTGCACTGTAATGTTGTATAGGTAATTTTGTTTTTGAAAAAATAATGCTAATAACAGGCCACAGACCTTTGGTTAATTGTGCGAGGCCTGTTGGGCTTGTTATCAACTTGTTACGAGAACTTGCTGTGTGAAGCAGAGGCTGGAACACCTGCCTCTTGTTATGAGGCACAGCTTAAGCATGGGATGGTAGCAGAGGCCTTGAAAATATGGGCACAAGCTGAAGCAGAGGCTGCAGCACCACCAGCAACTCACAGCTGCTGCTATCTTTTAAAAAGCACAACCTTGGGAGATGGGAAAAGACTGCTTTTGCTTTAAGAAAGGAATCTGCAGTGAAGAAAAAAAAAAAAGGTGGAGGTCAAGGGCTGGGAATTGTTCAGACATTGTGTACTGCCTTATAAAAGAGGAATATCCTAGACTTGTGGGAGGGGGCAGAAAGAAGACAACCCGCTTTGGTTCTGGTTCCTTCCATTCAAGGGTTCCTGCATCTGGACACTGAGACCAGCAAGGAGCAGAGGCATCAGTTCTTACAATGGGTCATTCACTCTCTGGTAATGCACTTTCCCAGCTAATGTATAAGTGTAATGATAAAGGGCTGACTGCTTTGAATCTATGTAATAACTGATAATATGTAGAAATGAATACATGGGGTAACAGCAAGGAGCAAGAGCTAATGCAATTGTGTGTCAGTCTAGTAAATCTTGCTGTAAAGTTTAAAATTAGCTTAATTTATTTGTTGCCTACTATCACAATAATCTCTTGATTCCATGATAAAAATATCTCAACACTACCTAAATGCAGAAGAAAATGTCTTCTCATTCTTAACTTGTGCTCTGCACACGGGCTTCTTCAGAAGCCACATTATGTGAAGAAATACTAATCTGGAAAACTTTCTATAACTGTTACATGAATGTCACATAGAAAGGTTGCAGTACTCACGGAGCACTTCAGAGCGTTTTCTGTTACGACTTTTACGTGTTTCTTTGGGCGCTTTTCTTACTATCTGACAAGGTTACACTTCCAGTGAAATAATTGAATACGGGGGATGTACCAGCAAGGTAAAAGAACTTCTTTGTACCCTAATTTGATTTATTAATGTCAGCTTCAGATTTTTTCCCTCCAAAATTTTAATTCTGAAATTATTTCCTGATTTTGTCACAGGGAGTATTTACTGCTTTTCACCGTAACTCTTATTGTTCTTTGTTCTTGGCTCAGAAATCTCATACCATAGCACTTGGGTATGTACGTGCCATAGTAGTGTTTGTATTGTTTGGTTTTCATGGGTCTAATTCTCCCTCTGGCATTGTTTCCCTTTTTTTTTTTTTTTTTTTTTTTTTTTTGTCTTTTCCAATACTATTTCCTTCTTGCAGTGCTTCTCTAAAATCCCCAGTGTAGGAATTCTAAAGCTTCTCTACTTTTAACATAACAATGTAGAGAAAAATGCTTATCTGAATGGAGACTCCTGACACACACAGTCAGACACCAGTGTGAGGGACAAGGTAAGCATCCCCTACTGGCTGTGCCTTTGGTTGGAGCATCACTGTGCCCTGTGTCTTGTCTCACCTGAGTGCTCCAGCAGCTAGGGCTGAGCTGGGGTCTGAGAGCCAGGGAGGGCTGCTGTTTTTTGGGGGCTACAGGTGCTGTGCTGGTTGTGAAGGGCTTCAAGCTAAGTTTCTCAGCTGCTAGAATCAGAGAACAGCTCAGGTTAAAAGGGACCTTAAACATCACCCAGTTCCAGCCCCCCTGCCATGGGTAGAGATACCACCCATTGGACCAGATTGCCCAGGACCTCATCCAACCTGGCTTTGAACATCTCCAGGGATGGGGCATCTACAACGTCTCTGGGCAACCTGTGCCAGTGCCTCACCACCCTCACAGTGAAGAATTTCCCCTAACCTCTAATCTAAATCTCCCATCTTATAGTTTAAAACCACTTCCCCTTGTCCTGTCGTTATCTGAGCACAGAGTCACTCCCCATCTTTTTACAAGCCCCTTTAAGTACTGAAGGGCCTGAAGGAGGTCTCCCCGGAGCTTCTCTTCCCCAGGCGGGCCACCCCCGGCTCCCTCAGCCTTTCCCTCTAGAAGAATTGCTCCAACCCCTCGACCCCCTTCCGGCAGCAGCCCGGGCAGGGGCACTCCGCGTTCACTAAGGACGCAGCTCCGGCGCCCACACCTAACCCAGGCGGCCCCGCCTCGCCGCGGACAAGCCGTGGTACTGAGGGGGGGACCCCTCGTCAGGCCCCCACGCACACACCCCCCAAATGCCCCGTCCCGGTGCCGGGCCGCCCCGCGGGCCCCACCACGCCGGTGTCCAGGCAACGGCGGCCCCGTCACTTCCTGCGGCGCCGCCCCTCCCGCCGCAGCCCCCGGGCCGGCTCCGTTCCGGGCTCGGGCCGTTGCGGCGGCGGCCACACGTGGCGCGGCCCCGCGGGCGGGCGGGCGGCATGGCCGCGGCGGCCGAGGCGGGCGGCGGTGGTGGCGGCGGTGGTGGCGGCAGCAGCCGTCACGAGAAGAGCCTGGGGCTGCTGACCACCAAGTTCGTGTCGCTGCTGCAGGAGGCCAAGGACGGCGTGCTGGACCTCAAAGCGGTGCGCGGCGGGCGGGCAGCGCCGTGCTGCCGGGGCTCCGGGGCCCCGCGGCGGGCCCTCGGTGCGCGGAGGTCGCGGGTGCTCGGCTGACACAGCCGCGGGGCGGGGGCCCCTCGCCGCTTCTCGGGTCGTGAGGGGAGCGCCGGGCTGCTGAGGCCGGTGGGGAAGTCTCGAGGCAGGCTCTGATGCCCTCGTGGCACTGGCAGCACCGTGCGGGACGGTGGGGGAGACTCGGGTCTTCCTCAAGTAGGTGTCGGGAGAAGCAGCAGCAGGCATCGCCCTGGCTTATCTCGTTGAGATACAGGTTGAAGTAAGGCGGTGTTTGGTCGGCTGGCTCCTCGCTGAGGATCTTAGCAACGTGCTGGCTTGGTGCTCACAGCCCTTTCTGGACAGCTCAACTTATTTGTTTGCTAGGTTTTAGGGCTCGTGGAGGCAGTCCGTGTGCTCGGAGCCTTTTTGCACATCCATGTGCAGAGAGCGAGCGCTTGAAACCTTCCTGTGGCTGGTAAAGCTGTCCAGAGGGAGCTGGGAAGATGCTGACAGGGGCTGTAACCCAGCTTAGCTATGCTGGGGGCTTGGGTGATTCGTGCAAGTTGGTTAATTTATTCACATTTAATTTGCCTCTGTCTTCACTAAAATGTACCTAAGCACTCCACAAACTGGGGATTGTTGTGTGGCTTATTCCATCTGTCAGGTCAGTTTGAGAAGCAGAAAAAAAACCTCCACATTTGGAAGACCCTGGGCCAAAAAGCTTGGCTTAAAGAGCTGATGAGGGCGGATTTGAACAATAAAGTTGAACTGTATGACTAGATGGGACTGACATTTCTGTCTCCCTCTTGTGAGTAAAGGGAATTTTGCCATTGAAAGAAAATGGTAGTGCTGATGGTAAAAGCGCTAGTAACTCTAGTAACGCTAGAAAAGTAAATGGGTATTGCAAAAATCTTAAAAAGCCCTGTTCAGAACCTTTACTGGAGACTGGTTTCTGAATTACATGGCATGTTGGATTTTTTTTAGTAAATACTAACTGAAGTGAGTAAATCGTTAAAGCTTTCATAAACAGTCAAACCATACATTTCTGTAACCTGCTATTTCTCATAAATAAGTCACGCATCTAGGAACAAAATGAACAGCAGCACGCATATCATATGGTGGTGTGCTTAGGAAACCGAAGAACAGAACGCTCTTTGAAACGAAACAGAGAGTTCCAAGAAATGATTCATGCAGTGAAGATTTTCAGATGTCTCTTATCCTATTTACAGGTATTGACCATCTGATGTCTTGCAGCTGATTAGTGTTTCTGTAGCAAAATCGTAAGTGCACTGCGAAGAAAATACAATTTGGAGTTATTCAGTGTACTTTCAGCTTTGTGATTTAGCAACTGAGAATGAAAGGCAGTGTTACAGGATGTTTCCTGGTGATCTTTGGATACGTCTGTGGTTAAGCAGTCTGTAAAATGATACCTGGGGGCACGTGTGCTGACCCATTAAGAAATGGTAGTGGCACGTTGTCCTGTGCGTGCGTGCTCACTGCTTGCTGTTGGTGCACGGAGCCCTGCGAGTTCTGCCTGCTGAACTTTGGAAGTGTTTCAGGGCTGGATGACTCTTCACTGCTAACACCTTGCTTCCACTCCCCTGAGTTGTTAGGATTTTCTTTACTGGGAATTTAGTTTCTGCGGTTCTCATTCTTTAAATTAAACAGCTGATCCTGAACAATTGCATAGTAGTCACTGAGTAACCCTGTATAAGCAAATGTAGTTAAGGAAATAAGCTTCAAACACTATGAGATGGAAGGGAATGAAAGTAAAGTCCCTGTGTTCAGCAACCTGCCAATTGCAGGAAAGGGAGAAATATTAAAGATGAGTGAGTAAGAGCTAAGTCACCTGCAATGCATCCCAGCGCACAGTATGTTCCTTCTTTTCAGCAGCATTCTAGTGCTTCAGCTTCAGTTTCTTAAGTAGACTTGGCTTACAGCAAAATGTCATTCCTGTTATACTCAGGGTTAAATATTGTTTCTGATTAACAGTGCAAAGTGTCAGACACTCTAAAATAACTTGCTTGCTACTGACATTTATCCTGTTCTGCTAAAGGGACAGAAAACATTGCAAATGTGGGAATAATAGGGGATTTTGGATTTGCAGCCACTGCTCAGATGCTCTGATGAGGCTCTCATGTGTCTGGAAATTCCAAATTAATAAAGGAAGTCCAAAAAAAAAACCACAAGCAAATGACAACAAAAACTACCAAGGACAAAATTTTCAACTAAAAACATACATGTTGTTTAAGTGTTTAATACCTGATGCATCTACCTGATGTAGAAAACGAAAGGAGAACAACTCAAAGGAGTTGTCAGGTGCCTAGGAAGTGCAGATTTAAGAAGCCAGTTTCTTATGTCACTCAGATGATGTAGTCAGGGAAGCGTATGGTAACAAAACTGGAAAAGACACTCCAATTACCTAGTCCGCTTTCCTGCTGTCGCTGCTACCCTCAGATTTTAACTTTACTGCATTTGATGTCTGATCAAGCATTGGATATTTACTCTGTAGGAACCAGAACAGTACTGAACTTCTGTACTGGTGAATTCCCTAGGTTTTCCGCAGTTTCTAATCTCTGTTCCCTTTTATAAAGACTTTAGTCCATTAGCATTTTAGCCACCGTAACATGTTAAACTCCATTTTTGTGCTAGCCACAGGCCTCATGTGTATCTCGGCAGCAGTTGCTTCCTTAGAGACCACAAGCTACACAGAGCTGTTTGTTAACCTCAACATCAACTCTGCCCAGTTAGCCTGGGCATGCACCTGCCTTTAGCAATGCATCGATCAGGAACAAGTAACAACTGCTTTAAACTTGCCCTATTCCACAGGAAAAAAGAAAAAAAGAACAACAAAAAAAACAAGCCTGCTTGTTCAATTTTACAGTTGTTTAATCTTTATGCATGCAGTGCTCTCCAGAAGTCTTACACTGGTTGCCAAACACACTGTTCAGTTTCAGACTCCGTCCAAGCTGTTGACAGTCGTCTTTGGGAGAAGGCTGTTGTCATCTGCTGCGGGCACAGTCTGTAAGATGCAGCACTTCTTTCATTTGACACAAGGAGAGCGAGCACGCATTGCTGACTGACCCTTCTGTGCTGTTAAGCTTCTCAGTAATGACTCTGCCCCAGTGCTCTGGCAAATTCCTGTAACGCTAAATGTGCTGTGCTCACTGGTAATGCCCAGTGCCTTTTGTCAGCTCCTAGGGAGCAAAGAAGTTGGTGCATGAGAATGCACCTCGACTCTATTATCCTCCTTCTGTTTGTTTGGCTTATTCCTGGGCAGGGCTTTGTGTGTGTGCACACATGCAACTCAAACTGTGCTGAACAGCACGTTATCTGTATTGCAAAAGTTGCATGATCTGAGTACGCTTGGAATCTCAAGCATTGTGACAAGTGTTTTTTTTTCCCAGATCACAGAATCACAGAATGGTTTGGGTTGGAAGGGACCTTAAAGATCATCTAGTTCCATGCCCCTGCCATGAACCATTCTGTGAGACAGCCATATAGCACTTGTCTTGGATACATACCTGTTCAAATTGTGAGGAGATACTAAGGAATGAGTAGAGTGTAGCACCTTTATGTTAAAAAGATTTTATGAAGCTATTCCAAATTCGAATTATCCAGAGAAAGATACGTGGAAGCTACACCCAACCATTTCAGCAGAGCCCTCGTGGTAGATGTGCCTCTGTTGTGCTGATTGGATCTGTCTCAACCATTTGACATAAGCTGAAAATGATAAGTTTTAAAAGTCAGTTTAATCAGGATGTTGAATAGCTGCTGATTAAGTGTACGCTGTGCATTCTTTGCACAGAACAATGTAGGGATCTTGTAGAAATATGAAAAATTGTGCTACTGTGAAATATAGAGGGAGGTGATTGTCCCGCTCTACTCCACGCTGGTGCGGCCTCACCTCAAGTACTGTGTGCAGTTCTGGGAACCACAGTACAAAAAGGATGTGAAACTATTGGAGAGTGTCCAGAGGAGGGTGACAAAGATGGTGAAGGGCGTAGAGGGGAAGATGTATGAGGAGCGGCTGAGGGCACTTGGCCTGTTCAGCCTGGAAAAGAGGAGGCTGAGTTGGGACCTCATCACAGCCTACAGCTTCCTCACGAGGGAGAGTGGAGGGGCAGGCACCGATCTGATCTCCTTAATCACCAGTAATAGGACCCACCAGAATGGTGTCAAGCTGAGGCAGGGGAGGTTTAGGCTAGACATCAGGAAGAGGTTCTTCCCTGAGAGAGTGGGTTGCACACTGGAACAGGCTCCCCAGGTAAGTAGTCACTGCTCCAAGCCTGTTGGAGTTTAAAAAACGTTTGGACTGTGTACTTTGTCATATGGTCTAAAATTTTGGGTAGACCTGTGTGGTGCCAGAAGTTGGACTTGATCCTTATGGGTCCCTTCCAACTTGGGGTATTCTGTGATTGTATGATATGTTGCACAGGCAGCATCAATTTTGTCACTTCCTAGATTTTGAAGGCTTTACTTGCCATTTTTGTAAACAGTATGTATGTGTGCCATTAAAATTTCAGGCACGTACCTGCTGATATGAGTGGCTTGAAGAGCCTGTGTTCTTGGAGAACTAAAGCATGCATTTTATATGCATTTACATGTGTTTGTTTTGTTAGATTTTTACCTGACTGTTAGAGAAGACCATACAAAAGATAAATGTTGATAACAGTGTCAGTAGAAACACCGTTTAGTAGGTATGCCACTGTTGAGAATAAGGAACAGTATTTATACTTCATGGCTATGAGAACATTTTTTTTTTTTAATCTTCATTCTTCTTCCTTTTTATCCTTTAATTTCCCTTCTCTAGCAAAACATTCACCAATATATTGGATGACTAAGTCCTAGTAATTAACTTTCTAATAGGAAAATGTCATTTCTTTGGAAGATTAGTGAGTTTGTTTATGGTTCAGAAAATACTGTTAAAGGAGTAATACGGACTTTGCTATAAAATGCATTCAATTTTCCTTCCACATTTTTGTCGTCTCAGGTTGTATACAGGCTCCTTTGCTAAAAGCATTGATTTATTAGCTACTTGGACAAACTGAAATAAATTTCTGTGTACCTATAGAAGAAATTAGTTGGCTTTAACCCATTACTTCAAATTTGGAAGCCAGAAATCTTTGCCACTTATCCTTCTCTTTTTATTTCTTTTAATCCATTTAATACAATTATATTTTACATATCTGAGCATCCAGAGTAGTTGCAGTCAGACTCCCCCTTGCTTTTCTATCCTTTTGTCTAATACTCACTAAACCTGAGGCACTTTACAACATCAAAAAGAGGAGGATATGGAAGGCATGACTAGCTCAGTTTTGCTATTTTATCTTAAGCCTTTGTATCAAATAAAAAAAAAAAAGTCCTCATGAGCAGAATTACAAATGATTAAGTGGCCTTTCCTCTGACTTGGACTATGCTTTGCTTTCAGTGACATGCTGTGACAGCAAGTAGAAACACTACATAGCTAGCCTTAGCTGAAAAGAGAAATTTTTTGTCGGGGGCAAGCATTGGCCTGAGCTGCGTGGGGGTTCTGGCAGCCATGAGGCGGCTCTTGGTGCGTGCTACCACAGGCAGAGCGGGCAGCTGCCCACACGGTGGATTCATGCAGTGAAATGTTACAGAAACATAGGATCAGTTAGGATGAAAAAAAAAACCAAGATCATCAAGTTCCGCCATCAGCTTAACATGACAAGCCCACCACTGAAACATGGCCTCAAGCACCATTCCCACATGTCTCTTAAATACCTCCAGGGGTGGGAATGCCACCACCAGCACCATTTCAGTGAAGAAATTTTCCCTGATACTCAGTGTAAACGTCCCCTTGCACAACTTGAGGCAATTTCCTCATGTCCTATCACTCGTTCCCTGATGGTGGCTTATATATAGGACAGTGCTGGCTTACAGTCATGCAGCTCTCCTTCAGCTAGTTTGGGAAACTACCCCCAAATCCCTCCATATCCCAACACAAATTGACTCAGAGAGTATCAGCAGAGGGGATGATGAACTTAACATGCAGTTGGCCTCAGAGGCTTGTTCTATTGCAGGGTATTGCCATCTGCCTTCCCTACTGTTTCCTAAATTGTAGAAGGGGCACTTCAAGCTCCTGTGTGCAGGTGATAGCGTGTGGTGCAGGTGCTGAGGGCAGTCTTGGCAATTCGCGTGAGCTCTTCTGCCTGGTGAGGGTGGCCCTTGGACAAGGTGACCCTTCCTGGCAATCCCTGCAGCCACAGGAGGCCACTCTTGCCAGCCATTTGAAGCAGATGCTATGAGCACCCAGCTCTTGAAGGGCTGA
The DNA here is from genome assembly GCF_965140915.1 of Aythya marila. Classification (NCBI taxonomy): domain Eukaryota; kingdom Metazoa; phylum Chordata; class Aves; order Anseriformes; family Anatidae; genus Aythya; species Aythya marila. Next base: position 129,328,993 of record NC_139043.1, read on the forward strand.
ACCGTCTCCCTTCAGAATTATGTTAATTACTATTTGGCATGTTTTTGGGGAATGACTTATAGTGTGTGTTGTTTGCCCTCAGCATGCAGGTTACTGATACTCATTGCTCTTCTCTTCATAGGCTGCTGATACCCTTGCTGTGAGGCAGAAGAGAAGGATTTATGATATCACTAATGTTTTGGAGGGGATTGATCTCATTGAGAAGAAGTCAAAAAACAGCATTCAGTGGAAGTAAGCTTCAATTCTGCATTTCCTCATATGCTCAAGAGCAACAAAAATTGCCTCCTTCCACTTCTTCTGACCAGTTAAGACAGAATAAAATTAACATTAGGCTCACCAATGAGCAGTGCAACATTTTGGAATGACAGTGAAGTTTTAAATGAACTTTATTTGTCTTATCTTTAATTTGCATCTTTGATACGTAGAATCAGGTTTAAAACATATACCAGAGATGCTTTCATGAAACTTGGAGTGCTACTTTATAACTAGCATTCACACTAGCTAAATCTGGGAAGGTACTGGGTGACAGTATTTCCACCTACCTGCCCACGTGCATTGCATGCCTATTTTCTCTTCGGTTCCTGAAGATGAAAGTATAACTGAAGAGTTAAGAAGGAGGTGAAGGAGATCTGCAAACCATCTGTAATGGAGAAGAACCTACATTCCAAAAGAAAATCAAGTTGGGTAGAGGGAAATTCTAAACCTGATCTGAAGTTAAAAATGTTCATTTTCTGTTAAAGCACAGCCAGGCACATAAATGTTCGCTTCCTTTATGTTGAATATTAGTATATTTTCAAATTACTGGAAGCATACTTAGGAAATGATCTTTTAGATTTTCATTTCTTGTGGTTTCACGAACCTTTATACCTTTTTAAGAGGAGTAGGTGCTGGCTGCAATACAAAAGAAGTAATAGACAGGCTGAGGTATCTTGAATCCGAAATTGAAGATCTAGAGCTGAAAGAGAAAGAATTGGATCAGCAGAAACTGTGGCTACAGCAAAGCATCAAGAACGTTATGGATGATTCTACAAACCACCAATATCCTTTTCAACAAATTGTGTGCATCTTGGAACTAGTATTAAAACAGCAGTTAAAGCATAGGTAGAGGGTAAAGCACACTGTTATCCATTTCATTCAGAAACAAAGAAGGCCTAAACTTTTTTTTTTTTTGGTTCAAAAAGAAGAGTATAAATCATGTTTACATGACTTTTTAAGCTCTCTGATTGTATGAAAGGTAACCTGAAAATAATATAGCACATGTGTATACAGCAACAGTTTTTAAGCCCACAGTATAATTCTGGTTTAAAATGAATTGTATTGCCTTCACGCACTTGAATTTGTATTTCTTAGCGAATATGTGAATCTTTTTTTTTCCCTGTTACTTCCTTCTCTTGAAAAGATTAAGCTATCATCCAAGGATAAATTGAATTAACAAAGTCCTGAAGCTTGTTTCGTTTGGAACTGGAAAACTATCCTGTGTGTAAATACTCAATAAGCAGAGAGGTCTGCCTATATTGCTTGTAATTATGTGTTTATCTGTCTTATAAAATATTGACCAAGTATTGAGATTTGGAACAGGAAAATGCCCTTCTTATTGGTTGTACCAGTGCTAAATACTCAGCGTTACTTGCAGTTGCTCTGTAGAAACTCTACCTATAAAATGGATTTTATAAGAAATGAGATTTAAGTAAGATATGAGGAGAAACTTATTACTGGGAGAGCTAACACAGGAATTGATCCCCCAGGGAGGTGATGGAATATCATCTATCACTGGAAGTTTTCCAGAACAGGAGAGTCAAACACCTGTCTGGAATGTCTTAATAGTTGATCCTACCTTGGGGCAGGGTGAACTCTCACGTCCCTTCCGGCATATTTTTATGTGATTTTGGGACATCCCAGTACATTGTTGAATTCTATAGTGTCAAGTTGATGAGGTAAATGGTATTCTTAAAAACAAGATTTTACATGTTCTCTGTTTAAAAAGAATCTCTTGATTCAAGCTACTCAGACTCTTTTCTTCTGGTATTTTTTTTTACGTATATAGATTTTTATTTTTTACAGTGTGGAACGGTGTTATTTTTTAAATAGCTATTCTGAACATCATAAATCATGCCTTGATTACACCTCTGAGTACCAGTAGTAAGTTTATAGTTTAGGCTCAGTTTGGACAAACTTCTCTTAAAGGGTAAGAAATCATGCATTTCATGCATTAGAAAAATGTTCCTTGACATAAATTACATTTTCATATGTCACCCATGAAGATATCTGTAACTGCTTCAATGGTGAGTTGTTTCTAAAAGCTGTATTTCTTAAAGTGAGGGATTTTCTGATCTTTCTATTGAAAGCTAACTTGCTAGCCTGCTTTTTCCCTGCGAGTATTTTGAATTTAGAATAAGTGTTCAGTAGTGATCAGTAGTAAGTAGATGCCTCTCACAGTCTTCACGACCAATGAGTTCTGGCATTTTCTAGTTGTAGTCACGGAATGGATGGAATAGAAGTTCAGCTGTTTTCAGAGTACTCTTTTTGGTTGTCTTCTGTATTCATACTTTGTAATAGCTTGTCTCTAGCTCTAACAGAACCAGGGAGAACCATGTTGACCCAATTCACCAGATTTCATAAAAGTTTCTGGTAGCAGTTTCGGTCAGAGGGAATTCTTCATATTATACAAATGGAGCCAGCTGAAGTTTGAAGATGGGACTTGGCTAAATCAAAAAGATTCTTGCTGTATGGGAAGTTTGAACAAATTGCCAAGATTTGCTAGCAGAAATTCAGAAATGTTTGCCCTGGACATCCTTTCCTGATCCTGAGTTACTCAATGGAAGACTGTTGCTCAGCCTCCAGCTTTGCTCAAAATCATCTTTTTGCCATAAGGAAGGTTGGGTTTGTTTTTGAATTAAAAAAAAAATAATGCAAGATTAGACTACTGTGGAGTTTAACATAAAGAAGCTGTTGTGGAAAAGAGTTAGTTACTGCAAAATATGGAGGAGGCATTTAGTATTCCAGTCACATTTTACTTCATGTAAATATATCTCAGGTAGCAAAGGAGCATTATTCCAAGTTATGGATGAAGAGGAATTGATGTGCAGATAAGGCATGTTGTGCAAGTACTGTCAATGTAATTGTGATCTCCTAACTTTAACCAGTAAGTTTTAGTGCACGTAGTACGCCACTAGTGAGTTTTATAGTCAACTGTTACAACTGAGTTGTATATGATGCAGAAGTTTTGAGCTTAGACACTTGGAAATGTTGGCACTGAAGACAATCATTAAAACATTTTCTTGCTTTCTTGTGTAGCTTCTCTTCAAAGCCGTAAAGTATGCTGTATCAGAGAGCTGGTGTAGCTGAAAAAGAAGCTAGTTAAATATTGGATCTTGAAACTTATAGAGACTATGCAAGTCCCATCACAAGTTTATTTATGCTGGAATTATGCAGTCTTTTAAGAGGCCTTAGAGAATTTTCCTATCTCATTCGAGTAGATACCATGCAAGATGTACGAAAAATATGCACAGTTAACACTTTCTTAAAAATTGCTATTTAACCAGGAGACACACTTCTAGCAATTCAAGCACCTTGTGGTACACAGTTAGAAGTACCTATACCCGAAATGGTATGTACTGATTTCTTGTTTACCTAAGTATTCTAGAAGGATAGTGGAGAAGAAGAGCTACACTAGAGCTGAGCATTTCTCTCTGTATGAGAGAAAAATACATATATATATATATATATATATAAGTTGGTCTTGGTTGAGAATGGAGGGGCTGGGTGGGAAAAAGTGTTTTTTTTGTACACCTATACTAGGTGTACAAAAGAAAGAGTAATGGTAACTGTTGTCTCATACCGAAAACAAGTCATAATAGTGTTTTTTTGCCCCTCTCTTCTCTCTTATTCTTAAAAATTGCAGCTTTCCAAATTGTGTATAATTGTTATGAATTCCCTTCAGAACTAATTAGCAGTGACTTTTATTTGTCAAATTTAACATTTATTGTATGGCTAAATTATGTCTGTTACAGAAAAGCCTTTTAGGTTTAGTTGTAGTTTTAATTTAGATGTAGGTTGTGTTCAGTCACGTGGTACTAGACTGGGTAGGGAAACACAGACTGCAGACTTCTTTTTAGCCTGAGGGCTTTAATGAGCAGGATTAGAGTAGAAAGCCAAACTACTTACTTCTATCCATCTTTTAATCGTTTTTATTGTAAGGCTCAGTTTTAAATAGGGTTGGTATCTTACATAGTTGGGAGAGAGCGTTGAATGAAGCATGATAGCCACTATACTTGTAGAAGAAGTTCACAAGATAAGTTTTAGAAGCTATTTTTAGTAAGGCTAAACACAGTCTGGTATCATAATAACATCCAAAGCTAGGACTGTGAAGCTGGTCAAGTGGTACTGGATCTTTGTCCGTCTGTGCTGAAAACTGTTCAAGCAACGGTGTGGTTCTCTGTGTGACCAAAGCAGTGATGCATCTGTTTTGGCTTTTTGTTGAGGACAAGAACAGCTGATTTTAGTCGTCCATTGACAACTTGAAATTGGATTGTTTTGCTTTGGGTCCTCTCTGCCCAGGCACCTTTTCCACTTTTCTCATCCTCGTTTTTTCTTGAACATACTTGCTGAAAACCTGCTTGCTGGATTAGCCACTGTGAGCCAGTGATCTCAATTAGCTAAGAAAATTAGCTAAGAATTGTTTCTGCTGACTTATGATCCAGTGTCTACTCGGTTTGAGTGAGATATTTAACTGTTGTGGGATAGTCGGTCCCAGAAAAGATCATTCTAAAACTCCTTGTAAGAGGAAGAAATTTAAATGCACAGAAATCATTATTTATGTTTTGTTACTGATAAGCTGCAGTCTTGCTACAAGTTTAATGTAACTTGAATTTATAACCTAAAGACTTTGAAAGATAGTATATCTGTGTCTTCTGTATCTGTGCTGTGGCCAAGTAAATGCATAGCAGGTTTGTAATCTGTTTCCTGTTAGATCATTTGTATTTTTTTTAAATATTTTTGTTTTTCATGTCTCCATATGATCTGGTAAGTTTATGCCAATTATTGGTTCTTCCTAGTGTTTTTACTAGAAGAGCACAATCTTCTGGAGGTAAAAGGTGCATCAATCTGAGAATTCTATTCAAACATCTTCATTAGTTACTATGAGAAATAAGTCTGTGCAGTTACTGTCGTATTTTTGTACAGTTTGAAGTTCTAAAGGAATTTTAACTTTCTTAATGCACCACCTCTACAGGGACAGAACGGACAGAAGAAATACCAGATCAATCTTAAAAGCAATTCAGGACCTATTCATGTACTGCTTATAAATAAAGAATCAAGCTCCTCCAAGCCCATGGTGTTTCCAGTTCCTCCACCCGATGATCTTGCACAGACCCCATCTCAGCCTGCAGCTCCAGTGACTCCCCTTAAACCTACTACAGCTACTCAAAATCCACCAGAACAACATGGTCTTAACCAGGGACAACAGTTGCCACAAACGTCAGTTGTGGACACGCCATCAGGTGGGTTTTTTCCACTTAAGATGGGTGAGGGAGGACTGGGGGTAGGAAAAAAACTGTTAGAAAAGCTGATAGATAAAGGAAAGGCAGATCTACAATTTGCATAGAAGTGCAGGTGTCTGTTAAGAAACCAGCCCGAGGGCTTACTAACAGCTTTCGGGAGGTTCACGGAAAAGCCTCTTCCTCTTCTGTCCGCTATCCAGTGAAATAGATTCTCCCCTTGTAGCTTATCATCTTATATGAAAGAGGTTTTGAATGTGATCCTGTTTGTTAATCTGAGATGCTTTTCCAGAATGCAGCGTGGAACAAAATTGCCAACCTCTGATGGAGTATATGGTTTGAACATGTACCTTTTAATGAGACATAATATAGGCACCAGTTCCAGCTTTTGTGCTATGAGGTCACTTACCTACTTCCACATAACCACAGTGAGAGGCTCCCTGAGTATCAGGTCTTCTTTCATATCAGTAGTAGGGTAATAAGGAAATACATGTATTTAAGAAAATGCTGTCGGTATTACAGACTACATTTCTGTGGGGTCCTGATTAAATTGTGCCTTTGAGTTTGGAATGGGGAGTAGATAGACTCCTCTCACCTTGTCCCAGACCTTGGCAGTGTTTTTCTCAAGAGATAAAGCCAGGTGTAGGTGCTTTGTGTTTTTTTTTTTTTAACCACAACAGACTATATAATGTGCCTTCCTGTCTTTGTAGAAAGCAGTTTGCAGCAGAACAGTACAACTCCAGCAACTCCTTATTCCAGCCTTCCAGATGCAGTGTTGTACCCCAGCCTTTCAGGAGATGTCGCCCAAGCTACAGCTAGCTCAAATGACTATCAGGGTTTGCTCCCTTTGGACGTTAACTGTATTCTCAAGCCAAACTCATTCGACATAGCAAAGATGGATGAGCCCACAGGTAGGAAGAAAGAGTTGATATTTCAATGTTTTTATTGTTTCTTGAGCCTTTTTTTTTTTTTTTTGACCAAGTTACCAATGAGTTGCACAGAGGGAAAGATTAGCACTTTTCCCACAGAGATGACAGGCCTTTTTTTTTTTATTGTTATTCTAATGAAGCCATTGAGCCAGGTCTAAGTAGCAAGCTCATTTTCTGCTGCTATCAAATATGCTACATATTGCACATGGCTTTAGGGCTATAAGCTATCGACTGTACAGCATGAGGAGAACAGGAGATATTTATTAGGAAAAACTGGGGGATACAAAGATATTTTTTGTATACACAGCATGCTGTCTCCACAGCTCCTACAGTGGGGGTTGGCCTGTTCTCCCACGTGCCTGGTGACAGGACGAGGGGGAATGGGTTTAAGTTGAGCCAGGGGAGTTTTAGGCTAGATGTTAGGAAGAACTTCTTCACTGAAAGGGTTGTGAGGCATTGGAACAGGCTGCCCAGGGAAGTGGTGGAGTCACCATCCTTGGAAGTCTTCAAAAGACGTTTAGATGTAGAGCTTAGGGATATGGTTTAGTGGAGGGCTGTTAGCGTTAGGTTGGAGGTTGGACTCGATGACCTTGAGGTCTCTTCCAACCTAGAAATTCTGTGATTCTGTGATTCAGTGTGCACATGAGCCATGCTGTACTTCTGCAATTCAGTGTTATAATGCGGAGAATCTGTTGACTTCCATAAATGCATGCTCCTGTTTTCACAGGAAATATCAGTGGGGATATTATTGATGAACTCATGTCTTCTGATGGTAAGTATTTAGTATCTTTACTTGAGGCTATTAAAAAAGTAGTAGCATGTCTTTTGTATGAACAGCACTCTTAGGAGGTGTCTGTTAAGTCTCATGCCAAGAGTCAGTATGAAACTACTACTTTCTCCTGTACTGCCTCCTCTATCCTTGTCATTCTTGTCTTTGCACCCCTATCCATTCCCTGCAGCAGTTTGATTTAACAGTCAAAATCTGAAAGTCTTAATCCAGCAAGTACTTACATGCATGAGTAACCCAGCAGTACCTAATTCTGGAACAAAGAACAGGTTGATGACTAGAGTGCTGCCTTTTTTAAAAAAAAAAAAAAAAAGCTTAATACTAATCTTCCTCAGGCTTCTTCTAGGAGCTTTGATCAGGTATTTCAGAAGATACTTACATGCCTGCATGATGTGTGGCCAGGTCTGTTACACTGGCAGAACAAATCTAACCCTTTTCTGGTCTTGCATCTTCATGGCCATATGAATGCAGAACTGAGCCACAGCTAGTAATTTCATTTGTTCCATGCCTCCCTCCGTGCTGTATCTCACAGACTGCAGGCTGCCAGACAGAGGTGAACTCAGCTGGCTTTGTTCCTCTCTCCCGATAACTACGCTGCTCCGTGAGCAGCCTGTGTTAATATCTGCCCTTCAAAAGACAAACCTGCGGCTTATCTAGAAAGAACCATGCAATTACAAGATTCACGAGGGAAGAGTGGATTATGTGGACGTACCAATAAAATACACAGCTAAAATAGAAATAATCTCCTCTTTTAGAGCATGTAGCACATTCCCAGCTCTTTTGCATTAGATTAGTGTTGCTGCAGTACAGAATGAGGGCTAAGGCTTCTCTTGCATTCCTCAAAAATGGCCTCAAGCCCATGCATGAAATGCAGTGCACAGAGAAATGGACAGCCTCCATTTTTCATCTGTACAATAGGGAAAATGGTAGTTTATGTATCTAAAATAATAAATACTTGAAGATTGATACATACAGTACTGTAACAGGAAGAAGGAAGTGTAAATATAAATGATGGAAACTTGATAAAATTTTGAAATCTGCTCAGGAGCTCCTTTGCTGCAAAAGCAGAGATTATGTCCATATTCCACAGCTATCATTCCACCCCAGCAAATTTATGTAAAATACTAAGGAAAAAGATGTGGACATGTCACTTATTGCGCCTGTTTGAAGGCAGTACAGGTATTCACAGTATGTATCCTAGCATACTTGTCAGACTATCAAGACAGTATTTTACTTAAGGCTAACCCTGGCACTGCTGATGACAGACATACTGAATTATGAGCTAGGGCTGATATTCCAAGTGTTTTAATTTAAACTAAACTATTCCTGCTTTACAGTTTTTCCTCTCTTACGACTCTCTCCTACTCCCGGAGATGACTACAACTTTAACCTGGATGATAATGAAGGAGTCTGTGATCTCTTTGATGTGCAGATACTAAATTATTAGATATTGTGTCAACCAGACTACTTATCTACCTCTAACTATAACATTCTAGACTTCTTCATAACCTAAGTATTTGAATAATGAATGTATAACTTCTTAGTTCACTGACTCTGGGAGTATATTTCCTTTTGCTTCCCTTAATTACTTCACAAAACAAATTCAACCACCAGAAAAAAAGGGCTTTTTTCAGAATTGTGACACGTTTTTTCATCTGAGCGTCCTTTGTGTAATCCAATGATTTGGAGTTTTCTTTTGTAAGGAAAGTGAAAATGCTTTATAGCCTTTTGATCATTTTTTTTTTAAATGATTAGGCTTTGCTCAGTTATCAGCATTTTCTTTGAAGCTTTACTGCCAAGAAGCTTTCTATATCTTTTTGACCTTTCAAACGATTTTGAAGCTTTCACTGCCAAGCTGAAAAGTGAAGGATATCAACTTGAGTTATGCTTAATTGTTTCAGTGAACCAATTTTGTGAAGTGCCTTCTGTTTTAGCACTTTAAGTTTCTCACACTGACTTCTGACATTCCGCTTTCCTAGATGATAGGAAAGGTCTGTTTGTAGTTTGTATTAAAGTGTGCCAATACTTGTATATTAACAAGATTTTTTTTTAATAAAATTGTACAAACAAAGCCTGTGTGATCTTCAGTTCTTGGAACCCCTTTGTTATTCATTACAGCTGTGATAATAGGCTTGTGGCATCATCCACGTTTGCTGGTTCACCTTCTGGTTGTATAGAAACCTGAAAAAAAAAAGTTTCAGTGTCAAGTAGAAAGTGATTTACTGTTTGGAAAAAAGATACTACCTAGATGATGAGCTTGTCTTTATTATATTTAACTTAGGCTAATTTTGCAGTCATATAATTCAGTAATTTGGGGAACTACAGGCTTCACTACGCTTGATAGATAAGCAGGCAGTAGTTCATGCTGCCAGAGAAAGACAAAGCATCATGCCAGTAACGTACGTGGCCAAATGGAAGTAGGCACAGCTTTTAGTTCAGGGAATACTTTCACTAGCATAATTTTGAAACTGTGAAAAAAATGCTATTGCTTACAGCCCAAGTGATCAAATACCATGTTATGTCATGTAGAGCCCTGCTAGCATGGGAATAGTGGCACAGTCCAGGTTTGCAGCCATATGCAATAGCAAGCTAGCAGGACTAGGACCACTGGCACCAATGTCCTTGCTTGACCTCATACTGTGCTGGCAGCACCATCACCTGAGCTTCCTTCTCCCTTCAGCCTCTCCTTGAGGTTTTTGGCAATCATTCTATCACTTCCAGACAGAAACTTGATGACCCCAGGCAGAGTAAATGCTACTCATCTCCCGTCCAGTTCCCTCTTTATTTCCCCAACAGCCAGGACAGATTCACCTGTGTTCTTCATAATGGCCCATGGCCTTTTCTGTCCCCCAAGCCATGCCCGCAGCATCAGTAAGTATCAGCATAAGAAGATTTTGTAAAGAGAAGCTTAAATTCAGCGTAAGAAGCAGCCTGCCAGTATTTAGTTGGTTAGTTATTTCTTGTCAATGCTCAAAGCTGCATGCAGCCTTGTTAACTAGGCTGAGAGCAAGTAAAATGTTGTTTTGATCTGCAAGTGCTGCAGGCAAGAGTTGTAATACAGGAACTGGTGTTTCAGATATTGCTACTTCTCATAAGTAAATATAAAGAGACAGGTCTTGAGGGTTTGGAGCGGGAATTAACTTTTAAATGATGTTCTAGCTGTTTTTTAATAGATTAAAAAAATATTTATGTTGTGGAAGCACACTGCAGCTTAGTTGCCCACCTTCTCTATTGCCTTTAGTAGTTACATAGGACTTGAATATGCTAACCAGATTTCAGCATTAAAAAACAAACAAAACAACAACAACAACAAAAAAAAAAAAAAAAAAAAAAAAAAAACAGAAATTAATAAAGCTTGGTTTATAGCTAAAGCAACAGCAAGAATTGCCTGCAATTTTAGTGCCAGAATATAATGCTTTGAACACATACTGCCCTTCATTTCCCCCCTCAGATTTTTACAGACGGAAATTACCTGGTTATTCTTCTGAGGTTCCACTACAGGGCCTTTTGATAGCTGCTGTACCTCTTTCTGAATTTCAGTAAATGCTTTATTTATCTTGCTTACTTTGTCAGCATTTTCAATGTTTATCTGTAGGGAAGAAAAAAATTTACGTGTATTGGTATGTTAAACTGCAATTCCACTGACGTGAAATTTCACTTTTTTTTTTTTTTTAAACAATTGTTAAGCAGTCAGTATTAGTCTGGGGAAAAGTATCAATCTGCTGGAGGATAGGAAGGCCCTGCAGAGGGACCTGGACTGGATGGGTCAATGGGCAGAAGTTCAACATGGCTAAGTGCTGGGTCCTGCACTTTGGCCACAACAGCCCCATGCAGCACTACAGGCTTGGGGGAGAATGGCTGGAAAGCTGTGCAAAGGAAAAGGATCTGGGTGGGGGTGTTGCTCAACACTCGTCTGAACCTGAGCCAGCAGTATGCCCAGGTGGCCAAGAAGGCAAACAGCACCCTGGCTTGTATCAGGAATTGTGTGGCCAGGAAGACCAGGGAGGTGATCATGCCCCTGTACTCAGCTCTGGTGAGGCCGCACCTCAAGTACTGTGCTCAGTTTTGGACCCCTCACTACAAGAAGGATATCAAGGCCCTGGAACATGTCCAGAGAAGAGCTACGAAGCTGGAGAAAGGCCTGGAACACAAGTCCTATGAGGAACAGCTGAGGGAACTGGGGGTGTTTAGTCTGGAGAAGAGGAGGCACAGGGGAGACCTTACTGCTCTCTACAGCTACCTGAAAAGGTGTGAGGAGATGGGGGTTGGCCTCTTCTCATAGGTAACTAGTGATAGGACCAGAGGGAATGACCTCAAGTTGCACCAGGGCAGGTTTAGGTTGGAAATGAGGAGACATTTCTTCTCAGAAAGCGCAGTCAGGCATTGGAACAGGTTGCCCAAGGAGGTGTAGGATTCACTGTCCCTGGGGTTGTTCAATGAAAGGTTGGACGTGGTGCTTAGGGACATGGTTTAGTGGGTGATACTGGGGGTAGGGTGATGGTTGGACCAGATGATCCTGGAGGTCTTTTCCAACCTTAATAATTCTATGTTTCCAAGCATATCTTCCAAAATTGCTTTTTAGTATAAGTATTTCTGTACTTGAATTTGTCACCACCTAATTATCAAATCATGTACTACTAATGTAGTAATAAATCCAAAATTATTAAAGCAGTTGTACTTGCGCTGTTGGCAAAGGAGCCTGTACTGGCCCAGAACTAGGATACACACACAACAAAAGCCAGGTTGCAGCTGGGTCCTGCTACACAGCCTTCAGCTCCTCTTAGCTGGAGTTCCAGGAAGGGCTCCTTACTTCATTTGTAAATGACATTACCAGTTTGAATTTCTTTACCTAGTTTGCCTTTCAGCATCACGCCTCACATTCCTATTCATTCATACTGTTGTTCTGGCCAACACCATTTACCAAGTTTTGCTATGGTATTTAAGGAAATTTCCACAGCTGTAGCAGAACAGGACGCTTGCCTGGTCCCCAGACACCTCACTGATTACTACAAGCCCTCCTTTATAAGTTATTTCAGCAAAAAACGCTTTCTTTTGAACACCAAGAGCTAAGATGTGGGTGCACTGTGCAGTGCACCAGGGACAATAATCTGTGGTGGAAGAATAGGGCAGATGCTGGAGGCATGAACTCTTTCACCACTGCAGCAGAGTAAGATTCAGCTGATCTCAGCCCTGGCACGCATTACTTCTGAAGCACCACGCTTTGAACAGCATCTTTGCCTTATAATGGCATATTACATTGCAGATGTTCCAGAAGCATGCTCACGCATCTTAAGGCGATCCCAAATTTCAGGCTGCCTAGTGCTGTTCCAAAAGCTACCACGGTAATTCACCTCTCAGCAATACGCACAGGCAGAAGCAAACACATATTCCTTTTGCTTTTGAAGCTGCCGTCATTTCAGAGCACGTACACATTAACACTAACCCCATTTATTCCTAGGTGAGTGTCCAAAAGAATCATTATTAAGAAAGCAGGAGCATGAGGCTGATAAAAACAAGTCAATTCAGATTAGTAATTTAATTCATAATAACTTATAAAGTGACTTAAGAAATGCAGACAACTCCTAGGTCAAATTAGAGTGGATGGGGCTGTGGGCAACCCAATTAATAGAAGGCTGAGGTTTCCTGTAAGAGCCTGGTAGCATTTCCCAGTCAGTCGTAATGCCTGATATCCTAGGTACCCATGCAAGGACTCCTCTCTAGAAAGAGGCCCTGTAGGTAGGACATATGTTTATACCTAATGCTGTCTGGACAGTTACATGGGGCTTTAATCTATTACAGAATAAGCCTATTCTGAGCTTAATGGTAACTAAATCCCCAATGGCTCAATGAATTAAAGACCGCTTCAAACACACAGAATAAAATTTCACTCCCAACAAGCTGCTGACTTTCCATAAAGGCGTTTTTAAACCTGTTCCTCCCTTCGCTATGCAGAACCCTCCCAACTAAGCGGAGATCGGAAGCCAGCAACGTGAAATCCTCCTGGGGCTCCCTATTTCCAGAAGTTATTATGTTCCCGGCTGCCCGATCAACCCGTCAGGTGGCTTTGGTGGCTGAGATTTTTCTCCTGGAAAAATCCCAAAGGCCTTTTTGTTTTTTAGAGCTGCTGTTTAGGCCCGTCTGCCAGCAGGCTGCGGCTGCACGTGTCGGGAACGAGGAGCCGCCGGCTCGGTGTGGAGCTCACCGCGGCCAAAATGTCGGAACGGTCCCGGAACGGGGGAAAAGGAGGCTGTGGAGATCACCGGGTCCCAGCCCTGCCCAGCGGGTCGCCCAGAGCACGGCGCGCAGGACGGGGTGCGGGCAGCTCCAGAGGGGGAGGCTCCCAGCCCCGCCGTACCGAGGCGCACCCGCGTTCAGCCGAACCCCCCCCCGGGCTCGGTTCACGAAGCCCGCCCGCCGCTCACCTTCCTGAGCCCGGAGGTGACGCGCCGCGCCCGGCCCTTCCCGCGGGCCTTGCCGGCGCCGCCGCGGGCGATGCAGAAGACGCTCGGCGCCTTCGCCGCCTTCCGCGCCCGGCTCTTCCCCATCGCCCCCGCCGCGCAGAGGACGGGCGGCGCGCTGATGGCGTCACAGCGCGCGCGCCGGGGAAGCCCCGACGTCACGGCGCCGGGATTCCCCTCCCCGCCCCGCCCTCCGTAAAGCAGGGAGGCTGGGCAGCGGGGTGGGGCGGGGGTGCGATGGGATGCTGGGAAGTGGGATAAAGGGAAAATTAAAATAAAATAAAATAAAATAAAATAAAATAAAATAAAATAAAATAAAATAAAATAAAATAAAATAAAATAAAATAAAATAAAATAAAATAAAATAAAATAGGAAAAAAAGAAGATAAAAAGCAATAACAATTAAATAAAGTAATAAAATAAAGTAATAAAATAACTGAAGTAAAATAAAATGAAATAAAATGAGTGAAAAAAAAATTAAAAATGAAATGAAATAAGATGAAATAAAATAATAAAATAAAATAAAAAATAAAATAAGGAAAAAAATAAAAATAAAATAAAATAAAATAATGAAATAAAATAAAATAAAATAATGAAATAAAATAAAATAATGAAATAAAAAAATATGAAATCAAGCCTCTGTGACCCGGCAGGGCCCTCTCATGGGATCATCCCATGGGGCAGCCAGGTGGCAGAGGAGGCAGTGCCCAGGCCGGGCAGGGCTGGCCTTTCTGGGGAGGCTTGAGATGGAGCTCCCATGGCACCCCTGCAGGCTGCATGGCACCCAGCGGCAAGGCATTTTCATGAGTCCTGCTGGTGTTCTTCCTCCTGGTGCCTGCCTGCCTCTGTATGCAAGGGGGCTTCATGGTTTGCAGCTAGGCCCAAAGCATAAAGTAAGAAAGGAGAGAGCCTCATCATGTCTTCTGGAGAGAGGATGGGAAGATGGGTTCTGACAGACTGGTGTTCAGTTTGTTCGAACTGTTAGGGTGTCAGTTGAGCGTGTGAAACATTTATAGAGCTCCAGAAGCCTTTCCTACAACCATGATCTATCTACATCATGATTGCAGATAACCAGTGATAGGACAGGACGGAATGGCCTCAAATTGTGCCAGGGGAGGTTCAGGTTGGAAATGAGGAGACATTTCTGCTCAGAAAGAGCAGCCAGGCACTGGGACGGGTTGCCCATGGAGGTGGTGGAGTCACCGTCCCTGGGGGTGTTGAAGGAAAGGCTGGACGTGGTGCTTAGGGACGTGGGCTTAGGGGCCCCGGGCGAGGGGCGGGAGGGGCTGGGGCTGGGCTAAGCGGGCGCGGAAGCGCTGCGGGCCGCTTATCGGCGGCGGGGCATCGGGGCGTCGCCGCCCGGCGCCTTCAAAGCGGGCGGCGGTGCCGGCGAGGGCGCTGTTGCTGTCCTGTCCCGTCCCGTCTCGTCCCGACCCGTGTCGTGCCGTGCCGAGCCGCGCCGAGCCACCCCGAGGCCAGAGCCATGCTGCACTGGGGCTACGACGAGCACAACGGTAGGGGGGCGGCTGCGCGGAGCCCCCCGTCGGGGACAGGGGGGCTCCCGTCGGGGCGACCCCGGCCGTCGCGGGGGTCGGCTCCGCTCCCGGAGCTGTCTCGGGCAGCTCCGTGCGAGAGCTGCCGGCAGCTGGAGGTGCCGCCGGGGCTCCGCTCCGACGGGGCGGGCGGGATTTGGGGTGGGAGCGATGCGGGCAGCATCCCCTGCGAGCGAGAGGGCGGCGCGGGGCTGGAAGACCGGTGCTGGCCCCGTCCCCCCGGGGCTGCCGGTGCCTCGTCCGCTGGGGCAGCCGCGGGCTCGTGTTTTTGTTACCGGGTGTTTTCCGGACACACACCGGTCCGGGTCACCCCACCGGTGATGTCCCTCTCCCGTCCCGCGGTGGGAAGCATCGGGGTCGGTCGTCTGAGTGCGTAACTGCGCAGCAAGGAGGAGATAGATCCCTTTGGATCTTGGTTATTTCTTGGTTTCCTTCATCTTCTCGGCCTTTGAAGTCCCCAAATGGGCTCATCAGCAGGCATAAAGGCTTTTCCTCTGTTTTGCATGTAAGTCATGCAAACGCTGCTCCTGTGTGCAGACTGGCTCCCTGTTCATGCAGGCAGAAATAAGTAAAAGTGCTTCTGCAAGCTGGAGTCAGTTTGGATCACACACATGGAATAACTTGTGTTGTCTGTTTTATTACACAGAGAAATAAAACTCTGTGTCTAGTAAAAGGTGAAGAAGCATGTCTGTATTTACACATACTCGTGCACATAGGAGTACACTTTGTTGGTATCATCACATGGAGTCTGGAGCACTGTTCACACAAGTGCTGCTTTTCCTTCCTGGTCTTCTTGTTCAATCTGTTTTTGGATGGATGTATTTTTCCTGAAAAACTGGGTGGTGGTGGATGGCAGCGATGTTGCAACGATTAGCGTCTTATCTACCGTTGTGCAGCGTGCTCTGCCCCTCCCCTTAAGACGTAAATGGTTCTTGTTTTTTTCAAGTTTGTTTCTCCATGTGTTTTCCATGGGCTCTGTGGACTTCACCTGCAGGGTCCAGATAAGAAACCTGCTTTCCTTCCCTTATCCTAGCCCTCCTCCTTTGCTATCCTCAGCTTCTAGGAAGGGGAGGGCACCAGAGTTTCTATTGGTGTGGCCCTGGACCTTGAGGCCCCCTTTCTCCTGTACCAAACTCTGTTTACTGTGATAACTTATGTGGGGTGGAGTTTAGCTTTCTCTCTCTCCTCCTCCCTCGAAGACCCCAGCAGCTGCCAGGTGGGGAGCTTCCCATCAGTCTATCCACTTCCCTTCACCTCTCACAAGAGAATAATGGCGAGAGGCTTGACCCAACACTTGACTGCTCTTCCCTAGAATCTGTGTTATTTCTTAACTCTTTCTCATTTTATGTGTTTAGTTTATTGGTTTTGCTTGTTTCTTTTTTTTTTTTTTTTTTTTTTTTTGCTGAATAGTGGATGCATGAAATTGCTCTTAATCTTGAAAAATGTTGTTGCTCTGCATGGCCCCAAACAGTTTCCTTGGAACTAAGTTCAGTTTTTGCAACTGAGGAAGTAGCAGTGACTGAAATTAATTGAATTGCATGCAGCCATATATTCGGGTTGACTTTCTGAAGGGTTGGAAAGACACCTGCATCCATTCCGACTTCAGCATTTGGTACTTGCAATGATAAAAGCACTGTTTTTTAAACTGGGGAAAAACTCATTTGCCCCTTAGCAATAAGTGCAACGTAAATCATTTTGTGCATAAAGTAAGTTGTCAAATATTATAAATACCAGTCTGCCTTTATGGTATATCTGTGTAGAACAAGGGCTGACTGGTATGCACCGAATGAAATGTTCCTCACTGCTTTGAAGCATGTATTTCTGAAATGCTAAGAGGCATTATTTTATTTCTATGCAAAACTTTGCCTTTGTTTTCTTGCCTTTATTCTTACCTCACATTTTTGATGATGCTTGCATATAGAGGCATAATACTGAGATCTTGAAAGCTGGTTTTGGTGCAGCATCATCATGTGTGCTTTTCACAGCTGCTTGAGGTTGCAGTACAGGAGGGAACGCTCTCAACCATCTGCAGAAGCAGACCTCTTAGATAACCAGGAACTGCTTCAGTTAGAAGACAAATTGAGAATCAATTGCCTTATGTTTACTTCTTAATAAATTTAATAAATGGAGTTTAATAAATTTAAGTTTAATAAATTATATGGAAAGTATGTATATGTGTTGTGTTTAACTGCAAACATGTCTCTTGGTCTGTTACGACTCTAACACTGAGCTATTTTGTAAATAAAAAGAGACAAATTCCTTTTCTTTTCTCACCAAGACTAATTACATAGTTTTGATGTCTGCATTGGAAAACTCCACTTAATTTTACCCACTGTGAATTTTCGATTGTTCTTTCTAGAGCTAATATTTTTAGAAACTAATATGTAACCAAATTACTTGCAAGCCTAACTGTATAAGTGTAAGCATTTCATATATGACAAACTGGACAATGGATCCTCTTTAGAAATGAGGATGTGCTCCTGAAAAGATCAGACCATGTCAAACCAATAAACTTTCTTCATATAATACCAAACTGTCAATAATAATAATAATAATAATAATAATAATTAATAATAATAATTCACTTATGAAGTATGAAGTTTTATTTATGCAAGTATAGAGGCTCACTGAAACCAAACCGTATACTGCAATGCCTCCGCTAGGCTTGTTTCAAGTTAGTCCAGCCTTTTGAGGAAACTCATCGCCTTTAACTTCAGCTGGATAAAAGCACTGCAGTTAGGTGCTACAGTAAGCCGCATTTCCTGACAAATTCATAACTGCCTTCATTATGAGATCTGATTCATAAATTGATGTGTGCAATGCTGGTGACTGCCATAAGTCACGTATAAAGTGACAGAGCTGTACATCACATTAGGTAGTGGTGTCAGTAAAATAAAGTGTGCACAATAAAAGTATGCAATCTTCAGAGCAGATGGTCCAGGTTTTTGTCTTAAATCTTGGCTACAGTGGTTTTGATTGTTGAGAGTTACTATCTAGCCTCCTCTAGCAAAAGAGCATTTTTCTATCATCAAGAGGAAACTCCGTAAGTTCCTTTAGTAAATTAAAAACTGAACATCATGTCTGTTGTCTTCCAACAGTAGTGATTTGTTTTCTGACAGACATACACAGTGCTTGCTTTGGGATGGGGTCAGTAGTAATGAACAGAGACGCAATTTTCATAGCATAGGAAGAGTGGGATAATTGCAGGAGGGTTGCTGGTAGGTAATCTAGTAAGGAATACCACTTGATATAATTAGGTGGTACAAAATGAGCTTAAATTTCTTTTATTTTCCTGTATATTTTGCAAGGACAGTTTTCTGGCAGTCTTGTGTTTGTGACAGATTCTTAATCACCAAAGTAAAAACAGGGTTTTGGCTATCTGAGCTAAGGACAAGCACCAAAGCAAGTAAAAAGTCTTTTTACTTTATTGTGGAATGATTCAGAATCACACGCTACTCATATTATTTGCTGTATGCTAGGTATAGTTATTGCTGAGATGGAGCAATAGGACAAAGTAGTCAACCACATAAATATATTTGGCCTTTTCTCAGGTTAGGAATATCCTAAGCATTAAAGTTAAGTAGCAATAGGATTTTTCTAAGTACCTTGAATCTTAGCAGTTAGGTATGAATGATGGAGAGCGAATGCTTCTTCAATGAATAAAATTGTACATTGTATCTCTGACTAGAAAGTACTAGGATCTGAACAGAATTAAGATTATATCACATGCTAAACTATATTTAATTAAAATATTGTATGGCTTTGACCATCATTTGTGAAGTGTGAATTAAGTTTAAGCAACTTTATATTTCAAACCAGGAAGATTTGTATCTTCTGCCTTAGAAGTGGTTTGCCTAATGGGTTTAGTTAATGAAGTCATTAGCAAAATTACACTAACAAATTCAAGACCCAAAGCCCTTGTTTTACCTGGAAACATATCTGGTCTTTGTGAGCTACTCCTTCCCTCTTGCATTTTTTGGTGCTGTTCAGGGCCAGCCTGGCCATGCCCAGGTGGCTCTGCAGGCTGCTCCCCCTCGGCCCTCCCTGATTTACTGCAGGGCACCAGGGCTATTTTAGCACCTGCAAATTTCTGAGCTATGTTCACTCCTATTGAAGTCAAGGAAAGAAAGCTATCTGACTCCTTTTGATGTCAGGCTATTAATCACAGCATACTACATTCTACTCCTTTTTTTTTGTCATTGTGTTTATTGAAGTGATGAGACATCCAGCAAGATCCAAAGCAACAGGCTGGTTTTTAAACTGAGATCAGTTACCTTCCGTATAGGGAGCAATGAAGATTTCTGGGGGCGCAGATTTTACAAGCTCGTATTTAAGTTTTTCTAATATCTAGTCACTCTTAGTTATTATGCTTCTTACCTTTGATAAACCCAAGGGAAAAAAACAATTCCTATGCTCCTTATAATACTGAGAGGTCATTTGCTCTGCAAATTTTCTCCTCCCTTCCCCCTACCCTTTTTCTCCCTTCCATCTCCTTCCTCTCCTTCTTCAATCCCCCTCCATCCACACTTTTTCCCTCTTTTACCCCCCTTCTCCTTCCTTTAACCCTCTTTTGTCCCCCCTTTCCCCTTTTTCCATCTTTTCCCCCCCTTTTTCATGTTCTCTTCCCTTCTCTTGCCTGGACTACAGCTTGTTTGCCGCCTTTACCTGGTAGGACATATTCCCCAAGCAACACATTGTTCCCATTTTTTTTCTTTCCATATTTATTATTCAAGTATGCTTCAGCTATGGCACGTTTCCTATTTGAGTTGTCTGTGTGAAGTTCACTTCATACTTCTTATCTGTGAAGCTTTTCTTACTACTTCAGAATGATATTTGCCATTTTTTCTCACAACCCTGTTGCTGATTTACAAGACAATGCACACATGTACGTATGGAGACATTTTAGCGAGAGGATGGCCCCCTCTCTGCTGGTGTGACAGCTGGTTCGCAGGGCTGATGTGCTAGGAGGAGGTGATCAGTGGTCAGTGATGGTTTGGTTACAAGCACTGCCTTCAGGCCCCAGGATTGCCTGCACATCACCTTTTTGTCTTTTTTTGACGTCTCCCCGTCTCATTCAGCATAGTTGGCAGGAGGATATGTTCTCAAATCTTTTGCTGCCAGTGACTATGATGTAAAAACCCTTTGGGGTTGGGTGGACATTGGGTGGGTAAGAGGGAATCCCTAAAGACGTAATGAGAGGTGGTATCAGGCAAGAATGTCACATCGAAAATTTAGTGGCACACAGTGCCTGTTGCATACAGGATACTTGATTTGAAAGAACTCTTGCTGGATATGTCTTGTGCATAGCTGAGTTTTAGTTGTGTGTAATCAAAAACTGGCCTATTGCACATGGCCTTGTTTCAAGGCCAAATACATTTAGATACATTAGGCAAGGTAGGTGAAGGGGTCCCACAAGCTGCTGTGGCAAGGTAGCACAACAAAAGTAGCTGAATATCTTGAACTAGGGTTTTCTGATGCACACATTTTGAATTCCCAAGAAGGTAAATAAGAAAAATTCAAGCAGTCTGTTTTCTCATGAAGCTTCTCTTCCCATGCCTTGCAGGGCCTGCCCACTGGAAGGAGGTTTTTCCTGTCGCTAATGGAGACCGTCAGTCACCCATCGACATCAAAACTGAGGAAACCAAGTATGACCCCTCTCTCCGTCCTCTAAATCCCAATTACGACCCGGCCTCTGCTAAAATAATCCTCAACAACGGGCACTCCACCAGTGTTGAGTTTGATGACACCGTAAACAAATCAGGTTTGTTCCTTTCCTATTGCTCTATGTTTCCTTCCACCGTTTCCTGAATGTAGTACAGCCTGGGCCTGTCTCTCTGCCGGCTGTGACCTCCTCATAACCAGTAAGCTCTGCTCTTCCGGATGCGAGATTCCCTTTTCCCCAGACTTTCAGCATGTTGCAATGTGGGGACATAATTCCAGATGAGTACGAGGTTGCGTTTCTCAGGAAGCGCTAGGATGCCCTCTTCACACGGATGGTTTGATCCACCCCAAACAGCTAGATAGCGCCAGCACCCCTGTTTGAACAGTGTTTTGTACCATTTTTCAAATGCTGCTCTCTCACTGCAGATGAATCCTTTGTGTCTCATTACAGGTTCATTCCAACCGAATCGCTCAAGTCTCTTACCTGACTTTAGTTGCAGGTTTGGTTATATTTTTTTTTTTTCCTTTATAACCCATGCCTGGACTTCTTATGTCAGGAAAGAGCCAATACAGAACAAATGAAATACATCCCAAGTGATCTCTTTTCTTCTTTGAAAAGTGTCATTGTTCCAGTCTTTTATAGGAGTGTATATCTTCCCTTTTTGCAAACAGTAATTCTTATTTAGAAATTTTCTGGTTTAGTGTAGTCTTTGTAATGCCAGTGCCTTCATCTTTAAAAACGACTCTTGGATGGTAGGCGAGCTAGCACCCATCCGCTGAAACTGCATGAATGCAGTTTCTTGAAGCAATAAAATCCTTTTGTGGCTACATGAGGCTTAGCTGAGGATCCAAGCCGATGTCATGCATTCACAAGAAGCAGAGCCAGAGGGGAACTAATTCATGATCATCCTGTCCGTTAGTACTGAGGAACTATTGGTTTGTAGTGGCTATAGACATAGATGGAGACAACATCATACTTTGCTTTCCTGGACAGTCTTAGTTTAACTCTTAAATTTCCTGTTGATATTTGCAACACGGTGTTGCCTGAAAACCACCAGCTGACCGTCAGTGATCTAGTCTGACCTCGTGTGTCTCAGAGGCCAAGCGACTTCCCAGAATTAATCTCTGCTTCAAGTCTAGTAGGTGTGGGTGAACTAAAGCACATCTCTTACAAAAACATACAATCTTGATTTCAAAATTTCCAGCGATGACGAATCTACCACCACCTTTGGTAAGTTTTTCTAATTGTTAATTACCCTCACAATTAAATCAAAATCACACTTTATTTTTAGTGTGAGTTTAAATCCTTTAAATTCATTTTCTTAAACAAACAAACAAACAAACAAAAGGAACATGAGTACAGCAAGAACCTCTTCCTCTTTCTAACTCCATCCATGAAGTGATAGGTCCTGATCGTGTTTTTGTAGGCTTACATTGGTACCAAAGCAGTAGTAATGTGATCCTCTTCCTACTACTTTCCTCAGGCCATATATCCAAGGATAAAGCCCAAGTTACAATAAAGCTCTGGCAGCTGTTGATTAGATAATTAACAAATATAATCCCCAGTCATTTCCAGGAAACTCAATGTCTTCTATGTATGAAGGACATTCTTCAGCTGTACATGCATGGCTTTACATTTTGTCCATTTTCACTCATTGCTTATCAAAAGCAATCAAACAAACAAAGTCCTTCTGTAGCTGTAAACTGAATTATTCATTATTTTCCCTAATATTTGTCACTGACAAACTTTATCAGTAATGTTTTTGTTTTCTTTCAGGTCATTGATCAAAAAAACCTGAATTTTCTAGGGCCAAAATTTGGCCTCTGGGGCACCCTTGTGAAGTAAGCACTCCTGCCATATGGTAGTTTTATGAGAATAAAAAAAATAAAAACCAAAACCAAAGTACATTGTACAAAGTACAAAATACATTGAAATCTTTTAATACATTAGTAACTGAATTCAGTGTGAACTATTTCTTTACTTCAAGCAGCACTGAAGCTGGGCTGTCAGGCCTGTAATTGTTTGTGTAATTTTGTTTATCCTCTTTGGTACCACTTTAGCTCCATTCCCTTAAATTGGTTTATTAACATTTCAAATACCTCTTCTTCTAGCTCTTTTCAACTTTGAGATACTAATGTTTGCTTCAAATAGTTTCTGATTAACTTCTTCCTAAATTTCTGTTTGAATGGAAGATTTTTACCATCACTATATGATGTGACACAAAAACATCATCAGGCCATTTTCATATTTTTCAGCAGAAAATTTTCACTGTGTGCTGCTGATGTATTTCTGCATAATTATTTTTCCTCAGCCAGTTTGAACACCGATCTTTACGCATTTTTTAGGATCATTTGCCTGCAAGTTCTCAGTCCTTGAAATAAATAATTTGTTTTAGGAGTACCACTTCCCCATCCCCTTCATTCACTAGGTTTATAAGCTCTCTAAAAGTACGTTTTTGAGCTAAAGTTAAGAAGGTCAAATATTTTTGCCTCCAGTTCCTTTCCATTACCCAGGCTACTTGTGTCAGCAGATAGGCAAGTTAAGGAATTCTTTTTAACATTACTTGGTGGCATTTTGCTCCTATCAAAATTTAAGGTTTGGACTAAATCTAGAAGAGCTAAAAATGACTCTTTTCCTTCCCAGAGCTCTTAATTTAAAAGCCATCTGGTTGAACCTCCCATCTTTTCTCCTTAAAATCTCTATAATGAACCAGTAAAACATCTCATACTAATCTCCAGTCCCTCCAAGGAGGTTTGAATGGAGCAGGGAAAGTGGGGTGATCTGTTTTGCAATAAGTAAGGAATCTTTCTGAATCTGATTCATGTTCAAGTCTCTGTGCAGACTTGACAGGGATGGTTTGAGTCTGTCCAACCGATTAGAAAGAGATAAGCACTTATAGAATCAAAAGCCCACCCATATGGGTACTTAGTTGAAATAAATGGCTAAAGTGTCCATAATGTTGCACTTGTACAATGGATATATATTTGTGTTCAGTATACACTCCTGTTTTTCAGACTTCAGTCTTCTGTGACTGGATCTGGATGCAAAAGAAGGAAAGAGCCTTGAAAAATATTATAATCCAACTACTTTCCTCAAAATTTCAAGGAGGAGAAAAAATTATGTTCACATTTTATTTTTCTGATCCTCCCCTTTGTTCATAAAATCTCTATTTAAGCTTCATTTATCAGTTACTGATTAAGATCATCTGGTTCCAACCTCTCTGCCATGGGCAGGGACACCTCCCACCAGACCAGGTTGCCCAAAGCCCTATCCAGCCTGGCCCTGAACACCTCCAGGGATTGGACATCCACAGCCTTTCCGGTCAACCTGTTCCAGTGCTCACCACCCTCAGATCAAAGAATTTCTTCCCAATATCTAATCTAAATCTACCATTTATTTTTTGTTGTTGTTTAAAATCATTCCTCCTTGAAATATTTTCCCATCTTCTGAGAAATATCCAGTCCATAGCAAGACACACCTGGTGATAACCTAGTGGTAACTATTTAGTGGGCAGTAACCCACTAATCTACACATTAGTGCAATTTTGAAAGTCATATCCTAGACAATCAAGGATTCCTGTATAATACTTCAAAGAAAGGAGGGTCCATCCAAGACAGCTTTTGAGAAGAAACAGGGCAATATCTGAAGACCGAAGCCTGGTGTGAATTTAGAGGATGTGGGCAGCAGCTCCTGTTCCTGCAGTGAAACCTCTTTCTTGTGTTTGGGTTTGTAGTGCTGACCGGGGGGCCGCTCAGTGGGACCTACAGGCTGCGCCAGATTCACTTCCACTGGGGGTCCAACGATGAAGCTGGCTCTGAGCACGCGGTGGACGGGATGAAGTATGCAGCAGAGGTAAGGCTCTCAATGGAGTCATCTGTTCCTCTAAGCTTGTGACTAGCTTTCCATTGTGAGAATAATTTTGCCCCTCCTCTCCCCGCTTTTTCTTCTCCCCCCATTTTATCAAAAGACAAGCAGTCTTCCTGAAGTGTTTTGCGTTTGGTCCTTTCTGTCTCCTTCGGTGCCTTGGAGTAGTCCAAATGTCCACAAGTATTCAGTCTGGCAGTTTCTGATTCCTCTTTGCAAACAGAAGTAACAAGAAGTATTTTGATGGGACTGAGATCTTTTAACAGCATGTAGTTCAGACAGTGAAGAATTTTCTGGGGTTAAAAAGAAGTAAAAAAGAATATAAGCATAAATGCTAATGGAAAAATAAAAGGCTTGTAGTACTAAAGAAGAAAAAAAAAGTTGAAATGTATGCACAGTATGATCAGATTTTGCTGGAAATGCTATGAGACAGTGGTCAGAAAAAAAAATAATCATTTTTCTAACACTAATGGGGAAAAGTGACATTTGCAGTGTTTAAAGGCTTATGTTTTCCACAGGAACCAGGTGAGATGGAATATAAAGAATTAATAGAGGTGCTTTAAAACCATTAAGTGCCAAAACCAAATTTCTAGCTGAGAAAATATATATATGTATACCATCTAAGAAACCAAATGGAAGGAGAAAATATCTGTGAATTTCTAGCCAGTCTAAAAAGCTTTCCGTTACCTGGTGGTTGGGTAACCCTCCACAAGAAGCTCTCTTGAAGTTATTTTGGCTTTGGGATAAGAAACCCAGAATTCAGACCAAGGCTTCTGACCACTGTTCACACAAAAGAAAATACCTCAGAGAGAGAAGTGAAGATGGTTTCATTGTTCACCTTCATGTGGAAGAAGTGTAAGATTTCAAGAAAAAACATCAACCATATTGAAGAAAGTAGCATACAGGTAAAGAAGACTTCAAGGTTCAGCCCCTTGAACCCAACGGGAAGCAGAAGGCATCCATGACTCCATTCTTTGTGGCAACGTATGGTCTGATCAAGGTCTCCTCTCAAGCTGCAGTGACAGAGCGGTGGTAAGATGGTATATATTCCTTAAAAGAGAAGTCACAAGCCATTGAGAATGGGGCTGTACCCAAAAGTGTTTCACAGCTCTTGTTTCTTTTGAATTTGGGGGGGGTTGGTTTGGGGTTTTTGGCAAAGTGATGAGGGAGTGGGAGGGGGCCTCATTTAGTTGTGGGAATTTTGCTTTTTGTTCTTTGTTGCTTTTTTTTGCTTTTTTAAAATACACAATAAAGTCAATTCTGACTGAGAGTATCTGTTTCCTTTCTGTGTATGTAAAAATGTTATCATTCAAAAGTTGTTCAACATAGTTTCTTTGAATCTATAATGATGAGTGGTGCAGGCGCTGAGCTCCAGGATAGCAGTGCACCCAGGAATGATTTAATGGATTCTGTTCTCCTCCTGGTTTAATTAATTATAATTGTAGCAACTTTCCTTCATGGATTCTGAAGCTGTGAGCCAGCATGTGTTTCATTGTGTGCATATGTGTATTATTGATTTCAGTGGGATTCCTTACTTGAAAGTAGTGTCTTGGCCATTGAGAGCCAAGCGCTCAGCAAACACCCCGTTACATGCTGTAACACCAAGGAACAGCTCTGTGCTACGGATATGGTAAACTGAAACTCACAGAGGCTAGGCAAAGACTGAGATGTGGAGTCAAAATCTTCACTTTCCTAGGCCTGTATTTCAACCATGTAGTTATGTTGTATCCCATACAAATACTTTATTTAAATGCCAGCTTTCCTAAACTGCTCTTACTTGGGGGTTTTAAAGTGTTGTATTTCAAATGCAAGCCTTTTTTTCAGGGGTTCATCCCAGCTTAGGTCATCAGTGGAGTTGCTGTTTAGCACTCCTAAGGAGTAAAGTTCAAAGTCTGAAAAGATGGTCATCAGTTTTGGAAAAAATGTCCTGCTTCTGAGCCTCTATTTCCTTATTTTAAAACTGCAGGTAATTAAAATTTACTAATCCACTGAGGATTTGTGAGAGGAATTAACATTTGTGAAGTACTTAATCTTAAACTCTGTGTGAGTGTTTGTGCTCTCTTCAGTTCAGCAGTTGGACTATTGCTCAAGGCTGGGATGTCGTAGTGCTTCCTGAGCTCTCAGCATGGAGCATGGGCAGGATTTAGGAAACCTGGCTTAGCAGAAGAGACCAAAGTGGTATGGGGGCAGACCTCATGATCTTTGCCTTTCTCCACCTGGCTAGAAGACAGGTAGCAAGTCATCTACACCCCATCTTGCAGTAAGGTGTCTTCGCCTAAGAAACTGCTGTAGGACAGTTCTGGAAAAATACATGTTGGAAATGCAAATGCTCGCCTGAGCATATCAAGCCACTTTTAAGTTGCTAGTTACTAGTAATCATAGAAAAAAACATTTGCCAAAGATGAAATTTTGATTGTCATCTTAACACAGGAAAAGATGTCAGTGCAAGTTTAATGCATCTTCCGTTGCCCATTTGCTAGCTATTTATGTGGCTGATTTTCTGAAAACTTAATTAAGAAAAAAAAGAGCAAAATACTAATGCCATGTTCATGTTTTTCAATCACTTCTTAAAATCATCTGTACTAGAAATAGGTTTAAAATCTTAGCTTTAGTTACATAACCATGGGATGTCTTGCCTTAGCCTCTCTATTCACAACCTGTGGATCCAACAGCGGTTTGTCAGACACAGTGCTGTGCTGATTGTTGCTAAATTTTGAATAATTCCCACCACTGGCAATGCTTGTTGCCATTTTCGTGAACTATATGATTACCAATTTCAATAAATACTTGCAATTAGAAAACTGAATGGCTCTGAATACAAATAAGAAAAGTAGAGTGTTAACGCCATAAAAAGTTCTAGTATTAATTTATGACTCTTTCAGTTCAGCTAGAGTTGATGCTGTCTGTGCCTCTTGCTTTTCAGCTTCACGTGGTTCACTGGAACGCAGAAAAATATTCCAGTTTTGTTGAGGCAGCTCGTCAGTCAGATGGATTGGCAGTCATGGCTGTATTTCTGAAGGTAAGAAAAATATACTTCAGCCCCCAAATAAATCTGCAATATGAACCCAAAGGCATAACAGTGATGGTGTAATTATTGCAAAAGAAATGTTTGTTCTGTATGGGCATTTAATTGTAGTGTTTCCTTCATAATACATGAAGTATTATTTACTTGCAATATAGAAAGCTGTACTTCCTTTAATATTAAAAATAGATTAATAGATTTTCAGGACAGTGAGACTCTTCAGTTGGCCTCGTCTTCCCTCCTGTACAATGTAAGATGTAGAACATAATTTAGCTGCCTCTATCTAGATCACAGTAACTTGTGCTTGCCTAACATGTTTCTTTAAAAGGGTGATCTAATTTGGTTTGGATGCCTCGTTAAACACTTTTTTCTGCACTGATAGTTTCTTCTGAATAATAATTAAATGAACAAAATTAAAATAAAATGGAGAATTTCCTTCTGATTGTTATATACATCTTTGCCTCCTGCACATATTCTGAGATGAAATTCAAACCTTCCAACAGCTTCATTGGCCTCTGTATGAAGAAACAGATGGAAAAGGCACACTATCCACAACAAAGGATAGGGTTTTCATAAAATCCATGGTTTCTGCCTGGTGACTTCAGTTTCCTGGGGACAGGTAGTCCTGTGGGGCAGCTAGTGCAGGTGCTGTGGTGAAGGCAGTGATCAATTACATGCAGCAGCAGTTGCAAAGAACTGCTGTAGTAACTCTGTCTTTCCTTGAATCATTATAATGTAAACTGGAAGGTTTCACTAGATATCTTAGCACACAATTTCTGCTCAGCATGCATAACAATGTTTCTAAATTTCTTGCTGTTTTAAGTAATTCCAACTTCTGATAAAAGCCTGAAACCTTAAAGTTTCTCCATATAGAACATTATAAAAAATCTTTAATGTCCCTGCATTGTAATGTTCGTAAGTCTTTTGTAGCTTAAATAGTTACTATGATTGGACAGAGGTAAATACTGTCAGCAAGGGAGTGTGGATCTTCTCTGCATCCAGTCTCTAAGAGTCAGCTAGTCAAAGCCTCATTCTTGCAAAATCCATCAGATCTCACAGTCACTTAAACAAAGCCATATGAAACTGTTTCAGTATGTTTGCTTTCTGATCATTTATTTTTGCAATTTTTCTCCATAGCTCAAGCATTCCTTTTTTATCTCCCTTGTTTAATAGATTGGTGAATGCAACCCTCAGCTGAAGAAAATTACTGACCGCCTGGACACAATCAGAATCAAGGTGAACAAGTGCTTCTAAAGCACTCCTGCTTTAGATGGTTGCTTTAGTTTTGTTTTTGGTAACCTGGCTGCTAATCCCTTCAACTTCAAGTTCCCTACACCTTGCTTTCATAGCTATTCATATCTAACTCTGACTTGGGACAGTTTAGGAAACTTCTTGCTAAGTAAATTGAAAACCAGTAAACAAAAAATATTTTTATACAGTCAGAGATCAGAAGGAAAGGCACAGAATGTAGTCTTTGACCAACCCATTGCTGTGAGAATATTAACAGGAAAGGAATATGCGTCATGGGAAGCTGTGAAAAAGGAGGAAGGAAAAGTTTCCTCCTGTATTTTGCTGAGGTACAGGGTGAGAAATAAGCTATTGTTTGTGATAAAGAAATCAACCAGGCTCGCAGCATCACATTTCATACTGGCATCTCTGGCCTAGTAGCCCAAATAGGGGGAAGTAGTAGTAAGCCTGGGAAGAGTGAGTGGGGGATAACACAGTAACCTGTGGGGTTATTATGCTAGTGCCAAAAAGAGCACATTGGATGTCTAACATTTTCTCACCTCTTCCTCAAAACTTCATCCTGCAATCATTTGCAGCTATGGCGATTCTGTGCTAACGTGACTTCTTTGATGGTGTCCTGCTAGCATCAAAGACCCAGGCAGCAAAGCTGTCACAGAAGTAGAACCTCATCTAAAGGGCATTCCCTCACATGCTGTGATCATCCAGGATGCAGTCAGCCCACCCCATAATGGTGAAGCTCTGCCCCTTTGGCATGATTTATCTTGGGCTCTTGCTTTTAGATATTACTAGTGTTTGTTTTTGTTTGTTTGTTTGTTTGTTTGTTTTTAATTGTTAATGATTGTAAGGCACCAATGATCTTGCAAAAGAAGTAATTTGCTAAATATATTTAGTCTAGAACCACAACGATCTTCTTTTAATTTCCAGGGTAAAAGAGCACTATTCACAAACTTCGATCCTAGTTGTCTGCTTCCCAAATCCCTGGACTACTGGACTTACTTTGGCTCTCTCACCGTTCCACCTCTTCTTGAAAGTGTCATCTGGATTGTTCTGAGAGAGCCCATAAGTGTTTGTTCCGAACAGGTGCAATTTGTTTTCTAACTGCTATAGATATTTGCTTTTCTATAAGAACATATTTTGTGCAGACCTTAACATTGCATACATGTATCTTGTCAAATTTTCAAAGGACAAAATGTGTCTATCAAATTTATCGTGACTTCTTGTTGCCTTTCTTTGTGTATCAGCTATTGATTATCCATTTTTAAAAACGAACCAATATATATATATATATATATATATATATATATATATATATATATATATATATAACATTTATATATATAAATGTTGCAACAGTGACACCCAGTGGACTGATAATCTTCGCTTTGTTTCTCCCAGTGGAGAGATGCTGAAGTGTATCAGAGTACAGCAACTTTTAATATTGGAAGCTGATAAGTACATCACCTGTGATATGATCCATATGCTGGTCTCACTGTAAATCTCAGGATTTTTGCACCACAGCATTTGTCAAGTTCATGGTCAATATTACAAATACTTCAGTAAAATTCAATACGTTAGGCCATATAGTCAGCAAAACTGGTGATGTTTGCACAAGATCTTGAAATAGTTCACTGAAAGGGACTCTTGTTAGTCATGCAATCAGACCTCAAATTCTGTTTTTAACTGATTTTAAATTATGTATTCAGTCAGTGCTTCCATTTTTCTCATCTGTAGGTTTGAAAAGTTGCATCAAGATATGAATTTCCCAAATACAATCCATTGTTCAGGTCAAAAGGTTCTTACTTGGGCTAATCTAAAATTAATATACTCTAAAATATTGAGCATTATATGCATACACCCATGTGTAACTGCTTCAGAGGACACAGTATTGGAAAGGATGCAAAATACAGTTATTCTTTACTATTTCACAAATAGTAGCTATATCTTATGCATTAAAGTGTAAATGTGCTATATTCATATAAATATAAGCCTGCATAGAGTTAAAAATATTTTTTTTTACTAATGTTTGCCATTGTGATTCATACCATGACTCATACTGTTTGGCCATTTATTTTTATTTCTCAAATGTGTATTTCTTTGGGACTTTATAGTTTACTTGTCACTTTTTGGTGCACTTTTCAGATTGAAAGAAGTGAATAATAAATTTTAAGTTTTTAGGAACTTACAATGAGCCGAAGTGACATAGAATTATGAATATTAGCTGTAGAGGGGGGTAGAGGAAGATAAGATTAACCCTTTTTGCCCTTAATGCAGTTAAGATGCAATGTGCCATAAAACTCTGTGCACTATTAAAATGAAATTATTTTTGTGCTATCCTGCCCTTGGTAATGAAGAAATAAAGTAAGCTGGTGTATAGAAAAAGGAAGTATTGGAAATATTAGAAATTAGACAAAATACTAACTTCAGATCCTAATTCAGATTCCCATTTCCCAGGGTTTAGACATGGAATTCTGACCTGGGTTTCTCCTGAGATCAGATTAAGAAGAAAAGCTTATGCCTAGATGGAAATAACTGCCTGTTCTGTCTTCACTATAGGAAACAAATAATCCTTACATGTTACTCTTCATTCTGACATGTATCTCAGGTGATTTTCTTGTGAGTCATTGTTGTACATTTATGAGGACAGAAAAGGTGGAATTGCCATTCCACACATGCCATAGAAAAATACAGTTCAATTTTTCCCAGTGTAAAAAATGTGAGAAGTATCTTTAGTTTTTACTGCATGTTTTTTCATCAGTGTGAGCATGAGGGCTTCCTATTGAACCTTCTCTCTTAATTGCAGCTGGCCAAATTCCGCAGCCTCCTGAGCACTGCTGAAGATGAGGTCGCTTGCTGCTTGCTGCGAAACTATCGGCCTCCCCAGCCTCTAAAGGGACGAGAAGTCAGAAGAAATTGAAGGAGAAAAGCAAGAATGGGCCACCTCTGAAACCAAAGGCTGAATTA
Source organism: Aythya marila (assembly GCF_965140915.1). Lineage (NCBI taxonomy): Eukaryota > Metazoa > Chordata > Aves > Anseriformes > Anatidae > Aythya > Aythya marila. Next base: position 129,360,972 of record NC_139043.1, read on the forward strand.
ATTTTGATAGTTATATACTTTGTGATTTTTTTTTTGTGAGTTGTTATAACAAATAGGTGTTGTTTAATTATTGGTTACTATGCAGTCATTTCTCACAGACAAGCATGTCCTGAGTTTCTGTAGTTTCATCAATGATGTCAGCAGGTCCGAATGTGTTTGTGTGCATGGATATGGGAGCATAGAGGTACAGTGTTACATGCACAGAGGGTTATCATAAGGGTTAGATGTGGTGAAGGAGTTGTGTAGAATTTGCCACCACATTAGGATGGCATATCACTAAGAGGATCCCTTGTATTAAAGCATGTTCTGGGATTATTCTTGTGGTATCTAACATAACATTTAGCTTCTCTATAAGACTTTGTACTGTAGTTCTCATAGGAAAAACATTTCAAGGCTGACATAATTTCATTGCTGACTTCTGTGATATCATACCAAACTTCCTACAAAGAGCAGCAGTGACTAACAGCATTTAGGTAAAACATATCTGTATGATTCTTTTGTTCTGACTGCTTCAGAGCAGTTATGATGTACTGATCAAACATTTAAAAAAAAAAAAAAGTGAGGATTTGGTGTATTGTGGGATCATGTCAGATGGATTAGGTATTAGTGAATTCTGCCACATATAGTGGTGAAAATGTCCTTAACCTTGAAAAATGCAAGGTGGAAGGTCACAGAGGGATCTGTCAGTTCATGCCTAAATCCAGTCTGTTGCATCTATGATGAACTATAAGGGACTGTAGCAATATATCCATGTAGCATCAAACTCCTACTATTTCAGCGAGTACTCAGGAGACTGGGACAGCTCTCACTTTAGACTGATTCACACAAGACACCGTGAGTTGTGCCTGGAGCACAGCATTACTTGGGTACATAGCATCTCCTAGGTACCTGCTGACGTTCTGCTGACATAGCAGAACTTGGGTGGTTGCATTTCTATTCCGAGACCAAAGATAGCATCTAGAGCCAGCCAAAGAAATCAGAATCAAGACAATATCTAGTAAAAGATGAGTCTGTAGTAGCAACTTGAAATGTCTGTCATTATGGATTGACTTGAGCCTGTGTTTCTCTCAGGAGCTTTTGTTATTTGAATGTAATTATTCGTTTCAAGCCAAACTTATTTTTATTATTTTTAATGAACTTGCTGTAGGATGTAGCTTAGTATAGGTAGATTACCTTAAGATTGTGAGAATTAAATAATGAAAACCAGTAGTACCAGAGAGAGGTGGAAGGTGGTTTCATGGACAGGGACTGTCACCACTCTGTGTAGTACCTTCGACCTCATCTTCCATGACTGCTCTCCATTAATTTTTTGTTTTGTTTGTTTTGTTTTGTTTTTGTTTTTACATAGGTTTTATATGCTGTGCCTCTTGCCAGGTCTTTTTATTTTAGATGGACAAATATGAGGGAAATTACTGACAGAATTTACTTTATATACCTTCTTTTAACTGAATAAAATAGATAGTCATAGATATTTTAGCTTAGTTGAAGATAGGTTGATTTTTTTTTTTTTTTGTCCTCTCCTACCCAGAATACAGGTACTATTGATGCAAGGTCTCTCAGTGCCTTCTGAATGTTTTCTGAAGGAATGAACACAGATTGACTAGGGGAAAAGTAAAAGGCATTTGGCAGCAACAGATACAAGTATTAACCAAAAGGGAAAAACCTGCCAGCACTTTTTGTTTCCTGGCATGGGGAGAAGAATGCAGCTGAAAGGACCCCAGGCTGCTACTTTCTGAATAAGGATGTCTGCAAGGTGTGAATGGAGACAGTGTGAGTGTGCTGTGTGTTTTCACACCCTTTTTTAGATTTAGTGTTGGATCTGATATATTTTGCCAATCATGTAAGTAGCTGCAGAAAATGAATAAAATGTTTATAAATTGCATTAAGATTATAAAATTTATTTGCCTGAGAAGATAAAGTAACAAGGCTACTGCTTCATATCAGAAGCCAAACTTTTACATGTTTTTTATGTATTTAAAAAACAGTGGAGTTGACCAGTGGTTTGATATTTATGAGGATTTTATCAAAATTAAAAAAAAAAAAATAAAAAATGAATGTGTCTTGTATTTTCTAACAAGGACATTAAAGTTTTACTGAGCAGCCTGCAGTTTTTTAACAGTAGATCTAGTTTTGGAAAATACCTAGAAAATGTCATCCCTCCTTTGAAATCTATCTTTGGGCAGTCTAGCGTTAGGTATCTTTTTATGTTCCAAGTAAAGTATCTTTGGCATTGTTAAGACATTCAGTCAATTATACTTCTAACTATTTATATAGAGTTATGCAAATAAGTTTTAGAAGACATTATTCATGGTAATTCTAATGTGGGGATGCTATTTTTGCATTAGGCTGACATAGCACAGTTTTACGTCTGGGCTGAAAGCTGGTGACATTTGAAAAGACAAGAAATTCTCAATTGACTGAAATCCATTGGGAACAGCTTCCCGGATTATCCTTCTACTGTGACTGACAGGTCAGACCTAGTCCTAGCACTGAGCACACTGAGCATACTGGGTTGCATCCCCAGTCACTAACTCAACAGTCAACCTGTAGTACTGAGTCTACCAGACTACTAGCTGTGTGCTCCCAGGGAGCCAAGTCTCAAGTGTGGGTTCTATGCTATTGTAACATGATTTTAGAGCAGACAATGCTAAAATATGTCATGGCCCCTGACCCCCCACTTCCTCCCCCAACTGCAGATCTCTTTGATCAACTAGTTACCCTCTGACACACTTGGATCCTTTATATGAAGAACAATGCAATGCTCAATGACCAAAAAAACATATAGGGCATTTGCTGAAAAGAGTGTCTGTCAAGAGTTGTATACAGCTGGATGACTGGCCACCCATAAACTTATTCTCAGAATTAAATAAATTGTAGTAGATCCTTGGGGTCAACTCTGCTGTTTTTGGCACAGGAGGGAAGCAGTGCACTCCGCTGTTTATAGTCTTTGCAAGTCATGCTCATAATGTCTTTCACATTACACAGGCAGAGTTTAACAACAGCCGATATTTTTCTTTATATTGAAGTAAAAACCTGGGAAGTATGCTGTCTTTCCTTCTGAAGAACAGGGGCCTGAAGATGAAGTAGTTTGCTGCCATACACCTACTTGTTTTGTCCCTCTCCATTGTGTTAACAAACAGGTCTTTGCTGGCCTTCCAGATATGAACTAGGACCTAAAAGAATTCAAAGAATCAATTGTGGGAAAAAAAAAAAAATATATATATATATATATATATATAATAAAAAGTCTTCCAGGTATTTGATTTTAAAATAATTTTACTGAAGTAGAACATGGGATATGAATAAAGTAATGTAATAGAAATGGATATATAATACATTTTTAATAGACTTAATAGAAAGGAAAGCCAGGATCCAGATTCTTGTAAACTTTTAGCTAAGTATGAAGCAGACCACTAGAGATGAACCTTGCCTTCAGATGTTAAAAGTTGCAAACAATTGAGGGACCTATGGCAAGTTGCAGCATTTGTATAAGTGCCAAAAGAATGCTGCTCTAGAGCAGTTTGTTTCTTTTATGATGTATTAAATAGTATAAAAAAGCATTGTGGCAATCATCCCACAAAAATCTGGTAGAATTTTATTTCGTACAACTCTCTGCATTAAGATCATCTGCTTGTTTTTCATATTAAGTCTTTCCACTGTTTGTACAGATCTAACCTAGCAGAGTTTTGGTCTATGACTCAATTTCTTAGATACTGTCAAGTCCATACTTTTTATTCATGAAGTTCTTCCTTTATGAAAAGATGGCCTTTTCTGGATGTCTGCAATTTTGGTGAGACAGGTGATAACACTGCAGTGTATAAATAAAATGTTTCTAAATTAGTATTGTGTTTCCAATTTCCATCAGCCTCACCATCATTCATGAAGAGTAAAAGGTTTCACTGTGGTGAACCATTTCCATGTGTGATCTTTGTTGACTTCATTTGTGCAGCAGAGTTTGGAGACAGTAGACTTCTCTGAAAGGAGTGTGCCTGACTCTCTTAGGAAAAAGAAGATTCCACATAACAGAATTGACATGCTGCAGAGACAATTCCTGTGTCAACTCTATTTTATCAAATTTCACCCACATACTTGTGTAGATACATTTGAATAATTCAGAAACGATCCTGACATTTCTGTTTTTCAAATGTAAATCATACGGGTCACATGGAACAAAAAGATGAAATGCACTTTTTGTGAAGATCTGATTTAGATTTTTTACTGTGTCTCTGATTTGAAAATATTTTGAATAAAGCACCACGCCAACATTTTGCTTTTTATTTTTCTCTTGTTTACAATTGCATAAACAGACTGAAATATGTTCTCAATTAAATTAAAAACAAAACAAAGCAACAACAACAAAAAACACTTTGGCCTTTTTGAGGAAAACAAGGCACTACAGCATCCTTGCTGATCAAAACTTTTTTTTTTTTTTTTCAGAGAGTCTGGTTTTTGATTTCTGTTTTCCTTTTGTCCTATTCAAACTCCAGCTTCTCATATATTTTTTGATTTCATGAGTAAAACGTTTACCTGGAAATCACTAATGGTATAAACATACAAACATACAAACTTACATTTCAAAATTGTTTTAAAATTCCCATTGTAATACCAAAAAACAGAGACACAGGTATGGATAATCAAAAGAATGCTGTGTCCCCAGGTCTGCAGAATCCAATAAATTGCTGAAGATGTTTTAAATAGTATTTCTGTTACCTGTTTGACTGCAAATATAACTAAGAACAATTTCTTACTGGTATTGTGACATCAAACTAACTGTACAAGAGTTGTAGTACCACGCTATTCAACAACAGGTTTGATTTTGAAGTCTGTTAAAAATGTCTGCAGAGACTAGCCAAAGAACTTCTAGCCTGCTGCCCCCAAAAAAAGATTTCAACATTTCAAAATAGTTTAGCTCATCTTCAAAACTAGTCCATAGAAACTTGATCAGACAAACCACAGAAGCAAAACCCAGAACAAACCCTTCCCTGAACACCTGCTGCAGCAAACTTATTTGAATTAGTTTTGAACTGACTGAAACATAGTAATGGCTGTATATGGCAAAATCAAAGTAAAACTGTTAATAATTTTTGAGTTGCTGTAACATGGTGTGTTGTATTTTCAGCAAGTATCCTCAGCAAATTCTTGAAATGGTCTCATCTGTATGCACTGCCTGATGGTGTTAATGTAATTACTGTTCCTAAATATAGTTCCTAAAATGTTTAGAAAGAATACTGAACAATATATGTTTTCTCTGTATATACACTTATCTATATATGCTTTATATACTATATACATATTACATGTGTATCGACACAGAAACCCTATAGGAAGAGCTGGAGATTGACTCTATGACTCTAGAACAGAGCAGCTTGTGTTTAGTGTTATGGCGTTGAGCTGAAACTGGATCACATCAGCCTCTTGAAATCTACAGTCAAGGTCCTAGAGAGGCTTTGGCGTTGCTTGTGGAGAGTATCGGGACAGCTACATTCAACAAGCAAGTATGTAAGAATGAAAAATGCACAGTGTTGATGCTATGCTACCTCCACAGAAGCTGTGTCTCCTGAACACTGGGGATTGCCCAGCACTCTCATGTACCGGCAAACAGTGCCAATGTTAAAAAACAAACAAACAAACAAACAAACCTCCATTTTGACATGTGCTCTGGAAATAGATGGATGACTAATTGAGGAAAGAGGTATTGGGTTTGAAAATACCATTATAGACTAAATTATATTCAATAGTGTAAAATGTTGAGCTGAATGTGAACAACTGAGCAGGGAGCCCTGAAGGAGAAGAAAAATGCTGAAGACGGGAGGAGCATGACCACCAAAAATACTCTTCAGGGAAAGATCTGCTTTGCAGATTGCTCTTGCCGATAGGTGTCACTGCGAATAAAGCGTTGGCCTGGCTGCCAGGTGGCCGTGGGCACTGCAGCCCCAGTAGTGCCCTGCGGCCTCCAGGCATGGCCTGCGGACAGGAGGGGAGTGTCAGTACCTTGCGGAGTTTGGGGCTTATTTCCATTCGCAAAAGGGAAAAAGATTATATAAAAACTAAACGATGACTTTTAGATGAAACCAAAAGCACCATGTGGATTTAAAGGACCATATTGGGGTGAAACTGTACTTAAATGCTCACTTGTTCCTTGTAAGCAGTTACCACTGCATAGTGCCACATATGCCTCACGCTGTACTCCAGAAACAGCCACTATATGGTTAAGTTTTTGTGTTTCCTTCTAGCTGGATTTTACTCCCCCAGGCATCAAAAGAAGTGTATATACTTAATTTGTCTGGTCAGGTCAACACTACCAAGCCAGCTCTGTAGGCCCACCATGACTTGACTTGGTTGGGCAGTGGCAACCAAAGCAGCTGGGCAGAATGTGGGCAGAAGGTGACACTGCGGCCACGGCTCTAGGGGCAAGCTCTGTGCAAGGACAAACACATGCAGGAAATACAAATGAGCACAGATGATTATCCCTGCACAGATCTTGTTTGCAATTGTACCAATGACAGTTCATTTAGAAAATCTGGCCAGCTATTTAAAAAAAGTTTCTGGTTCAGTTTTCTGATTCAGGTGAACTGTGGTGCTGCCTTCAGCTGTGGCACAGCTCCCACCTCATTCTCTGTGAAATTCCAGAAAGCAGGTGCCAACCTGTCTCTCCCATTTATGAGACATCTAAGCACTACTTTTAGAGCCCTGGACATGCTTCTTAGTTCCTATAAGTAAACCTCAAATGAGGATTAGCTGGAAATAGATCTGTGTGGTTACAGAAAGATGGAAGCTGTAAGCATGGACAGGACAATAAACAATTGTTTCTTTCTGGGGTGTTATTATTATTATCATTATTATTTATTGGATAACTGGCATTTTAACCACTGATCTGTGTTTCAGTTTCGGTGGCAGTGTGTGGAGGGTATATACAACCTACATAGCCCCATCTCTGTGTTACTGCAATCAGGAAGTAATCTAGCCCTGCAACATGGCCACCTAATAGCAGAGTGGGAACACCCAAGATATCGGAGCTGAACAGCACTCGAGAATACCCACTGCTTGTGTGTGATATTGCTTAAATAATGTAGAGGCCTCAAGATTGTGCTTCATTTTTCCCTAGTGACTAGTGAGGGTGTGTTGCATCATGACAGTGTGTTTGGGAATGTTTGTTTGTAGTTTATGACAAAGTAATTCCCTGTATGTTGTGGAGTCGCTTGCACTAAGCTCCTGCTAAAACTCGTTGAAAATTAAGAAAGATCAAAGATTAAACACAAGAATTTTCTCTTGTATTTTGCATATGGTAATTGATGCAAGAAGAAAATGTGACTGTCTGAACTTCTTTGCCTCAAAATAAAGAAAGATCCACATATTTTTCTGAAAAGTGTTTATTGCTGCTCATTTGTGTTTTACATGGTGTTGCTTGTATGGATGTACTAGGTTTCTTTTCTCTTAGGGCTTAAGGCTATCTCCAGCCTCTTTGGAGTTAGTAGTCATCCCAGTCTGGGCACTGGGTCAACTATTTAACATGCAGATCTTTGAGTGTTGAGATGTGCTTCACTCCTAGTACTTAGCACTCTTTCCTTGGTAGGCATTGTACAAACATTACCGAATGCTTCTTATTGGCAGTTAGTGTTACCTTTCTTGTTTCGCAGGGGGAAAGCTATCCAGCCAAAGTTTAAAACCACTAACCAAATCAATGGCTAGATAGCTAAAAAGATTTTGTGTTTTATTTTATTTATTTATTTATTTTTTTTGCATTTTATTGTAGCCATCACTTTTATTTTCTGGGTTTACAGAGAGGAATAATATCACACCCACAATGTAAATACTATCCAGTTACAGAAGTGAAGTGTTCACGTTGAAAGCAGTGTAGCAGATGCCTCCTGATGGACTCCTTCAAAGCCTCCAGAGAAAAAATCAAGCATGTCTGCTGTGCTTTGCAGCAGAACTTAAGAGCTATGCCTATCATGTTAAATAAAAACTAGGGCCCATTTTCTGGTCCTGGAAAAAAAAGGCATGTGCAGCTGAACTTTCCTGGGTATCTTCCTCTGTATGGTCTATTGGGAACCTTGACTTCACCACATCTGGGCTCTCTCACAGAGTGCTGTAGCTGACATTTGCCAAAACTGTGCTGAGGAGCTTTCTAGCAATAGTTAACCATGGCCAAATCATGTCCCTCTCTAGTTGCTCATATGAAGGGCCATGGCTAACATTTCTGGTGTTTGTTAGGAGTGCCCTGCACAGCTCTGCCACCTGGGACTTCACCAGTGGCCTCTTTCCTTTCTGAGTCCTCATGGAGTACCTGTGTGACAACTTGTCCCCATTCAGTCTGGACATTTAACTCTCTGTCAGCTGGCTGCTTCATGGGCACCACTGCACACAGCATTCCAGCACATTCCAGTCTTATAAACGAGAGACGCAGGCAGGCATATGCTTTTTGGAATTCTTATTGGATTTAGCCACCAGCAGTCAGCCCAGGTTTCATTTTAGGTGCCAAAATGAATCTTCAAAATCCTGTTGTAAGTCTTTCTTGTGTTTCTCCTTACTTGTGAAATTTCTGTTAACGCTTGTTCTGCTTATAAGTCTGTTGTCTTTCAGCAGAAATTTAAAGTTTTTGTGACTTTTGTGTCACAAAAGCCAGCACATAAATGAATGTTGATTTAACTATAGGAACAGCCACCATCTTCATTAGGTATGCAGTCAGACTAAAACCAGATGGTCCTGCAGTCAAAACCTGCAGTCAAAGTGTGCGGGTGAGATTAAGGAAGATGAGAGCAATTACAAATTGGGTACCCTCTTCTTTTTCTATGAGGAAAGAGGGAGCCTTCCTGTTCACAGAAAGCCTGGAAACCTGGATGTGTAAGACATGACTTCAGGTCAGGGGCAGATCATATATTTGTCTCATGGAGAGCAATGGAAGGTGTTTTTGGAAAGCTGTGTTTTAATAGTAGGTCTGATCTAGGAGGCTGAGCCACCTCCAGCATGGGAGATCTAAGCAGAATCCCTGTTCTCTTCCTAACATCACACCATTTTTCTTTGTAGCTTTGCAGTAGTCATATCAAGTCAGTATTTTCAAACTGGTACTTAACTCCTTGTTTAGACATTTAAAAACCAGGTTTTAATTTCCATGATATACTGACTACCTAAGAAATCTCCTACTTAATGGTAGCTCCAGCCCTGTAGCAATACCGGTCACTTTTTTTGTTATGCTTACAGATTTCAAAGCATAACCTTTGTGAACAATGGTTTGGTAGTTGCTCAATCTTATCATTTGTCTAACCATGCCATTGGAGTAATTGGATACCACTATTCTTGGAGATCTACAGAATATGAATATAGATACTGTGTATGTCACGGCCTTGACCACAATTAGGTTTTAATATTTACTATTTTATACTTACAGCGTTGTTATATTGAAGCATTTATTTGAATTCAGTCTATGTTCTTTTCACAACTTGTACTATTACAGAAATCAGATTTCAGACTGGCCTATAGCTTGATCTCCTGTACGTAAGTGTCTGGTGCTTGAGCCAAACATCTGTTCTCCACCTCCCTCTCATCAATCAAATATGCTTGAATGAGTTAAAATGTCACTTGAAGAAAGAAATACACATACAACAAATACTTGGAAGGAAGGCTAAGGGATCAGAGGATAGGTCAGCAATGTTCATACCAGGGAAAACTAGGAGGCCAGAAGCAGGGTACAATGAGTGAAATAGGAAACAATTCTGTAGGTCTTGGCAAAGCTTTCATTTGCAATAATTATCTAAAGCTGTCTGGAGGCTTTCTCTGGAGCCTTTCTTTCCCTTCACCAAATGATGAAATAATCCAAGTTACAAACTTCGCAGTGGGACATGTAATGGAAATGCAAAATGCATTGTTCGCTAGCAGCCTTGTAAAGTCTTGCCTAATCCTACAGGGCTTGTTTAAGGGCTGAAAGCACTCTGAATAGTAGAAGGAGAGTGACCATTTCAGGCATTTCACTTGCATTTCTCTCTCTCTCTCTTTTTTTTTTTTTTTTTTTTTTTTTTTTTTTTAGATAGAAGACATGATGGCTACTTTGGACCTTGCCTCAAGTAAATGTTGCCATGGCAGAAATGGCCTGTATGGTACCATGAAAATAATTAAAAAACAAGTGTTTGTTTTTGTTATGGGATATTAGACCACACATCACAGTAGTGCAAATCCATAGAAGACTACTTCTTTGGTGAAAGAAGGAGGGGAAGTTCCCTAGAGGACTGCAGGGAAGCCAAATTCTTTGCACAGGTGCAGCTGTGAATATCTCTTTCTCAGTCTTCCTCATGAGAAACCTCTCCATAAGACAGTAGTGGTCCTATTGCATCAGTTACTCATGGTTCTTGGTGCCACTGCTGCCAGGTCTGATCTAACACATTTTCCAAGGGTAAATCTAAATATTTCCTGACAGCACATTGTTGGTGTGCCAAGGTTAGCATCTTATCATGAGGAAGCAGTTTGCTTGTAAGGGGTGGTCAAGGTGACAAGATTGCCCCAACCCTCCAGCTGAAGGAGCAAGTTTACAACAGGGCAGGAGAGAATATATTCAGAGGTTCCATTTATTAAAACATTGGCAGTGGGTGATTTACTCTTTCATATTGATCCATGTTATTACATTTGTCTGGTAACCGAATGTCCCAGAGAGTGATGGGGTTTTATTGCATGAGATTTTGGCCTGCCAGACACTATTTTTTCTAGTCTTTCAGCCTCATTCACTGCTTTATCCTATACAGCTTTAATCAACAGGAGGTTTGCTACAGATTTCAGTGAGAATAAGAGCAGTCCGAGTCACAGCTTTGACAGCCTCTATTAGCTTCTGTTGAACCATCTTATCTAGATACTTGAGAGCAAAGCATGCATTTGGAAAAAGGCTGTAGGAAACACTGAAAGAAATTATATCAATTAGACAAAGCTGTATAAGTGTAGAGCTTTACCTCCTCTGGGGCAGCTGCCTGTGTGCTGAGGGGGAACCAGCTTTCCACAAACACTGCCCTGCATTAGATGCCAAAAATGAAGGTGCGCTGTCTCAAAAAAAGCACATCCTCATGCTGCCAGTATTCCTGTGCAGAGATAGTGATTTTGTGACCAAAAGGTGAAAAATACTGTTTAGGAAACTGCCTTGTCTAACACTGGCAACATTGTGCTTGTCTACACAGGGGTGAGCCCAGCGGCCAGCAGCCTTGTCCGTGACTAAATTCAGCCACATGTCTGCAGCCAGGGCCTGGCCAGGGCCATGCAGAGATAAGCCATGGGCCTGTCCTTCAGGCCATGCTCTGTGGCCCCATTTCGGAGGAATCACACTGCTTCCCCTGCTGTATTCAGTTACAGACGTGTCACTCCAGCAGCCGTCACCCCCCCCCCCCCCGGGTGACACACTCTGAGGGCCGCTGGGCCAGTGACACGTTTGGTCTCCCCTCTGCCATTCCTTGGGGTTTCTCCTGCTTGGGTGGCATTGGCTTCAGTTCACGGGGCTCCCGAGGAGGGGTGAACACTGTTCAAAGATTCCAGCCCCTCGATTTCCCAGATTTATCCAAATGCCAGCGGTAGTGCTTCACAGACAAAATAGGAAGTGAATGTAACGGGCATACAGCGGGGATCAGGTGGAGATAGTTTTGCAGTGAGGGAAGCAACCATTTTGGGTTGCATGCACTGAAAGCACTGCGGCTGTTGCTGGTTTTGCAGTAGCACGGGCGTCTCCAGACCCCTTGGGATGTGGGAACCCCACAGCAGCACCACTGCCTGCATGCCCTCTGGGGATACCTTGGTGACAAAGGGGTTCCTTGAGGCAGCAGGTGCCTTGTTGTCTCCCAAGCTCCTTCTTCAGCACCCTTCTTGAGGAACCTCAGACCATTGGCTGGCCTAGCACTGTATCCAATAGCTCTTAAAGAAATTAGTCACAGTATATTGTATGGGCATGAACATCACCCTGTAGGTGCATGTTTACTACAGATATGCTGTTTTAGATTACTTAGCTCTTGCTATACTATGGTGAACTTTTTGGTATAAATTAGTTTGCTGATTTTAAAGTGTTTATGGTGCTATATCTCAGTTACCTCATAGAACTGGAAAAGATGTAATGCCTACAGATTAAGCAGTCAAAATAAATGCTTTTTATTTGAGCTCTGTGCCAATACAATATAAAACAAAACAAAAACAAATAAACAAAAAAAGAGAATAAAGGATGCAATTAAGCTATAATGAATTCACTTAGCATAGGTAGCAATGCATTATGAATCCTTGTTGCATTTTTTCAGCTAATGTTTCCACTACCCAATGTTGTTGTTAGCTGCCTCCACACTCTCTGTTTCATGTCCTGTGCTGTTGGGCTTGCTTAGCAGTACAGTCCCTGCACTATTGTATCTTGTACAGAGTGGATTAGAGCTGTGGAATATTCCCCGTAAGACAAGGTCTTCCCTTTTCCAAGAGATCTATAAACCCTGTGGTAAAAATCCATAGACTCTGTCATGAACCATTACTTAGGCCTCCTTAGACTATCACATCTACAAAGTTTTATCAGTTCCCTCAACATAAAGGAAAAGTTGAACTAGGAAAGCCTTTCTAAAGAAAAAAATGAATATGGAACAGTAATCATTCAAATTTTGTCTTATAAACCCAAAAAAGGAGTCCTAGTTAACATGCCTGACAGAGTTCCAGATGAAAGGTGTTGCTGGAGCCTGACCTGAAGCCTGTTCTGCTGATCAGATGTGAAATGCTAAATGGAACTACTGTTTCACAGCTGTAGAGCTATGAGGGAACTTTATTTTAGCAGAGTTACTCTATTTTGTAACTCTTTGCACAATGAAGAGATGCTTAGCAGAAGTTCTCCAGAAGAGTTGTTTAAGTGGTAGCTTGCCATTTACTTGTATTTGGGACTGTGAGTGATTTACTGTAGGGTTTGGCTATGATGCACTGCACAGATACCAATATTTTTATGTATGGATAAAATATTGAGCAGCAAATGAGAAAATGATTAATTCTGGTTAAAAAAAAAAAAAAAAAAAAAAAAAGAGAGAGAGAGAGAGAAAATGTTATTCTTAAAAGAAGATTTAAAATATTTATGTTTTTCTATGTAGTTTTATTAAATCTTTGACACTGAGAAATCATCCATTCAAATGACTGAACTAAGCAATTTTCCTTTCTCTCTTTTATATTGACAGCAGGTATCAGTAGTTGTCAACAGAGTGATAGTTTTATGCCTTAAAATATAATCCTGTTTGAATTTTGTTCTCTTTCTTTGTTCTAAAGATAAGAGAGCTCTGCTTCACTGGTAGTCAAAGTCTAGAGATACTATGAAATGAGTTTGCCTTTCCTTGATCAAATCAAGGACATTTCCGTTGCCTTACAGTTTCATAGACTATGAATTGCTTATTCATTTTCTTGGTTGTCATAAGCAGATCCATTTGATTTTCACAGTCGTTCCTACTTAATATTTTCACTTGTATTTTATTAAAGTAATTTTCCAGAGGAGTTGCACAAAAAGAAATAGGGTGTAGTCATTTATGTTGGAGATGAGCTTGAGATGAACCAGTAGATCCAGCTGCCCACCTTCTGTCACCCTTCTTCACATGTGCAAATGTCTCCAGCTGATCGAAACCACAGGTCTCATGCCCATGCTGAACCTGAGAAATTGCAAGATATAGCTTCAGAACACCTGTGAAAGAGCTTTTAGAGAGAATCTGAACAAAACATCTCCTTTTAGCTCTGCCTAATAGATGTTTCAATTTCTTAAATGTATGCCCATTGTGATCATTTTGTGAAGTTTATTATTTTTTTGTTATCACGAGGAAAACACCTCCTCTGAAACCAGTCCAACAGATACAGCTGTGCTTCTACCCTCGCTTTTCCCAGAAGCATTATTTTTTGAGAACTGAGAGCAATGAAAATTATTATCTTCCTGTTCACAGATAATATTAACATAGCTTAATGAAGGTACTTCATTGTTTCAGTTAAATAACATTCAAGTTGCATAACAGAGCTACCTGGAAACCTAATTTCTATTCTAGTGCTTCATGTTGTTCCTTGCAGAGTCTGACCTTATCTTGTTCAGAGCTTTGCCACCGCTGGCTATTAAATAATTCAGTTGTCACTGTGGAGCCCTTTGCAAAGCTGGGTGCTGCTCTCCTTGAGAAACAGTGAACCTGATGGTGCTTTATTTTTGCATGGCTATATGTGTGTACATATATGTAATTCTTCATTAGATGCTGCAGTTGGAATAAAACAGTAATTATTGCATAATTTCTTTGAAAACAATGATAGCACAGCACTGGTACAATACTGTTCCATTTCAAGGTCCTTTTATTTATTAATTTAATTTCAATTAAGTGTATATCAGGTAAACTGGAAAAAGAAACCAGTTTTATTAGCTAAAACAATAGCCATTAGTAATTGCCATTAACAGAAGCAATTTAATTGAAAAAAAAAAGCAACAAACAAACAAAAAAAAAAACCACATCTGATACGGTTGCATACACTCTCCTTGTGCAATGCTGAGTACCAATTAATTTCACTCTCAACATTTACTTTGCTTCTTATCACCATGGTTTACTTAGCACATCAGAAGGAATGTGAAGATTAATTAAAAACTATAAAGTTCATTTCACGCATTAAAAATTAAAGTACATTTCATGCATTAAAACACATTAGTTTCCTCTTACAAAAACAGTATAGATTAATTTCAGTAAAAACAGTAGCCTAATGGTACAATGAATTACAACAGCTCCTGGCAGGACAGCAATATTGCAGCTAAGAACATGAATGTTTTCATTTCTCTGGTAGATTTTTCCATGGCCCTTTTTATAGACGTGGTGCTTTTGATGAATAGGCTGTTCTCCAGGTTTGCTTTGGTCGACTGGAATTAGCCTCTCAGCACTCTGCCTTTCAGTGACGGGGTTGCCAGTGTTTGCTCAGTATGGGAAAAGGTATTTCCCCTTCAGCAAAAGGCAGGATTGTGGGGAACTGGGCCAGCTAAATACCATGAGGAATGAGAGAATGTATGCAGCTTTGTGCTTTTATACTGCACATCAGAAAGAAATTGTTATAGTTCCCAATGACCTTTTTATTTTTTAAAAATAAATAAAGCTTCATTATATTGAATTAATCCAGTGGTGAATAAAAATTATGCTGCTACACACTGGAATGAGTGATTTGGATATTCTATTCACCCCTATGCTGGGTTACCACAGAAACATTCAAACACTGCTGCCACTGTGCTGTCCCCTATGTAAAAAGGTTTGATAAGATACAAATATTGCTGGTTATGAAAGTAAAAAACAACACCTTCAAACTAATTCAACTTCTCTTTTTTTCAAAGCCAGGTCAGATATGGCTTTGGGCAACCTGATCTGGTGGGAGGTGTCTCTGCCCATGACAGGGGAGTTGGCAATAGGTGATCTTTAAGGTTGCCTCCAACCCAAACCATTCTGTGATTCTGTGATTCTTTAAACATTGCTTTTTATGTCTAGTTATTTGTACTCAACTTGTGTCCTGTACCCATTGAGTAGCCCAATTAATAAAACCTTCTATGAGTAATAAGGATCATAGATAAGGATCATATCGAAATATACCAAATATATTTTTACATGCTTGCTTTTTATTTTCAAAGATTCAAAGTACTTAACTAGCCTTATCTGGAGAGATAATTCAAACACCTTTGGAAAGATAGGTGGCAGTAATTTAACACAGTTTCATAAGAGTTTAGAGAAAAATTAATACTTTATTCAGTAAGGCTAGTGAGGGAGTTTTAGCTTGTCTGACAGTGTTAGGAAATGGTAAGCAGCCAGTGCAGCTCCTAACCAGCTTATAGCACTGCACCCTGGCTGTTTGGTCTTGTGGCACACCACAAAATCCCCTACTCAGACAGGTTTGGGGTTTAGATTTGATATAAATATGCATTTTGAGACTTTATTTTGGGAAGTCTTGTAGCAATGGAGATGGGAAGAACTACTGTTCTGGGAGATGCAGCAATACAAAGAAGTTTAAATAAGCAAACCACCTGTGCCTGAGCGATGGAAATAACTCCGCAAATCTGAAGTCACCCTATCTCAGTCCCTACAAGACTTTGCAAGGTATGAGTAGCCTAACCAGGCTGAGGCAGAATCATAAATGTTATCAAGAACAATAATGCTGTATAAAGATTATACTGATTTTATTATAAAAATGAGACAAACTGACCTAATAAAACACAGCAATACATTCTAATATGATAGTGTCCCAGTAGCTAAAAGACACAAAAGGCCTTGGTCTTTGCAGTGCTATACCTGGTCTGAGCTGGTAGGAATAGGCTCTTCAAGGATAATCCAGATTACATTCTCATGGAGGGGAGGATGAGTCAGGGAGCAATTGTAGGTTCAGTAATCCAAAGATTTAGGCAGTGAGCTTGAAGAATCAAAATCAGAAAATTGAGCTTGCTTACCCTATGGATGATATGCTGGTTAAATGAGACCCACAAGTAAGATATGATTTACTTAAAATCTCAGGCTGCAGGGGAGTACGTTCCTGCATCACAAGAGATCATTGCAAAACACTAGTGTTTTCTCATAGCAGCAGAGGTGAATCACTTACCCTAGTGACAAGTTTAACACCGAGGTACATTGAGGCACCGACAACAATGAGAAGCATTACTTTAAAAAACAAACAAACAAACAAACAAAAAAACTTCCATCTATCCCTTTCCCCCAATAGTATCAGATACTGAAGAGTTCAGTCATCATTAACTAAAGGGTTTCTGTTTTCAAGATACTGAACTCTGTGCTCCTGAGCAAGCAAAACACTTCAGTATATAATTAGTTTTCAGCTGCCTGTTGAGGTTAATGGGAGGATTCACACATGTTGATGTTTGCATATCCATGGTCTACATTTTTAAAATCCTATGGGAAGTGCTGTATTGTGTTTTTAATGTGCCTCACTAAAACTCAGATATTCAGATCCTATCTCAGATTATTTTGTACCTCTATCAGAGGCTTAACAGCTATTATTTTGTAAATCTTGAGCCCTCAATTTACAAGATTAAAGAAAAGTACAGTTATTTCTTCTCCCTCTTCTCCTTCCCTCAACTGAGCAAAACTTACAGTTGCAAGGCTGTGCTGCTGATGGATGCCATGGGTAAATTTAAATAGACAGAGGAATGGGTGAAAGCACAGGATTAGTTAGGAACCAGGAAATTTGTACTCTTACAAAGAGAACCCATAGCTTCAGGATGGAGCCCCAAGGATACATAATATCTTATGATATCCCATAAACTCATGCTCAGGAACATGCTTTCAGCCCCTTTTCTCAACAGCCTCCTTCAGCTGAACCTTTGCATTATTGCAAAGTCTTCAAAAAGACAGATGGCATAAATGTTGGCATAAGATGGCATGATGGCATAAGATACCCTTCAGGTTTTCATTGCAAGAACTAAGCTGTAAATAAAAAAATACTTTAAAAATCCTAATGCCTGACAGTAGTTTTATTCAAAGAGAACCAAGAATAATCTTTACAAATATTGATAAATTTAGTTTTGCAAACCCTCCATGAATGAGATAAAATTTAGAACTTTGAGGAAATAATTTTTGCTTTTGTTTGGCAGGGTAATACAAACTGTGGTGGGAATACTAAACTTTAGTTCGGAAGTGTATGATTGCTTTGTTTTCAGTATGTCATTAACTGACCTTCAGGAAAACAGTTACAATTGCCATGCCATCCACCTCATCAAAAGACTTAGCTATATTTGAGTACTTGAGTGAAAAAGATGAAGCTAAAAAGCAATTAACAGGATCATTTTTACTAGTTCTGTCACAAAGAAATGCTGCAATTTGTGTACAATACTGACAAATGCCACTCTGCACTCGCAGGGATCTCTCTGATCATGAAACTGAGAATGTGCTTGCAAACACCTGTTGATTTATGGGTTCTACTGAATTGCTCCGACATTGTCAGTGCCCATATCCAGGCTTTATGTTCGAGTAGGCAGATCTGCACATATTCCTGACAGCAATTTAGGGGTAAGTACATAAAGATGTGGAAATCACAACCTACAGGGATATATATTTTTTCTAACTCTACTGCTAACAGTCTCTTGTGCATGCCTCCACTTCCATGTCTTTAAAAATGTAATTGATTAAACAGCATTTTGAGGAGTACATCCACTTTATTACACATGGTGCAGTATTTATTCACAGCAGTCCCTTTTACTGTGAAAGACTGGTGGTATGGCCATGAACATACTCAACATAAATCTTTCAACAACTTTTCAGTTTTGGCAGTATTTTCTTTAATAAGGTTTTAAGGAACTTTTGTTCAGCCTAGTATGTTGTTTACTATATCTGATGCTGTTTTTTGTGAGAAATATAATTTCCAAAACTTACTGAACATGGAAATCATAATAATTTCTTTAATTATTCACCTTCTTACTTATTAATATGCTTAACAATTTCTTAGCAACTATACAGTCTCTGGCAATAGTACAGTCCAAGATAATTTGTAAAGTTTCAGCTATGTGGTCAGAACAAAGTATCAAAACTTCCTGTATAACAAGGAGGAGATTATAAAATTTAGAGACAGAACATGAAAATTATTGTATAATGCACATAATTTTAAAATTCTTATTTAAAGAAAAAGTCATCTGGTATATTTTAAAACGGAGTTGCTGTCTTTTCACCTTAAAGCCTTTAAACCATTGATTCAAAGAAAACTAATAAACACTTAATAGTGCTCCTTAAACACAGTTTAAGTGCACTATCTCTTTATGGCAGGAAGCAATTCTAAAGGGACACCCCTTTCTTATCTTGGCTGTATCGAACGAGATAGCTCTAGCACTCTCAACAGTGGAAAATTTCCTATTAGGAACACACTTCTGTCTGCTTGTTCCTCATGCCTAAATTAAAAACAAATAATCTGCCTCATTACATTGTCATGTTGTAATGCTCCTAAAATCTAAAAAGCTGCCAAAGATAACATTATGAGGATTGAGCATGGATTGTTTTTGGCATGTTGATAACTATTAGAACAAAGACACAAATCTGTTACTTCAGAGGTGTTTTCTATTTTCTGTAAAACAGACCTTGCTTCATTGTCTGAAGACAGTTAACATGCTTGACAGGTGCTGAGGCCCTTATTAGGTAATTTTTACTACTTCTTTCTCTTCATTACTTTCTTCTGAGTTTCCTTTTTACTAGCTATTCTTGAAAAGGCAGAAAGCCCACCTTACAGTAATCAGCCCGTGAGGAGCTCCAGCAACAATTATAGCAGGACATTGGCTGATCAGACTCTCCAAAAAGAAGCTGATTTAGTATTATGCTGAATGTACTTGCACATTTGAACTTCTTAGCATTTCACTTGTGTTACTTACTTTTGTACCTGCAATTTCCGGCCCTCTTTCATTATTTAAATATAGATGTATATGAGAAAAGATAGCTTAATATGTACAGACCACGAAATCCTAATTTGCCCTTACAAAGTTAGCTTTGCACACGCAGAGATGGAATTGCTTTTGCAAAATAAAATAATTATCAACACAATCTGCATATACTTTCTGTCCCTTCTTCTCCTCTCCCCCAGGATGATGTATGTGAATGGACTTTGAAAATGTAACTTTGACTACTTCGACTTTTTTTTTTCATTGACTCTACCTCTGAGGCATATTTGCCTCCATCCACTCTCCTCCAAGCCTTGCTTATCAGTTTGTCCCTGGAAATGGAAATGAAAATGCCTCAATCTGTGGATTCCAACAAGAGGTTTGCCAGTCAGCATTGCAAATGTGTGGAGTAAGGTAAAAACATGAATCAATAGTCTTTGTGACTCAAGTCATAGATTTCAAAGTTTTTATAACATGCAAGCCATTTTCTCCAATTTACAAGTTAACATATTTTGATACTAGATTATTTTTAATCCTATGGATAAGAAAAAAAAAGTTATTAAAAAGTTATTAAAAAGTTATTAAATATCTCAATTCAAGTTCTGTCTATAAGACTGCTTTGGTTATAGTAAATTTGCATGTCTCCCAGGTACAGTTCCAAAATTCAAATGAAATGAACATCTAACATGGACAATCGCTTTGAATGTGGAAGGTTTCCAGGTGACCTGGAGAAGCCCCAGAGATTTTTTATTATTATTATTATTATTTTACCTCCTTGGTTGTAGTATCAATTGGCAGTCTCCATTGGCAATAGGGTATAACTTCTGCCAGTGGTCATGTCCTAACAAAACAAATAAAGTTTTCTACTTCAGGTTATGTACCAATACTTAATTCATGACACTTTCCCTTGAAACCTCCTGAATACATAACACAGACACATGATATCTTAATAATCCTATTTAATTCTGAAGTTTTTACAATGAAAAGAAATCATAGAATGGTTTGGGTTGGAAGGAACCTTGAAGATCACCTAATTCCAACCCCCCTGCCATGGGCAGGGCCACCTTCCACTAGACCAGGTTGCTCAAAGCCCCATCCAGCCTGGCCCCAGGGATGGGGCATCCACAGCTTCTCTGGGTAACCCGTGGCAGTGCCTCACCACCCTCAGAGTGAAGAATTTTTTCCAAATATCTAATCTGAAGCTACCCTCTTTAAGTTTAAAACCATTACTCCTTGTCCTATCACTACACTTGCTGATAAAGACTCCCTCTCCAAGTTTCCTGTACCTGGAATATTCATTCCAGAAAAGCAAACATTATTATATTATGAATAAATCTGTCTTGCTATTAAAGATAGCTTTTACCATTGTTACCTTGGTAACTCCAGTTCAAATTTGTCATTTTTTTCTGTTTGCAAGGTACTATCTTCTTTGAAAAGAAACCATCGGTGTTCTTGAATGTCTTCTTGAACAGTATAGACAGCAATATTGTCTAACCAACCTTTATTGATTTAATGTGATTTCAGAATGGCATGAGAAATTGTGATAAAAGAAAGGATTGTAATAAGGAAATGGTGCAGCTTGAAGTCTGGTTACCTTTTGGTCATTTCTCGTATTCATACAGATTTAAGTTATATGTCAAATTAAAATATACATTATTCTTACTTCTCAAATGTTGCCTAAAGACTTTTACAGTAAATCTTCACAATAAAAAAGATAATTTTGGTATGAAAGTACAGTATGTGGTGTGCAGCAGATGCTCAGTCTTTTTGAAAATGTGTCACCGATTTAAGATATTTCTGTGCAGATTTTGGAACAAATTCTGTAATTTACTAAGAAATAAGCAATCTTAGTAGCTTTTAGTGGTGAAAAATGTCAATGTGAAACAAAATGGTCAGCATATCCTTAAATATTATATTTATATCACTGATAATGCTCTCATTAATAAAAGAGCAGATGCAAAGTTTTCTCCAGAAGTAGGTCCTGTCTCATAGTTCAAGAATACACACAATCACCTCTTTCACCAGCAGTAAGGCATGATATCCTGAATCTCTTTGTCTTAAAGCTAAATTCTACTAATACATACAGGATTTTGTCTGGCTTAAACTTTCATACGTGTTTAAAAGCAGGATTGTATTTTTAGGAGTACGTGCTTGACAATTACTGCAGAATAGTTAAATAGTGCTATTACCTATATTTGTAACCATTTGAACTCAGCATATATAATAATAATTTCTATATAAAATAAGGGTTATCATAGACTATGTAAGCATTGCCTTGTCATCCTGAGTTGCAAAAATGGAACCTGTTGATATTTTCCTGTTTTTTCTTACAGACTACTCAGTAATAGGAAACTACTGATATCTGCCTTTGCAGATGTCCACAGCTGACGTAAGGAATTTCAGATACTATTGTGCAAGTAAAGTTGTAACCTATAGAACTTGTGGCATTGATGCCTAGTTATATAACAGCTTTTAGGTGTATCTCAGACATAGATGGACAGCAATTTTCTGTTAATTTTTTGTTGCTGTTTAGAAATTGTGTCTTATCAGAATGGAAAACATCAAAGGTAAATTACCACCGCAAACTTAAGCTGAAAGAGAGACAGTTTCACCTGCTTAGTCCCCATCCAATTTCCTAGCCAGATTACTAAGATTATATCAATGTTTCACTATATCACCACATTTCAGCTGATGTGAAGGGTGCACAATTTATGGTTCTTGGACAACCTTGCTATGTAAACTACATGAAAAATGAAAACAGCAAAACCAGCAGATCAGCTGGAAACATTAGGTAATCCTGGGTCTGGCCAGGTTTAAACTTGGTGTTCTTCAGCAGGGAGGCGGAAGAAGCTCAGTAAGTGGGCTTGCAACAAGTCCTCAGCACCCTGGCGGGGCCAGGGGGAGGCCTGACACAGGCTTGGCTGCTGCTATCTAGAGTGGCTGTGATAAATTACTGCCCTGTTTAGTGTTGAAACAGACTCAAGCTGGTGTCAGTGACTAAGTTTTGAGGCTTTGGAAACTAAATCTGGCACCAGATGCTAAAAAGATTCAACCCACTGCTCTAGAGCTGCACAGCAGGCAGCCCAGGAGCCCCAGAAAGGCCACTTTCATCATGGGCACTTTGTACTGGAAGCCTCTCTGCTGGTGCAGGAGAAGGCTTGGATTTTGAGTCCCAAGCTAAAGGTTGTTAGTGACAAGTAAGCGTCTGAGCTTTCTGCCTGACCCCTAGGACTGATGTCCTGGAGGGACATCTAAGCCTGGAGAACTGGGGCATAGGTGTTCAAAGCTCAAGAGTTTTTCATTTTGAGAATCAGAACTTTTTGAATGCATGGGGGGGAAAGGGCGGGAGGGAGTGGGTAGATTTAGCAGCCATTAGTAAGATCTATAAATTTTGCAGAATGGTAATCCTGACATCAGTTATCACTGTTCCTTTGTAATAATGCAGGATAAGCTCCTTTGCTCCTATGAGAACCAGAGCAGCAAATCAACTGCAGTTAGTCACACTAGTAGTAGTGTGACTGGAAGAGCCAGAGAGCCCTCAATTCCTTGTCTGCTATCAGTCATCTGCAGATGGTGATGATCAATGAGAGTTAGAGATACACACAATAGCAAAGATCCTCTTCTTGTCTATGGTCAAGAACTAGCTGTAGAACCACTGAAAAAAAGCAAGTGACCAACTCATCCATAGAAATCTGAAATTGTGTATGGTTTGAGTGAAACAGATGGGGCATTCCAGCATAGTATGGGCACAATATAATATAAAGAAATTCAGAAACAAGCAATATAGAACACTAGGGAGAGATCATTTTGAATTTTCTAACAAAGAAAGAAATGAGGTTTTAGGAATAATAGGGAAGGGAAATATAAATCTTGTCTTGTTAGACGGATGCAATGGGAATATAATATGGAAAAACTGCCATAGTATCTTTTGCTTGATCAGATAATCAATGTCAATTTTCTGACTATGAAAAATATTCTTTCAGTGCGAGGTGAGCATGGCACAGATTCAGTAAAGTGATCTCTTGGAAGAGGAGCCAGGTTTCAGAGTTATGACCTTCTTACTGTCTCATCAGCCAGGCTCTGAAGTAATTCTAGATCTCTGAGAGCAGTGCAGCAGACTGTGGGTGACTGACACGACAGCTGGTTTGCTTCTTGAAACCCAACACAACTGGCTTATGATTCCTGCCCTTACACCTTTTTATACCCCACTAAGTGCAGTTCAGTTTTTAACTGTGACCCTATCGTTGTTGTTAAATTATTTAATTACTAGTGTTCCTTAGTTAAAGTCTAAACTGCTGGTTCTTACAATTTTAAATTAAAATCTGTCAAAAAACATATATTTTTGCTGTGAGAATATTGATAAAGCAAATAATATAAGGAAGGAGACATTTTAAGAGCTCTTGAACCAGAATGCAAAGGAAAAGAAGCCAGTATGTCTTTGAATAGACTCATCACTTGTTTTAACTTCTGAAATTACAATGAGGCTGTACAATCAGCCTTTGTTTAGAAGACAAAGTCCCAGGAACTGAAGTGATGCAGCTTAGAAAGGGTGGCTTATAGCTCAGTATTGCATGTTGCACAGCACTGTACGATTCCCTGAGAAATCACTGTACGATTCTACCTGAGAAAAAAAAACATGTCCAGGCTTTTTACAACACCATCATGCTAGGATGAAAGACTTCTGAACTCAAGGAGCACTGAACTTTTTCTAAAGGCTTTAATGTTTAAGGTTGTAAAAGGTTCTTATAAATTGCAATAGTGATTGAATTAGGATATCTATAAATGTAAGTTGAATGTTATGATTTAAACCATTTTATCATTATTTTTGTGTCCCTTTTGAAGAGCACTTCTGGTCCAGGTAGTGTCACATTATACTAATGTATTAGAACTCTGGGAATAAAATGCTGAAACAGCAACCACAAAAAATGTGACAGCAGCACAGGGTGTAAGAAGGCTAAGGATCATGGACAAGCTTCTTAAAACACAAGCCTGTATTCCATCAAGCACTGATTATTGCCTCCACATTTTAGGCTATCCACACTCCGCAGGGAAAGTGTTAGCACCTTTCCAGGAAACTGGGTTTAAAGAAATGTGATATCCTTGGCAAAGCCTTCACAGTATAAATAGCAGTGGATCCCTGGCTTTCCAAGTCATTGTGGGCAAATTTTAATGTCTAAAGCTCTGAATCTGCAAACCACTATAGATGGGTTTAACTTTATGCAAAGCAGGATGCCTATTGACCTTACTTATGAGTATGAAAGTAAACATGAACATAGTATAGGGATTAATGTAAAATAATCTTATTTTAAGGTCACTGCCCATAAATAGCAGAAAACATTTCTGGAAAACATTAAATTGAAAGAACATGCAAAGGAAAACATTCATTTGTGGAGTGTCAAACACTAAATATATTGATAATGAATTCATTTGTGAAAACCATCCTACCAAATAATGAAGGTTTCAAAAATATTTCACTGGCTTTCACAGTGCTCCTTTTTAGTTAATGTATACAGAGAATCAAGATATTGTTATTTGCAATGCTGCAGTCAATGTTAAATAGGACATATTGGATGATCTTCCCTTATAGCTATTGTAGATGTACTTGTGGCAGGAAAATTATCACATTATGAAAGTCTTGGAGTTAACTGGGAGAAGGAGGATGTTTCCAAGCCATCAGGCATTGCCATCCTTGTGCAAAGGATTGGATATTCTCAACTTTCACTGGCACTCCAGGCTTAAATTTAATGCTGTTTCTGGCTGCTGAGTGTGTACCAGAATAGGGTTTCAGGCACAGGCTTCAAGAGATAGGGATCACCTTAAAAATAAAATAAGATATAATAAATATTGGCCTCTAGCATGAAGGAGGGAGCTAATAGGACCCTAAGGACCCTAAGGGTTGTGAAAGACTTCATTTCATATTACCTTCTGTGTGGGGCTTTGCTGGTGGGAAAGATACAGCTGTTTTCCAGGGTGGGCAGGATCAAACCTGGCCCCTCTCTGTGAGGGGAAAAGTGTCACCTTAACTGGGGAGTTTTGTCTGGTATGGGACACAGCTTGAGGCTTTTAGTAGTGAGCATTTAATTTCAAGTGATGAAAGATAATACATCTCTTTATTTTTATTTGCAGACAGGCCTATAAAAGATAAAACCGTCTGTCCTATTACTCTCTGTCCCAGTTATGAGAACAGCCAAGTTCTGAATCAGGCAAGAAAGATTGGGTTCAAATAATAAAGTATCTTTCTTTTCTTGTTGCCTGGAGTTCTCTGAACCCAGGTAGTCTGTATTTTCAAGTGAATACCAACAAAGCATTATAAATGTCATATTATGTACCTCATATTCAGGAAATATATTGAATTTGACTTAATGTATTTAAACATAAAGTTGCATTAAAAAAAAAAAAAAAAAAAAAAAAACACAACAAAAGTCAACCTCATATGGTGGAGATAGCATGGCAATATACGTATACATGGTAATATACCAAATACTTGATAATTTGCATGTAATATACATGTATATGCAATTCTACTGATATGTAAAACAATCTATTTTAGAAATGATGGGGAAAAAAAAAAAAAAAACAAAGCAAACAAACAAACAAAAAACATATATAGCTACAACAGAATTAGTTTTCCTTATAGATATAACAAATAAAAGAGAAAAATGGTCTGCTATGATATCTGACATGCTCTACATGAGGGGTTTTCAACCCTTTGATTTTCAAATGCTTAAACATTTACCAGCAAAACAAAAATACAGAAAATTCAAGCCTACTGAAAGCAGGCTTGCTTTTCTCTGTTGTCTGTCACCTTGAAAAAAAATCCATAGAGCCTGGGATTTGGAGCCAGAATTTGAAAATCACATTTCTGTGCCAGTAAACCATTGGGAATTATTATCTGTATGATAAATTTTCAGGATTTGGACTCTTCAGTTGGAGTTGCTGATCAGTTTGAATACAGCTTTGCCTAGTGTTACTGCTAGGGCTGTGCACAAATTTGAGCTGTATGCAGGGAGCAGATGTTTGTCCAAAGTGACCAGAATTTTTTATTTCAAATGCATTTATTTTTTTGGAGTTCTGTATACAACATGGTACATAAATAATTACTGAAGTGATTTGTGATAATACCTATATTCTGGGAATTACAATTATCATAACTAAATCTCATGTTTTTGAACATAATTTAATATTGGATAAATAATGAAATATAAATGCCTTCTTTCAGAGGTCTCACTGGCTGTGGACTCTACCACGGTTTAATCAAAGCATTGCTCCCGACAGACAGCAAAAGTCTGAAGCAGAACGAAGTAAGGTCACAGAGCTGTGTGCTCTGAGGGTTTCAGCAGGGAGCTGTGCCCTCTGCTGCCTGCTTGGGCACAATGAAAAAGCACCAGTAAGAAATTTGGCTTGTATGCTTTTGACCTGAAACTTGAGTGAAATAAAGCAATTCAGCGACATCTTTTAAAATAGCTCTTTTTATAGGGTAAGGTTTTTGTCTGAAAACAATTTCTGATACAAAGATTTTAAAAAAATGCTACAGAAAGTGTTAATTTATGTTTTACTGTAAGCTGTATTTGCAAATTTAGAATACTTTTTATTATTATTATTATTATTATTATTATTATTATTATTATTTCTGCTCTCTTGAGAATCCAAGCCATACTCCATGCAGAAAAACAATGGAGCAGCAGAAATTTTGTATTTTTCCTTTTGTCAGTGATAAAGCATAAAATTCATGCTTTCTTCATACTGAAGAGGTAAGAAGATCTAACTCCTCTATCAAAACAACGATAGAAAAACAAAAGGTATATGCTTACTGAATGGTTCTTCTTTTTATAATTGTTGAACCTCTTTTAATTAAATACTGCTTAAAACTTGAATCAAGGCTATATTTAGATATATTTTCTGTCTGGCTATTTTGACTTTAGTTAGGTATAGCTTTTAATGTTACTGTTCACATTGACAATAGTAATGAAAAATAATCTCTGTGAGCCTTCTAGGTATGCAGTGGTTCTATCATCATTTCCCACATTTTCATAAAGAGTTTTTAATAACAAATAGATAGGAATAAATAATAATTCCAGTGTCAACTGTTTTGTGCAAGTATTTCTCTTTTGTGCTACTGAAATATTGAAAAAAAACCCACCTGCATGGAAATACATGTACGTTTTGTTACAAATTTAAGATTCAGATATGTACCTATGCAAATAAGCATATTTAAATAGATGTAGTTTCACTTATTTCCATTCTAAGTATGTTGTTAGCAGTGTTCTCCCTTTTTAAACTCCACATTAAATTTTGTGAAAAAAGTGCAATTTTTACGTGTATCCAAATGTATTCAGCTGTTTGATGGCATGTAGGCAGCATGGCTGATACAAAATCTGATTTTTCAGTATCTTTCTTCTTTCATCAGGGCATGTTCAAAACCTACTGTAATGTAACAACTGTAATCTAAAAATCACATTTGTTAAAAAATAGAAATAGCTTCAGGAAAGCCACAGCATTCATGAGTACACCATAACCATTAATGCCACCTACAGACACACCATTTGTGTCCTTGTACTAAAAGAAATTGCACATTTGTGCATTTGCCTTAGCCCTGGGTAGAGTTCTTACTGAACTGAAACAAACAGCATCCCAAGTGGGGCATCCCAGCGTGTAAACCAGAAGTACAGGAATGTGATGAATGATCAAGATTTAATGCAAATTATACAGAGATTGAGCAATAAAAAGCACTTAGTTCATAACCACATTCACTACCAGACATTTCATTGGGATGGAGCTGAGCCCCATGATGCTAAATGGGGTTAAGAGGAAGTGGGTTGTTGTTGCTGTTTTGTTTTGTTTTCTAATTGATAAATAATGATGTCTTTTCTATTCTTAAATGAACAGCAGCTTTTTTCAAATTTCTGATAACAGAATGATAAGCTTGAAAACATCAAAAACAGGATCTGCTTGCCCAGTTTCCCTTAGTGGTTGAGATTACCCATGTGTTCCATGCTCCCTACCACCGTGAAATCACACTCCCCTACTACCTACTTATCCTACTCCTCTCCCAGAAGAAAAGCAGAAAAACAAACAACCCAACCACTACACCACTCTAGTGTACTGGCAAAGGATCAGAGAGAACTGCCTGTGTCCTAGGTCAGCAGAGCAGACTGTGGGTCTCCTCGCAGCTTAAAAACAGAAAAGTTTTCCAGTCCTTTTCTGTGCAGAGATGGCCTTGAAAACCTGAAATGATGTAAATAGACTGAGATGGAGGAAAGGAGTCAGTGAACTGATCTCAGCTTGACAACAAACAGAAAGCAGGGGTGTTACTGAAGGGAAAGAGGTCAATGCTAGCTCAGTCTCATACTCATGCTTTTACCTCTTTGGAAAAGTTAAAAAGAAATCCTGCCAAAATCTCCCTGTCCCTTACCACTTCCCTGGCTGTTTCCCATCACTCTGCGTGCTGACAGAGCGGGGATCTGTGAGACCACAAAGGAGATTCTGCAGCTCTGAAGAACATCTGCTCCTGGAAAGATAGCTGGTTGAAAATTTGAATGTTTTCTTCTGGAAGAATTTAAATTCTCTGTGTTTCTTTGCACTTATTCCCACTTTCACAGTTCCCAGCATCAGTATCTTACAAGATGGTTCTCATTCAAAATGACTTCACCCTCCTCTTTTTTTTCAGTAAAGGATTAAAACCCCTTAGATGGTTGCAGTAAGCAACACTCTCTGTCAGCTTTCTGAGGTGACAAGAAAACAGTTCTAAATAAAGATGTCTTGGGTTCTACATTTTAGAAGCTGAAGAAGAATCTGTGAAGAGCCTGGGGGCGAGGCTATCAGATGCCAACAGGAAATGGAGGACCTGAGGAATCACAGAATTGTGGAATGGTTTGGGCTGGGAGGGACGCAAAAAAGAAGTCTTGGAGGTGCAAAATGGAGCTGGAAGATGGAAAATAAATACTGGTGTAGGAGAACCTGGTGAGGCAGCAGTTCTGGCCTGTGGCTCCCTCACTTGCATGCCTTCATTATCTCTAATTCAGATACATAGGACAAGGCTATCTTAGTACTGTACTGCTCAGTGGTAGCAATGAAATAATTCTGTCCTTTATAACAACCATTTTGTACTTTGATGAAGATGCTCATGTTATGTGAAGGTAGGTCCCTCTTTTTCTCATCTTTGTATTGCCCGTGGCCAAATACAGCAAACACAAAATGTCTGTTCACTATTTTTCTTACAGATGCAGTTCTCTGGATGCTTCTTAAATTGTCCATGTGATATTCTGTGATACTCTGGTTGGTTGCATTTGAACTAAAACTAGCCGTCCTTGTAGAATTGTTAACCTCATCTAATGTGAGACTTTGGACTTCAAATGTATTATTCTCCCTTATTGTTTCACTGTTGTCTTCTTGAACACCAGCGTATGGTGCACCTGGATATTTCTTTTACATTAACCCTATACATTTATCTTTATATGGCCAACCATGCTGGAAGTACGTTCATTCTACCCAGAGACTACTGAGACCACTAGTTTTACTTCCTTCCAAAATTTGTATCAATGAAATCAGAATGATTTTAGCAGCCTTTTTATGAATAAATTTTGTAGACAGATTATAAGCTTAGTGAAACTAATATATATAATTTTAAGACATCAGATATTTTAGGGTTGCTCTTTGTGCAGAAGGTTGGACTAGATGGCTCCCTGAGATCCCTTCCAATCTGAATGTTTTCATGGTTCTATGATTCAAGTTTTGTCTAAAAAAGTCACAATTTTTTCCCTTGTTGCTATGAAAAATACTGGAACACTAGATAAGAAGTATATTGAGTTTCAGCAAAACTTGATTATTTTCTGTTTGTTTTCTAAGATCAGATATAGGACTAAAAATGTGTTGTATAAAGAATACATCCAGAGTTAAAGATAAGAAGAATGAGTCAGAGATGTGGGCATAGCCTGGGGAATTTTGAATATTGTTGTGCAATGATTTTTAGAATTCATAATATTTGGATTAAGACACACAAAGAAAAACCATGAGGATAAAAGGCTGAATTCTTGTCTGTTTTTTTTTTTTTGTTGTTGTTGTTTTTTTGTTTTTGTTTTTTTTTTAATATAGTTAATATAGTAAAATTATTTACTATATCAACTAATTTATTATACTTTATTTACTATATTAACTATATTAATTACTAAAAATTATTTACTATATTAATAAAGTAAAACAGCAAATAGTCCAGAATCTGCTACTTCACTAAGATAAATTAAACGGGTTGAGATTTCAGAGGGATTTCATATTTGTGGGAAAAACAGAGTATCCAGCAAGTGACAGTATGCAGTGCTTCAGGAGGGGGATGATCGCAGCTATCACAAGCAGAAGACTAATTCTAAATGAAGGAGATTATAAAAGCTATAATCAGCTAATGCTCCCTAAAAGTCTAACTAAACTGATGTTTTTTGTTTGTTTGTTTGTTTTCCATTCCAAAGTGCAATACCATAGTGAGATCAAGTGTCACGTAGTAAGTGCGGACAGAGAAGTAGATCTTATAAACATAGTATCATCTGCTATTATTTCAGGACAGTCTTGTAAGCTCTCTGAAACAGATACTTTTTCTTTAATTTTGA
This sequence comes from Aythya marila, assembly GCF_965140915.1. NCBI lineage: Eukaryota > Metazoa > Chordata > Aves > Anseriformes > Anatidae > Aythya > Aythya marila. The sequence goes on from NC_139043.1 coordinate 129,391,902, forward strand.
TGTGCTTTCTGCAGAACTGTTTATTTACTATATGAGAATATAATAAACACATCACAGTTAAGTGTCACCAATTTATGTCAATTTTCTTTACCTGTCTACAGATGACACTTCTTTAATCTCTAGTCTGTGCTGTAAATTAAGAAAGCGGATAGATTGCTGGAGAGAACAGAATTCATCTCACAAAAACAAATTTACTCTTCTCAGAAGTGGTCTCATTTCCACTTTATTTAATATCCATGGTATTAACATAATAACCTGATGAAGGACGACTGTGCCTGCTCTGCATGGATCACATTTGGTCCCCAGGGGGTTTTCAAAGTACAGAAACATGCAACACTTCAAACCCTGGTAGAGAATAAGGACATGAGAGGTCTTTCCTCTCATAAAAGACTGGGAAATGGTGCTTGGCCTTTGCTGCAAACTTGTGGATAACAGAGGCCAGCAACACAGAAGAAGCAGGACTACTAGCAGTGCAAAGGCTTTATTTATTTATTTATTTATTTATTTATTTTAAGGAGTGTGGTAAATGCTGTCTTACAAAGGAGAGGCAGTTTGTACCATCAGAAAGACAGGAGAACATAAATAAAATGGTGTGCTGATGCATTTTCTAAATATAGCTAAGGCGTGATTACCCTAAATGCACCCCAGCACATCCCAAAAATCTGGTAAGCTATGTCTGTAACAAGTTCAAAATATATTAATTTCTGAAAAAAAAAATATATATATATATATATATATATGGATTTTAAAAGAGTGCTTTTATTTAAAATAAAACTCCAATACCTGTGACAAAGAATAAAAATAAAAAATACCTGTGTATTTCTATATAAGCATCTTTACAGTGAAAGCACCAGAGCTGGCTATAAAGTTAAAACACTGCATGTGCTTAAATTCTTTGCTAGGCTGAGCCAGTGTCAGGTGGCTTACCTGCCCAGCCACTGTCCTAGCCTCAAATTTGGAGGGCAGAAAAATGGCTGAGAATATCTTGCAAGCATCTCGTCCTCCATAGCACAAACCTGTCACTGTAACAACGTATCAGCAGCCCATCTAAGTCCTCTTTTCTTCCTCATTCTAATAAATAAAGCTTTAGTAGAATAGAAATAAATGACTCAATGAACATCTGTCCAGCAAATCTTAGTCTTGTTGAGCCTACACCTATAACAAGTCTAAAAAAAGAATACGCAGGAATTGCAAGCTGTTTGGTTTTCATTCAGTCCTTTATTTTCTCAAAATACTCACTGATTGCAACAGCTTTTAACACTCCTTTTAGTCTCAGTATAGGAGTAGCAAAATAGGAAGAGATCTGCAGATGGCGTAGCGGGATGTGCCCAAATCCCCGTTACACAACCCCAGCACAGGGAGCCAGTGCCTCACATGTCTGGCAGGGCCACGGATTTCCTTCTTTCTGGGCACCTGCACAGAACAAGGAGACAGAGCTGATAGCTGGTGGTGTTTGTGTCCAAATCTTTGTAAAATGCTTCCTGATTCTAGTACGTGATCCAACCCCACCACGGGAGGCTTTTCCAGCATGTCAGTGCTACTTGCCCGCAGGGAGCAGGGACAGGGTTTAGTGGTAGACTTGGCAGTGCTAGGTTAAAGATTGGACTTGATGATCTTAGAGGTCTTTTCTAAACTAAATAATGATAAATGATTCTATGAGTCACCAGTGCAGTCATTGCCAAAGGAGAGACATCAGTTTGTGCCCAATGGTTCTGTCTGAGAAGCAGCAACACAGTTGGAATACCAACATCATTCATGTTTAGCAGCACTCCTTATTTAGTATTGCATATAAGCAACAGAGACTATTAAAATGTAAACTTCTGATGGTGAAACACTCCTGTATGTGACCTTGGGCTTCCTGAACCACAGCCTGAGGTGAGTATGGTCACAGGAGGAGGACTGTGAACACCAGTAAACTCCTAAATTGACTGTGCAATTAGAAAACCTCCCAAAAGCAGTGTAAAGAGACAAAGACAATTAATGCTTCAGTTGGCAATTGTGTTCATTCCATGTATGAGGGATCCAAAAAAAATCCCAACCAACTCCCTAAGACAAAATGCACCTCTCATGGGTCAGGTTTTAGTCTAATAAAGCTACATGGTGTGCTCCAGTTACCTCTGTGCAGTGCGTGAGCAGTAAATGCAGAACGGGTCAAAACTACTGTGCACACTGCAGTACTCACGTGCACAGTCTCACCTTGCTGTATGTCAAATACAGTAGACATATCAAATGCATGCAGAATGACAGTGTGGGTATCAAATCACCCTGCACATCCAGAATGCCCACTTCCTGGTATTTAAGGATGCTTTGCAGCCAGTGTTATTAGAAGTTAATCAGCAGGCTAAAGGAAAAGGAAAGACAAATTATATAAGCAATGGGTGACTATCAAAGTTGATAAATTCAGCCAGGTTCAATAAGAGTTGTCATGTGTGAAATAGGAAATATTATGGTAATAGATTATATTGATTCTAAAAAGAGATTTATTATTATAAGACATTATTATATAATACCTATTTAAAAAAAAAAAAAAGTTTTGGGATATACACTTGTATATATATAGTCCACATATACATATATATGTGTATATACATATATGTATATACATAGTCCACATGAGGTGTCTTAAACCCTCATTACTTTAACAGAGATCATGTTGGGAAAGGGCCACTTGACTTCACAGACTATGCAACCAGTTATTTAAGTGGATTTCTTTATATTTTCTTTTGTGCTTTGGGTAGGTTGTCTGTAATTTTACTGTAGTAAACACAATTTTTTGACATGGTTACAGTTTCTTAATTTGTTATACTGAAGGATGTAGTTAAATATAGACTTTTATTAAACTCAGAAGAAGCAGAAATAAAATCTCAGATGATGGCAATATTTAAAACATTTTCTTAATTGATCACAAGGTAATCTGGAGCACCACAGCAAATAGCTGAGTAAAACTAAATTATTAAGCTAAAATACTGCATTGCATGCTGCAGCATATTAGGTGTTTGTGAGAGGAGTATTTCCTTCTGTGAGCTAGCAGGAGCTTTGTTCTCATTAAAGATGATAATGTCTTTGCTCTGAGTCAGCAGTGGTCCACTGGTACTCTCTGCAAAAAGCTCAGGAGAACTATAGGTGTCATCTTCCAAAGGAAGAGGCTTGTGATTTGAGCTCTGGACCTATGTTTACTTGGCAGATCGTCTGGAGAGAAAGCAGCATCTGACGTTATTCCATCTTCAGAATGTGAACAGACCCACTGGACACTACTACAGAAACTCCACAGGTTGTTTTGGGTAAAAAAAAATGAGAACCTAAGCATGGGCATTGTGCCTTTAGCCGCGGGTATTTGAGTTTACAGACCTTCATTCATTTGCTGTACCTAGAACAATAAGCCTATATGGAATCTCATGGAGATCCCTGGGTTTTCCAGTAATACAATTAGGAGCAGAGTTGAACATTTACTTATTTTTTTTTTCGTGCAAGTAGTTTATGCAGTTTCTCACTGTGGGTTTGATCTGAACCTGGTGATAGGGATTGTTGAAAGGAATGAGAGAAATATTAGAAAATAAATCACTTTGGTTTGGCACATTCATTTTCTTTGTCAAGTAACATTGTATTTTCAAATTAAACTTATTTTCAAAATTAAAAAAAAAAAAAAGATGAAAATCATCAGTAATAAAAGTGGATTTAAAAAATGCATTAACCCTGGATATCTTTTTTCTTACTTTTTAAATTTTTTTTATTTGTTTTTTTTTTTTTTTTTTTTTAGCGACTGACATCTGACATTATTAATTCAGATAATTTGACTAATAGTACTGTTTCAGATATCAGTAATATTTATTCCAGATTTTATATTTTTCATTACTTGGGATTTAGTATTAAGAAGTTTTTTGTACACATTTGCAAACATATTTTGGTTAAACAAATATTCCTGTTCTCTGTGTATGAAAAGTTGTTACCAGAAAATGAAGACATGTCCACATGCAAAGATATATTATCTTCAATGCCATCACACAGCATTTACAGGACAACCAGATGATCAGGCCCAGTCAGCATGGGTTTATCAAAGGCAGGTCCTGCTTGAAAAAACTCATCTCCTACAAAAAGGTGATGCACTCTGGATGAGGGAAAGGCTGTGGCTGTGGTCTACCTAGACTTCTGTAAGACTTCAATAGCACAGGCTGGGGGAAGAGTGACTGGAAAGCTTCCCATCAGAAAGGGACCTGGGTGTATTAGTCAATAGACAGCTGAATATGAGCCAGTAGTATGCTCAGGTGGCCAGGGAGGCCAACAGCAGATTGTATCAGAAATAATGTGGTCAGCAGGACTAGAGAAGTGATTGTCCCCCTGAACTCCTCTCTGGTAAGGCCACACCTTGAATACTGTGTTCAGTTTTGGGCCCCTCACTACAAGAAGGACATCAAGGCCCTGCAGTGTGCCCAAAGAAGGTGGTGAAGGGTTTAGAGAACAAGTCTTACGAGGAGTGGTGGAGGGAGCTGGGGTTGTTTAGCCTGTAGAAGAGGAGGCTCATGGTAGACCTTATTGTGCTCTACAACTACCTGAAAGGAGGCTGTAGAGAAGTGGGGATTGATTCCTTCTCCCAAATACCAAGTGAAGACAAGTGGAAATGGCCTTAAGTTGTGCCAGCAGAGGTTTAGGTTGGATATTCAGAAAGATTTCTTCACTGAAGGGTTGTGAAGTATTGGAACAGGCTGCCCAGGGAAGTGGTTGAGTTGCCATCGCTGGAGGTCTTCAAAAACGTGTAGATGTAAAGCTTAGTAATAAGGTTTAATGGTGGACTTGGCAGTGCTAGGTTAAAGATTGGACTAGATGATCCTTTTTCAACCCAAATGATCCTATGATTCTATGATTAATTAAATTACGCTTAATTTAATAGAAAGAGCTTAATCATGCCACTTATTCTCCCAGTCACAATAGAATATCATAACCAACAGCATCTCTGAATTTATAGCTAAACAAATGCTGCTGGTCCTGGAATACACGGATGAAAACTGTTGGCTTGTTGCCCAATTGTGTGTGTAAGGCCTATAATTGAAACACTGGGTTCATTGCCTCTGTCAAGAACGATACAGTGATGCAATGTTAGAAAAATATTTTCCATGTCTAAGGCCTTAAAATACTTTGCTATAATTTCTGGAGAGAACCTTTGTAAAAAGCACGTAGTTGAGCTGGGAAAATGCCCAGCCAGAGGCACACGGAAGAATGAATAATGAAACTAGCTGTACAAACACTAATGTTTACAAAAGCAAACCGAGACATACTAAATAAATTTCAGGTTGTTGCCACTGTACAGTCTGCTCTTCTTTCCACCCAGCATGCTACTTGCAGACCTCAGCTCTACAGGAAAACAGAAAAAAAAAATAGACTGGTGATGATGTGTGTTGTGGACACTCAGTATTGATCATATTGCCCCCCATCAGTAGCATGTGGCTAACATTTAGCATGTAGCTTTTGTGGCACAGTTTTGATGAATAAAAAAGTTTGCAGAAATCTCATTGTTTATTTTTAAAACAGTCTTTTGAGACAGAAAGTAGAGTGCAGAATTCTCTGCACAACTACACTAACGTTAACACCAGGAGGGGAGTGACACCACAGGTTCTCAGGGGACACTAGTGTCAGAGACTGGACTAGATTTAATTGCTTCTCATTTCTTGTCATATGTCTTTCACTGCAGTTGTGCTATACTGGAGGAATTTACTTTGTGAAAAACTGGGAAATCTTTGCTATTTCTACGTGGGATGTTAAAGAAATATGCATATATTGCCTGGTTATGTAAACTGCTAGTACTGACTGGTTTGAGACTTCTTGTAGGTATTTACTGATCTGCATTTTCAAATATTGAACCCTTATTTTGTATAGGCCAGCATATTTCTTCAGACTGCCAAATAAGATATCCTAAAGAATTACATATGTTACCTTTTGCTGCCCCATTTTGCAGCAGTGAACTGATTCATCGTTCATATCGTCTGAGAATGCACCTCAGTGTGCATTCTGAACACAAGGGAGTCATTGATTTATTTATTTTTATTTTTTTTTCAAACCAAAAGCATTCCTGAAGTCTAGAATGATTGTTCAAGTCTGCGGAAATCTTGAAATCTGCTTTTCTTGAAATCACTAATACTAGGGAAAAGACACCAGCCACACATCCAGCAAATGTGAAGAATCAAAGAGAATTATTTGTGTTCTCATCTGCTTTCCACAGTCAAAATCATGCTCTCCTATGATGACAGTGATTAGGATCTGCACCTGTGACAGTTCAGGGAGGATACACAAACATTACTGTTGGAAGGGCCAAAGTTTGTAGTTCCAGGTTGCTCATGCAGAACAGGGCTTGCATGCTCCAAGTACTAGGTAGCAAGCTGGGACATCAGCGAGAGTTTGTGTTCACTACTTCTGAGCTGTTTTATAATGTGTTCATTATAAGCCATGACCATTATTGTAGTGGCAGAAGCCACAAATGCTAGAGGGCACGTCTCAGTGTCACTCTTTGGTATGATGTTGCTACTGCTTTCAAAAAAAGCACAAAGTGCAGCACAAAATAATAGTAGTCACTGTCTTCATCATAAACATGAAGCATAATTTCCTTATTTGTATCTAACTTAACACATCAAGGCCCTTAAAAGTTTAATTTGCAGGTCAGTTAGGAGGATATGGTGTGTTTCTGCCAGAAACTAGTGTACTTGTCTAAAAATAACAGTTCCATGACACAAAGAGTTTCCTAATAGAGAAACCTCCACTAAAAGGTAAACATTATATTGATAATTTTAATGCTTTTATACGTAGCACTGAAACACCATTGAGATCAAGAATTAAGAGCTTAGTTCTGCAAGGGTTTGAGTACTTTGTCTCCATATCCCAAACATAGTTTTATACTCCAGCACTACTGTTGGTATGTGAACAGAGTCATTAAAATGACTATATGAGATGAAGTCTTGGCATTGATTCAGGAGAAAAATAGTCCCTCCCTTCCCTTCCCTTCCCTTCCCTTCCCTTCCCTTCCCTTCCCTTCCCTTCCCTTCCCTTCCCTTCCCTTCCCTTCCCTTCCCTTCCCTTCCCTTCCCTTCCCTTCCCTTCCCTTCCCTTCCCTTCCCTTCCCTTCCCTTCCCTTCCCTTCCCTTCCCTTCCCTTCCCTTCCCTTCCCTTCCCTTCCCTTCCCTTCCCTTCCCTTCCCTTCCCTTCCCTTCCCTTCCCTTCCCTTCCCTTCCCTTCCCTTCCCTTTTTTCTTGTTATTTCCTTTTTTTTCCTTTTTTTTTTTCTTTTTTTTTTTTTCTTTTTTCTTTTTTTTTTTCAAAACATATAATGTGAAGATGTTGTGGGCAACTAACACATTTGAAGAGAATAGAGAGTAACACCATGGAGAAAGTTGAAGAAAAGGGAAAGTCTGAGGAACAGAAAGACAGAAGGGTAGGAACAGAGAGAAAGAAACTAAGAAAACCTTTTGTGCTGGAAAGTCCACTGCACTGGCTGAACTGGCGGATCAACAGCACTTCACAGTTTCTTACATTGGCAACTTTAAAGAGCAAAGGTGATGTAGAAAGCACAGCCTGAGCTTAAGTGGTCATACTAAAGTTGCATGTTGTAGAGGAGCCCATGGAGACGCACTGGTTTCAATTCATAGAAACAGGACTTAAAACACGGAGAATGGAATCTGAGGATTTTTTCCATAAGACTACAGCAGGTTACCAACTGCAAAATGATGTGCTGCTCTCTTACTGCATCCTCAGATAGATTTTTAAAGATTGCGTAGGAGGATCACTGCATATCATTCTTTTAGAATACTTTTGTGGGGTTTCTTAAAAACAAACAAACCAAAAAAACCTTTTGATATATTGCTAATTTCTTAAACTGTTCTTCTGAGAACGCTAACATTTCCAGATTATAGTGTTTGTCAGTTACAGGAGGCTTTTTAACATGTATTTTTTTCTTCTCTGCTGCTAACACTTGATCTTCAATGTGTTGCTGAAATTTGTGTACTTGACAAGCACGGGGTTCCTCATACTGCCTCCTTTATAATTATCCACTCCTTACACTTGCTACGCACACATAAATGTTTATACTTCCACACATCAAGTCATCTTTTTATGACCTACCAATGTTGTTTTCAAAGCTTCAAAGCGGGTTTGTGGTCTCAGAGTGAAATCTTGACTCCATTAAAGTGAAGACAACCACAGGTGTTGATGGAAATGGGATGCTATGCTCTGACCTTTAGAAGTGCACAAATGGTATGGATTCAAAAGGAATAACTTTCTCAGGGCTTTGGGGGACATGCATGTCTCCAGGGATTTTTGGAAGATGATTAAGAGCTGAAACCTCTGCTGTCTGCAGAGGGCATATTTCAAAGGCTGAAAACAAATCCCATGATTTCCTTATAAAATTCTCTTTTAGCAAGATGTGTCTCACTGGAAAATATGTCTGAAGTATTTCTGATTTTCTGCATCACTAACTATGTGACATATATCATCAAGATGTCTTTTATAAAGCTCTTATGAAGTCCACCAGCCTCATTTCAGCATTTCTGTGGTCTGGTTAAGACTGCTCTCAGGTAGATGATACTGCCAAAGTATCATACAAGACGAAGGTCATACATAAAACTCTACCTTGATATAGAAGAGTTGCCAATCTGCTGGAATTTCTGAATAGACACGTCCACAGCTTATAAAAGCAAACAGTATAGGTCAGATTCTCATACTTGGATTATTTCAAGTCAGACTGTGCCAGTGTGTATAAAAGTAGACAGCCCAGCTCAGATTTGGATTTCAGTGTGAATGCCATACAAGCAAATTCCTATGAGAAAAACAGAAGAGTCATCTCCCTGCAGAGTTTATGCAGTTTAGTTTTTCAGATCTGGATGAGATGACTTAAAAAGGCAGCATGTCTTTGTTGTATCAGATCTATACATGTTATTTAGTAAATTTACTAATTTATTTATTTTTACCAGTGATATTCAGTCCATATTAATTTTAATTGACTGACACAAGGAAAACTTAAGATCATTTTGCCAGATCTGGTCTGGTTTACTGTTTTCATGTTGACTTCCCCTCATGGATTAAATACCAAGTTCTGCAAATGGTAATGTAGGTTCTGAAATGTAGCAGGAGAAAGATGTAATTTTGCAAGCAAATTCCTAGAGTCTGAACTGAAGACTGCTGAGCTATATGCCTCCTGAAATAGAAGTACACATAAAAAAATCTGCCTAATGCTTGTCTAGATGTGCTAGATTCTGTTTTTGAACAAGTAAATTAATGTAGCTAAATTACTTGTTGTGTATAAAAACAACAAAATTGAACAAATATGTCTCTCTTTTTTTCCTTTGGCAAGTCTTCCAACATAGGTCTGGCTGTTAATGGGGGTTTCCATTCATGCCTACAATGTTTTCCATAGCATGGCATCTCAGTGAAGTGGAAGGCATACGACAATTTGGCTTTCTGGATGCCACCATGGCATCCCTCAATCAAAATCACTGAGTGACATACCTTTTTTGCACTGCCTGGCACACAATGTGCAATATGTTAAAAAGACACTGCTGCCCCTTCCATATTTTGTATTATCAGATTCCTTTCTGTTGTATTGTTTTCTTCCACAAGCTATTAAATATAGTGGAAGGTATTTTATATTTAGATTGGCCACAGGGACTGAGTAAATGCTTTTGCTTATTTAACCATGTGCTCATTGTGGGCATGTTCTGTGCTCCGTCCGGTAAAGCCCTTTGCATGAAATCACCCACGGGAAATAGCCCTAAGCATGGTGGAACCTGGAAAGCTTAGCTTTGAGCAGGGGAATTCTTGAATTACATCCTGCTGGCATATTTACTTCTGTGTGTCCCCTTACAGTCAGCCATTCCTCGCTGTCATGCTGGCCTTTGGAGACTGCTGGAAATCGGCATACTGAGGTGGAACAGCACTTTGGTTGTTCTAGTTATGTCAATGTATTGGACACGCTAGCCATTGTTGGTGGGGTCCAAAGCTTGACAAAGTAAGTCACTTTTCCATGCATCATTCTCCTGTGCACGCTTTCTATGCCCTGGATAAAGCCATGGCTCTGAGCCATTTTCCAAACTCTGTTTATTTCTCCTTTCCTTACCAAATAAAGTGTCTGATCTCAGGTGATGTATCTCCATAAGTGAAATGAGCTTGATTATGCCTTTGGTTGGTCTGGCAGAAGCAAACATGCATCTGAACTGCAAGTCCCTCAGAAAGTGTTCCATTGCTATAGCATATTAATTAGTACTGGTCCTTCTGTTTCAGTCTCATTTAGGAGACAAAATCATCTTTTGGATGAACAGTATCTGCTTGCCTAGGTATTGAACAGGGCTACTATGTTCCATTTATTCATACAAGCTTTTGAAGTAAACTGTGGTCCTGTGGTTGGGTATCAGCTTCAGACGAGTGTTTCTACATCTACTGTGTGGGGTAAATTCTTTCACTTCTGGTCACACAACATCCCACTGTATTTTTCTTCAGTTACAGGAAGGTGTGATGCAGATACTTTTCTACTTTGCATACATGATTTTATTACTGTAACAGAAAACAAAGATTTCTGGTTTATATGCACTGGGATTGGATTCTACTTTTTGATATTGTATTTACGGATACAGCAGGGATAGGGAACTCTCTCTCAGCTATCTTTCCAAGCTAAAACATCAGTGGCATTCTTTAACAAAACCACTTTCCATGCTATGTCACTTGCTTTTTATTTGATTAAGGCCTCACATCATATGTGCTGTGTTCCTGCACCATTCTATAAAGACACTTTAAGAGAAGCCAAATTTAGTATTTATTCAGCCTTCCCTTACACTTCATCTTGAAGTCTCCTATCAATGCTCAGATCACTTCTACCTTTAAGAACAAAATCAGAATACTTGGAACAAACACAGTTTTGTTTCTGCAAGCAAAATCACAGATAGTGACTTTACTAATATTTTTTAGTCTGAACCACTAATGCTGATGCTGAAATCCGCCATTTGCTTCAGTCAGTTTGATTCAATTCACTAGTCTTTTCATCTTACTTTTTCTTCTCTGATTTCTTAAATTTTTATCTTTCTGATGAAATAGATGTCAACTTGCTATGTTGTACAGTGCTACCACTGAGTACTAATGCATGCAGATATGTTCAGGAATAAGCATGACCTGATGAAAACATAGAGTAAGAGACTATTGGATTCCCTGCTCTTTTGTACTCACAGGTAAATAAATTCAGTGAGATTTTAAGAAGTGCTTAAGAGATATAGGACTACTTTTACAGTTGCCATCCTTAAATATTTCATACCTCGATATTCCACCTGAAAAATGGGTATAATATAATTCCTTTTCAGAAGATACTGTGAAGATTCATTCATTAGTGGTACACTCTTGTACTGCTGGTGCAGTATACATATTGCAGCTGGGTTCACAGAAATCATGATATTTTTCATTAATTATATAGGTTGATTTTATAGTTTCACCTTTGCTATTTCAGATGTCTGATGGCTCTCTAAACATGTAAGAAAAGAAAAGAAAAAAAAAGAAAAGAAACAAATTACTGAAATTACTGCAATGCAGCTTTGAATGCACTAGGAACACTGTTCTTAGATGTTTAAAATTGTGGGCTTCTCTTGATTATAATGGCTTTTCTGTGACAGATGCATTTACTTTCTGGAGAAAATTATGTTATTCAAGTTAGATGATAATGAATTTCTGAGCCAATATCAGAAAAGAAAGATGAATATGAAGGTAAATCCTAAGGGATGCTAAGAGCATTTTATTGTGATTACCTTTTAATGTAGATAAAGCTACTACAAATTCTTCTTGCTCTACATTTGATGATGAAACCTAAAGGAAAAGAATAATAGCACCACAACGTCAATGAAACAATGTGATATGACTCAGTGTCTGGGGCTGACTCCAAGTACCTACGTTGCTGATCCTAGCATTTGTCACTTACTTGTGTAAGTCAGTGCCTTACACGTGGAGAAGGTGACAAAAAGCGACTCCTGTGTGTGCAACAGGTCCAGCTCACTGGAAGATGTAAATATGAAGACTTTTGCTGTCACCATGGTACTCCTTAATAGAGAATATTGTGCAAAATGTCATGAAGAACAATGAAATGGAACACTAGGTAAAGCACTGACTTGTACTTTTTAGTGTGTAATACAAATCCTGGCTCCAAAAAGCACTCCTTGTATATCTGAAGTTGATTAAAAGTCTCACTGAGCCATCAATAAACAAGCCTACTAAACCTGTCTCTTTATACAGGAAGAAAATAAGCTGTTCCAATTAGAATTTCATGAGCTCACAAATGTTTCTCTCTAGGAAGATAAGGTAGAAACCATTTGAAAAGGATTAATATCTAAGCTTTCTGAATTAAAATTGCAACAGGTGTCAATTTTACATGCCTGTCCCTGCAAACAAATGTGTCATGATCCATTTGATTGATGACAGAGTAAAAGATTATATTTTCTTTCGTTTCAGAGTTCTTTTTTTTTTTTTTTTTGAAATTGAAAAGATATAATATTTCATCCCATTGTTTCTAAATCAGTTCCTAGTATTTTCTTATTTCTGTCTAAGAAAAATAGAGAAACTACACTTTTTAAAGGACACTTTGGTTATGAGCACATCATTGTATCTTTAAAGGTGCTGATAGGTACACTTCTTATAATACTGTATAAGCTTCTAAGATTTCACAAGATTTTTAATCTTCTCTAAAGATACATAGAGAGTATATAAAGGTCTACATGAATCTTCTCAGAAGCAGATTCCTAAGAGAAGAGATCTTGTCCTACCTTCCTCTCAAACAGGGGATATCAACTTATGATTAACCTCAGAGCAAGAAGAATTTACTAATTGTAGTGGGTTTACGTGGCAAGGTTTTGGTAGCAGGGAGCCATAGGGGTGGTTTCTGTTAGAAAGATCTAGAAGCTGCCCCATGTTTGGGAAGGGCCCCATTGTTTTCCAGATCCCAGCCAATAAGCGATGTTGTTTTGCGCCTCTGTGAGAGCATATTTAAGACAGGGAAAAAACGCTGCGCCACACAGCAGCCGGGAGAGTCAAAGGAGTGAGAGAACAGCCTTGCACCAAGGTCAGTGTAGAAGGAGGGGGAGAGGTGCTCCAGGCGCCGGAGCAGAAGTCCCCTGCGGCCTGTGGTGAGGACCATGGTGAAGCAGGATGTCCCCCTGCAGCCCATGGAGTACCACGGTGGAGCAGGGTTCCATGCTGCAGCCCGTGGAGGAGACCACGGTGGAGCAGGTGGCCCTGCACCGACGGAGGCTGCCGCCTGTGGAAGACCCCTGCCGGAGCAGATTCCGGGCCGGACCTGTAGCCCGTGGAGAGGAGCCCACACAGGAGCAGGTGATCTGGCAGGAGCTGCTGCCCGTAGGGGAGCCAGGTTGGAGCAGTTTTCTCCTGAGGGATGGACCCCGTGGTACGGACCCATATCTGGAGCAGTTCTGGAAGAGCTGCTGCCTGTGGGAAGCCCACGCCGGATCAGTTCATCAAGGACTGCATCCCGTGGGTGGGACCCCACAGCACAGGGGACGAGAGTGACCGAGAAGGAGCGGCAGAGAAGAAGTGCTGTAGACTGACCATAACCCCCATTCCCCGTTCCCCTGCGCCGCTCGGGGGGAGGAGGTGGAAGAGGGTGGATGGGGGGGAAGGTGCTTTTGTTTTTTTTTTCCTTTGTTTTCTCACTTCTCTCGCTTGTTAGTTGTAGGCAATAAATCTTACTATCTCCTTATGCCGAGTCTGTTTTGCCCGTTACAATAATTATTGCGTGATTTTCTCATCCTTATCTCAATCCTTGAGCCCTTTTCACATATTTTCTCCCCATTCCTCTTTGGCTGTGGTGGAGCTCGGCTGCCCACTCGAGCGGAACCACGACACTAATTAAGTTTAAATAAATCATTGTAGTTACCCTGAACAAGTCCAAATTTAGCTATTTAGTAACCCAGCAATGTAAGTCAGTTATATGTGGAGACCTTATCCTCTAGGTGGTTGTGGGATGTAAAATATGACCAAATTAACTTTATGTTCTGTATAATGTAGCTTCTCAAGTGCTTCCCTGTACCTCACCAATACAAGGGTTTTACAATTTTTGCCATCTCTAAGCTGATTTTTTTTATGTTCATTCTACTTTCCAGTGCTGATGGGCACATGCTGCATTTGGGCAACCTCCCTGAAACTATGTTGGAAATCTCCGTGGTGTGCAACACCTCTTGGCAGACCCCCAAACATTTAGCTTGAGTTATTATTTAGCTTGAGGTATGCAGTTTGAGATACTATTTAGCAGGAGACTGATATGGTTGCGGTACTGCTAACACAGAGTGACAAAGTCATGGGAGATTGTAGTCAAGGTGGCATTTGAAAGAAAACCTTTGAGCATTCAACAAAAATGTAGGGAGAAAGCCAACTATCACCATAAAGATCACTAACTCTCCATCATCTGAAAAACAGCTGTTTTCCTGACCAAAATATAGATTGCCAAGTTGCCTAATGTGGCAAATGCTTGCTTTCATTTAGAGGCTGAAATACGCAGCCTCGATTCTGATTTGTCCCAATGCTTAGTGATAGTCTATGAGATACTCGGGCTGAATTTCAGCCCGTTAGGCCTCACCAATGCTCCTTGTTGCCAGTGTTAGCAGAGGGTAATAGCTGTGGAGAATGGAGGATTGGCCTTTGAGTGTGCACCTTTCTATAGAATCATAGAATCACAGAATCATTAAGGTTGGAAAAGACCTCCAACATCACTTGGTCCAACTATCCCCCTACTACCAATGTCACCCACTAAATCATGTCCCTAAGCACCATGTCCAACCTTTCCTTGAACACCCCCAGGGACAGTGACTCCACCACCTCCCTGAGCAACCTGTTCCAATATTTGACTACTCTTCCTGAGAAGTGTCTTCTAATTTCCAACCTAATTTGCCTCTAATTTCCTACCTTTTAGTAGGCCCTGCATGCCTGAGCCACCCGTGGGCTCAGCAGCCAGCAAACGCATGGTCTTGCACCCTGCCTGGTGTAAGGCTCCCTGTGTACATGAGAATCAAATGGACAAAATCAAACTCGAATTTGACCAAACTGTAAGGAATAGGTTTATTTTGCAGCTGACAAAGGCTAGCTTTGCATAATGACATGGCTTTTCTCTGACTATGATACATCCCTTCAGGCATATAATTGCATCTTTTGGGGTTGTTAATATGGGAGCATGTGTGAAACCAGTTTGAGAGGAAGCCCTGAGGTGTGCCCACGCCGGCAGCTCGCCCAAGCCCACATCAGTGGCTTCCCACCCCAGCCCCACCGCCCGCCGCTGTCTCCCCCCGTCAGGGCGATGCATCCCCCTCAGGTCTGGCGGAGCGGTGCGCGCTGTGCACCGGAGTCCCAGAGGACTCGCTGGGCGCCGCCGCCATCCCTCTGCCTTGCGAAGGGGGACGAAAATAGCGTTTAAACCCCTGCTTGTGGATGGGTTCGGGGACGAAGGACACAGCCCCGGGTACCGCCGAGTCAGCGCCGCTCTCCCCGCACCGCCCCCAGCCCATCCCAGTCCTGCCCGTCTCGGAGGGGGCGTGGGGGCCATGAAGCCGCTGCCGTCTATAAAAAGACCCCGGGGAGGGCGAGACGGGACCACCGTGCCGCCAGCGCCGCTGGGGGGGGCGAGGCATAGGACAGACAGCGACACCATGGCACAGTCTGTGTGGGGTTACGACAGCGACAACGGTGAGAGGGGGAGCGGGGTCTCCCTCGGGTTGAAATGCCCGGGGGGAGCCCAGAGGGCAGCCCCGGGGCTGGGGGTCATCGCTCTGCTGAGAGCCGGGGTCTGGCTGGGAGGTGTTGGTGACCTGCCCTTGCGTTTCCACCCAGGACCCGAGCGCTGGCATGAAAACTACCCGATGGCCAAAGGAGACAAGCAGTCGCCCATCGAAATCAACAGTAAAGATGTGCGGCATGACTCTTCACTGGCGCCTTGGCATGCCAGTTACGACCCCGGAGCAGCCAAAACCATCCTGAACAACGGGCGGACCTGCAGAGTTGTCTTTGATGACAGTTTTGATAGATCAGGTCAGCTTTTGTTTTGGCTTTTGGGGGTTGTCAGGAGTTAAAGCTTACATAGTGCTTGAAATCAAAACACATCCCATTGTAGCTAGCCCACACGGAGGAAGTTATTTGGGTAGGTGAGAGGTGGTCCAGAGTTTATTTCAGTGCACCCTGCCTTTTATAGGTTGAGCACAGGTTGGGCAGGGAGGCTGCAGCTGCATGGACACCCCTGTCACACAGTGGAGAAGGGAGACTGAGTAGCAGCCAGGTATTACGGCTAGTACTTCCCAAAAGTAACTTTCTACATGGACACCAAGTCCTCAGGTGTTGTGTCAAATGAGTGAATTTTATCCAGGAAGGTTTAATATGCTGTCGTAGACACTTCATAAGCACAAAACTTGCATGTTGTCACAGGCATTGATCTAGATTTTGTCAGTTTGCTTCACATCCTCAGCAGACAGGTTAGCCTGTTAGTCTGTTTAGCCATGTGGCTATTTCAGATTTGAATATTTTTGAATATATTTGAACGCTTGGACACTACGGTTATTCTTTCCAGGGAAGGTATCCAATCCACACTCATTTTGTGTCTTAGGTATAACAGGGAAACTTCTACATGCTTGTCCTGGCTATTTTTTCTAATTCTGCAGATATCTCTTCTACTTATATTGACATTACATCACAAAAATCAGCCTTTGAATCTATAACTTTTCTTGGCAAAAGTTACCTACATCGTTTTGGTATGAGCAGCTACCCAAAACTGAGGTTTTACTGACTTTTCCAGGTTGGAGAAATGGATGTAGTCAAATCACAAATGCTGTTACCATTTCCCATAAGAATTTGTAAAGACTTACTTCCTTGAATGCAAAAGGAAACAACCAATTAAAAACAACTTGTTACAGCACCTCTCGCTGCATAGGACATTTTTTTTGTCTTTTCTTGATGGTCATGGTCATACTTTTTTCAACAGTGACAGTCATTGAAGCTATGTGAACTAGAGTAGTATTACCTGAAAACAAGCATGGCAATGTTATTTTTAATAGAACAAAGCAGGTAAACAGAGCCCAAAGCCTGAAATGCCTGCTTAAGCAAAATGCCAAAGATGGAATTTTTAACTGTGTAAACAGCAGAACTACAACTGTATGTTCAAAAGGGAAAAAAAAATCTACAATTAAATGAAAATCCTGACAGTTATCATTACTGCATATTCATGCAGTAATATTCAGTACATATTCTGCAGCACCTATAAAGTGCTGCAGAAGCATTACACCTACAATAAGTATGCTGCATGCAGACTACATAGCTTAATAATTGCGACTATCTACTTTGAGTGGTAATCCCAAAACTGTTCAGCAAGTTCTGGAAATGTTTAGATTCTTTTGACTCAACCTTTGACATCTGATAATGATTCTTTTCCCTCTGCTTTGTAGAAGTCACTTCAGAAAAGCCGTGAAATGGCTTTGCTATTTAGTTGAGAGATCAGTCTTGCATCTCAAGTTAAATTTTTCAAAACTGGATTCCAGAGGTGTATTAGCTTATGGTTCTGAATACAAACAGGCATCAGCAGTTAAAGTTAAAAGTAAATTCACATACCATATAATGTGAAAACATCTCAAGAGTATGCAATATTGATATTGAATTCCTTCTAACAAGAAGGAAAACAATCTAATTAATGGAAAACCATAACTTTCCTTTTTTTATTTTTATTTTTTGCATCAGCTTTGATGGCATTTTTATTGTGATTCTGTTCTTAGGAAGCTGTATAATTAATGATATACATCAATGGTATATTGAAAGGTTAAAATCACTCCTGCGTATTCTGATGAGCTCATTGTTTCCTTCGATTCCTCCATTTACAATTATAGCTACGTGTTACTGTTTCACATCTCAGAGATAGAATCTAAACTATTTCGGACAAGTACCATCTCTTTATGTTTTTGTGCTTTAATACCAATTACTGCTGCTTCTATATAGAAGCCTTAGAAAAATAATAAATTACACTTCTGTTTTAACATGGAATTCTTGTCCACAAGCACTGCATAAAATCAATCCCATGACTTAAAAGCATATAAAGAATTAAATTGATTATGAACCTTTCTGGATGGATCTGATGTGTCTTCTTTGCAGATTCCTGAAGGCAGAAATCTTTAGAAAGAGGCTGCTCAAGAAGGTGTCTGCCCAGGGAATTGTGTTGGAGATAGACCCTGATACGGTCAAGACAGCTGTAGCCCTTCCTGTAAATCATTTTCCCTCCCCAGTATGTCTCTTGCTTCTTTGGACACACAATGTGAACTCCCTGCTCCCAATTTTCTGCAGGCTGCTGCGTTATTTGCCTGTTGGAATAAAATACAATGTTTAACAGCTCTAAAGAACCAAAGGAAAAAGAATTTCAGAAACACTTTTTTTTGGTCTAATCTCATGGAAAAATCTTTTAAGTTAGAAAGGTTTCTGTTTATGCTGGAGATACCTGGACCGTTATGGAGTGCCGTTTCCAAGTGCTACACAGTATTTGATTTCTCAGAAGTGCCATTAGTAAGAAACCACTGAAAAATGAGTTTCTAACTCTGATACTGATTTAGCTTGTAAATGTAGGTTGAACGCAAATTCAGCTCTTAAAGGAAAGTTCGTTCCTTGTGCAAACTGCCGTGTAAAAGGGCAAGCAAATACTATCAAGAATTTGGGCCGCAGAGTCTATGCCATTTTTCCTATATTCAAAAGTAAAACAAGAATAAAGTGATATATCTTCTACTGAGGGCTCTATACAGTATTGATTTAGTTAGGATGATCTGCTTATATATTCAACTCAAAAAAGTAAGAGGAAGGCATGCCTAAAACCTGAGGCAGTGCTTTGTTTCTGCCTCTCTGCCCTCTGTCAATGGCTATGACAGATACCAACTTAAAAGAGAAACTGCAAAATTGAACCTTCTGTTATGTGTTTAGCACGTCTTTTATCTGTAGGTATTCCAAAACACATGATATCAAGAATTAATTTGACACCATTGGGTACAAGAGGTTTTAAATATGTTAACTTTGAACTTCAAAGCTATTGTTAGAAGTTCAAACTTGAATGCTATTTAAGCAAGGTCTTCTGGCACTGCAGTTGTGAACTGCATTATCAGCTTTCTGTGTAAGGAAACACGTCTCATTCCTGCCTTAGGTAATGAATGAAAAAATACATTTGAGAGCTTATCCTCTAGGCTGTCCCTGCTGAAAAAAAAGTCCCCAAACCTAACAAGAAGAACAGGAGTGGTGTTTTGAGAGTCAGGGTTTATGCAAATTGCTGATGTGTGGTAAGCATTATGTGCCTAGGAACATTTTTTCTTTTTAGAAGCACCCAACCATGCTGTAACCATAGTTTGCTTACAGACTAGTTTGTAGGCTGGCATTGATGCAGATTATCAATTGCAGTGCTGAGAGGTGGGCCGCTCACAGGAGCATACAGGCTGCGCCAGCTGCACTTGCACTGGGGTTCCTCTGATGACCATGGCTCTGAGCATGTTATAGATGGGGTGAAATATGCAGCAGAGGTAGGACTGAGTTTTAACAGTGGTGTTCAATACTAACTGGAATTTGGTTGTGCATCTGAACAGATTAACCATTCTCGCTTTTACGAGCATTTATTTTTTCTCTAAAATCTCTTTATTTTTTTCTCTAAACTCTGTCTGTGAAACTTGTAAATATTCATCACTTTGCAGTGGAATATGCTGCATCAGACAACAAACATATCTTTGCAAATACTAACATGAAACTTGCCTCATTGAATGAGTTTTTGCTGTATTTGTAGAACGTTTTAAAAATCCTTGAGGCAAAGTGATGTATTATTTCCAAATAGAAAGCTCTGTTTTCTGCTGATGCTTTGTTGGCTGTTAATAATTTGTGGCATAACTTGAATTACTAATTTAGTTTCATGAAGCATTATGAGTAGAAAAAAGTGTTTTACAACTGTAAATCACCTATATCCTTGAGGTGCAGAGCTTACAGGGGTTCTGCCCACCCATCATATGAGAAAATTCTGGTAGATATTTTACAGGGTCAGGATGCACATACATTGCAGAACTGACTGTGGGTGATGTTTTTTTTTTTTTTTTTTTTTTTTTTTCCCTCACATTCTTTAGGCACAGCCAAATTGCATTAGTATTCTACTTTCTGTGACTGACTACAGACAAATTCTGCTTCCTCAAGCTACTTTTTGGTTAGTTCAAGCACAGACTTCTTACTCTGCCTTTTTTTTTTTTTTTTTTTTTTTCAGTATTTGGGTATTTATAGACAAGAGAAGAATGCCTGGAATGCATGACATTTTGCCAAAATGTGGCCAAAGATAACATGGCTACTCTACTGTTATCCTTAGCAATTATATCTTTATTCATAAGGGAAAAGAAACAGCATTACACAAGTTTGTATTCAGGAAAAGTTATTTTGTTGTTATTTAAAAAATAAAATAGTTTAAAAAAAAAGTTAAGAATTTGCATTCAAAATATTCACCAGACTCCTATTGTTTTGTATGGTACCATGGTCCAGACACTGCTTATTTTGAGACACTGCAGCACTTCTAGCTATTTACAGGATATTTTTCTGGAAGGAGATAGAAAACTTAAAATATATCCTGAAAATAAGCATTGTTGAAAGCAGAAATATGAAGGAACCCCCAGGTTACAATCTCTACTCCTCTCCAGTATGATGTGCAGAGAACTGTAAGAAATAAAAAACAATAACAAATGTACTAGATAAAACCCAGTGTAAATCCCAGAGCTGATTATCTGCATAACCTGAAGATCTACTTGAGTGAAGTGCATGTCAGTAGGTGCTATATGCACTGCATGTGTGCATGTCACATGCTTGGGTTGAACTGTGTATAGCTGAATTGTCTGATGAATTTGTAAAAGACGTGTGGTAAACTCCATTTTCTTTCCTTTATGCTTCAATCATATCTAAAGTGTTGTGTATAGAAAGTGTGAGCACGTGGAAGCGTGGGAACATGAACTGGAGATACTTATGTGTAGTTTCCTTTTTCATGTCCATTCCTTTACTTGCTGTCTAGTGGAAATTTCTTAATATAATGTAAGAGATTGGAAGACTGCACCATTGGCAATTTCTCGCATTTATAACTGAAATTTTATTGATTTTTAGTTACACATGGTACACTGGAATCCAAAACATGGCAATTTTGCTGGAGCTTTGAAACAACCTGATGGTGTGGCTGTTGTGGGCATTTTTCTGAAAGTAAGTGGCAAACATTCAGTTTTCATATATTTTCTGTATTTACCATATTTTACCTTTATTTTTCCCTATACTATATCATTTTACAGGAAAACAGTCAAAGTGATGCACAGACTGAAGTCACATATGTCCTTGGGCCCTATGTCAGCTCTGTGCTGTGATGTGTACTGAGTGAGAAGGACTCTCTGTATAGGAGTGTTTCCTCCTGCCCTTTATCTGCTAACAGGTATTATTATATCTACCTGTCAGCAGGATTATGTTGACTGATTCACTCCCTTGATCTCTTGATGATCCCTACATGAGCTGAGAAAAAAAGAGAGTTCAAGAAACCTACTCCAAAAGACTAAATACTTGAAAGAACTGACAGTAAAAGGAGCTCACTGAACATCTTAACCTTGAAATAAAGCAGGTTAATAAAAAATATTACAATACTGATATTTTGCAATTGATCTTTTTATAGACAGAAATCAATCCTCGTGTCAAACCTGTATGTGCACTTACATGCAAACAACCAAGTAGGATAAATTATGCAAACTTCAAATATGTTGTTCTCATTGTACCCACAGGTGTGATCTCCAGGTTGAGCACAGTGTCAGAGAATATGTCCCCTTTTATTGCCTAATCAATGCTAATTTGCATTCATACAAATGTAGCAAAGGGATATAATTAATTTTGCCACAGTGCCCTTGGACAGACTAAATCCAATGCCATTTTAATTCTGTTATACCGTGAACCAGCCTGGCCTTTTTTCTTGTAGTTATTTTAAACTGATAGTGATAGAATTTCAGCACCTGTACAGATTCTCCCCTATGACTATGTAGAATCTCAGTGGTTTGGAAGGGACCTAAAAGATCATCTAGTTCCAACCCCCCTGACATGAGCAGGGACACATTCCGCTAGACAATGTCCTTTGATTATTTTTCCTTTGTCGTCTTTTTTCATCTATTCTGGATTAAAATTTTGTCTTGTAAAGCACAACTTACAAAGTATAACATTATGTTCCTATTGATCATGCTAAGGTCAGCTAAAAAGTCTACAAAAGAAAGTAGTATCACTCTGTCTTCGTTGGCCTTTCATTTTTTTCTTGCTCTTTGACATGAGTCATTGTTCTGCTCTGGGTTTGTCTTGTTTCATGACTGGATTTTGAGTATTGCTAGAACAGAGATTGAATTATCTCCTGAATAGTGGAATTTAATCTTTTTGGTAAAAAAACGTCATTAAAAACATGTTTTATGCATACTGTCTTTACTCTCAGATGCAGAGCCATGTCAAAGCTTTTGGTGGTGCTGAACGTCATGAACACAAGCAATAGAGTGATTCCAGAGCTTTAGGGGTTCATGACATTATTCTCATCACATGTCTTACATCAGGTCTGATCTGACTGCATATGTGCTGCAGGATATTCTGTGTCTGTGAGAGCCCTGTATCTTCATTACCAGCACTTTCCTGAGTGCCCATACATCTCACAGAAATTGTGGGTTGCTTCCAAACCAGGAGCCAAGGGCTGGACCCTGCAGGGTCTAGATGACACTGCATGTACAGTTTGTTGCTCAGACAGTGGGAGCTGTCTTGTGGAGTCTTACAGCACACTTTTGAATTACAAAGCCAGTTTTCTGTTAGCATCAGAGTCTTCTATTCTGGACATTGTTTTAACAGACATAGTTTTGTGCCAGTCTGATTTGGATGCTCTGAGGGTGTTGTCCGTAGGTTCATGCCCGGTGGACCCTGCCAATAAGCACACAGAGTTGGAATCCACATGGATGCCTTTTTAATTAAATAATTAAACTTGGGACTGCAAAGGTACTGCTGCCTAACTTGATGGATGTGATATACATCTACATACTGTGGAGCATGATAAAAATATACAATACTTGTGCTTTGCATTACAGGTTGGAAAAACTCCCAAACCAGAAATGAAGAGAATTCTTGAAGAAATAGATAACATTAAAACCAAGGTATCAAAACTTGCTCTCTCTCACTCTCTCTTTTTTTTTTTTTTTTGTGATAAAATGTAGTTGAAAAGCATCAGGAGTAGAAATTAGAAGTTGAGATTCATTCTTTTTGGCATCATTCTGGTACCTAACATTAGCACTGGAGGTGATAGAGTGGACTGTGAAGCAAGACACTTCTTTTTTTTTTATCGAAGTAAGCATCTAACTTTTCACTTCTGTAATTATTCATGCTGAGGATGATATTTTGTCAGTCCTTGCATGCATAGCTGATAATCTTATTGGCACTGCTGTGTGTAAATAAGCTAGTGTACAAACACCAAGAAGAAATTAAAAGCTTTTTGAATTTGAGGCCAGAGGACAAAATGCTTATCTAAGGACATAAGTCCATACCTATTACATACATTAAACTGCAGAAGGGAGTTTATTTGCAGAGAATTATGATGCTACTTCTTAACATCATTATTTAACATAAACTTATCTCCTAGGCCTACCTTACCATTCCACTTCATGAAAAGCCTTATGATTCTATCTAATGATGCTAAAACTCATTTTTATGTATGATATTGAACATATCACCAGATCACTAGGACTCGATTTTACAAAGTTTATAAACATTTTCTTGCAAATTTAGCAGAATTTCTTTCATTTACTTTAAGTATATATATACTTAAAACATGTAAGTTTGTAAATACTTACTGCCATTGATGTGAAGGTCTGAGTCTAAAATCTGTTATCTCCTCACTCAGTCTTGTTAATTTTAATGTTTCAACCTTAGCTTAGCTTTTCTTAGCTTTCATTACATTTCATTTCTTTCTGCTGAGGGAATTGAAGGTCAATTTTATGCCACCTACTTTGTCAATGATATCAATCTTAATATAGTTTGAGCTTCCTCTTGTAACCCTTTTGTCCCTTTTTTGCTATTTACATGCAGAAGAGCTTTGCTACAGTTGAAAAAAGTTTATAAATTGCCCTTTGAAACACTGTGTCTCATATAATTATGACTAGGTGGTAGTGATAACCACCCCATTACATCATATTCAGGACTGCCTTGTGGGCAGAATTTATGACTTCTAACTACAAAAATGAAAAAATAGAAGAAATCTGATTTCCTACAGATACTGTTTGTTTTGGTTCTGGGAAAAGCAGAGAAAGATAGGCCATGTGCAATCATACAGATCTTGTATTTTATTTCTTAAACTTTCTGTTCCTGTCATAACATACATTTAACCGAGACTGTTATTTTTCAGGACAGATTAATGGATGGTATCATCAGTGTATTTATCTCACGTGCAGTCTCAGTCACTGTGATGCGTTACAGAAAGAGTAGCTTTTTGGCCACTGTACTGTATTTACTGAAAAAGCACAGTTTTGTTTGAAGCTATTTGCAAACTCATTTTCAGAATTTACAGAATAATTTTGTCAGGAAGACATTTGGAATCTTGATGCTATTCCTTCTGGTGGTATTTTGTGCAAGGATGTGTGGAAAAGGTTTCAGTTCCTCCCATTACACTTTGTAGGGTAGTTCTCTGTTTCTGTCTACAGAAGATTCTCTATTAGAAGAGCAGCAATTTGGAAGAACAGATTTTGCTTTCCAGAATTGCTTCCTAAATACCAGTAGAGAACTAAACTTTCTTGTTTAGTTCTTGGTCACCTGCAGGGGAGACAAGAAAATCTCATTACACTGCTGTTGAGATACTCAAGTATGCCCTTTAGTAGAAAAGAAAACAGGAAATGTTGTCTGGTGTCTGCTGTTCTTCCTTGTCTGGTGATGCTCACCTTTAGTAAAAAGGCATTCAAGGTCCTGTACCCTTCCAGGGAGTATTTCAGTTTCTTGCTTTGTGTAACAGTGCCAATAAAAAGATTAAAAGTGTCACCATAGCAATGTAAGTAGAGAACAGTTTCAGGGGAAGAAAGATACAGATTTAAATTCCTTGAGATAGAGAAGAAGAATGAATCTTAGATAAACACTTGGCCACTGTTCTATTGGATAAAAATGGTACCAGAACCTACAGTGCCCTAACTTTTATCCCAAATGACCCCAAATAAAACAAATTTTGATAATCAGTAATTAGTTTTGAGGGCATGGGGAATAGAAAAATATAGAAATGAATTTGCTTTGGTCCTGTACAATTCAGGCTGCAATTTCTCTTAATTTATTAATGGAGTCAAAATTTCAGTTACTAATTTCAGGGCAGATACTTAACGAGACAAAAAGGAGGTTGATCTCTTGCATTAATCTTTATATTTAACTACTTCCCCTATAACATTGATGCTGGTGTCTTTCATGCTGTATATGCCTAGAATTACTTAATTGATTTTTCATGTTTTGTTTTGTTTTGTTTTGTTTTGTTTTGTTTTTTAAGGGGAAAGAGGCTCCTTTTCAGCACTTTGATCCATCAATTCTTTTCCCCAAATCTCGGGACTACTGGACCTACCATGGTTCATTCACAACACCCCCCTGTGAGGAGTGTATCACTTGGATTCTCTTGAGGGAGCCCATTGAAGTCAGCCCTGACCAGGTAAACTCCAGCTAGTTCTGCTACTCCTTTAACAGTTCTCAACAGTTGTGCACCATGTCAGTGTAATAATTTGCAAGCCATATTTTACCTTGCATGTTTTGATAAAGAGAGCTTTAGCCGAAGGCTGTGAGAAATTGGCTTCAAAAAGAGTTAAGCTGAATTGAACTGCAGAGCTGGCCTTGAGAATTGGGCTGTCTTCCTAGACATGATCTGGAATAGCTTCAGCAGGAGTGTTTGTGGGATCCTGAAGACCAGTGCAGGCAGAATTGCCCCAGAGGCACAAAAGTTGGTCCTCTCAGCAGGCTCAGTTCATTCTTTGTACTTCAGTATCTAGTGGCAAGTAAGAGTAATGTCTAGCAGGTTTAATAAACTATTGGTCCAGGAAAACTACTGACATCCTAAAAATTGTAAGTGAGAAGAACCAAACTAGCTAGAACCTGTAAATCCTAATGATAATACAAATTAATGTATTGGTTGTACAATCAAATTCCTCATCTGTCTCAGTGTTTGTTCTAGGCATCAAGGTGCTGTTTCCAGATGAATTTACGTGGCCACCTTTTATTTTTCTTCCTTGCAGATGGCAAAGCTCCGTAGCCTTTCCAAGAATGGTGAGAACGAAGCCATGAACCCACTGGTTGATAACTGGCGCCCACCTCAGCCTGTGAAGGGCAGGGTGGTGAGAGCCTCGTTCAAGTAAAGCTCTGTGGAGCCTGAGTTGAGAAAAGCCCTGCATTCTAAAGCATAGTTAGTTTTTGCTCTCTACTGCTTTTCCTCTGGATCAAGATCTGTGTTTCTCAGCTTAACGTTCTGAGTGGTAAAACTGAATCTGATTTTTAAAGCAGAAGATACTCTATGCAATCACTAACCTTATGGAGGAAATGTGAGACACATGTATTCCTTGACCACAAATGTTTTAGCATTTGTGATAGTGTCACTTCTGTCATGTGGTCTTGGAAGAAAAATGGGCTCAGTCCCAATATTTAAAATGAATTTCAAAGGAAATGTAGTAAAGGCAGAAAAATGAACCAGTAGCTCAGGAAAGCAGGAATAACAATGGGTCAAACAGTGCATGAGCAGGAGCTAAAATGCCTGCTCCTACAGCATCTTTAATAGATATCTTCCTCAGATGTCCCATATTGTGCAAACATCCAAAGAATAAACTCCTCTTTAACGTACCACATTTTTCTTTTCCTCTCTTGTTCATAGTTTGTTGTCCAGGATTCTGGGGATACAATCAGGCATGTTTGGCTTTTGTGTGTGAAGACAAAAAGACATACCTTGCTGTCATTGCAGCATTTGCTGTCTTTGCCATGTCCTGCAGCTGCCCATTGATCTTTCCTTGATTCACTGCTACTGTTACTTCACCCATCCAGCCCTAGAGCATTGCTGGTATCAGGTTGCCTTGTATTTAGTACAGCAGCTTTAGGATTGCTGGGGGGTGAAGTGCCTTCCTCCTGCTGCTCTACTGTTACCTCTCAGGATGATGGATTTTATCTTTGATCCTCTGCCCATTTTTATTTTTTTTTGGCATCTTAGTCTACATATTAATGATTTCACCTATTAGGGATTTTGTTGCATATGGAGAGGGTCTTTGCTGATGACTCATGTCATTTGCCTTCCCTGCTACTAAAAAAATCCAGATTAAGTCTCCTAAGTGTTTGTTTACTGTGACTCTGCATAGTTGGAGGCTCTAAGTGAAGTCTCTTTAGCACTGTCACTTTCTAGGGAGGCAGTTCAGATGGCACATACGATCTGAGCAAAGAATGACTGGCAGACAGAAACATCTTCTTCTGTCCTTCACAATGCTAAAATGCTATCGTTTTGGCATGCTCCCCAAACAGTGTAACACAAATACCACCTAGGTTAATCCCACATGCAGAATATGTGAGTAAATATCTTAATATTCACCATTGGGATGACTTCTCAGGGTGGTACCAATCAGGAGACTGGGTAGTCAAAGTCATGGCAGGTAAAGTCTCCTGATATTTAAGTTTGGGGATTATCTTCCTTTAACTCATGAATAGGTGGCAGAGATAGCTCTGGAGATCTGCAACAAACATGTTCACAGTGACATACATAAGGAATATGTCAAAACTTGAAAAAATCAGGGGTACAAGTGGCTAGAAGAGGCATTTTCCAGTCACCCTTCACTATTTCACCTTTCATCTTTGCTAGAAAAAATGTGCTCCAGCGGTGAAGTAAGGAATAGGCAATACTGACTAAATTCTGCTGTTATTACTATCACAATTCAGTGAGAATTCAGGGAAGGTGGATTTCGATCCTTTATACTCACTTAGAATTTTTCAAATAATTTCTGAATTCTCATTGAGAATTAATGTTTCAGTTTATTAGAAGCTTGTTTTGCTTAGTATGAAGCAATTTTATTTTAAGAAACAAGTACCTGTCAGCAGAAACTGAAGTATTAATTGAATCCTGTTTACAAATGTTTGGCATTGGCTTATCAGAAGATCAGCTTTTGATTTTAGGAGTGCAGCACTTGCAACAGCATTAATTTTAGGGGTCTCTTGGATCTTTAAACTTCTGAGTCTGTACATCTCAACACATAAAAATGTTTCTATAGAAAGCTCATAAACAACTTTTTCTATTATACTATGTCTTACATGTAAAATTTCTTGTCATATCCTTAAGCAGTTGATCTTGGTGTTGAGAAAGTTTCTACATAAATAACCGAGACAAGAATTTGAGTCTCTCTACCTAAAAGGCATTGACTGTGATGTTTTAAGTTCTTATTATTGGGGCAATAAAACAGGATTAGTTGCCTGC
The DNA here is from genome assembly GCF_965140915.1 of Aythya marila. Classification (NCBI taxonomy): domain Eukaryota; kingdom Metazoa; phylum Chordata; class Aves; order Anseriformes; family Anatidae; genus Aythya; species Aythya marila. The sequence goes on from NC_139043.1 coordinate 129,420,381, forward strand.
ACTTAAAGTAATGGCTTTTGTGTCTTCCAAGAACCAATAAACTGACTTACATAAGAAACTGATTTTTTTTTTGGTTTTATTGTTAATGCTGAGTGGTGATGGAAAGTAACAAGAACTTACTAGAAAACCTTGCTACTGTTTTCTTTCATGCATTTGCTTGTAATACAAGGATGGACAGCCCTTCTAGTAACTACCTTTTCATCTGTTGTAGTTAATTTTAATATCTCAACATGGTTTCTGTGTATCCAGTCAAACAGATCCTCAAAAACATGAGACATCGGATAAAACACATTTGCCTTTTATTTTTATTTTTATTTTTATTTTTATTTTTATTTTTATTTTTATTTTTATTATTTTTATTTTTTGCCTGGACTCAAATATTCTCTTATATTTTTCCCGAGTTCATGCATTCATGTATGATCTTGAATATCACTAACTTGAATATTAATTTTGGTTTTCTTGGAAGAAGCACATGCATCAACTAGCTGAAGTGGTTACATCATTCTGAAATTTCCTTATTCATTTATACTTTCTTAAGCACATGAAGTAAACTTTTTAAAGTGAAATAATATATTAATTGCACTGACACTATGCAGTTGCTACCCACACATCAGATGTCCTTTACTTTAGTTAAGTGTTTCTTTTACTGCTCTTGAGTGGCAGAATAGACAGAAGTGTATCAACTACTGGCACAGTAGTTGTGGCTCCAACAGCAAATACATGCTTTGTATATTGGCATACAGGGAAGTCCTGCCTGAAATATAGGTTATTCCCACGTGCATTTGCTCTCATTCTATTCTGTCTTCAAACGGTTACTCCTCAGATTTACTAACATTATTGCAAATATGCTTTAGACTTTTGCATTTGTCTCAAAGAATAAAGAGTGCATAGTGTTGTACCATTGCCTTTCTCCCTTTGATGAATTGCACAGTTTGGCGTTGATAACATTGGTAACAAAATAAGAATATGTTTTGTGGACTACAATCCTGCTATCTCATCTATCTTAAACAGAGAAAAAAAAACTGTGGACACATAAATTTTAAAAAGTGTAAAAAATATCCTAATCAGTATGGTGCACTAAATCCTTGATTACTTTTATGTATGTAATGCATTAATTTCAGCAGTCCAAAGAAATTACTGAAATAAGTTGCCATCTATTAGGTTTTGAGAGACATTGAAGACCTTGGAGCATCCCACACCTCACAAGAGCAATTGCTAGAGAATTAAAAGTTTATTCCTGCAGTTTCAATGCTTTTTTACTAGCTGAAATAATTTCCCACAAGCTGTGGCTGTTTTTCAGTTGGCTGTAAATTCAAAACTGTACCATAAATTCCTGGTATGACTGTTGATATGCAAGCAGTTATGGTTATGCATTTCTACTACAAAATGAAAAGAGTATGTATTATTTTTACTGTATTTCTAATAGAGAGTTCTGCGTTCACTTGCTCATGTTTATCTTTTGAGTAATCAGAGTTAAAGAATGTTCATTTTGTCGGTTTCACAAAATAAAACAATCTGGTTCTTCCTGAGGCCTTTTGTCCCCCAGCAAATTTATCTATATAGTATGTGTTCCACCTCATCTATTTGCCTTTCTTCTCCATTAATTCTCCCATTTATCTTTGTATATATTGCAATATAAAGCATGCATTCAGGAATTATTTTTATTTCCAAAAATGAGAATTTAATAGAATATATTGTAACATTTTCCCATAAAGAAGTACAGCTCATGTACAGCTAATGATGAATTACAGAACAAATCTGACTCACCTTGTCTTTAAGAATACATTTTATAAAGTGTCTTCAGCTTAGGGCTTCTGTACAGATCATCAGTATGATCTGCAAAAAAAAGTGCAATAAAATGAAATGGACCAGTTTAGGGTTATTTGTGAGGGAGAGACAGAAAGACTGTGAAGTTTTATGTTCATTAAAATTCAGATTAGAATGCAGATAGAGATCTTGTGATAGTAAAAATAATAATAATACAAAAGGATTACTGTTATGGAAATTTTTGTCTTTCTAAATTTGGACTGGACATCAAAATACTTGTATGAATATGCAGAACCCACTTAATCCTGTATGTAACACATGCCAGATTTCTTTACCAGTTCATCATGGATCCATCGGGAGATAATGTTCTATGCAATTACAGTGAGTAAATGTGCTAGTCATTTAAATTAATCTTGCATTGATTATTGCAATTTGCTTCTATTCAAATTACAAAGAAGAACAAATGAAAATGCATCCTCAGAGATTTTAATATCAAAAAGGCAAGATTTCAGTATTTGTGTCAAGACAAGTTAACTGAATAGAAACGTCTATGCACTTAAATGAGGAAAAGACTTGTTATTCCCTAATCAAAAATGCTTTAGCAAGAGCATAGCCAGCAGGTTGAGAGGAGTGGTTAAATCCTTCTCTTCAGCAGCTAGGAGGCTGCTTCTGGAGTACTGGGTCCAGTTTTTGACTCCCAGATAAAGAGATGACATCAACAGAGTGTTCTGAGTCCAATGGAAGGACAGTTCAGGGGGCTGGAGCATCCTGATGCTGAGAGAGCTGGGTTTGTTACAACTTGAGAAGGTTAAGGAGACACCTTAAAATAATCTGGAGCAAAGGGAAGAAAAGTTAGACATTTCCCAAAAATGTACAGCAAGAAGATGAGAAGTGGCAGAATCTGGGACATGGGGAATTTTTAGATATAATGGGAAAAAGAAAGGAAGAAAGAAGAAGGAGAGAGAGAGAGAGAGAAAGGAAGGAAGGAAGGAAGGAAGGAAGGAAGGAAGGAAGGAAGGAAGGAAGGAAGGAAGGAAGGAAGGAAGGAAGGAAGGAAGGAAGGAAGGAAGGAAGGAAGGAAGGAAGGAAGGGAGGAAGAGAAAGAAAAAAAGGAAGAAGAAGAAGAAGAAGAAGAAGAAGAAGAAGAAGAAGAAGAAGAAGAAGAAGAAGAGGAAGAAGAAGAAGGAGGAAAAGGAAAAGAGAAAAAGAAAAAATGAAAAAGAAGAAAAAAAGAAAGAAAACAAAAACACAAGGGTGGTCAAATATTTACATCTATAAACCAAAGGGGCAGTGGCATCTGAATTTGGAGATGCTCAGACCTTGAGTGCACATGCTGTTGAGCAGCATGCTCTAACTGGACCTGCTGGGAGCAGGAGGTTGGACTAAAGCACCTCTGGAGACCCCTTCTAACTTGCATGTTTGTGTGATCTACAAAATTAAGCTGCCTTCGCTGAAGGTGGCAGTTCCATCAATTGTTCTCAGGCATGAAAGCAAAACGGTGCCACCCTGTGATTAATTCTGTTGAATTAACAATAATGACAAGGGAACAATTACAAGGGAAGGAGGTTTCACAAAAAGTCTGGGGAGAGTAGGGGAAACTTTTCAGATTGCTGAAAAGTTTAAGCATTATCAGAATTCGCAGTAGGCTGCAGACAAGTGGCGAAGGAAGATGGAAGAGGAGAAAGAGAAGAGCCTCTAAACAGAAAAGCATTGCAGAGTAGCTAAGCAATGGTAATTTTTTGCAAGTGAAAGCAGATAAACTGCCTTCCATGAGGTGAGAGCCTGCATACAGGTTTGGGTTAATAATTAATATCAGCTACTCTATATTAACCACTTACATACAGGCTTTTACTCCTTGACACAGTAATTTGCTTGCTTGTATTTGTTACCAAAAAGAGGCAAGCTATGTAACCTTTGCTGCACAAAAGCCTATCCACTGGAACTGGTTTGCAGAAACATTTTCATGAAGCCATCAGCTCTGGCCTCCAGCACTGACTCACTTGACATTCAGCACTGCTCAGACATTGCAGGCCCTATCGTGGAGGTGAGTAACCAAATGCAGGTGTTGGGAATTAGAAAAAGGAGGGTCTACTGTCTCTCTTTTCCTTCGAGCACCATCAAAAGGCTCAGAACCCCAAAAGTGAGGCTCGTGACATCAAGTAGAATAGATTTTGTTTGTTTGTTTGTTTTTTAACAGACAAAATTCAGGTCTACTAAAGGCAGAATAGAAATGTGAGCATCTCAAACAAAATTATTAAGAAAGTATTCCCTTCAGGCTTGCTCTGAGTCAGGAAATGTCCATATGATATGCTAGGTTGCAAAAAATACTACACAGTTCTGTGTGAGTCCCTTTGTAGCCTCTTTCCTTGGTCACCTCTGGTGACTGGCCTTGTCGCTCCCTGCAGGACTTCACTGGTATGGCTTCCTGGGTGCTGTGGGCCTCTTGGCAGAGCTGCTTCCTCTGATGTGACCCACTTGGTCTCAGGGAAAGCGTTATTTCCAGAGGCAATGTGAAGCTGTCAAAGCAAGTAAAACAGGCAGTCTGGAGAAGATCCAGCTATGGATATGGTACACCAAAGAAGTAACTGAATACTTTATGTACCTCTCACTTAATATATATATATAAGAGAATGGGTTTTCAGCATTGATGCAGTATTAACTTTCTACCCTATTTTCTCTCTTACCAAAGCCTGTTTTTCTGAATGTAGCTCTCCCATAGCCACTATACCACTAACAAATAGCCTAGACAAAGGGTGGCAAAATTTTGCTGTGTTTTATTCAATTATACAGTGTGCTTCCTTATCATCATTATTTAGAAGTCCTTTAAAGTTTCTTGCTAGATTTTCTAATGTTCACTTTCTATAGCCCACATGGTGGAGCCAGTTCCCCAACATTCACAGTGTCTGATACCACTTGCAAATAACAGGAGGCCTGAGCTACAATGCGGTCTAGACTTCCTCTGGTCCATCAGGACTAATGAAATAAGCATTGAAACAAAGGTACTGAACAAAGAAAGATCCAAGCATCCTAAAAGTTTCTGGGGAATGTATGATCATCATCCCATCTACTGTGAAATTATACTTTTGTCTACAACAGTAGAGACAGTGGCTCTCCCTCAGTCAAGCCAAAGTGGGGCTCATTTCATGCAGTGGTGGATCATGTAAAATCAGCTGATCATCTGAACATAACCCATGTGTTAATTACAGGTAGAACACGGCATAAAAGACTGCTTTACAGTAATAGATACCACACACCCATGGCTGAGTTAAATTCTACATCCGATATTTTGATCTTTACTTCCTGCGTAGGCCAGTCCTCATTTCTTTCATTCCTGCCACTAGCATGTCCCCCGTACAGTGTCCAAGGAGCTGGTCATTCACAAAGCCCCATGTGCAGCACTTGGAGGACTCCAAAAATAACAGAGGTACGGGCTGCTTTCTCCTCACCTAACTTCCCACTAAACACACCCTGACCCTGGACATACCCCCTCAGGCAGAGAGGGGTACGTATGTGTTTATGTCAAACACGGAGATGAATTCCTGGGCTATATGCTGCCTCTGGTTTCCTCTGCGGTTTGATTACTTTGGATACAGAGAGCCACAGACCAAACCCTTTACTGAACAATGCTTCCAGTTGAGTATCCTTTACCCCTATTGATTTCAAATAATTACAGAGAGTACCTACCACTATAATGAGTTCTCTCATCCATAATTTCCGTATACCAAAGGCAAGCCAACAACACCAACAACTTCGCATTAGGCTGATGGTTGGTTGCATTAGGCACTTGCTTGCAGAACAAAAGAGAAGTGATCCTTCTACTCTGCTCGGTGTTGGTGTGGTCCCACCTGCAGTACTGTGCCCAGTCCTGGGCCCCCCTGTACAACACAGACATGGACGTGCTGGAGAGTCCAAGGAAGGGCCACCAAGATGGTGAAGGGCCTGGAGCACCTCTCCTGTGAGGAGAGGCTGAGAGACTGCTCTGCCTGGAGAAGGGTTGGTGTAGGGGGGAATCTCATCAATGTCCATAAATACCTGAACAGAGGGTGCAGGGCAGAGCCAGGCTCTTCTCAGTGCTGCCAGTGACAAGGCAAGATGCCATGGGCACACACCAGAACACAGGAGGCTCCCTCTGAACACCAGGAAGCACTTTTTCAATGCGAAGGTGACTGGAGTGCCCACAGGTTGTGGAGTTTCCCTTGGAGATCTTCAAAGGCTGCCTGAACATGGTTTTGGGCAAACCTGCTCCAGGTGTCCCTGCTTTAGCAGGGGGGTGGACCAGATGGCCTCAAGAGGGCCCTTCTAAACTCAACTTTTGATTCTGTGCGATTCTGGTGGTGGAATAAGAGCTAGAAGAACAATAGACAAATTCATCACAATGCCCATGTTGCTTCTCTGTCCTGTTGGTGACTGTAATGCTGGCCTGGCTGCCCATATCCAGAAAAGGGTGTTCATTTCAGAAATTTTACTTCAGGATTTTAAACTTTTGGTGTCATGACACAGAAAAGGGAAAGGCATAGCATGAGAGGAAGTTTCCATGCTCAGTTCAAGGAAAAAAATGACTGCTCGAGACTAAAAGAAATCTAAAAGGTAAGGCAAATATTTCTTTCCATTGTACAGGTTTTATACTTGTTTAGAAAGGAAGCAAATGGCTTCAGACTTTGCAAAGAATTTTGTACATGATGTAGTTGGTAAGAATAGTACAATCCAAGGCAATAAAGGAGAAAAGATAGCACTAGGATCTCCCAGAAGGGAGTTACTGTGGACAGCTTTATGGCAAAGTGTGCTAAAATGAAGGCGTTCAATTTGACTCGGAATGGTTTTCTGGTTTTCCTTACCTTGACAAGTGTGTAATCAGTGCTTGATGACTGGAATCTCAGTCCAGCACTGTTCAGACCTGTAAATTAGACCTGTATTGCTGTACTACATAAAGACTATTCATAATACTAAACTCTCACCATAGCCATGATTAAATAAACCCCAGAAGTGATCTGTCTGTTGATTCTTGGCATTTGGTGGAATGAAGCCCTCCTCAGTGAAGACACATCACAGATATTAGGCATTAAATACATTCATGTTTCAAATTATAGAGTTTAGATTTAAGAGCCAGCTATGTTAACAGCATCCTTGAAATAATCTGATTATCATATAAAAACTATACTGTAGTGGTGTTTGAAAGAGGAGAGAAAAAGCAAGCAAGAGAGAAATAAAGTATTGATATATTTGCCAAATGGGGTATGTGAATGTAACTCAGATCACAAACAAAAGATATTTGGTGAAGGCGGTGAAATTCTTTGCCACTCTAGCCATTGTTGTACACCTGATGGGACACATAAATATTTGGCAGCCACTGTACTCTTCAATCAGCAGAGGTGTGGGTAGGCCATTACACCAGCTTACCCTGTTTTCTATAGCTGTGTGGTTCTCCTACACACTTCTTTCTATTTTCCAGACATGACAGAGGTGACGGAAGCATTTTTTCTAATAAAAAGTTCTAAGGTTTTTGTAAGGGAGCTGAAATAGTTTTATGAGAGAAGCGAATGGAGGTACAGGTAATGGAGTAACATGGAGAAACTATAAAGGATAAAAGGAGAAATGCTGCATAAGAGAGGCTGTCCCAGCCTCATCCACAAGCACACTCCCCTCTCACACATCTTACATCTCCCACACATTGCTTTCAAAGTTCCTTGCACTGTTTTGATTATCACTGGCTGCTGTCAGACTCTCCTCCTCCTTTTGAGCCGTTCAGAGACAAGATCCTGGCCCCCATCCACAGCTCCTGCTGTGGATCTTGAATAGGAAATTGGTGACAGCTTGAAGGATACTCTGGAGCTCCACGAAGTCTAACAGCTATTCACCTACGCGACAGAGCAGACAGCTGGATGAAACTCTGAGAAGAAAAGATGTAGGTGGAAACGATATCAATGAGAGAAGCTGAAATGTCTTTCTCTTGGTATTCAAAACTCCTTGTAGATGACCCATCCCATGCCACTGATTTCGAATGTAATCTACACCTTGGTTCACTTCACCACTTAATGGCAGAATCATGGAGCAATTAACATCACTAATAATGTTTCTTGCCTAGCTTCATCAGTGGTACTGATCTTCATGCCAGGACCCTCAGTTTGCAGTGGCTCCATGAGCAGTCTGCAGTAACAGCTTACCTTGAACATGGACCAGCTACCTGTTACATGCCCTTGTTAAAGGCAACTGAGTCCTGCGAACTGCAAGACAGAGGGGATTTCTCCTCCTCAGGCTGTTTGCTGATGTTTCCATCAGGTATCCAGCCCATAATGAGGCTGAGCTACATGCACCCATGTGTGCACACGGATTAGACAGACAGAGAGCAGTGCCTCTGCCAGCACCCAGAAAAAACACCAACAGCACTCCCATAAACATGAACACAAGGGAATGAGCTCACTTGCTGATGTACACACAGCCTTACACTTCATCCACATGCACACACACCTGAAGGTCCCCCAAAATCCCCCAAAACCCAGACCAGGCTGTAAATTTGACCAGGCTGTAAATTTGTTCAGGCTTCCTGCCTAGCCCCTGGGCTATATTTATCCAGCTCTGACCTTGGATATTCTCAGGTGCAGCTCTCCTCCTGCTCGCTGGCAAGTCCAGCTTGATGTGTGCTACTGAATCATGCACAAGCCCTCCCACACAGAATAAGGAGGAAAGTCATGGTAAAGATTTTAAAATAGAGTTTAATATAAAAATAATGTTATGTGTATGGTAAAGAATACTCCCTACTTTGATACTTGGACTATAGGATTCTGCATTTAAATAAATGTTGATAGCTACAGACTGGTAGCCATTTCTGCATAAAAATCTCATATTTTGCCTGCATGTTTATGTGATGCAAAGCCTCTGCATATAAGTGCTTTTTTATTTTATTATTTTTTTTTCTTCCATAAGCTCAGAAAAGTCCAGCGAGGATACGTAATTCCATTCTTAAAGTCTCAGAGAATCCTACCACAAGGTAAGAGGAGTTACAGATTAAAATCTCTCAATGATAACTACTACATTAGTTGCTGACCTGAGTAATTATGAGACCAGGACTAAAGGATGCATTGCCCTGCATGTCAGTGAGAGGCTGTCTAACTAGCTCTTTCAGCTTACAGATCCCTTTTCTCTCTGCACATGATGTCTCAATCATCCTGCATGGTAATGAATATTTTTCTGCTGAATTAAAAAACAAAGACACTCCATTAAAAATTCACTTCTTTCAGAGAACAGTGATGGCTTTTTTTTTTTTTTTTTTTTTCCCTTAACACTGCAGGCTTCGAGCCATTAAACACTAATTTAATAGCTCCCACGGTGTTGTGCATAGTCTGTGTAATAAATCTCTGTAGGAGAAAGAATATAATCAAGGAACAATTTTTCTTGTCAGACATCATAGAGCAATGGATAGCATCAGTGTCTGCAACATACCTAAATTTATAGCTAAACAAATGCTACTGACCCTTGAATAAACAGATGAAAGTTGATTTGTTGCCCAACAATGTGTAAGACCTATAATTGAAACAGTGATTTCATTGTCTCTGTCAGGAAAGGTAGGCAATGCAAGTTTAGAAACAAACCTTTCCATGCCTCGTGTCTTAGAGCACTTTGCTAGACCTTCCACTGAAAAATTCTGAAAAAGGCATGGAACGAGTGAAATCTAAGGTTGAAGATATGGAACATGTCTTGTGTCTTAAAAGTAGTAACTGACATAGAACTTACATTAAAGAAGATCTGTACAGTACTAACCAAAAATTAAAAAGATCATTTTCATACACTGGTGTTCATGTTAAGACTATTTCAGCACCACTGTAAGGAGTCTCATAAATCATTTTGAACATTCCCAACCAGAGCTCCTATACTTTCTTCCCATACCCTTAATAAACAAAGGGTATATTTGCTATGGATTCAGCAATCATTATTCTTATCTCAGAGTTGATGAGGAGTGAAGATCTCAGGGAGAGAATCTTGCCTGGCAGTTCTTTATAAAAGCAACTTCTTGCTAGACCCCTGTCTGTGACCTTTTATTCAAAGGTATGATCTGAGTTACAAAGAGGTTTGCTTTCTCTTGTGTTATATTTCAATCAGTTTGAACTTTCAAGGGTTAAAATTTAATAGTATGAAATTAATTTAAAGTGTATTATTTAAAATTAATAAAAGTGAGCATTACCAGTCAATTTTTGGAAACCTGACAAAATTTGCTGCTCATGCTATTTTGCTGAGCTCTCTGTCGTCCACGCTGGAAGCAAGGTGGGTGTTTGCTTGTCACAAGATCTACCTAAAGGGCTAGTCATTTTTAGATATTTCTGCTATTTTCTTTCTCTGTAATTCTCTAAGTGCAGCACAAAAAGCAACACTACATTGCAAATCTCTATTGTTTTTGTTTTGTTTTGTTTTGTTTGTTTGTTTGTTTGTTTTCTTGTTGTATTGAAGCATCTTTAATCGGGAATTTAAGTTCCATGATTCAGAAAAGATTTGCCTGGAAGATCCTCACAATAGCATCTCAGCCATACTACATGTAGAGCAATAAAGCTTCAAGTTAAGCATTTCTTAAAGTAAATACTTGCATTCATATCTTCATATTGTATGATTGTGAGGGGTAGTTCACAACGCACTTGTTCATGTTACTCTAACCTCTTCACTTGGCAATATATACTGTGATTGAACTGTTGAATAAAAGGTATCTTATTTTAAATGTGTTGCCCAGATAGGCATCATGAATGGACATATTTCCATGTCAGCAAGGAAACTCAATACCTTATGTGGCAGAAAAAGGAGTAAGTTAATATGAGTGTGTAGCGAAAAAAAAAAAAAAATCAGGACTGGTAAATAAGCATCATAGCAATGAATGGTTATAATCAGTCAGAAGGAGAGAAGCTGTTGAACATCTCCTTGCCTCAGCTTCTGTCTCACCATCTGGTCTGTCTGCTGCATACGAAATGTCAAACCTCAGTAGTCAGAACTGGTGGTGGAAATAAGCAAGAACATTCATATTCTCTGAAATGGGGATGTGGAGTTTTGCCAAACAGCTCAGATGGATAGGGCACCAAGGTAGTATTACCTAGAGAAAGCTTTACCATAGACTCCTTGTCACTGGGAATCACTATATAATCCATTTACCCTGAACATTAATGTTGGCTGGAATTTATGATCTAATTATTCCATCAGGATATGGACACTTAGTTAATGCATACAAACAACTTTGTTATTTAGAATTACTCCATTTAGTACACTCGCTGGATGGCACCCGAGGAAGGAAATTGTACGGCTTTCACCGTAATAGAAGATAAATCCAACTCCATAAACATAATTACACTGGCCACAGCCCAGAAATCCTTCTCACTCATTTTCCAAAATAATCTATGGCTCAGTGTTATGCATCAGGCTTCAAATCTTGCTACAGACATGGTTCCTCCTCCTGCTTCTCTCTCTCTGTGTAGTTGATAAGACCAACGGTCCTTGTTGGCTCTCTCTTTGCTTAACTTGTCCTAGGGTTGTCTCTAGCTTTGGCAGGTTGTCTCTAGGTTTGTCTCTAGGTAGTGGCAGGTTTTGTTCTAAAATTTGCTCTCATTTTCTTTTTCTTTAAATTTTGGAGGGCTTTCTGAGGGCCCTTCCACCATCAATCTTTTTTTGTGGTGATGTCTTCTTGCTTACCTGTAACTGGTCTAAGAAAGCACGCTTCCCTTTGCACGGGAGATGGTCAGTGCAGGCTGCAAACTGTACAGGCTGGGAAGAAAAAATACACTTGTTGGATTTTTCACAGAAGCAGTCTGACTAGAGTTGCCAGACTTGTTGAAGGATTTTATGAGCTCCCAGCTCTGGGCAGAGTGTCAGGTAGACTTGCAAGTGAGTTCTTTCTATGCTTCTGGGTTGTCTTGCATTAGCATCTCCACTACTGTCCTAATACTAGCTATTATGCAGAAGTTCACATGGTCCTCTGCCCACCCAGTAATATTCTTCTTGGTATTTTTATGTCTGTTCAGCTAGACTGCTTTATATTAAATGCAGCAAACTTGTTGCCTCTGGCAATTACACATGGGCAATGTATGTTTGTGTGAGTGCACGCAGGCACAAAAGCAAATATTTTCCAGGGCTCTGAAAGGAATTGAAAGGTAGCAGACAAAACAATGCAGTCGACAGAAATGGCTGGATGGCATTCAGAAAGTATCCAAATGAGCTCACAATTATGTGTTGTAGCTGCACTGCATTGCAAAGTGGGTAGATGGGAACATATGCTGAAATACAGCAAGTGTTTTACCAGCGTTCCAGACAAGACTGCCAACACATTTTGATCATTCACCTAGATGTGTTTACTTTTTTTTTTTTTTTTTTTCTAGCTCATCCACATATAAAAGCCTCTACCTGAAAAGGTGACAAAATTACTGATACTAGCAAACTTGGCATTTTTTTCTCGTTCTAGTACAGAATTCTGTTCATGAGGACTTTTAAATAAGGTAAGTGGTAGAGTGGAGAAAGCCATAGCAGCTAGGCAATTCTGTAGATCAGTAGCAATAAAAATAGAATAATTGCTCGCCAGAAGATATTTTATAAGCCATCTACTCTTAGTCTGGCAGTATCAGATTCTGCTCTTTGACAATATAAACTGTGAGAAAACAGATAAATTGTGACATATTAGCAACCTAATTTCACTCAGTATGCTGCTCTTTTTATTTTGGTAGACAAAGATCTGGCTGTTAATAGGTTTCCATTCATGCCTACCATGTTTTCCATAACCTGGCACAAATTTCAGTGAAGTAGAAGGCATATGACAAACTGGCTTCTTGGCTGTGACATGTCACACCAACTATGGCATGCTCAATGAAAAGCACAACATGAACATCTTACACATGCCAGTCTGCTGCAAAACAATATGGTGCCTTCTGCAGCTTCTGTTTTGTTGCATTGTTTTCCACAGATTCATAGCTAAAATGGAAGCTACACTATATTAATACTTGTACTAGGCACAAAACAGTCATTCTGAATCTGTTCTGTAATATGCTGCAATCTTTCTGCATGAAGGCATCAAAGTGGAACAACTGAAGCAGGCATATCTTACTTACCCTGCTCTATGGGCTGAATAACACCAGCTTCTCCTTGCATGTCACCTCCTCCAGGCACTAAACAACTTACTGACCCTCCACAGGACTCAAAACACTGTGAATATCTTTCTTGTGCTACTGAGCTCAAAGCTAGCCTCCAGAGCAGTTGTGCAAGTGTTGAAGAGAGGGAAAACATCACTCCCCCAGCATGTCCTGGTGCCTGGGCTTGCTCTTGCCCGGGGCAGGACCTTGCACTGCCTTGGATGAACTTCACAAGGTTCCTATGAACCCAATTTTCTGTGTGCCTCTGGAGAGCAGCATCTCATTTCATCCCTGAACTTGCTGAGGGTGTATTTCATGCCACTGGTCAGGTCATTACAGTTTTGCCATTATGTAAAATAAAAGAAATGTCACTCTGTCTATCTTAGAAAGATATTATACTGCAGCAAGCCTTGTTCATAGTACCTGAATAAATAGCTACCTTAATTTCATTTAAATTATCAGAATCTCTTTGATTTTCATCTTTCATTTTTATCATAGCTTGCCAGACTTTAAGGATGGAGACTTTATATACTGGAGGATTGTCACAGTGCATTTCTGCTTTTACTGGACATATTTATTGACCTTGCCGTTATCTCTTTACACTTCTGCACTCAGACACTGTGTTCTGCCTTTCTTTTCTCCTTTCTGTTTTATGCACTCCTGGCAACTAGGCTATCTTCCGTCATGCAAATAATTCTTATGCCACAAGTCTTTTTCCATCTTTTTCTTCACTGCTGCCCCTTCCTATTCAGTCCCCTTTCTTACTCCTTTCTGCTTGCCCCAGGAATTCATATCAGCCTCTACTATTCTTCTTCCATACCCAGTTCCCATTCTCCTTATGGCCTAAGCTATTCTCTCTGCCACTCAAGAGAGGTTTCACATCTCTCTTCTTCTCTTTCTTCCTTTTTTATTTTTTTTTCCTGTTCAGCCAATAAATCAGTGAATGATTTATCTGTAAATATGCCTAATTGGGAAGATGAATAAGGAAAGAATTCAGTTTATAGCTGGGCAGTGCGGTATTAACTGGTGTGACCAGCTGGCTGTTTATTTGATCTGCAGAAAACTGTGGAGGTATTTTAGCTGCTAGAGTGCTATGGTGCTGCCCATTCTATAGTTATCACATTACTTCCAAGCAGACAGACAGAGAAATGTCATCAAGATGATGTCATAATGCTTAGCCAAATCAGTTATGTGATGTTGATCTCAACACAGTTTTGAAATACACGGCAGGTCTGAGGTTGAGTCTTTATAAACCAGTTTTAGGCAGACTTGTATATACAAAGTTTTGTGTACTAATACATCTCCCTTTTGTCAGCACATCTCCCTTGTACTTTTACTCTCCTGGATATGTGCATTTTCCAGATTTACTGAATAACATGCCTACTGTGCAAATACCTGTAGCAGTGTAGCTTACCAGCAGTTCAGCAAGGAGGCTTTCCTAGTAGCTAATAATACTGGGATTTTATCCCCTTCAGATGCTTTCCATGTATAGATATGAGACAAAGATGACACTTTCAAACTATACCTTTTTGAAAAGCAGTGCTTCATTCACTCCCTTAAAAGGATGTGCCATTGCCTTCAGCAATATTTTCAACTGGTTTTGATGTTAAAATATGAAATTCATATGGTATCCTCTCTACATATATTTTACCATAAAAACACAGCTATGTTGAGCTATGATCATGACACGACAGATTGGAAAATATTTTCTATTTAATATTTCTTAAGTTAGTTTTCTGGGTGTGATCAGCTGATTTCCAAGTTTTGTTTTGTTTTGTTTTGTTTTGTTTTGTTTTGTTTTGGGGGGGAAAGGGAAGAACTATATTGAATAAAGGTGGAGGAACTAAAGAATTTGTGCATGTTCCTTTCTTCAAGTAACTGCTTTGCCAGTGTTTTTCAGAAGGAGCTGGTAGCCATTCTTCTGAAGTAGGAATTCTTTGCACCCTTTTGGTGATCCCCAACCTATACAAAGTACATACAGATGTCTCTGCTTAAGTTGTTATGTATACTTACCACCAAACTTCATATTTAAAGTCTCTGGATGTGATCTGTGAAGGTGCTGTGAAATACCTGCTGTAGTCTTACTGCTTACAATTCGGGAACCATAGATAGGTTGGTTCCCAGAGGATTCGTATCTATACATTCTGCTCCTTGCTCCATTTTGTAAATTTTAGTATAAATTCATTCTGGGTGTAAAACAGAAGTGAATGGGTGGGTTACTGTGCTCATTCTCTTGCAGAAGCACTCTTCTATAAACGTAGATATAACTCCAAAGAAGTAAGTATGGCCTCAGTAGACATAGCCTTTTGACAAAGGCTCAGTACTTGAGAGCAGTGCTCTTCCATTACCTTGTTCTCCGTCATACAAACAAGATAGGAATGGGGAAGAAGCGTGCAAAGGAAGGAAATACTGTCTGGAAAAGAAAAATGCTTGAATTAAAAATGTAATTTATATCAGTGTTTATATGAATAAGCCAAATTTGGGGTTGTGGTATAAGTGGTAGGTAGCATGTGATGAAAGAGAGTCTGATCTTGTAATTGCTGTTGATCTGCCTCATAATGGAAGAAGGAATTTCTCTGTTTTAACAGTGAACTTTCTCAATCAGTCTTTATATTTGTTTCTTCACTTAGTTTTGAAAAGAAAGTATGCAAGGAACAAGATTATTTGGATGAAAGTCCTGTAATAAACTAACGCAGCAGGAGCTGATTCTTCCTAGACCTTGTAGCAGGAATTACAAAAATCCTACAGACGTATCCCACCCTCTACTTTTTTATTATTGCAAAAGAAAGAGACTGGCAATGTTACACATTAAAAAAACAAAAATTTCACTGGCTATATAATTTGACCCTCTGATGTGGCTAGGTAGAGCCATAGCTTAATAGCTTCTTCCTGATGTTCTCAGCACAATGTCAGCTTGGGAAATTTCTGCAGCTGGAGATGAAAGCATCTGAGTTGCTGAGATTCTGTGAAATATGAATAACTTGGAAGAATAAATGCACATTTATAATGAAAGCAAAATTTGCACATAGTGATTTAATGAATTTTGGAAATGCATAAATCTAGATCCAGGTATTTATGCTAATATTTATACACATGCTAATGAGAAATATAGCAATTCTTAGGCTGATACTTTGAATATATTTAACTTTTTATTGAAACTGTTTTGTGTATGCCTTGGACCCAAATTCAGAATAAGCTTCTAATAATTTCTTCATTTATCCTAACAAACTTAGTTTTAATCATGATTATTATTATGTGGAAAAATATCTAGTTGAAGTATAAAGTCCAAACAACATATTTATAAGAAGCCCAACCTAAATCCCTTGGCCAGCTGTGTGCCTTTGTCTCTCTGAACTGGAATTGTTCTTCTACGTGTTCAAGCTGAGACTACACACTCCTGAGTTAATGATTTTCTGTCTTATGCATATGTAAGAAGTGAATAATTTAGAGGGATGGAAACAATAAAGAGAGGTAATAGTCTTCTAATCAGCCAAGGACCTTGCACTAATTCCTGGTCCCTTGAGCAAAGCCTAAATAAAGTCATTTGGGAGGAATCACTATGTCAGGATAGCTGGAAATAGCAACCTCCTCCACTCTCTGGAAGTGGGTTATGAAACATGAGCAAAGACAACCTATTATCTATTTCTGGAAGCAGTTTTTGTATCTGTATAGCCATCACCATCAGCAGCATCAAGGCTTTGGCTTGAAGATCCTCTCAGTTGCAGATCTACCCTCCCACAGTGCTCCTCTGAGTTTTTAGCTTACTGACACAGAAGACACTTTTGTTGAGCACTTTTCCATGACATGTAAGCAAAGTGGATTCATGTTCTGCTTTCTCTTCTAGGACTTTCCTCTCATTAGTTACATTGCAGAACTATTTCAGTTCAGATATATTTCAGTCCTTCAAAAAAAATAAGTAGGGGGCAAGATTTGTACAGTAATTCTAAAAGTGCTCAGGTTTGTCTTGCCTCTAAATTATCTTCTGATAAAGACAAGCATCAGTGCACATGCTCGGGTAGTCTCCCTTTGGGAGAAAGAGCAAGGGCTGGGGACCTTAGACTTGGAAGTAGCACGGCTGTTTAAGTTTATAAAGAGGTTGGATTTCTTTTCCAATTTTTCCTTATGTGTGTTCCAATCCTAAGCCTGAGAATTTTTATCAAATCAGTTAATACCAAGGACTGAGAGTAAATGGTTTATATAAGCTTCAACAAATTACCCTGGGAGACATAGTCATCTGTTTAACATTTTACTAGACATTTTCCCTTCGGACATACAGTTTAAGGTCAATGTAAACCAAATAAAAAACACAAACTATACGTTAGTGGAGAAGAGTCACTAAATTGCAGGAATGTCACAGCAGCCATGTTCATACTCCATTTTTATGAAGAGATGAGTCAAATTCTTATTGTTCTAAGACTCAGTGCCAGAGCACAGATGAGCAGATGTCTCAACTCAGATTTCATTCTTGAATGGAGACTTTGACTTCAGTGTACATGCCATGTGGGTAATCTTACAGTAACACCACAATAGCTATTCTATTATAAAGTGTATAGGGTTCTGTGTATTGAATGTGCATTTTTATTTTTTTTTTTTAAAGAATGGGTGTTGTCTGATGTCTTCTTCACTTCTTGACTACTTTTATCTCTGAACTTTACTATTATTTCTAAAGTGGATTTTAAATCAGAAATCAAATCTGTTTGTTTCTTTCTTTCTTTTCGGACTTCGTCATTATCTAAAGCTGAGGTATTTATTAATTCCAATGCAACCCACCAAATTGTGACCTGTGATCTACCCTGAAATAAATTTCTGCTTCCCATCAAGAAATTAGAACAACAAAAATTTTTGAAAGTCTGGGTTCTAGTGATCTGTGCAGGGGATGAATCATCAACCATCCTGGAATACTATTTTTTACTGTGTCATTAATCTGCTTTGTAATCATGAGCTACTGTTAGTGCTCCTGACTGCCTACCTCCTTCCCATCTGTCTCTCAGGCCTTTGAAAAAGGTCTCAATATATGTTTGTGTGCTGTCTAGCATGATAGGTCCTGTTACTGCTAGACATAAAGGCTAATTAGCATCAATAATAATCCTAGGATATAATACAACCTATAAACACATATGTGAAGGAAACACATTTAAAAAAAAAAAAGTAGGAGCCAGAGGAAAAAAAGCGGGATCCAGAGGAAGTAGCTTATGTTCTCAAAGTAAAAAAAAGATTCTCTTTAAACCTATAGTGATGTTAATCTTAGCAATGTATATGGAGAAAATATGTGGTATAGGAAAAAATAATGAATGACTAATCGGAACTCCACAGGGAAGACACATAGCCATGCATTTTAATCAGTGAAATATCAGTACTTTGGGGGCATTTATTTTTTTATTTTTATTTTTTTGCCATAAAGCGTGCCATAGAGATCACATAGAGAACATGTTAATATATTTTTTAATTTTTCTCATATACCTTTCTCCCATAACTCTCCTATAGCTTTCAAACTAGTTATTGCCATGCTGTCTGTAAAAGTATTTCACTAAATCCGGTAGTGTCTGCATTGGAGGCATTGGTGTGTATGTTGTAACCTGGTTTGTGGCAAACTGGGGTATGTCATTGTCCAACAGTGAATGTCATTTTTCTCTGTGAAAGCTCTTTGTTTCAACCTTTTTAGACTAAATTTAATTGTGACTGTTCTCTTCTATTCAATCTGTGTATTTACTTAAAATGTTTCTCTAATAATGCTTAGGCCATGTCCAACAATAAAAAAGACCAACAAAGACTTTTAATAGTTTTCTCATTCCAGATTTTCTGCTAGTAAGGTCAATGTTTTTAAGTTATTCTTCTCAGGAACTTTCTGAGAAAGACAGGAATGAATATTTCACCTGGAGAGAGGTGTTGGGGGGCATTGTGCACCCCTGCAACCTACTAGTTATTATCTACTAATCTACTAGTGCACATTTTCACTGTAAATTCATAGATGCCTACCTAACAGTCCCAAAGTAATCCTCCCCCAATGACATGGCTGAACATGAGAAATGGTCTGATTGAGAAAAACGGGTGACCTGAGACAGGTTTCTTGGTGGGTGCAGGGCACATATTTGAAAAAATTGTGTGGTTGTGGAAATATTTGTATGTGGAAGGTGAGACCCAATGATTAGCTTCAATGTATATGTCTATACTCACATACCAGAACTCCATTTATTTTTTTCTCTCTTCTTCCCAGATATTTTCTCTCTGTGGTTTCCCTGACTTACCACTAATTTGGACTTAAGAAGCAACATAAAATTGTTTTCACAAAAATAGGCTGAGAAACTGGAAAATGCTTATACTTGTTTTCCAGGGTGCTGTTCATAGTCCTGGGCTACTACAGATAGGCTGTGGTTATGTTTGCAATGTAGCTCTATCTAGAAGACAGGCAAGGGTCTGAGTCACCAGAAGATGTTCTGGATCTAGAGATTTGTCTGTGGGTCACAACAGTGAGTAGATGGTGGGAACTAGGAGTAACAAAATGAGGAAAAGGTGGGAAATAGTATGTGCTCCGTAGAGAATGAACACATAGCTCCTGTTTATGCTGTTCATGACCCCCTTTTCCTACTAAAAAGCGACTGGACTGCCTTGGGTGTCTCAAAACCTTCATCAGTTATCTTGCCTTTGTTTGTGGCACATGCATATGTATTTGTTCTTTGATTGACTTTGCTCTTTAGCTTTAGTAACTTTTCCCATTTCTTGGTGTTTACCTCTCTGATTTGTATATACAGACAGCTGTCACTTCCCTCTTCCCCCTGTTTGCTATGCAAAGAACACTGCGCTTTTATAGACTCCTCTTGTAAAAGAGGCTCTTTGGTGCTCTGGTCTCCCCAGCACCTGTTCCAAATCGTCTTCATTCTGCTTTACTCAGTACACACAACAAGAAGAACAAACCTATTTCAGAGGAGGTCATACCAGCATCTATCCAGCTCCAGTGAAACTACACATCCGGATAAGCCCTGTTTTGTACCTGCTTTTTACAAGCAGTCCCTGGCCTTCCCTATTGACATTGTATGACTAAAAATCCCACTCTTTCCCCTCCTCTTTCACGTCCACTTTGGATCAGAAACAAACAAACAAATGAACAAACAAACCTTTCAGCCAAGACCATGATTCTGGACCATTGTGTTGCATTTTCTGCTACTGTAGCTTACACAGTGTTCAGGGGTCCTGGACTTTTCCATGTGACAACCCCGCACTTACAACCTGTGCCATCTGCATTTTTCTTTGACAGACGTGTACTTTTTCCCCACTTCACTACTATTTATTAAGATAATTCCACTTGTTATTCAGAAAGTCTACTAAAGCATAACCCACAGTAGTTCACCTTTCAGTCCAATATCTTTTCTTCTGCCCAGTTAGTCTGTCATCCATTTTACAACAGTGTGCTAGTCTCCGTATCTAACTCATCTAATAATTCCCCATGTGCCAGGATAACAAATATTTTTCAGAAGTTATTTGAGTTCTGCGCGTCACGTGTGTTGCCTAAGGAACGTGCACATGCTAACAAGTATGCTTACAATTTTAAGTACACTTTGATGCATAACACCCTGCTAAATGAAAAGAGAACAGAAGCAAAACAAACAGATATTATGTTTAATTCGATAATGGAGACTTTATTTGCAGCAGGCAGAAGCTGGATCTTCAGCTCGGGTGATTTCCACTTTCCAAGAATCCTTGCAGTAGGAAGCAGCACCTTTTTAAAGGCCAGGGACAACTGACACCACCGTTTTTGTAGGGAAGCTGTTTATGACAACAGTGGGAGACAGGGAGCAACACTGGATGCCAATTGTATATGTGGAAATTTTATAGGCAAGGGTGTGAATCTGTGATAACCATTTGCACGCAGAAGCTGTCAGACACAGTCCCTCCCAGACAACCTCCAAATTGGAGGATCACTGCACTGTGGATCAAGTGGGAAACATTGCTAACATGGTCCCCTCAGGAGACACCCAGTCTGATCTAACCTGAGGCAGCCTCACAGCAAGTGGGCTTTCCAGAAACGTCCACACAAAGACCATTAAGCTTGGAGAAACACGAGGGCAAGCGGCAGCGTAGCTGAGCAGCTGGGGCAGGCCTGTACCGGCTGTGCACAGGTGAATTGCTGCTTCTGTGTAAGGGAGAGAACTGAGGCAATGGAACCTGTAACACTCCTCAGTGGAGTTAAGTCCAAATTTGTGAAGAAACTGGACTGCTCGCTCTGGCAGCCCTGAGACTGCTTCACACATTTCCACACCCCACTCAGAGCTGGGGCAGACAGCAGCAGCCCTGTCCCCTCAGCAGCCCTTCCCAGCACCGCCCCGTTGTGCTCCAGCCCCTGTGCCCCATCCAGGATGGCCGAAGACCCCCAGCCTCCATCCCCTAGGTGCTCGCCACACATCGGGGCCACCCCACAGAGCGTACCCCCGCCGCCATCCCCCCGTGCAGCCTAAATGCGGGGCGGCCCCTGACGGCGGGGTGGCGGCGGGCCGTACCGGGGAGCACGGTTCTCCCCGCCCCGGGGCCCCGCGGTCCCTCTCGGCGGGGACGGGCATGGAGCTGGCGGCAGGGTATAAAAAGCAGCTGTCAGGGCCGGCTGCCGTCCTGCCAGAGCCGCCGGGAGAGGCTAGGGCGAGGCAGAGGCACCATGATCAACCCCAACTACTACCCGTGGGGCTACGACAGCGACAACGGTGAGCACCGGCACCGGCTTTGCTCTGCAGTGGGGTGCCCGGGGCCGAGGCTAGGTGTGCCATCTGGGTCACCATCTGGGGGTACCCCGTCCTGTTTCTAGCCACTGCCTGGCTTTGAGCACACACCTTTCATCTCCTCCCCCGGTGTGTTGTCAGGCACCCGCTACATAAGATCTGGGGGGTGCTGTGTGGGTTTGGGTTCAGCTGAAGAATGTGTGGTGTGTAATATCCCAGCTGGAATGATCTAATTGTTTGTTACACAGCTCTTGACAGGCCGTGACTAACAGCCAGGTGATTAGTAACCCACTTGCTAATACATTTTATTTATGTTCCATAGCACAGCAAAGACAAACTTGCAATTGTTGTGAAACAAGTGCAATTCATACCTAGCTGGAAAAGGTTTTCATGATATTTCTCTGTATTTTTTTCTAGGACCAGACCAGTGGCACAAAAATTACCCTATTGCCAAAGGACGCCATCAGTCACCTATTGAAATCAATAACAAAGAAGTGCATTATGATCGCTCCCTTCTGCCATGGTTTGCTAGTTACGACCCCGGTGCAGCGAAGACCATCCTCAATAATGGGAAAACCTGCAGAATTGTGTTTGATGACTCTTTCGATAGATCAGGTTAGTTACGTTTTTACCTTGAGCTGTTATGGTATGTTAACGAATAGTTCTCAACCTGTGTGAAAGACAGAGTGCTCTGAATGCTCATGGCTGTAAGGAGGTCTTTATGTAGCGCCTGCATGGCACATACAGGATGCTGTGACTCCAGTGCCCCTCACAACTGGTGGGAAAGGCCTGTGGCTACTTTTAAAGTCCATGGGTTAAATCCTAGGGAATGGAGAAAACTGCAGATAAGCTTGTTGCGGCATGAATTAAGGTGAAGGGTAAATTTCTGTACTTGCCACAGTGCTGTTGTGTTGCTTTCCAGGGGCCCATGCAGTCTAGGCTTTGTCTATGAGGACTGAAATCCATTTGGGGCTGTTTGACATGCCCAGCAGAACATCTGTAACTATGTATATGGCTGAAGTCACAATACTGGAAAACTGTACCCATGTAATGTTTGATAAATGAAGTACTGAATCAGATATCACCACTAAGTCACTTTATTTAATCACTTAATCACTTTGACATTCATAAAATTTTGTCTTAATGAGGATGAGAAATTCCAGTATTTCAGTTTCAATGTCCAAAATATTTTAATGCCCAGAATCTTTTATCTCATCACTCACAGTTAATACAAGAAGTAATATGGTACATTCATAATGCAGAGCTTTTAAGAATTAGTGGGGCTATGTATTTTGAAAAGATGTGTCTGTTCTGTTCAACAGGTGCTAGAAGTATTTAGTTTGCGTTGGCATAACCATTGAAGTTTCATGTTGACAATGTTGGCTATATTTCAAAGAAAAACATCCCATTAAAGTATGAAATGGCATTAGTACTAAGATAAAAGAGAAAAATCAAATGCATACCTCACTCTATTCTTATATCAAGGTCAACAGAATTGTGTTATTATTTATAGCACATGAAATGGTAAGAAAAGGAAAAAGAAATGTCAATTTCAGTAAAGTATTAAAAAGTCAATCTTCTATAGTGAACAGACTAATTTAACTACAGTATAAGCTTCATTACAA
This sequence comes from Aythya marila, assembly GCF_965140915.1. Taxonomy (NCBI): domain Eukaryota; kingdom Metazoa; phylum Chordata; class Aves; order Anseriformes; family Anatidae; genus Aythya; species Aythya marila. Next base: position 129,443,565 of record NC_139043.1, read on the forward strand.
TATAACTAGGATTGACTGCTGTAATTACTATGCAGAATTTTGTTTATAGGTTTGTTGGTCATAAATACCTACATGCACTACTTTAATTTAGATTAATTGACTTGGGTTTCATGAAAACTGAGTATCAAAATATGTGTAATGTACTAGGTAGTACACTATCAAAACTCACAGATTACTACATCATCAAGAGGTTGATTACCTTTCTAGCAAAGTGGTAATATTTAGTGTTATTTATATAAAAATATTATTCTTAGTGTCAGATAGCATTATACATAAGTAAAGACAGGTAGCTGTGGCATATGGGAAGACCTCCATGACCATTTCTTACTTTTTTTTTCTTTACCATCTCTTTTATTTGTTGAACAGCATCAGGTATATCAATGAGTTATATATCTTGCATTAATGTCAGTTATTGTTATAATTACTGAGATTGTACCTGGATACTCCCCATGATGCACAGCAATATATAACACAGATGCAGAACTGTGGCTACAAAGAGAAGAAAGGTTTGGAACTTTCTGAAATTTTTTCAGATAAATTGCACAGTATCTGTTATGTTCTGATCTCAGAAATAAAAAGTGACTCACTGGAAAAAAAAAAAAAAAAAGTAGGTGTACTTCTCAACTCTTTGAAGGCAAGAAACATTCAGTGTTTATTGTTATGTCTTTTTTGTTATACCATTGTCTGTTGAGTATGTGGGTGGTGTTCCTTCTCTAATATAATGCTAATTGCAGGACAAATTCCACTGTGCATACTCCTACTGACTTGAGCAAGTTTGAAACTTCTTGGATACATATAGTGACTTATTTTGTGTGTAAAGAAACCACTTGCTGCATAATATATATAACAGCAATAACATCAAAATGAAGCTTTTATTCCTTTGGAACAAAACCATTCTATCTACCCATATATTTATCTATCACTTTATCTGAATTATTTCTGAGTTAGCCAGAAAACTAAAGCCTTTTTTTCTTTTCCTAAATTTTTCAGTTAGAGTGGTCATACTTGTATCTGTAGTTACATCTAGGTTTTTAATAGTGGTACATGAAATAGACGTAAACATTCCCTAATTGATTAGTAGATTGCAAAAATGATAAAAACAAATTACTATGCACCTCTCTCAGAGTTTTACTTCCATCGTGTCTTCTCTGCCAGAAAGGCTTTGCATATTCATCTTTTGGACAGTCTCTTAAACTCAAATTATTGTAGAGAAGTTTCTGGGAGTAGTACAATCTAATGTAATTCACATTTTATGTTGTAAAGGGGCCTGTTGCTGTTATCTTTGGAGCTACTCTAATACAAGCAATTGGAGAGTTTATCTCCAGCTATTTATAAGTTATGCAGTACCTCAGTGCAGGCACGCTTTTTTATAAGGCTACCCTGATGCTTTTTTTCAGAATCTCTTGATTTCTTATCAAAGGAATGTGTCCTTTTGGGAGTAGATGATGAAAAAAGAAGTTAAGCAGATGATTACTGTAAACAGTGAGAACTTTTGCTTATAGGTCTGTTAATAGCACGACAAGTACTTGTGGGCACCATTTCCTGGAGTACCACCTTGTGGGAAACCTCATTTATCTTTGCAGATGAGATTTTGATAATCAGCTTCTGGTGAATAAACAATTAGTACAAAGCCCAGTCACTTTAATTAGAACTGGGGAAGTCTGTCCATAGACCCTCTAGTTTTGGTTGATTTTGGTAGATATCTAGTTTTGGTAGATTTGGTTGAATAACTGCAAAAAGTTACTTAACATTTTGTGTACAGACTTCACGTTGGAAGAAGTTGGTGGGTGTTACAGTAATACCACAGCTAAATCCCCGTGCTTGTGTACCCCAGTAGCTATGCTGCCTACCACTATACTTCATGGTTATACTGCATATTGCTAAAGGCAGCAAAGTTAAATTCTTCCTTCAGTTCTTAGCACATTTATCATTTGTGGTGTCTGCAGGAAGGTATTGAGTGTAAATGAGCAATGCAGAACATGGGTCCAAGGGATTTAGGAGCTGAATTTCTATAAACTTTGGACTTCCATGCTATTGTTGGAGGTACAAATGCTTGGACAGTCAAGGGCCTTCTGAGGCTATGGTTATGAAGTGGGTTGTCAGCTTTCTGCCCCTGGAGACCGGGATGCCAGCCCTACCTGAGATTACAAGAATGTGGGAGCTCAGTGAGAGCAGGCTCTGATCTAGAGGCACGGAGCTGGAATGGGGGTGTTGCATTCAGGTGAAGGTCTCTGGCAGACTGTCTTTTTCCCTGTCTGTCCCCTGACGAGCACAAAGTTGACATACAAACAAGAGCAATTCTTTTGCATATCTATTCACTGCTTACTCAAGGAAAATTTCAGTGAGAACTGTGGAAGTGTGTTCAGAAAGCTTTTAGCAAACACATTTGACCCCTGCAATTAGCAAGTGTGTTTAAGTACTGAGATCCTATTTGAGCAGAGGATTTTATAATGGCTAAAATTTATCACTGGCATTACAAAGCTGTAGTTTCTACACTGTCACATTCTGTTACAAAGCAGCATATATGCTGTTACAAAGCATAACAAAGGTGATGCGTCTTTTTCAGTTGTTGAGCAGTAATACCTTACTAATTTAATTTCACTGTGCTTTACCAGTTCATTTTATGGATGCAGCAGCATGCAAGGATCGTAAATCTTGTAGGAGCAGTTAGTTCTTCTTGTGTTTATAAACACAACTCACTTCATGACTCTGGTGCTCCCTGTGTTTTTCCACTTGACTTTCACGGTATGCTTTCACAGCCAGCAGGAAAGACAGTTGTGTTCACATAACTCCACCAGTTTTACTTTAGCAAGACACAGAATTTGAGCAAGTTCTTCAGACTGACACAACATTTTTGTTAGTATTTTGCAGTGCCTGGTAGCAGGCACTGCTGAGGGTCAGTGTGCAAGCCTAGATAAAAAGAGCAGTAGGACAAGAGTTTGCAATGATAAGAGCCCTCTAGCCACTAAAAAGTGCTGAATTCTCTTCTCCCTTGCCTTCCTGGGCTGGTGGTACGCTCTCCCTGCAGTTAGGCCCTGTTATTTTGAGGGAGTCCCATAATTTCTACTTACTCTCATTTCATATATTTCTATTTTTTATACTGCACACTTGCAATTAAATTTAAATAAATAAATAATATTTAAAAAAAAAAAAAAAAAAAAAAAAAAAAAAAAAAAAACTTTTGTCCATTGGGAGATGTTGGTTTAGAGGCATCTTAATCTTTGCATCATTCTATCTGCTGAAAGTTTGCAAAGCAAAACCCACTGCCTATTTATAGATGAGTGAAGCACGAATATGTTGGCATGAGGTGATGCAGAGCTTCACCTAATGCCCGATTGTCTGCTGATGGCCCATCTGTGGAAATAATGACACGTTTTTACCTTAAACTGGATTATTTGGTCTTACAGATCTATTTTAATGGAGAATTGATGGTTTTGTCAGCTACTACTCTTACTGTGTCTGCACCAGCTGTGGTACTGAATGACTGTGGGAACAAGTAAAAGGCATTTGAAAGTAACAGCTTGCTCTTAATATTCATTAAAGAACGTTCTTGATGTCTTTAGTACTTTGTTTCTTGAGGTGATCAGGGATTTCATTCTTTATCTTTTCAGATTTAAGGATATTTTTCTTTAATGTACAGAAACCTGTTCCTGGGAACTGCTGAATGGCTTATAGGAATGCATATTAACTTCTATCTCCAAAAAAAGAAGTGAATGAGAATTCAAGATTGATTAGTATTTGGTGAATGTTGAGAAGTTCTTCCCTTTTTATTGTGAGCTCCTTTCAAATACACTGCCTTCATCTGCTGTGTAAAAATGCTAAGATTATCTAGAGTGCAGGCTATTGCTTGTCACAGGCTGAACTTCTGTAGGAAGATGGTTTGCATTCTTAGTGATTGCTTTTCTGGCTCATTTGCTCCCCTCTTCCACAGCCAGAGGGAGCAGCCATTACAGCAGCAGAAGCAGCATCAGTATATTTGTAGCTTTTTAAACAAAGAAGTCATCGTCTGCTGTAGCAGATAAAATCTGTAGAATTTTGCAGGAATTTCTTTAACACCTAGCATTTCAGTAGCTGATCTTAGTCATAGCTATTTTTTTGTGCTTTCATATAGGTAAATATTAAATTTAGGTGTCTCATATGGGTTTTTTAAATATAGGCCTAGCCAGTGGAGATGGAGTCACACTGAATCAATGGATTCTGCAGAACAATTCAGGTCACCGTCTGCTGCGTGCCTACTTAAGGCAAGCAGAATTACTTCAGAGGCTTGACTGTTCTGATTAGGGGCTTAATTCAGTTACCCAAACATAGGTATCTCATGCCATTTTTCATGACCTAATGTAAATCACCTTGCCTCCAGATACAGCTTTACAAATGTACAGTTTTCCTACAGATTCTGTACCATATTTGCCAGCCCTGTGTAGATAGGCATAGCTCAGATGCTCACATTTATGTAAATTAATTAAAACAGTGGTCTCAATTGACTATTATGGAAGCCAGGCATGCATTTTCAGCTGTCTGTAAGTAGATGTAGCTGAAAACAGTTGCCTGAAGTGCTCTTGCAGATATCCAAGAGGTATGCAGTTCTCTGAGAACGTAGGAGCTCTGTACGGTAACTGTTTGTTAGTATTTTAAATGTATATATATTTCTTAACAGAAAAATAAATAAAAATAAAATACCTGAGTCTAATGCTGATGCAGATTATCAATTGCAGTGTTGAGAGGTGGGCCACTTCCAGGAGTCTACAGGCTGCGTCAACTTCACTTTCATTGGGGTTCGTCTGATGACCATGGCTCTGAACATGTTGTGAATGGAGTGAGATATGCAGGAGAGGTAAGACTCACTGCTTTTTACTTTAAAATACGTTATAAAGTAGGATTTTCATTTCTGTTCAGTGGGACAAGAACTGTCATTTGTCAGCATTTCAAATAGTCCAATTATCTTTAACTATCTGTGGCATTTTCTTCTACAGATTCTTATAAATGTGAATTGTGCTAAAGTAATTCTTACCCCATAAGAAAAGAAAAATTGTGTATGTGAAATAAAAGTTTCCATGTTTTTAAGACACTGTGGCTTGAAAAACAGGACATCAAGACTGAATTACTGAGAAGCAATGGAAACTTACTAAAACACTTTTCTGAAAATATAGTATTATGGCTGAAGTGACACAGAAATGAGAAGGAATGCCTTACATTAATTTTCTGCCTTTAAGATGGTAAGGGAAGATGAGGAGTGTAGATTAATAATATACAGAACATACATTTTTATAAGTTCTTTACTAGATTTACTGTATTTTGAAAACTAAATGGTAATGAATCACATATTGGTAGATCACTTCTGAATTGTGTGTGTTCTGCCTGCTGATTTAAACATCTTGTCTATGTTCTTCAGCTTTAGGATGAAACTTCTTTTAACACTGAGATGTTTGTAGTTCATTTTAAAACAAAATAGTAGTCTAAATTGTAATATGACTTGTATAATTTGTGTATGAATTGACATCTAATTTTTTTGAAGGCCTAATCCTCATTCTTTGTGGCCCCAAACTTTCTCATATACATGAAGAACTCTAAATTCAGCCTCTAATAGTTTGCAGTTCAGTAATGGATCTCTTTATATTTGTTTCTCCTTGTTTCCAGCTACATTTGTTACACTGGAATCCAAAATATAGTAATTACCTTGATGCTGTGAGAAGAACAGATGGTATAGCTGTTTTGGCCATTTTTTTGCAAGTAAGTAGAAGCACATATTCCTTCTCTGTACTCCTACTGTACACATTTCTATTCTTGCAGGGTTAAAGAAACAAAAACTTCTGAGTTTTTTTTCTTCTGTATTTTCTATGGATTATACCACAGTGAAGGGCTTGACTTTCAGTAATGCATGCTTTTCAAGTTACAGAGCGTGAGTCATGGTATTTCCAATGGCATTCAATATTCCACACGCTTGTCCCAGTGGCTATAGTGTCACCATGTGGCTGTTGGAAACTGTAAATTCATATGCATTTTTCCCTTCTTTAGGGACACAATGTCAATAGTAGCCCTTGGACCAATAGCAATCAGTTGTTTTTTGTGCTAGTCATGGACTGATTTCAGGGACAGATACGTCTCCTAAGCTTTTCATGAGCTTTCTACTAGGCAAAATGGACTTATCCTTTTTAAAAATCCTTTTTTGGGGCATGCAGTCTTAGCCTGAAATACCAGCCTTTGTTATCTCTTGTTTAATTAATATTCACCAGAGATAGATGGACATCTGTGTTGAGATCAGCAATTGCAAACAATAGATCTGACCATGAAGTCTTGACTTTAAACTAGAATTAAACTTTTTCCAAAGTCTGTACTTGAGTCTGGAGAGTTGGATGTCTTTCTCAGGCTAAAATTCACTGTCAATAGGAATAACTGTGTTGTGTAATTACCTGTGATGCAGGGTTTCTGTACTGGTGTGATTTCCTCATTTGGATCGTAATACCTGTTAGAGTACAAAGAGAAGGTTGAGAAGGTACAGATGAAATACGTATCTTACTTAGCTGGTAGGAGTGACAGGTTGGGTTGTTGCATTATAATTTTATAGTTAATATATGTTTGGATGCACATATTAAAAATACCAGAAGGAAGAAAACTGATCAGCAGAACTCTGGTTTGCTCATGCTTTCTTCCTTACAGGTAGGGAAAACTCCTAAACCAGAGATGAAGAGAATTCTTGAAGAAATAAATGCCATCAAAACAAAGGTAACAATGTTTTCTGTTTGGTTTGTGGGTCTTTTTGTTTGTTTTTAATAGGAAGATTGCTGGGAATTCTCAGGACAAAAAACATCAAGAGGCATGACTATAGTTTTCAAATTCTATGCCAGAGCTAAATCTTCACTTAATCTTAACTAGAGCTGTTGAAAATGTTGTTTGCTTTTTTGTTTTAAGGGGAAAGAAGCTCCTTTTCCAAACTTCGATCCTTCAATTCTTTTCCCTAAGTCTCATGACTACTGGACATACCATGGTTCTTTCACTACTCCACCTTGTGAAGAGTGCATCACTTGGATTATACTTAGAGAGCCTATCATAGTCAGCTCAGACCAGGTAAACTTCAATTAGATAATATTTTACACACTTCTTTTTAGTTACAAGTAGTAAACTGATCTTATCTTTTGATAATGAAATGCTTACTGCTTTCTGTGAGAAATTGCTTGATTAAAAAGAAAGTAAAGAACTGGATGCCTTAGAAACTATCTTGGGAATCCATAGGGAACCTGCAAAAATCTTCAAAAGACTGCAGTCTACAACCTAATATATGCAATCAACCTATTAGACCCATCTCCTTATCTATCTCTGTATGACTTCTGCATTATCATTCTCCAATTGTTATTCCTCTACTGGGAACAACTGATTGTTTCCCAGCCCATGTCAGAAAGGTTGTTCAACTCAGCAGCCATCAGAGAGACCTTTATAAATCAATAAAGTCAGAACACAGTGTAGATGGTAAGAGTTTATAGCTGCTTGGGGCAGAACTGATAGCAAGCAGTAGTTACTATTTATGAGAGTTCTTGCTCTCATGGGCAAGAGATCCCTTGTGGCATCAGCTAAAGAAAAGAGGTAATTCTCTTTTTGTTCTTGTCTCTGTGTTCTCATGGTATTAACTCTTGCTAGTAGTTAAGGAAGGATCTAGACGTGGCTCATACACAGAACCCAAAACCCTGCATTATCCCAGACCCACTGTAGGAAAGCTGTAACCATTAACTTGTGTTCTTCAGCCATTTAAATCAGAACATTAAAGCATTTGGCTGAAGGTTATTGTTGGGTTTGCACCAACAACTTTGATTATGCAGGATTTTTCCAATCATTTGTATTCTCTCAAGCTTCCTTAGGTAAAGCGTTTATTGTTTTTCATGATGTTTGAGGGCAATCACTGGAAAAATTATGAAATAAAGCTGCTGTGAAAAAGTGACCATCTGCAATGAAATGCTGTGGGTCAGTCTAATAATAAACAGGTACCATAAATATGTTGCACTGAATGAAGCCAGAGTCCACAGATCTCATCTAATGCAGCTTGGCATTTCCATCTTTTTGAACATTTTACTTTTCAAAAGTGTCTTATGGTATGCTTTTCTTAAAAAACATATTTTATCAGAATATAAATCTGCTAGGTTTGTTGATTCTCTCATGTACCCAAGAAAGTTATGGAAGTGTTATGTTACCTGCTTGATACCCTTGTCTGTATCTTTACAAACAGGAGAAGCATCAGATAACTATAATTTCACATTAACCTGAAAGCCTTCTCTGGTCATTTACTATGAAGAGGTATTTCTTGTTAATGTTCATTCTCCCCAGTCCCATTTATAGAAATTTGAATGCCCTCTTTCATCACCTTTCAGCCAGTGCCTAATACCACACAAGTCAGTTTTCTCATCTGAGATTATTCCTCTATTTAGCAGACTGCAGTGATATGATATCACCAATTTCAAGACTCCACAGTGAGAAAATGAACATTAATCAAGTGACTGACATGTTAAGTAGGTGTTATATATGGACACATAACTTGTCATCTTAGGTCGTCAGGGTGATAAGGCATTTCATTGTATTCATTGATATCCATGTATCACAAAATAAAATCTGTTTGCTACTACTTTGCATTTATGTGGCTCTTTATCTTTCAAATAATAGAACTCAGGTATGATGTGAACCTTAGCTGGCAAGAGGTGAAATATGGTAATGTATTCAAATAACTTACAGCTTAATTCTCACAGTTTATGGATTTGATCTGCCTCCTGTTTCTCTGCCCATCCAAAAATTAAAATATATGGGATACTCTGAAGCTGGTACTTGTGTGAAAAATACAAATAGGCTCTGGCTGGTTTCTACAAAATAAATCTACTTAGAGATTTATATTAGAGAATATCAACTACAAATTTTTTTAGGGAAGGTATAGTCATTACTGAGCATCTCTGATTTAAAATGTATTTTGCAAGGAATATCCAATCACATCATTGATCCAACTTTGGGTTATAGTCTGTATTTGGGTTATAGTCTGTATTTGGGTTTATAGTTTTTTTTCAGCTTACCTGAAGTTAGCGAGTCTTGGGAGACATACGGGCAGATCTCTAACTGACCCTACTGCAAAAAAATGGAGCATTTAAGGTAAAAAGGAAGTTTTGACATAGAGATGGGACATCGTCCCTTTCCTGAGATAACTCTTTTGAGGCAGAATTAGTACTGTATGTGAAGTGCTGTATGCAAGTGCAATAGAAAAACTTCACTTACTCCAGAGTATCTGCAGTCTAAATAATGTATTCATAGGAAAGGATCATGTTACTAATTATTTCTGATCCTAGAAGGTGTATTACCATTGCAGCCCTGTTAATGGTGCTTATCTGAAGTGCATATGCATTTGGATCACTTGGATGCTTTTGCAGCCAGATGGTAGTAGCATATTAGCCACAAGGATAAGTGCAGGCACTGGTAATCAGTACTCTGTAGGAAAAATCAATTCACCAGAAATCCCCGTGAGATGTAGAGAGGGTGGCCTAGCTGCTCAGGTTACATTTAATGAAAAGATAGGAACTTAACTGTGGAATTCCTCTATCCAATTACAGACTAATTTTTTTCACCTTTATGTAGTTATAGCCTGGATATATGTAATGATGGTTTTGTTTGTTGTTTTTTTTGTTTGTTTGTTTGTTTTAACTCAGTGTAGGTGTCTTCCACAAAGCAAAAAGCATCAGTCTCTTCTCTAACAGTACTTTTTCAACATTACCAAAACTGATGAACTATTTTTATCTCTCACAGTTCTCATCTGAAATTGTTCTTCATCTGAAATCTGGAACTCAGTTTCAGATGAATAATCCAGCTGATGCATATTATGCTGATTGTAAATGTGACCCTCACATATCATTTGTCAGACAAACTGAGATAGTTGGCTTTGCTGTGCCACATGGTGAAGAGCAGCATTGAGATGCGTGAGCTAGCTCAATCCATAAACTGGAATGAGTGTAGTCACTGTGAACACAGTTTTTACAGTCCAGACAGAAGTTCTGCTTCCACTGTGCTTGAACTCAGTACTCTAGAAGCTAGGTTCATCAGAGTACTGAAGCCAGTTATGAGCCAATTTGATGTGTGCCATGCATGAGGTTACATTTTTAAGTGTATGCACAGAAAAATGTATGCAATCCTCTTCACAGTAAGCCATTCAGAACGTGAAATGTCAAGTGTCTGAATCACAGCTGATATGCTTCCTATTTAATGTCATGCACGGCAGTGGCAACAAATGAATATAATCTATCTTTGAGTGGGTGTGTGTTTTGCTTCCTTTGAAAATCTGAAAGTTGTAGAGGAAGACCATTATACAATTTTGAAGAGCATGGGCAAAATTTTTACAGCATCCCTCAACAGGAATAGACCTTGATTTAAAACATGAGCAAAAAAAAGTGAAGCTGCAGACACTATTTACAAACCATCTGAAAACTTGACCAAGTCATCATCCAGGTTTATATTCCTGTCACTAGTAATTTTTTTCTGTGTTACTGCAGCAGAATTTATCCTCTGCTACAGACCCACCACAGAAGTGAACAATTAGTTTAGAATTTAGTTTAAAATTTAGCCTTAACACCTTTCAGTTCCAGTGGCTGCTTAACAATCAGATCTTAAGGCAGGATTAGAGTAGAAGCTTATTAGGACAGGCTGCTCTATTCACATATTCCAAGAACTTCCTATTTCTGTAGCTGTACACAGTTCTGTAGACAATACGTAAGTGATGGTACTAAACTTCTCACAATTCTGTTCACGTTGTTTTGTCTCTTGACTATTTCTAAGAATATTAGTGCTAGGAAAAGAAGGTGAGTACAGTTCTTGTGATGGGGTGAAGGACATCCTCACAACTTTGAATGAGGTTTTCTCCCTAGCTTCTGGGGCTGGGTGAGCCTCCTTGGTTTAACTCTTGAGCTGTGGATTTGTTCCCAAGGGATTTCCGTCATGACACTTCGATATTGCTCTCCTGCAGATGGCGAAGCTCCGTAGCTTATCCAAGAATGCTGAGAATGAACCTGATCTCCCCCTGGTTGATAACTGGCGCCCGACTCAGCCTCGGTATTTCAGGATGGTGAGCGCATCGTTCCTTTAGGACCTGGTTCAGGTTGGTTGTTCCCAAGCGAGATGACCTCTAGAACTAGAAGATGGTCTTGTTTTGGGTCATTTGTTGCATTTAGATGGAACTCCAGCTGTATGTTTGGAGACTGAAACCTTGAGTTGTAAAAAGGGAATTTTACTTTCGGAGGGCAAAATTTACATAGGAAAATCCTATCGTTAAACTGGAAATAGAGAATCTGTTTGCCTCTTCATTACTGCTTTAGAATTAGCTTTTGTTATTAATATGAAGGACAAAAGAAGATGCTACTAACAACTATAAAAGCATTTCCTATTGCTCACGTGTCCCTTGGTGCTTGTCTTGCTACAAACTAAAGATACTGCAGTTGTTTTCAGCATAAAACCATATTTTTCAATAATTGTTTTCAGATTAAGCATATTCTGCTCTGAGCTGCACCAGTTTTGCACATTAATAAATGAGATCGCTCTTTTTGTATTTGATATTCACATAAAATATGAAAGGATAGAAAATTGTTTCATTACCATTGATAGCAAAATCAGCAATTAACTTCTTAAAGCAAAGCACAGGTGTAACAGGACAGTTAGAGGTCTATTCTGCAAATAGCATTTGCTGAATTATACTTAGTTAAAACTATGGAATCAGGGAAGAGTTGTTTGTATTTGTGTCACAACTGGTTGTCCATATTAAAAGACTAATTTGCATGTTAATGTTGTAGCAATCAGTGACATGGATTTTGAGGACTTTATCTTAGTATCCTAAATATATGGTTTTTCATGTATGCGATTAGCTTTTTGTGTTAAAAGGATATTAAGATAGCAAGAGTTATTTTTTTTAGTGTTTTTTTTTTTTTTCTTTTTTTAGGCAAATTCTCTGTTCATGTGCAAATATATTGATTCTGCTATCAATGAGATTTGTGCATAAATATCTGAAACCACAGTTTGAGTCTTCTAATCAAAAAGCAGTTGACCAGGGTGTCCTTGTCTTTTGTTTTGGAATCAAAAACAATGAAGCAGGATTGTAAGCGTATACTTGAAATAAAAGTATCTCTGCGTTAAGAAATGCAACATTAATAAATACATTTACTTAAGAATTTTTGTTTTGTATGTTTTTATTTTCAATTTTTTTCCAGTTTTCCATACAAAAATAATAATTCTATGGAAATACTTGTCAATATCCTCTGTAATATGCCTTCATGGAAATTAAGGATGGATGGTATCTTTTTCAGATGTTTCTTTGAACCACAAGAGTACTGATACTGTTTTATGTGACCGCAAGGAAATAGCATCTTAAATGTGCTACATGCTTAAGAGATCTACAGCAATTCTTTTAGTGAGATTACACAATGACTTTCATGTAATATCATATGAATCAACCAACCCCTTCACAAGCTGATTGTACAACAGAGAAGTTCAATGTGTATTTAAAACTGTTAATCTGAAAGGGAATTAAGATTCAGCTCCAGGAATAAAAATTATCTACTGCTGTGTCATGAATAGATTCTTAGCTGACACATTCTAGGGCAGGAGGATGTTGCTGAGCTTCTTGATGGGGATACGCATCCTGTCTCCAGATTCCTCACTGTGAAAATTTCTGGACCATGTCCTCACTTCTGTTTCTTTCTTCAAACAGGTAGTGTGTTGGTTGGGAAATTTAGCTTAGTCATTCTTAGCTTTTTTCCAACTAATTTTCCAAATGTGTTGCATTGTGGTGTTCATGTTATGGCTTGTAGCCATATTGTGAAATAATTCAGATGAGTTAACGCTGTTTATGTTGCATGTATGCATTTCTGAGTTAGACACATTGTCTTACGTAGACTTCCACTTGAATGAATGACTTATACCAGTAAAGCCTATGGTGATTCCTGTGTTTGAAAACAAATATATTTATTTTTAAAATATTCAATTAAATGTATTTTATTCCCAGCTGGGTCATTCCAGGACAGCTCTTAAGCATAGCTTCCTGTTGGAACACCAGTACCCAACACAGTGTTAGCTGCAGGGATAAGAACATGTCCTGATGCATACAAATATGAGAAAACAATACTATAAACACTTCTTTTTCTCCAGTCAGTTCTGTGGTATATGTCCTGCGAATTAGAAGATAGTTGTTATTATAAAATAACCTAAGTTGTATATCTTAGAACTTAGAGTAGGCTTTATTTTTTTTGCAATTTATGAAAATGCAAAACTGGGACATGCAATCTCAGGTGTTTTTTTTTTTTAATGATATGGTGCTTTTCCAGACACACTTTGTGAAGGAGCTGTCTGGGTTCTGTAAATGAAGCTGAGGTCAGCCTCATCCTTTAGAATCACATTTATTAGCTCTTTTAAACTTGCAAGCCAAGTAACCTCTCTAAAAAAAGTGTCATTTGAATTTCTCATGCAGGTGCTTCCATAGCACTTTTATTCATAATTAGTAAAAGGTAAAATAAATTAGGCTCAGGACTGTTTTCCCTCAGTTGCAGATACGAGACAGTGTGTGCAGATGGGCTTTAGAAGTTGTTTTGCAGACATCCTTCCTAAGTCCAAGGGACTGTCTGAGGTAATGGATGACATCAAGAACAGCGGTTCAGCAAGCATCAGGAAAAAAAGTGTAGGAGTAGAAAGAAAACAGAAAGCTAAAGAATGGGGGCGGCAGGGCACTGAAGTTGTAAATTGAGCTGTAAATTGAAAGTATGAGGAGATTAAGGAGAGTTTTGAAGGCAGCAAGGGAGGAAATGTGGGGTGAGTCAGCACTTAGAATGTGTTCATGCCTGATGCAATTCCCTCCCCTCAGGCCATGTTCATTGTTATTTTACAGAAGTCCTCCCATGCCTTTAGCTTGCTGCTTTCTGTAACTATAAGAAAAATTAATCACTGAAAAATTAATTCACGAACACAGGTCACTGTAGTCAAAACATCCTACACATCTCACTTCTATCTGCTCATTTCCTCTGTGGGGGTGTAGTTCTAAGCACAGTGAAAGCAGGGAGCCCCAGCTCTCTGATTTTTAGCAGAAATACCAGCTAAAAAGGGAGAACAAAACTTTCATCTAGGTCAGGTAGAAAACAGTGGGTTACTATATTTTATTTTATATGGCTTATATGCATATTCGGCTGTATTAAGTGCTAATGAGGAACAGTCCCTTTAAAGCAGAAATGCAGACATGAGGCATTCAGCCACATTGCAAGATTCATTGATAGCCTTTTCTCCAAGTCCCTGTTCATCTTCTGCAGATGTCACAAATAATTCAGCTGGGTCGAGCTCTGTGGTGATGCGAGTCTTCCTGAAGCTTGAAACACTTTAAAGGCACAGGTGTACCTGTGGTCACTGGCATCCTTGAAAATGAGTAAGAAGGTATATATGGAAAGAATCATCTTTCCATAGATGATGGAAATAATCTTTAATCTTTTCATAGATGAAAGAAAGAAGCTTCTAAACCAGAAGCTTCTGGCTTTTAAACCAGAAGCCCCACAGCAATGTTTTCGAAAGCAGAAAATGACATGAAAGAATAGGGTAAAGTGGGAAGAGTCAGGACACAAGACAGTCAAAGCAACACAACTGACCTTTATGTATTTCTGTATTTGCTCTGTATTTTCAGACTTTGATGTATTTATGGCTAGCAATTTGCCTCCTTACTCACTTTCAAGATACCCAATATAACATCAAGACTAGGCAAATATTATTACCTATGAATAAGGGGAGAAAGATGGGAAAAGCAGGTAATAAGATATGAAAAAGAGAGGAAGATTAATCCCCCGAGTGTGTCTGAAGATTGTTTTATTCCTTTTTATTATGACTTGTGCTTAAATTATTTCTCTTAAAAATTTGAGGTATCCAAGTAAATATCTCATTCTTTTTGTAGGATTTCTTAGAAAGGAAGATGCTAACTGGTGACAGCAGCTGAATAGAGTGGTTTGTACAGCCTGATGTACATTGATTTGGTGGGGAATTCATTTTCCATTCTGTCCCCCAGCTACCCTGGTTCTGTTGCCTTATTCTGCAGAGCGCACATATAGGCTTTGTGCCGAGAACACACTATGCACAGTGGGAACAGTTTCTAAGTTTTGGGCTTTTTTTTGATGAATCACAGTTGTGCTCTGCAGTTTATGCTGCTTCCCAAGTAACAGTTGTGGGCTCTCTGTATTTGGCTTTTGATTTGTGGTACACATGGCACCAGACCTGTTCCCATAGTCTCACTTTATCAGCCTGAGAATTACTAGATACTCCCCCCATGGAAGACAACAGGATCACATTCTCACTGAAATATCTCAATGTACATTCCTTCCTCAGGTGCTTGGGGAAAATGTTGTTTTCAGCCACTTCAAAGAAAAGCATGTGGAAACTTACCTCAGGTGTAATTTCACTCCTCGAAACTTGTGGGGTTTTTTGGTTGTTCTGATGTTGGGTTTTTCTATGACATCTTTTCATCAAAAACACAGCCCTTACAGCTAGAATAGGCTGTTGTACATTTTTTACATCCTTGTAATAAAGCACCCTATGGTGAATATTTGTGATCACAAGAAATGATTGGCACAGGTGTTCTGTCCTGTTCACAGGCAGTTGTACAGCAGTGACAGCTCTCTGGGCCTGAATTCTTCAATCTGTCAGCTGGAGAAATCCATCCTTCCAGAAGGACATGTGATAATCCCTAACCATGGTCATTAGAGAACATATCACACCTCCAACTGAACATGCTGGCTCAAGCTGAAACATGTCTGGCTTGTTTTGGATAATGTTTGACTCCATTGCCTCAAAGCCTTTTTCACATAGACCTGTGACTCTGTGCTTTTAAAGCACTATTTGTCTATCTATCTATCTGAATGTATATCCATACATACATGAAGCACATGCATGCTATGTAAATAAGCATTATTACTGTTTGGGTTTTCAGGACTCCCAAAACCAGGAGTGTACCTCACTGATAAGTGGTGGCAAGGCATACCAAAGGCGTGGGACTGATTAAAGACCACTTGAATGAACTTGAGCAAATAACTTTGAGAAGAGAGATGGCTGTGCCTTTCATTCTTTATGTGCTACAATGAGACTGAGGCTTGGTGATCCCACACAGAGACACAGGGCAGCTTGGATTAACAACCACACTTACACAAAACACAAGCTGGTTCCCTAGTTTCAGAGCACATGTTGTTGTCTGAAATAGATGTGATGAGACTGGTTCTTCTTTGCACTGACCCTGCATTCTTGCCTTGTATACCTGTGGGAAAAAGTGGTGTGTGTTTCCTGGGTTTACTTCTTTTAATGCCAGTGTACTTGTTCTACTCTTCAGTAGCGGGGCTGAGTATTGTCCACAGTTTGTGACTCTCTGCAAAAACAAGGTGAGGAGAATGGATGCAGAAATCTGTGGAACCACGTCAGCAAGTCTCCAGTGGAAACGCTCAGAAATCTCCAGGATTTTCTGCACTGGGTAATATTCCAGAGATTATGGTACATGGTAGGGAGGTTTCATGGTTGCAGTTCACAGTAAATGATCAGATCAGTTTTGTGGCTTTCCAAAATGCATTGACTTTCAGAATGTGTGTTCATGAGAAGAATCAGAATGCTGAGGGAAGATACACTAACAATGTGAGCACAGCCAGTACACTAGGACATAGACTAGGACAGAGACAAAAGGATTTGGGGGGAAGTTTTATTGATCTCCCCATAATCATTAACATATGTAAGTGTTTCATATGAGAGAAGAAGCAGCCAGCTCTCTTGTCTCTGGGAACCACCATATCTGCATAACACTGAAGAGTAAGAGAAGGAGAGTGGATATCTGTCCCAACAGAGCCTTCTGCTTTACTGCTTTCCATAGACTTGGCTTTAGATTATCTAGCAGCACCTGTGTCATGTTAAACCTTGGCATGGAGGCAACACTTAAACTGCTGACTAACCACATGCTGCTGAAGAGCCTGTGAGCCATCACTGGTATAAAGACCCACTGTTTTCATAATTATCTTTAATCCCCTTCTGAAACGGAACAATTAACTTAAACTCTCCCCCTCACACCATAAAGTTGCTGAGGAAGTACGTTCAGGAGAGCATTTAACTGAGTTTCACAATAAGTATTGTGCTTATAGTGAATCAGAAACCTGACATGGTCTTTAGAGATTGTAAAAAGAAAGCTTTTGGCCTCTGGCCTGAGAAAGCTCCAATTTTGCAAGGCTTGTAACAGGAGGTTAAGAGCATTTTTATTTTTTTAACAAGATAGAAATTCACTGCCTTGACTTCTAAGATAGAGCAGTCTTGCAACAACTGCTGCACAACACAAAACAAAATTAAACTAATTTCTTCCTTTCTCCAAGAGGTAGTTCCCAAAGGCTGCCTGGCTAATTGGTGTAAATCCTTGGATAGGGTATGAAAGCAGCTGCAGATGATGTTTAGTATGGTCTAGTCTGATAGCAAAGGAAAGCACTGGGTTGGTTATGCTCAGAAAACAGACACCATACGTGGTCAGATTTTCAATTAATCCCATCAGTAGCAGGAGTGCTCTTACAGATACCCAAGCATTCAATGAGATCTATACCTCTCACTAGCAGGGTATAGATTGAAATATCCTTTATTATTATTATTATTGGGTAGTTATATAACTTAACAATACTGTAACTGCTGAGACCACTTTATGTAAGACAAAAGGACCAGGTTGTCAGCCCAGCTAATCAGAGAGACCTCTGTGGCTCTCCAAGTTTAAATTCTGATTTTTGTACTACACTGTCATCAGTTTTGCTACTGCAAAGTGTTGCTGCTTGTTTTCAGATAATTGGCTACAGTTTTTTTTCTGATAAAATATGTGAAGGTCATTCCTTTTATTTCTTTATTTTAGTAAAACTGCTGAGAAAACAATTCTTTGTTAAGAGAAGCAGGGAAGATTAAAATAATTCCCTGTAGGTTACTTAATAATTACAGCTTCAAAAGCACTGGAAAAAGCCCTGAATGTCAGGAATTAAGACCATTTTGCACATCTGATATGCCACAGATTTATGCTGTCATCATAAGGGAGCATTGTTCACATAGTTAGAGCTACGGATCCTCAGAGTTCCCTGACACTGACTGGGGTAATGATTCCACTTGGGATCTCTGCAGGCTGAGTAGGTTATTTTGTTGTGAAATCTGACACAAGCACAAGTGCTCAAGTTGACTACCAACGATCAGCACCAGACAGGCTCACAATCATTTTTACTCAGTGAGATTTCACATTACTACAATATAAAGCTACTGTAAAGAACATAATGATACTTTTATTCATTAAAACTCTATTGCTTTATTATGTATCCCAGTTATGTGCTGGCTTATGGTTCCCCCAGTACTTAAAGTCTGCTAGTGAGGGAACTCTGAGACATAATTCAAATAAAAAGATGCTGATAACATAGAAAAACATGAAAATAGGAGGATTTTATCTAGTCTTCAAATAAGCCAAACATTAGAATACTACTTGTATGAGTAATTATGCTTCTAGTAGTTTACTGAAAAGAAAACTACTATTGTAGAATTTATATGTATTTTATTGTAGAATTAATAAATCGTTTAGCTTCTGTTGTAACCCTCAAATTTCTCCTTATTCAGTGCAGTAGTTACAGTAGAAGAATTAAATAATTTCATGTTGGACATGATTAGGAAAACTTTACCCCAATCTAACACAGCTTAGAAGCACTCCAGGAGGCTGTGCACTTCTTTCGTTGTAGCAGGTATGCTAACACATGCTGCAATATGGGAATGCTGTTCTCTGTCATCTCATTAAGGCTTTTTGATTTTTGACTGATGCATAAGTCTAGATTGGAGTAGTTGATACAGTTTGCAGATAAATACAAGAGAAAACAATATATGTTGTGTCTTGTCCAAATATCTCACCGTTTCAGAGCAGTATATGACAATCATTTGAACTCATTGCTGGTATGGTAAAGTAATCTAAAACTAGCTGAAAGCATGGTGTTTTATTTAGAAATTTTTCTGTTTCCCTCTTCTATAGTGGTTCAATAGTAGCATTGCTACATATACCTTCTCAAAGTATTGAATCTCTACACTGATTTTTCTCAGGAGCTTCATTTGTGCTTCCACCTGTGTTTTCAGAACTTTATCTTGGGATTTGGTAAGTTTTAGAGTGCTTGGGTTAAGACATCTATACATGATTAACTTTAATCATGTGAGCAGTCCTACTAGATTAACAGCATTTATAATGGATTAAAGTTTGAATAACTGGAATCTACTGGCAGGATATTCCAGGGAATGCAGAGGGAAATAGATGGATGTGAAAGTGATTTAAAACAGGTGTCTTCCTAATGTGCCAAAGTTGTTAAGAACTTTAAGACAGGCAATGGAGATAGATTTTTTTCCTCTTTGCTGAGTATGAGTAGTGCGGTAAACACTTGGTATGCTGCAAAAGTGTGCTATGTTGTGTATATTACATAACACCATTTCTTTCCATCCCCAGCTCCCATCTTCACACATGCCACCTGCCCTTAGGTTGGTAGGCATCCAACACCAACCTGCACTGGAAAAACTTGCTGTTTCAGCAGCGGCAGGTACCAAGTCATTTCCTGGATGAGAGTAGTCTCCACGTGTGTACCTAAGTGTATGAAGGAAAGATACTTACAGAGAGGGTATATAGATTAAAGTGGTGTTTCTTAACCAGAGATGTGACCGGAGTACAGGAGAAATCCAGAAATCAAGCTGCAGCTTTTCCAATTATAAAGGAAAAAAACAAGGAAGCCGTGGTGATAATCTAGGGCAAGGATGGAGAAAGTGTGGGCATAGTGGAAGGCTGGACTGGCTGTAAGGTGGACCATGAGCTATTTTTCTCAGTTGCAGCTAGAGCCACAAGAAGATTGGGTAATGTAGTGTAAAATTATATTGAGGAGAAAAAAAAAATGGATGAGGAGGTTTTGCTTGTTAAAGCTGCCTGCAAGGATGTGGGGGTGGAGCTGGCCACAGAATAAAGACATGTAGAGAGGAAAGCAGACATCCAAACAAACAGGAAAAAAGGGAGATGGAAGGTGGGAAGACCGAGTGAAGAAAATTGAAGTGGGAAAGAAGGAAAGAGCTTGACCTGTTTTACTAGGGGATTTTGACTGTGATTGTATGCAGCCAGAAGACAAGTTTAAAATGACTTATTTTAAATGTGTGTAAAACCTGCAGGGTGGTATGCCCCAGGATCCAAAGCCTAGTTCTGGTCTCCATCGCACCTGAGTAAACTGAGAATAACTTCGCTAGCATTATCTAGCAACACAAGTTGATACATGAGAGAAAAATCATGCCTAAAGAATAGACCTTCATGGCTGAGCAATTAATGTTGAAAGTGTATAAAGGGCAGAGGCTTTTTTTTTGTTGTTCGTTTTTCATGTGACTAATGTTAAGACATCTGTCTGAGTTAGTTTTCTGCTTCAGGTCAGGAGTGTAGTTTATAAATGAAACTCCCATTTATTATACTTTGGTTTGGATTGTGGAGAAGTTTTAGATGAAAATGAAATGCACAATGTGCTCCAGAGGGCAGCTGGTGCACTCATGAAATGCTTATATGAAATATCATACAGCCCTTCTGCTCTCCGTGTCAGCTCCTACTGGTTCACTCTGCTTGCTCATGCAGACAGAGCATAAAAGCCCAGACATGGACCAGAAAACTGTTGTGTTAAACTGTGTCAAAATGCAGGGAAAAAGAAGATAATCCCTCATCTAAAAACAAAACAAGACAAGAGAAAACAAAACAAAACACCCAAAAGACTGTACATTTAAAATGAGAGACAGCAGACATGAAAGAAAATGATGGGCATTGTACCAGGGTAGGCCATGGAACAAATGCTTATTTACAGTGTATGAAAACAGAAGGTATTCCCTTTTTCCATATGCAGTTAGTGGCAGAGCATGCAGAGGGACAAAAATGGGTAGTAGGACAAAAATGGGTGGGAGCCCATGAAATGGCCAGATGGTGTGAAATGCATGGCAGGAATGTTCACTGGGAGGCCAAGCATCGCTCTGTTTATTCCTGACAGTACACGAGTGTTTGAAATAGTGAGGGTTCTCAGTTGTGTCTCTTTTGGGGCCTTGAAGCTTTCTGGAATTTTCAAGGAAGATGATACAGGAAACCAGATCAGGACAAAATTTAATACAGATGCATGGATAACATCAATCACCTTATTCAGGAGTTGGTATCACAGGAAATATGTGTTCCTGACCATCTTCTTGAAGATGTTTTTGCTTTCCAGGTAAATATATGAGAAAATCCCATGGAAGAAGACTGTAAGGAACATTGCTTCACTCACCAACATAGTACTTACTACTATTTTTGAAGAGGAAGCAGAGCACTCAAGCTCTCTAAACCTGTGGCAGAATTGCCCCCTGTGCATTATCTCATATTTACCTTATATTTTGATTGATCTTGATTCTCTTTTCTCTGTGGAAGAATTTGTAGGAGGCAAGTGTTTTCTGTAGGTGTGCTGCCAGGTAAGACTTTTATGGCATGCTGATACTGTTAATACTATATTCTGAGAGAAGCTTGGGTTCACTAGATCTTATTGGACTTTCATATCACAATGTTTCATTGTTTTTATTAGACCTAACTTCTGTTGTTTGAATATTCTGGTACTCTGGGCTTAGGGTTGAGTATCAGCACTAGTGGTCCAAGGTCCAGATCAAACATATTTCAGTAGATAAGAAATGTCAGTCTGATAAAAGCTCACGACAGATGTATCCAGCATTTTTACAATCAAATAATTCAAGTTGAATTTTCATTCTTGACTTCTTTTCCAGTCACACTGTGCCTGAACATTTAAAAAGAGATGCAGGTGCCATTTCCACTACCTGAATTACTTGAATTTGAATTATTTTAATAAAACCGTAATAGTCTTGGGAACTCTGACATTAAATGTTTCCATATCTTGTCTGCACATTAACAGTTGTACTGCTAAGTCCTACAGTGTATTGAACTCATTCATTGTACGTATGAATATCGATTAGCACTGAAGCTGACTAATTTTTTCTTATGTTAACAGCCTTTTCCGCCAGTGCAGGTATGGTTTTCAGCAGGGTATGTCTTGTTCATGACAGCATAGTGCTAACCATGTGAATTCCTTAAGTGAATGGAGAATAATCTCATCAAGGACCACATATATATACTGGATTAGTGTAACAACATTGACACTAACAGTGTTTTTAGGTCTTGCCTAGGCTTAGAATTTTAATAGGCATATTGCAGAGCTTTTGGGAGTTAGGATAGCTATCACCATGCCACAGAAAGGAGAAAAAAAGCAACTAAATCAGGCATATTTTGGTTAGATATGGTGGAAAACTATAGACAGGTAGAAAGAAAACTTTGCAGATGGGGCCTGTGGAACCAGATTTGAGCTCTTTCTGCTCTGGCAGATATTCCAGAAAATATTTGGCTGTTGCTGGGGTTTCCATACATGACTGTGATATTTTCCATAGTTTGGCACACATCTGAGTTTTTTGCTATAACCTGATACCTTGGCTATAGCATTCCGCAATCTGAAACAGTGTGACATACCTCTTTCATACTCTTGTACATGCTAGTTATCTTAAACAATAAAAAAATTTAGCTTTTGTCATACATATAGTAGTAATTTTCCATTTTCTCATATTCTTTTCTGGACTAAGAGGTTTAAATAAAATTCTCATGACCATATCCCCCCATCTTACTCCCCATTAACTTCAGCAGAGCTAATGACATGTAGATACTGTCATGTGGGGAGGTGCTATGTCCCATTTTTACTTAAAATGTTGCCTATGTTTTTGCCTGTGTTATAGCCCAATAGAACATTACCCAAACTTTAGAGATAAACAGTTTGGTTGAGACAGTACAACATTATCTTGTTATATCGGAACAGATAGAAAGAGAATGGCCACCAAGATCAGTGTAAGGTTTTGAGAAAGCAGCCAGCTGAGCATCTGAGGAGGATGCTATGTGTTTATTCAACAAAACCGTTGAAATATTTTGCAGTTCTGAAACTGGTTCTTTGTAAGCCAATGTCAGGCAAGAATATTCACAGAAGTAGAGTACAGTAAGCAACTCCTAACTCTGGCTGAAGTTTCCTTTTTTAAAGTCATAGAATTGGTGTATATGTTTGTCCTACATACAGATGACTTTGCTTTGTAGTGGAACAGCAGATAAGCACAAAAGCTATTTCAAGCATTTCACATACCTGACACTTACAGCCTCTTCATCATCTTGCATGTGCAAAGAGGAAGTGAAGATCTGCCAATATAATTTCTTCAGACAAGATATCACATAGTAATAATTTTATAATAGATCATTTTTTCATGTCACTTGTATTTACAATACTTTGACATAAATCTGTAAGCCAAAAATAATTGATTTCTCAAGTCCTGTACTATGTTGTATCTTTTTACTATACTTTATAATCATGATGGAAATAGAGTTTATGGGAAGAAAAACTCCATATTTAACTTTTATTGAATCTAGTCTGGTTGTGACCAACTGATAATTATGTTTGGTTTAATTTTTAAAGCAAAAGCAAAAAATGAATACAAAATTTGCCAATATTTTTAGATCTAATTGCTAATGCTGCTGCTAAAATGTGTTTTTTTTTTTTTTTTTTTTTTTTTTTTCCTCCTCTGTTTCATTTCAGAGCTGCCCTTCTTACTTTTCTTCCCCTTTTCTTCTAGCAATCCCAACCTGTCCTTTGATTAGATTTTATTCTTTTCTCAAACTAAATCTCATCACATACTTAAACCACATTTCTTGGAGTGTTACTATTTGGCACTATTGTATGGGATCATGTTCTTAGGACAGTAAGCACCTTCTGTATATGGCAGAAATCCTTACTTTTCTTTCCTGTTCCACCGCCTGCTTTTGTGAATCACATATAAGAGGGATACTCAAAATCATAACTCCATTTAGCCGGTTTTCAAGTCTTGCCCCTAATTTATTTCTGCCTTTCATCCCCATTCAAATGCTGAGAAGGACATAGAAATACTGTAAGTTGAGCAGGGGCTGCTCCCTTTAACAACTGTAATGTGTCTGGCCTGAAATACTGAGAGTTAAGTCAGTTACTTAGTTGAAAGTTCATAAACCTTTCAGCAGTGGTCCAGCTTCTGCTTGAAATACTCTGACCTTTACTATCATGTTTCTTCTGGAAGTTTGTGGTGGTTCCACACTGATGGGCAGCTAAGCTTGACCACACTGTTCTCTCACTCCCCCTCCCCAAAAGAACAGGGGGAGAAAATGTGATGAAAAGAGACTCATGGGTTGAGATAAAGACAGGGAGATCACTTGCTAATTACTGTCACAGGCAAAACAGACTCGACATAGGGAGATTAATGTTATTTATTACCTCCCAATAACAAACTAGAGCAGTGAGAACTGAAAGCAAGCTAAAAATATTTTCTCCCTCATCCACCCTCTTCTACCACCTCCCCCCAAGTGGCACAGGGGAACAGGGTTGTGGTCAGTCCATAACACTTGGTCTCTGCTGATTCTTCCTCCTCACTCTCTACCCTGCTCCACATGGGGTCCCTCCCACAGGATGCTGTCCATTTCATACTGATCCTGCGGGGGCTGCCCACATCCAGCAGCTCTTCAAGAACTGCTCCCACACGGCTCCATACCATGGGGTCCATCCCCCAGGAACAAACTGCTCCAGCACGGGTCCCCCATGGGCAGCAGCTCCCCCCAGACCTCCTGCTCCTGTGTGGGCTACTCTCCAAGAAGAGGAAAAGGAAACAACTTGACTTGTCTGTCAAGACAAAAGGATCATTATAAAGGACAAAGAAGTATGAGAATAGTCCACATGAAATTTCATGATCTCAGAAAGGTTTCTGGCTCTTATAAGGTGAGAAAGACACTCTTTCTGTGAGTTTACTGTTTTGCTAAAATTTATTAATTTGAATTATAGCAATACAAGTGTAGTGTGTTGCTGTAGGGTTAGCTTCTGTGAGAAGAATCCAGAAGCTGCCCCATGTGTGATAAGGGCCCTGCCACTGGCCAGAGCTGAGCCAATAAGCGATGTTGTTTGTGCCTCCGTGAGAATATATTTAAGAAAGGGAAAACAAACAAACAAACAAATAAAAAACAAACAAACAAACAAACAAACAAACAACAACAACAACAAAACGCTGCTACACAGCACCTAGGAGAGAGGAGTGAGAACCAACCCTGCACCAGGCACGCAGCAGAAGTTCCCCTGCGTCCTGTGGAGAGGCCCCTAGTGGAGCAGGCTGTCCCCCTGCAGCCCATGCTGCAGCAGGGGCAGAAAGTGACTGAGAAGGAGTAATGGAGGCAAAGTGTTTTGGGACTAACTGCAGACCCCATTCCCCCATTCCCCTGTGCTGCTCGGAGGGAGGAGGTGGGAGAGGGTGGATGGGGGGAAGGTGGTTTTAGTTTCTTTCTTTGGTTTCTCACTTGCCTAGTTTGTTAGTAATAGGCAACAAATTTCTCTAATCTTCCTACTCTGAGTCTGGTTTGCCCATCACGGTAATTGATGAGTGATCTCCCTGTCCTTATCTCAACCCTTGAACCGTTCTCATCTCTCCCTTTCCCTATGAGGACGGGGAGTGAGAGAGCGATTGTGGTGGAGCTTGGCTGCCCACCTGAATAAAACCACCACAGTAAGTTCCATAGACATGAGCTGAAGACAAAACATGATATAATGCATTTAATTGATGGCATATAATAAGAAGTGAGTTTGTTTTAGTCAGTGGTTCTTGTTTGAAACTGAGAAGTTTTTGTTCTTTGGTACTGAGATTTTTAAATCACTCTCATTTTTTCCCCTGCCTGGTTCTCTTGTAAGGAAATAAAAAGAATGAGACTCTTCAGAAGAGTCTTCATTCTAGATCAGTGTTTCAGGAGTTGACACTTTCTAATATATATCTTTTTTTCATAACAAAAAACAATAAAATCAGAGCAAATTCAAAACTGAGAGCAATCCTCCAGCAATATAAAAGATAAAGTGTGATGGAAATTATTCATTTCTTGTGAAGGGCACCTATGTTTTGTTTTCCTGTTTAAAAAAAAATAATAATAAAATTCTCTTTACTTTTTACTTCTGCATAAGGCCATTAAGAGAGAAATGAATATCTGTGGCCACACTCTCCCCTATTACAAACATTTACAGGCTGCTATTTGACCCTCCAACCTGGCAGAACAGCTCTTTTATATCTTTTTACTCATGACATTGGTGTGGGAGTTTTCTGAGGCCACAGCCGAATGTGTCTGAGCAGCTGTTCTGCTAGGGATCACTGATGATCTTTGTGTGAAAAAGGTGATTCACTAGAAGATTAAGTGTATATTTGCTCTCCATAAAAGCTGCGTAGTTTACATGTATTCCTTTGTTTATTCTGGCAGACCTATGAGGTGATACTTATGGGTTTCACCTCAGACACCTGGGTGTCTCCCTGTGTCTTGCTCTGTCCAGCCAGGCCAGGATGCGTTTCCTACAATGCCTTCACAGAGTGTAAGCTAGCCCTCAGACTATAACTGATATCAGTCTTGCATTACAAAATTATTTCAGCCTAAGTGTGAACTCCAGTGGCTCAAGCCACTGTGGTACTACATGGCCTTTGGCAGGTTCTTTTCATCTGGAAGGTGGATCGTGGAAATTTCCCCAGGAAGACATCTAGAGTTGTGCCAACACTTGGCCCAAGGAACAACTTACAGTAAGCAGGCACTGACCATAATGAATGCAGCATTTCTGGGAACTGGGACTTGGGGCCCCTCATAACCACATGAAATTCCCTAGTGGCATGCTACTTGTCATAGTAACAGAGTCGTGGTTCCTTTTTTCTCTGCCTCTCTAGCCCTCCAAATACTTATTTTTTTCTTCAAGAAATCAGCAGCTTTGCTTCTCAGAAGATAAAGAATCTCCCAGGACCTAGTTATTGGCATATTAAGCTTGGCTGGCAAAAGTGTTAAACCCACTTCCCCTCCAGCTGGGTAACTGCATGGTATCATGTATGCCCAGTGTGCCAACAATCCTTTTAAAGAACAGTCACAAAATCTGCATTTGGAGAAGATTTTATTCTTCAGTTTGCTGAAAAAAAATATGCTTGCTATGTGGGTTCTTCTTGTGAATAGCAAGGAATATGGCAGAATTCTGAGGCTAGAATATATATATTTGTGTACCACCATATTTTAGGTGCCATGGTAACTGCCAGTCCTGACCTCTTTTATTTAAGTTTTGTACTTAGCTGCCTTTTTAGACAAGCTCTTGGTTTACACATCTTATGTTCTGTCTAGGCAAAATGTGCCTTTATAATTGTTTTCATCGTGAAGATGAATAAAATCTAGATAATAGATCCAGATTGGTTAGTGGAATATAACCCCCATCTCTTGAGCTCAGTCTGAATGCAGGCCTTTAAGCAAAATAGCTATTTTGCCAGTTCCAGTGGTGGCATCTTCCTCCACTCTCTAATGGTGAGCTCTGAAACACAAGCATATCCACTCAGTGATCCCTTGTGTAAAATGGTTCCTCTGTAACAGTAACATAAACAGTTCTACCTGTAGAAATACTGTTTTTTTCCACTCCTCTCTTCTTAGGTTTCTCAGTGTACTGAGGTGCACTACACTGAATAGTTTTCCATAGCCATAGGAATGTGGACTAACTTTCTCGTTATTAGCTGTGCTATAACTGTCTCAGTTCAAATGTATTTCAGTCCTTCTGCATTCAAAATGATAGGAAGGGCACAGGATTTGGTGTACTACTCTGACAAAGGTTACTTATATATTTGCATATAAATTCTATATGCTTCCTAACACATGTGGCACTGAAGAATATCAGATGTGCTCCCTTCGAGAGGAAATATGGATACTGAAAAATTGCATAAACAGGTTAGGATTGAACTGATAATCAGTTCTTAAATTTAGAAAAGGTTGTTTTTCTATTAGTCTCAGTGAGCATCATTGTGATCACTGATCAAGATCATTGATCTTAAGCCTATCTTGGCAAACTGATTGGTGCTGGGGTTTTTGAAGGAGTGATAACTTTTGCTTGTGCTCCTGCTCTTGGAACTTCATCCCAATTTATTGCATCCCTTGTCTTCCATTTTCCTCTTTTGAGGTGTTTCCATGTGATTATGTATTCCCTTCAGGCTGCTATTGAAGGTCAGTCACACTCAGGCTTTGCCTAGGGAGAGGACAGTCATCAATCTGTGGCATTTCACACTGAGTGAGTCTAGAGTTGATAAAACCAAACAGCTTAGGTCAAACTTTCATTCCTGGATTATTCACAGAATCACAGAATCACAGAATTTTCTAGGTTGGAAGAGACCTCAAGGTCATCGAGTCCAACCTCCAACCTAACGCTAACAGCCCTCCACTAAACCATATCCCTAAGCTCTACATCTAAGCGTCTTTTGAAGACTTCCAGGGATGGTGACTCCACCACTTCCCTGGGCAGCCTGTTCCAATGCCTCACAACCCTTTCAGTAAAGAAGTTCTTCCTAACATCTAACCTAAAACTCCCCTGGCTCAACTTAAGCCCATTCCCCCTCGTCCTGTCACCAGGCACGTGGGAGAACAGGCCAACCCCCACCTCGCTACAGCCTCCCTTGAGGTACCTAAAAAGAGCGATAAGGTCACCCCTGAGCCTCCTCTTCTCCAGGCTGAACAAGCCCAGCTCCCTCAGCCGCTCCTCGTAGGACTTGTTCTCCAGGCCCCTCACCAGCTTTGTCGCCCTTCTCTGGACCCGCTCAAGCACCTCGATGTCCTTCTTGTAGCGAGGGGCCCAAAACTGAACACAGTACTCGAGGTGCGGCCTCACCAGAGCTGAGTACAGGGGGACAATCACCTCCCTAGCCCTGCTGGTCACGCTGTTCCTGATACAAGCCAGGATGCTGTTGGCCTTCTTGGCCACCTGAGCACACTGCTGGCTCATATTCAGCCGACTATCCACCATCACTCCCAGGTCCTTCTCTGCCTGGCAGCTTTCCAACCATTCCTCTCCCAGCCTGTAGCTCTGCTTGGGGTTATTGCGCCCCAGGTGCAGGACCCGGCACTTGGCCTTGTTAAACTTCATGCAGTTGACCTCAGCCCATCGGTGCAGCCTATCCAGATCCTCCTGCAGAGCTTTCCTACCCTCAAGCAGATCGACACACGCACCTAACTTGGTGTCATCTGCGAACTTACTGAGGGTGCACTCGATGCCCTCGTCCAGATCATCGATGAAGATATTAAAGAGGACCGGCCCCAGCACTGAGCCCTGGGGGACGCCACTAGTGACTGGCCTCCAACTGGACTTGGCTCCATTCACCACGACTCTTTGGGCCCGGCTATCCAGCCAGTTTCTAACCCAACGAAGCGTGCGCCAGTCCAAGCCAAGAGCAGCCAGTTTCTTGAGGAGAATGCTGTGGGAGACGGTGTCAAAAGCCTTGCTGAAGTCAAGGTAGACCACATCCACAGCCTTTCCCTCATCGACCCAGCGCGTCACTCTGTCATAGAAGGAGATCAGGTTCGTCAGGCATGACCTGCCTTTCATAAAGCCATGCTGACTGGGCCTGATCGCCTGCTTCCCCTTCAAGTGCTGCATGATGACTCTCAGGAGGATCTGCTCCATGAGCTTTCCTGGCACTGAGGTCAAACTGACAGGCCTGTAGTTTCCCGGGTCTGCCCTCCGGCCCTTCTTGTAGATGGGCGTCACGTTTGCTAGCCGCCAGTCGATTGGGACCTCCCCTGATAGCCAGGACTGCTGATAAATGATGGATAGTGGCTTGGCCAGCTCCTCTGCCAGTTCTCTCAGTACCCTTGGGTGGATCCCATCCGGCCCCATCGACTTGTGCACATCTAAGTGCCGTAGCAGGTCACCAACCAGTTCTTCATGGATAATGAGGGCCACATCCTGCTCCCCATCCCCTTCCACCAGCTCAGGGTACTGAGTATCCAGAGAACATCCGGTATTGCCGCTAAAGACTGAGGCAAAGAAGGCATTGAGCACCTCCGCCTTTTCCTCATCTCTTGTAACTAAGTTTCCCCCCGCATCCATTTTCCCCCCGCATACTCTGATCAGACTTTGCCAGAACACATTTGTGCAGACAGCTCAGGACAGATTTTCATTCTTGATGGGAGTCTTGAGTTTCAGCAAGCATACCATTCAAGTCAGTGCACATGACAGTGTGGCAATAATCACCTAAGGAAAGAGAGAGTGTGCAATGTGCACTAGCTGTGCATGTTTTTGTGTTTTTTTAAGGAAGTAATGACAAATGAAGTGCAACGCTGTTTATGTAGAAAGGCTGGGGATCACTGATGCACCTTTTTTTTTTTTTTTTTTATACCTTTTTCTCAGCATATTCAGGAAATATTGTGCTTAGTTTGCATTCTTTGCTTTCCTGGAAAAGCACACTTGAGAGACTCATTCATGGACAAACTCTTGATTAAAGGGGGGAACATACTGAAGTACCTTAGGGTTCATCAGTACCTGGGATTGTACTGTTATGAATTGCACACCATCACCTCCTAACTAGGCTTTGTTTAGTTCTGGGTCTTTCCACCCGATATTGTTCTTATGCATTTCTGCTCCATGTAGCCCATTTCACCTTTTCTCCCATTAGCGTTCCTTTGTTTTAGAAAATACTTATAGGTGCAGTCTACAAAACCTGAGAAAGCAAATCTGCACTGTTGCAGTGCAAAGGTGCATTTTTCAGATAAGTGATTCTTAGGTAAAACCTGAGGACATGAAATTAGACAGTTTCTGTAATATTAGGTACCTACAAATAGTTAACTTTCTTCTATATCTCCCTTGCTATAGTGATTTATAAGCTTTCTGAAAATGACATAGAGAAGCTAGATGCGTGTGCTTAGATGTATAGGGATTTGCATGTATGTTCAGTGTTACTGTGGATGGACCAGAAGTGGGATGCAAAGGTTCACCAATTTGACAAAATACAAAGGAAAGTGCTACAGAGGACAAGGCTAGAGGTAACTGTGGGGGTAACAAGTACAAGGTGCTGATTATGCGCTGCTTTGATTTTAACACTACATAGGAATCATGGCCATG
Source organism: Aythya marila (assembly GCF_965140915.1). Taxonomy (NCBI): domain Eukaryota; kingdom Metazoa; phylum Chordata; class Aves; order Anseriformes; family Anatidae; genus Aythya; species Aythya marila. Next base: position 129,474,575 of record NC_139043.1, read on the forward strand.
AACAGGGATATGCTCTAATGCAGTCTATGCAGACAACGGAAGTCCCTGTCTCAGATTTTCTGGTCTATTCACCTGTTTTTACACCTGGAACAGGTGGAACAGGGATGAGGGTCTGTTGGCCACAGGAGTTCTGCAGTGGGGTGAACAAATGTTTCTTCCTATGAGTCATCCATCCTCAGCCCCACTGCAGTATCCTCATCCTCGCTGAGCATTAGTGACTGCAGTACTGACAAAAATGCATGAACACATCAAGCCCAGCCTGCTTTCAAGCTGAACCCATGGAGAGACAGACAAGTAAGAGCATGAGCTGTCTCTAAGGCCACCTCTGTCTGAATACAGAGTCCTCCAGAAGCTGGATATCAAACAGGAGCCTAGCCATCAAGGCAGTGTTCACACTCCATTCAATATGCAATACAGAGGGCAAGGTGTGCAACTTTGCTACAAGTAGCAGCCAGGAAAACAAGCATTTCATGTCCAGTGATGAAACATATAATATTTAATAATGATCTCTGCTTTATCTTAAGGACCATGCATGAGGAGTGTCCCACAAAATCAGTGCTGAGTATAGCTCCTTAATAATGTAATTATTCATTTAATGATCAATGAATGTTATATAATACTAATTTTAAGTGTACAAATTGATATACAGTATAGGTTTAAATAGATTGGATCTGTTGCATGAAAGGTCATGCTTTGATCTTAAGTGTGTAACATGGAAGGTAAAAGCCTGAACATCAGTTCATTCATTGTAACTGCACACATTTAACACATTTAATACAATTAGCTTTAAAAAAAAAAAAATCTATACAGAAAAACATTTAAATGATTGCCAGACACAAGAGAATGAGATCAAACATTTGATCATAATTCACTTTTTTTTTTTTTTTTTTTTTTTTTTCCCCTTGGTGATTTATGCAGTGCATGGCATAGTGAATCCTAGACACTTTTTTTTTTTTTTTCTGAGAAACTTGTCAACATAGCAATGAGAGATGTTATTGACAGCAGAATTACCACATCAGTGTGGCCACATCTATCTTTTCACTTCATGTAGGTCATAGGGCTCACAATTTAAAATTACTATACATATATATACAAAAAAGAAATGTATGTTAAAGAACATAGATATTATTATAGAAATTCCTGAATATTTATGACAGGACTCTAATGGCTTTTGGAGTGATTGTATTTATTTGCCTGAAGTCACATATATATAAAAACTTATTAAGTAACAGCTACATTTGCCTTCCTTACTAATTTATAGATCCTGTGTCTTGAGATGGAGGAAAAGAAATGGAGATTGAAGAGAAAGGGAGGAAGGAAGGGAAATTTGGACTCAGATAATTATAACAATAAAGTTGCTGGACAGAATTGCTTCAGATGATCATCAAGGATCATCAGGATCAGAAAATGGAGTATGAGAAAAAAAAAAAAAAAAAAAAAAAAAAAAAAAAAGGTTGCAGCTTACATTTGCCTGCTACACTCAAAACAGCTAAGGAAAAACCTGCAGAAAAGGCTCAGTCCTCTTAGCTGGCTGAAAGGACGGTTGTGCAGATGGGATTTGGTCTCCTTTTCTACCACACAGAGAGACAGAACCACTGGGCTTATCCCAATGTTGCCTCTGCTAGTGTGAAAATTGCTACTTCTTGGCAGCTCCCAGTGGTGTGCTGCACAGACAAGTGGTCAGAGGGTGTGCTAAAAGGGGGAAAAAACAACTCATAATTTATTGGGATCTTGGCACATGGCAATGGTCACATGAGAAATCAAACCTCCCAAACGGGATTGTTGGTCACTGTTTGGGGGTGGCAGCTGTTGCTGTTGAAAGGATCTTTACAACAAGCAGAACCTTCAGCTGGAATGGGAAAGGTCCTTTGATCCACTGTTCTGCTCATCTGTTATAAATGACTGGCTGGGCCTTGCTCTTCACACTGGTGAGCACTTACAGAGCACTAATATCCATCTGCCTGGCCACAGCAGGATGGGCGAGCGGAACTGCTGCTGCTCCAGATGTGCTCCCTCTCCAGCTCTGTAGCACTTGGGACAGTCCAGTTCCTGTAACAGCAGAATTTCCCATGCCCATACTATCTGCTTTGCAGAGAAGCCACTGAGCAGTATGTCCAGTGGGGATCCTCAGCTCCTCCTCGGTGAATGTGTGAGGTCACCCGGGGTCAGGAGATGAAGGACAGAAACTTTTTGCTGTTTAAAGACTCAATTGCAATTGCCAAGTTTCTACTAAGAATATAAGGTCACAGATGTCTTTCTTCCCAACCACTGTCTCTGACTCCAAGCCCCAGAAGGCTTCTAAAAATTCTAGCTCACATTTTGGTCAAATGTCAAAGACAGCCATGGAAAAGCTTCCTCAGTAGGGCCCATGGGGCAGCTTTTCCCACCACTGACAAAAACAGCCTTCATTTGTTTGACCACAATGCATGTTTGTTGAGTAGGTACCATTCATTCACAGACCCTGGTAAAGGATCTCCCTGAAAAGCCCTAAGCAAATCCAGTACCATGACATGGAGTTACTTCTAAGGAACTACTGAATGAGTGAGAGGAGAACTGAGCTGATAACTAAGATCCATATAGCTGCAGCCTGAGGCAATGCTGCTGGGTTTGAATACAAAGACAATTACAATGGCAGATTAAAACAGGTTGGGGCATCCACAGCTTCCAGGGATGAGGCATCCACAGCTTCTCTGGGCAACCTATTCCAGTACCCCAGCATGCTCATAATAAAGAATTTATTCCTTATATCTAATGTAAATCTACCCTGGTTTTAGTTTCAAACCATTCCCCCTTATCCTACCACTGAACTCCCTGAGAAAGAGTTTTCCCCCAGCTTTTCTGTAGGCCTCCTTTAAGTATTGGAAGGCCACTATAAGGCTCCCCAGAGCCTTCTCTTCTCCAGGCTGAAAAACCCCAACTCCCTCAGCCTGTACTCATAGGAGAGGTGTTCCAGCCCTTTGATCATCCTTGTGGCCTTCCTCTGGACTCACTCTAATACTTCCATGTCCTACTTGTGCTGGGGACCCCACATCTGAATGCAGTGCTTCAGGTGGGGTCTCACGAGAGCAGAGCAGAAGGAGAAAATCACCTCCCTCGCCCTGCTGGCCACACTGCTTTTGACGCAGCCCAGGGTATGGTTGGCTTTCTGGGCTGCAAGCGCACATTGCTGGCTCCTGTTTAGCTTCTTATCTACCAACCCCCCTGGGTTCTTTTCACCAGGGCTGCTCTCAAGCCATTCTCTACCCAGTCTGTATTTGTGCTTGGGATTGCCCCAGCCCAGATGCAGGACCTTGCATTTGGCCTTGTTGAACCTCATGAGGTTCATCCTATCCCTTCATCGTATCGACCGCACCACACAGCTTGGTGTCATTGGCAAACTTGCTGAGGGTGCACTTGATCCTACTGTCCACATCACCAACAAAGATGTGAAACAGCAGCAGAGTCCCAATACCAATACCTGTGGCAAATTATTATTTCCTCAAGGCTTTACTTTGGACAGCTGTGGGCAAATTTTCATGGGGGTGGAAGAAGATTTTCCCTGACACAAATCTTTATCTTGACTCTGTAGTGCAGAGGTGTCAGAGTCACTTACTAAGGTCTCTGAAAAGGTGGTCGGATGCAGAATGGTTACTGTAAGTGAGGGTACTGGTAGCTCCTCACTTCAGAAATATGACCAGACCTTTAAAAAGGTCGACATATCTGTGGTGTAGCATGGGAAGGAAGTCCAGCTGGGTGTCACTAATTCTTTTGTGATCTGGAATATCAGAGACTTTCTACCCTTCTTTCCTACCGCTTTGCCACTGAGTTCCTGTGGACTGCTCTGCCCTCTAGTGACAGCCACCTTGTTTGATTGTGTCTCACTGCCACTGAAGAGACTGTGGCTCTGAGCAAAGGGAGGTTGGGCGCCTCAAGAGCCTTCATTGCAGAGCCCAGGGCACAGCAGCTGTGATGCATCACCCATGCACCTGGGGATGGTGGGTGCCTGGAGACATAGTGAGGAGAGAAATATTGGGAAGAGTAGGCTGTCAGGAGGAGCATGGCTTAGGGCTAGCTTTAGGGTTGAAAGAGGAATAAAGGGTGGACCTGCCGTTGGAGTGAAGCTGCAAAACGGCTACAGATAGAAGGGGTAGGCTGTAAAAAGATTTCTCCCTGGAGAACTTGTTCTCACATCTTTGGCTGGGAAGCTCTGTGTGAAGCTCAACAGAAGCTAAGACCTAGGGTGAGGGTCTCTGCTGCCTACACCTTTCTTGGCTGCTCCATTGCATCCTTACTCCAATAACCTATGCTTTGTCTCAGCCCTGCACCTAACCTGGCCCTAAACCTTGGACTTGGCTTAGCCTTTGGCCCAGACTACTGTACAAGAACTTGGACAAGTAGTTCTTGGAGAAAAAGAATATTTTTATGGTTTACAGCTTCCCCTGGCATCCTCTAAGCAACTCCACTCAGATAAGAGTTTTAGGCTAAGCCTATATCCTATCCTAGAGTAAAAATAAATAATAAATAAACAAATAATAAAAAAAAATAATAAACCTATCCTGTGTTTCTATCCCAAACTTAACCCTAACCTGAATTCTAGACTTTGTCCTTAACTGAGGCTTAAACCAAAACCCCACTATATGCAGCTCAGGTGAAAAACTTAATTGGGAAGAACTTTATTTATTTATTTATTTATTTATTCATCCTTCCTCTTCTATTGGCAGCTTCTATGCAGGCTCACTTCAACAGTATCTCTGCGCTTTTAATTTCCTAACCTTTACTTTCATCCTTACCAAGAACATCTGTCTTGGTGCTGTTAAAAAAGTTCACAGGGAGAAGTCTTTTGGGTCCTTTGCACTAAATCACTGTTTTTAGGAGCAAAAATGGTTCTCCCTCATGAACTTTTGCACTTGGGCTTTGGGTGAACAAATTACAGTGCTCAGTGAAGGCCAGAGTCTATGGCTATGGCTGGGAGAGAGACAAAGAGTAGACCTGCCATTGGAGAGGAACTGCAAAAAAGCTGCCAGTGGAAGAGGGAAGCAGCAATAAGAGTTGTCTGCCTGTTATTTTTTTCATTTGGGCCAATGTTGGGTTACCTAGTAAGGCTCGGCCAGCCGAAGGTCTAGCTTTAAGGTGTTAGGTCTAGGATTGGGATTGGATTAGGGTTAATCCAAGGTTAGGCCTGGGAAAGAGCCAAAGCCCATAGCTCTTGTTGAAGTGGGAGCTCTGCGTGTGTTGCTGCAGCATCTTCTGTATGTGGAGAATCTGGGACTCTTCAGCCTGGATAAGAGAAGGCTCAGGATGGTCTTCTTATCAATGTATGCAACTACTGGGTAGGAAGGAACCAGATTCTTCTCAGTAGTACCTATGGACAGGACAAGAGGCAACAGATACAAATTAAAACACAAGAATATCCATCTGGACACAGAAGAGCACTTTTTTACTGTGAACATGGCTGAACCCTGGAATAGGTTGCCCAGAAAGGTTTTGGAGTCTTCATCCATGGAGACTTTCAATACCTGACTGGACATGGTCTTGGACATCTTGTTTTAGCCAGTCCTGCTAGATCAGAGGGATTGAACTAGGTGATCTGAAGAGGTGCCTTCCAACCTCAACCATTCTGTGAGTCTGTGATTGCTTATTTTAATCACGGCTAAATTTATTATCATCTATTATAGATAATTTATATCATTCCATTTTCCTGAAAAATGCTCTCAGCAGCATTTGTATGTATGTGGGTGCTTTTGACTTGGTGTGCATGTATTTTTTGAGAGATTCCTTTTAGCCTTGGACCTTGTGTATCTATAGAACCTGTTCAGGTTTCTTTATTCTACTCGGTATGGATTACTTGGTTTTCTCTTGAGCTTTGTACTAAGAACATAGCAGTTTAAAAATTTTACTCCAAGATATTAACATTTTTACTCTGGAGGCTGGAATAATTTTTATTTATTTATCTGTATTCTGGGCACAATTAACAAGATGGCTTATCACTATCAGCTCTTGGGACCAAGCTGTGGTTCCAGTATCTTCCACATGGATACTATTAGAAAAGTTTGCAGAAGGTGGTAAGTCTTCAACCTCACCTTTCTCTCCCTATGTCGAGGCAGTACCAGCAGTTGCCATCTAGGTGTGGGAGGTCTTTATGAAAATATTCATTCTTTTTTTCTACACACACACACAAAAGACAAAATAAACAGATACATCCCATAGACCAGATGAATTGGATCTCACTGTCTAGATATGATGTTCTTTTTTTGTTTGTTTGTTTTGTTTTGTTTTTGTTTTTCCTCCTATATCAGAAAATGGCCATAGCTGACGTATGATGACAGATGTGCTGAACTACCAGTGTTCTGGTGAGACACATAATTTCCAGTTTTGTCTCAAGAAAATCAATCTGAAGTAATTGGAATCTGTGTGATGACAATAAGGTGTGAAACAATCATTATAAACCTGTAAAACTAGATGACATAATGTAACACCAAAGTCAAATTTGTAATAAGAAATTCAAGTATTTTATACCCAAACAAAGCATTATTCTTAGACACAGGTCACAAAGTCACAAGCAAACTTTTATTGCTTCTGTCTGAAATCAAATGAAATAAGAGCCCATGAGGAGTAAACACATATGCAAAATGACTAAACACACAAATAACTTGTATCATTGTTTATACTTGTTCTCAACAGTAAAGTTTATACCTAAGTCCTTTCTCTCATTTGCTTGCATGTGATCAGTGGCAAAAATTTACCCATTACCACAATGCCACATGTTCATTTGTGTGACAAAGTTTATTATGATCCTTTGCTCCTGCTCTGGTTAATTATGATCCCAGTGCAGCCAGGGCCCTGCTGAACAAGGGGGGATGTAAAATTGTATTTGTTAGCTCCTTTGACATTTCAAGTTACTTTATCTTTACTAAACAATTTTTATAATAATTTTGGGAGACAAAGTGCCCCCTATGTGTTCATAATTGCAACAAAAATTGTGGTGAGACAAATACTTACTCATTTCTAAATTTTAATTGTACTAAATTAACATTTTTTAACTCCTTTAAATTATCCTTTATCACATCGTAAAGGAGCAGTGCAAAGACAACATTGTATATGCTGAAGAATCATGCTGCTTTATGCGTGGGCTATCACCTCTGATTGCAGAGCTAGTGTCTAGTGTTAGATTTAACACATTTCTGTGAGGACAAGAACGGATTTCACATCTATGCCTAACATCCTTCTACCACTGCCAAGCAATCAGTGAAGAACGCCAAACAAAACTATCTTGTCTTTGTTGTTTCACCTTGATTAACCTTTTGGAAATATTGCTTTCTTCTGCCTCAAATGCCTCCTCTGGATGCTCAGAACTTCATTATGGCGAACACACCCTGAAACCTATAAGCAGCACTAACTTTGTTCTTGCTGTTTCTTTGCAGATCATAATATCAATCATGTTGTGACTGAAATGAACTAGGCAGCAGAAACAGGTCTCAATTTTGCAAAGTAACAGATGGTCCAATATGAAATCTTCCTTTATTTTGCCACCAGAAAAACTACTGTTCTCACTATGCAATTATTTGTTTATATTTCTTGTTGGTCTACGTAAAATTATATGAACGTTCATAATTTCTGGAATTTACTGCCACTGGAGTTAGACAAATTCATGGACAGAAAAGGACAATAGAAGTACTAGGCAGGGATGTGTCTTGTAAAATAACTTAGGAAATAATTGTGGATGCTGGCCACAATTCAGCTGTGGATGATGAATAGAAGGTGACCTGGCTCACATAAAATTTCTAAATAACATTTCCTTTGTCATTGTCTGAGACAAAAAGGTTAACAAAGATGGGATGAAGGATGTGATCACTCACCATGCTCAGGGACATGATTTGTGGGCAATGGTTGGGGGAGTGAAGACTTGGGCTTGGGGTTAAGGTTGAGCAAGGGAGAGGGGCTGAAGCTAGGTCTCCCAAGATACGGAAAGCCCAGGGACATTGTAAACATTCTTTTGAGATTTAGGGAAACACAAATGTTAGGGAACAACAGCTCTCACCAAGCCCCTGTGGAGTAAGTGCTAGGGGTCTGGATTAGGTGTAGTGTGGATGGAAAGACAAAGTCTGGAGTGCAGATTTCTATTGGACCATGGAGGGTTAGAAAAGATAGGATGAGGGATGCTTCAATATGAACTGATTATTTTTACTCTCTCTCAGAGATAGGACAGGTAAAGTCAGCAGAAGTTAGGAATGGGGCTCAGGAGGGTTAGGATTAGGGCTAGACAGAGGAGAGGGGACCTGATTGGATTTTTCCTCAGTCCAAGAGGAAAAGAAAAGCCTGGAGATTGCTGATGTTCCACCTAAAATATTCCCTCCTACTAAAATGCAGGGGATACACATTTTATTAGTTAAAATATTATCCAAACACTTTTGGAAATCACCTTAACTAATTCTAACGAAAGGAATGTTTTTGGGTGACTTCCAACCTGCTAATTGGGACAGTAGCACAATGGAAGCACTTGTTTTTGGTCTGTGCAAATATCTACTGTAAGTATACATAAATGGAAGAATTCAAAAATCATAGCTTCAACCTAGGGATATTTAATGTCCTTCAGGAAAATGAACAGCGTTTAAGACAAAGTTTTATTATAAATTTTCCTAAGGCATACTGTTTCTCTTCACTGCCATTGCAAGGATACTGAAATTGTTGAGCTTCTGGCAGTCATTTCTCTTATTTAGATAATTCTTGTCCACATAAGTACCCAAAGTTTAAATACTCTTGCACAGTGAGAATGTGAACTTCAATTTGTTTTTCAACTAAAAGATGTTTCATATGCTTCTGTATTATCACACATATAAAACTTCTTAGGGGTTATGATGATTAATAGATATTGCACAAACAAACTAGAATAAGCATTTCTGCCACTGATTAAAATTATTGGCTCACACTAGTATACAATATTAGTACGTCTGGTAATTGTTTTATGAAAAAATGGACAACAATGGTATCACTTGCAAATATGATGTGATCCATACTCTTTAGGGTAAAGTTAACACAAGATATTGCACAGCTGTGTTTAAATATCAGCACTCATATAGTTCATTTGAATGTGAGGCTGCCTGGAAACATCTTCTCCATATCTTATTCTCAATACTAAAGTTATCTGATATTTGGAAACTTGTATTTGCATTCAGGTGTTATTGCAGCAGCTTCTGGCTCCAAAACACAGGTCTGTGTTTCTGACCTAGCTATCTACGTTGCATAGCATCAGATACAAATTTATCTGTGGCTTGGAGGAAAGCAGAGTCATTACTGAGTCACTGTTGCCTCGGGGATAAAAATGTCAACATGCTGTCATTTTGCCCACCTTCATATGTTCATTTTAGTATAAAATTCATTCAGAATACAATAGATAAGGGCTGACTCATTGGTTCAATTTTCTGCAGCATGTTTTTGATCTCAGCTGGAATTCAGGCAGTGCTCTTTTTTTAAAAAAAAAAATAAAAAATCTTTCTTTCTTTCCTTTTAGTATTAAGAAGGTGTGAAAGAGGAACTGATCATTTATCTGGCATCTAGCCAGAGTTACGCATAGTATTCAGCTGAACACTTGGCCTGATACAGAGAGTACAATGACCATTTTGATGGAAATATATATGTGTAGGCAGCACTATCAAATTTATTTTGGGTTTCATTGTCTCCTGGAACAATGTCTTCACACCAGCCATGGTCAGCCATTCCAAGTGTCACCGCACCCAATCTCCAGGCTATATGTTGCAATTTCATAATTATGTGTGGCACTGGTGGCAATGGCAGGCACACACACTCATGAATACCAGCTAAATATGTCTGCAAGTGGATAAAACAGGCATGGATTACACTGAGAATTAGACTTGAAAAAAATGTAATAAGAGTCATAAGAGAGAGATGCTCTTTCTGGCATCCATCATACCAGCTAGGGAAATTTAAACTTTCCTGTAAAAATGAAATAAACTGGTAGCACTGTTTACAGCTGCTCAAAAGCTTGATTGAATTATTGTTTTGCTTTAATGCTGCTATCAGTAATACTGGATATATGTGCTACACTGCAATACAATAAATAAATTGTCTCAGCTCACCACTGAAGTGACAGATTTACTAGATAATTCTGGCTTAACCCTTCTTATATGTGAACAATATTTTTGTTTTCTGCTACTTCCTTAACTTGTGTCTTATTTTTGGGTAGAAAGAGAGCATAACAGCTAAGACAGTACATCCTGCAAACTCTATTTCTCATATGCCTCTAGAATTTTGTAGCACCATCCTACTAGATCTCATTCTTGAAGCAAAAACTGGAGAAAGCACCACTGCATTTTCATTGGAGGTCTTAGTAGTTCCAGGAGTTTCCTGGATATTTGGTGTAAAAGCATAGAAAGAAAAGACAGATCCTGCTCCAAAAAGCTACTAATCAAATCTCTAAAGAAAATAGTAGTTGTCTCTAAAGAAAATAGTAGTTGTCTGCCTCATGGAAGTTTGTTTTCCCATTGATGTGTTTTTCAAGGTTTATCTTTGGTTTCTAAAGTGTGAGCTCTAATTGTGTCATCCACAGATGTTCTCTAACAGATTCATGTTCTTTGGGACCTCAAAAAGATTCATCTCACATTGTGCTGTTTTTTTTTTTTGTTTGTTTGTTTTTGTTTTTTTGTTTGTTTGTTTGTTTGTTTGTTTTTTCTCTGTGGGACTAATGGTTACCCTCCACAACAGAACAATGAATTTTTAGATAGATATGACTGGAATCAGTCCACTAGGTCAGACATTACTGCTGTGGAAAAGACAGATGCACACACAAAGGCTGATTGGATAAGCTTTTTATATGACACGAAGGATTCATAGGTTTTTCTCCGAGTAAATCCAGATGGAAACAACAACAAAATGATGGTAGAATATCAGAATTTTATGAAGGTAGTATTGATTACCCTCAAAACCAAGGGAGTCTGCACACTCTGTTATTTAGCCACTGTCAGCTTCTTTTTAGGCACCATAGCAAAGCAGAAGCTTGTAAAGCAATCAACAACAACTCTGCAGGTATTTCCAGGGAACTCCTTACAAACGTAGGACTAAATACAGGAGACAAGAGGGAGACATTTATGTGTGAAAGTGATGCAGACCAGTACCATAACCTCATGGCATGCTGGAGCTGGTGCTAAATAATGAATGAGGTGCAACAAGAAGCACAGCAAACAGTTGTAATGGGTCTTAAATATGCAGACCAGTTGCTTATAGCTTATGAAACTGAAAAAAGTAGATAAAAGTAGTGATATAGTGGAAATGACTAAAGTTAATAAAAAAAAAAAAAAATCAGTAGAAGAAGAATCCTTGCCTGTTCACTGTCATAGGATGAGTGCAGCATGCCTCACGGCAACTCCTTCATCATATACAAAATAACTGTCTTAAGAGTCTTTGGGCCATTTTTATTCATGAAATTTCATCTCTTATATAAATGCCATTAGTTTTTGTCAGTGATTATAATAGATGGCCTGAAAGGACTAGAAAATAATTGCATCTCAAATTCAGCTATATGGTGTTTGTTGTTTTCTTTTTTGTTTGTTTGTTTGTTTGTTTTTGATAAATGATGCATAACAATTTATCCTCACAAATTGTCATCTGCTTATAAACATACATAATTGTCAGCCCTTGAATCACACACATGTATTTTCATCTGTGGCTTTGGACGAAATTATTTACCAGAACACAAGCTCTACAATGAGGTGCTGAACCCTGCATTTGCCTACTGTGGCTTTGTTTCTTGTAGTGAAAGTGTTTCTTGCACTGATGCCTTACTGATGTAACACACTGAAGGTTAGGAATGCATGTCCCAGGACTGTTAATTTTCAGCACTGACATGAGCATCTACTATACTGCAATATGGAATTATAGGATTTATATATGAACATATCCTCCTGAGGAGTGGTTTTCAAAAAGAGTCAGTTTAATAAATGCAGATGCTTCATAGGGCAAAGCAGCCCTATCTCTGGCTTAAAATGGTGGTCTGCCCCACATGAGGCTATGACAGTATTGAACAAGTCTTCTTATTCTTGATGACATTCATTGCAATTTTTTTCTACCTGCTTATGCAGAAATATTTCTACTTATTTATGTTTTGAATTTCAGAAATAAAGGTATTGGTGCTCCTAACAGAGGTATCTCTGAGAGGCAGAATTTGCTACGGATCCAACCCAAAGCGGAGCGATAAATGACGGGCAGCTGGGAATCCCACCGTTCCCACAGAAAGAGATGACATTACAGGGGTTTTCCTGTCACACCCCACTTCCAGGGCCCTCTGAGGAGCCCCGCTCGGCCTCCAGGCCGCGGTTGTTCCCCGTCGGGAGGGCAGAGCCGAGCTCCGCCCGCCAGGGGGCAGCAGCAGCCCAAGGGCCGCCGCTACCTGGGTCCCTGCCCGGCATGGCCGCGCTGAGGGGAGCCTGGGGGAGCGGGGGGGTCTGGTCCTAGCGCCTCCTGGGCCCAGCGTCATGGTGAATTGTTTGGTTAGCCTGCCTCACCCGCGGCAGCGCTCCCGACAGTCCGAAAGCAGCACCAGTTTCCCGTTATCGTAGTCTATGTTGGTTTTGTGTGGACAAATAAAGGCAGGGATCAGCAGATTGAGGTGCGAGCGTGCTTCCCATCTTGCACGTCTGTCAGTTTTCATTGTGTGTCATGGGTTGCCTGATGCCAAGCTGTGCGATTTCATCGCAGTGGCAGCGGAGAACAAGCAGGATGTCTAAATCCCGGCCTGTGCTGAGGTACGGGCTTTGCCGTCTGCCACTGGTTTGGAAAGCAAAGTGATCTCCGGCCACGCTGAACTCAGCATCCATGACATGGCCAAGCAGGCAGACTCAGAAATGTGGGGCATGAGGAGATGTAAATTCAGTTCTGAGCTGAAAGCAGGGAGCAGATTAGTGGGGATTTGAACTTGATAATGTGTACTGGCTGTTGCAATGTGTTTATGTTTGATATAATCTTTCATCTCCCCTCTATATGCAAGCTGGATTTAATTGCACAAGTGTAGTCCTTTGCCTTCACTTTACAGAGAAACTTCTCAACATCACAGAAATTTTGTCATTGATACAGCTCCATACAAACACAAGACCCACCATAATAGAAAACCAATAGAAACTACTTTTATATGCACATTTGCAGTACAGTAATAATGCAGCCAGCACACAGGCAAATAAAGCCTTCCGAATACACCATGGTTTCAAGCTCCATTTCTGGGGGGCCTTTTTGGGTGAGCACTATCACGCATTTCCCTGTAGCCCTTCACATGCTTGCTCATAATCTGTATGCATTATGTTATGCATACTGCATCCAAGTAATTACATTTTCATGATGATATAAACCTTATCAGAGGCAGGGGTAAGACTCACTGTTGTTAGATGCAACATGTAAAGCCTTAGTCAGTAGAACAGCTATCAAGTCCTTTCCAGTAAAGTTCAAAGGGACAAAAAGTTTCAATAGTTCTGAAAATCATTCTGTAAGTCTTGCAGGGTGATGCTTCCAGAGGTGGATATCTGGCACGTCTGGCATGAAGTTCTGCTATGTTTCTGCTAAAAAACAAGAGGCAATTTTATCTGTCAAATTTATCCGAGTCCTTTTGTCTTTAGGGGTCTAAAGAGGGAAAAATGTATCAAGATGAATCCCAAAAGGATGAAGGAACTATTTTTATCTACACTAGATAGGTCATATTTTCTATAACCTCAGGAATAATTCTGACTCATCTACTTTTCATAATATAGATTAATTTAAACTTGATCTAAATTGAGGAATGTCCCTAGTAAAGAAGTAGGAAGAGTTTCACTCCACTTCTTCATTGGAAGACTCTGGCCTCAGTATCAGTGTGATCAGAGAAGCTGTCCTCATGTTACCTTTGCACAGCCTGTGGAGAAAATGTTCAAATGTTCTTTCATTCTGTGAGGTCTCAGGCAGGGAGAAAGTAAGCCAAAGAGAGTTAGATTGCAGCCTGGGGCTGTTCAAGACACTATTGTTGTTTTGTTTTTGTTTTTCTGTTATCAGGGGTAAATGCTAACATGCTGTAAAACTTAAGAGTTGGAGCTCTATACACTTTTTCTAATGTTGCATTTAATGACTATTTTTACAGAGCATGATTTCTTGTGGATAATTTCTTAATCTACACAATGTCTCCCCTAACTCTCCTTAATCTGTGACTTTCTGCCTCAGTGTGCTTATTATCCCTGCTTTTACTTTCCTTGTCTGTGAGACCTGATGGAGTCTGTAGACCAATAGTTCTCAAGAGCGCACCCAAGATACTGATAGTAGCACTTGTTAAAGGCCAAGAACAGAGATAAGCAATGTAAGAGTTGTCACCACAAGTCTCTAAGTGACTGAATGCAAACATGTTTGTATTGTCAATGGACATCCAATGCGTTATTTCATCTGTATGTTACTTAGGACTAGGCATGTCTTTCCATTCTTATGGCAAAAGGTCTTTTTTTAAATTTATTTTTTATCTTCATATTACTTTTTTTTTTTTTTTTTTTTTTTTTTGTCTACTATAATCAATTTGTGTTACTTTCTCTTACAGACTTTGTATATATTTTTTCCTTAAATTTTCATGAAACTCCTATCTGTAAGTATTGATATTTATTTTTTTGTAAACGTAAAGCTATTCAGGAAAGCAAAAGATATTAAGCAAATAAATATAGCAAGAGCAGCCAGGGAAATAACGCAAGCAGATCAGGACATACAAGAAATTTCAAAAGTGAAACAATTAACCCTAAGTTCATGAGACTGATGTTCAACAGAGAAAACAAAAGGCTTGCAGGCGGCCTGCCTAATAGCAGTTATATAACAGCTTGCCTGCAGAGCTCTTCCTTTTTTAACCCCAGTAAAATGGTTAGCACACCTTGTATAGCGCAGTAGGGGCTTGTGCTCGTGAGCTCATTGTTTTGTTGCTTGTACATCCCTTCCCCAAATTCCTGGAATTTCTGGTTACCCAGCAACCCCAAAGGCGTCCAAATCCTGTGCTGATAATGTCTGCATGATCTAGCAGGATCTTAGGCCTGAAAAGCCACAATGCTTGGACCTGCAAAAAAAGAACAGAGAGTGAAGCCTGCAGACGTTAATACCCAAATTGCATGAGAGTGGGTCTCAAGGAGCAGAAAAATTGGTTGTAGGGCACATGACCCTTGTAAGAAACAAGCATTTGACTGATGCCCTAAGCCTAGATCTGTAGACACCCAGCTGTGCCTGCTATTTCATGATCATGGCATGATGATGCCTGGAGCATCTCCTAATCTAATCCTCCAAGGCTGCTCTTTCTATCTGTCTACTGGAAGTCTAGTATACGTACTATGTCACTTTCAGGTTGAGAATCTTCTTGATTTGAGAGGTCAAGAATTAATATTAATGATGGAAGTCTTTGATGAAAGTGAAGGTTAACCACCCCTGCAGTATGGCTATACAATTTTCAGAAAACAGAAGAGCAGGAGGGAAGGGAATAACCAGTTTGTACAAGGCCTGGAGGACACAGAAATGTGAATATGGACAGCTCAGCCTAAGCCTTGTTAGTCCTCACTCTGTTTCATTTAACCTGAAAAATGTTAGAGGTAAAAGGGCAGGTTTCAGATTAGATTCAGACAGTCTCATAGGATGTTTTTGCCAATTCAGATCTTATTATTCTGTAAGATAAGTCTGCTAACTCAGGCTATTATCACTGTAGACATATAAAGACTCTGAAAGCTTAGGTGTGAGGATGGAGTACACCTGTCACCTAACAGGAAAAGTGTTTGTAATTAGACAAGTTGTTTATCTGAAGAGTTTAGATGTCCTGCCACCAGACTGAAAAGCTTCACAAGCACTGTGGAAAGTGTAAGGGAGATATGAGGGAGCAATCCATATTTAGTTCTAGCAGACTTCACTGGAAAACAGTCTGGAAGATCAAAAGCCATGCTAACATTTGAAAAATAAGGCATGAACTGATATTATCACAAGTTCATCAAACCATGGTGCAGAACAGAGCAAGATGAACTGCTGAAAATACACAGAAAAAACAAAGACAAAAGGACTGGATGATTTGGATGAATTAGCCACAGGAGGAGAGGAAAAGTGGAAGAGGAAAGAGAGAGAGTCTTGAGGGAGAGAGGTAACAATGAAACGGAGAAGTTGGAAAAAGGGAAATCATTACTTGGATGGCTATGTCTGCTCCAAAAACGGTCCTTCTAGATTCTAGAATGAGGATAAAACACATCAGGAGTTCAGAAAGATTCATTCAGCGTTGGACCAGGAAAAAGACTGTGATGCTTTAAAATAAATTTGGATATCTGGTGGATATCTGGGGGGGGGTGGGAGGGGGGACACACAACAACATTTACTGGAGTAACTATCATTTATAAATAGAAAGGGGGGAAGGGAGGGGGAGGAAACAACATTTACTGAAGTAACTATCATTTATAAATAGAAGAAATTTGGATTGAAGGACAATATTCATGGCAAACATGAAATGCTGCCAGTAGCTTGTATTTACATAGACCTGGTAGTTTGTGAATGCTGGAAAGTAAAGTAGGAACCAGATAGGAGAAAAGATAATTAAACGTCACATTGTGTGTCTATGCTATTATGTTAGTCATACCGACTTTTATATTAAGGACACTAAAACTAAAAACCCTGTTCATCCCTTGTGTAAATATTAACATAAAGCAGAAGATGTCTCAGATTGATACCACATCCTCAAGCTATTACATGCCTTGTAACCAAACAAAATATTTTGTTTGTTTCAGAGCCAAATCCTGTGCAGTCAAGTTTGTTTAGCATTTTATTAACATTAAAGGATACCCTATCTTTTCTTGACTGTCATTTTAAAGGAAAAATAAATCTTTATTTTATTTTTTTTTTTAATGAAGTCATTTCAGGCACGTGCTGTTGGCATCATATAAACTCTTACTAGTATGTAATCATAGATAAATTTAGCATAGCATTTATATGGGCTTCATGCTGGCATGAAATTCTAATATGCAGCTTGTAGAACAGGTAGAGCAGATGATTTGATGATACAAATTCCTTTCCCAAGTCTCATCTCAGTTCTGACCAAACCTAAGGTTGGCAACATTAAGTTACGCTCACTTTTCTTAAGTCTGCCATGTAAGAGGACATACACTTATATGAAATGCCTGCATATGAGCCATTTAATAAAATCTACTTTCCAGTGACTACAAAATTCAGTGACCAGAATTTGACTGAAAACCACGAGACTGTTACTATATACATCTAATATATATCTAATTCTGAGCTATCCACACCTGCTACCTTATTCTTCCATACACAGAAGTGGGAGGGATTTAAGGCTGATGTGTTCTCCTGGAAAGGAGATTCTTTCAGAGAAAATTCAGTTTGTTTATCAGTTAAAGGTGCAAAACCTACACAAGAAATACATAAAAATATATTCAGGCAGAAAGTTGAATGAAAGTTGGATGTTGAATTAAGTCTCATTTAAATTTACATTTTTTTTTCTGATAAAATTGTTTAGTGGTAGTTTTAAAACATTGTGTAAATAATACTTTTTATGCATTGAAATATCACGGTATGTTTTTGCCCTTAATACAGAACAGAAAGTATTCTCATTATATAACAGACATAATAAAAAATCCATGGATTTTTTATTTGTTACAATTATTTGTTAAGCACAATTAATTTGTTAAGCACAATTATTTGTTAAGCACAGTTACAGATTATTCTACAAATGTAATGATATGATCAGTTCATTATTTGTGTGGGCCTGATGCTGCTGCTGGGATGTTAATTTCATTTGTTATTGAAGTTACTTTCCAGAGTGGTTTTCAGTTTTGTAGTTAACTTCTTGGGTCTGGAGTAGTGTAACTGTCCACAGTGAATCTTGGTTTCTTCCAGAACCCTTTCTGTTGTGAAATATCAGGCTGTTGTCACTGTACATCACTGGTAAAGAATAACAATGAGGCAGAGCGGGTGGGTTAACGAGGTCAGTGAGTACACAAATGACTGTGCAGCTCCATATGCAATAAGCAGCCGCTATTGCACAATTTGCAATGGTGTTCAGAGCCCTTCTGTTTGCTGCTGCTGTTTCTGCTGGCAGTATTGATCAGTCCTTTGTCTTGTGTGCTTTCCAGCCCAAACGCAAGCTGTTCCTGCTCAGAGGAGTTTCTGCATCATCCTACTTTCCATTAGTCTGTGTGCAGCAAATAATTCACATGAATTGATAAGTGCACCTAGCCAAATGTGTGTTCAGGGCAGAGGTGGCCATACTTTGCCACATAAGTTCCTTGTAACATGCAAGCAATTTAAGCACAGCTTCCATGTTAGACGGGTATGTAATCTGACCGACAATGAGTCACTGCAAGCATAAGGTCTGATGAGTTGCTTCTAGCTGTAGGAAGAAGTGAGCTAGTACAGGCTCACTGAATCTGGATTCACACCAGCACACAGTGTGCTTACAGCATGCACAAACTGGCCCTGTCCACACTGAGAAGCTGTTGCCACCAGGAACCATCACCAGAATTATTCTTCCCTCAGCTTCTCAGAGGATCTGCTGCTTCTCATGGCCACAGTCAAGTAACATTTTGGGCTGTGGCTCACAACTGCTTGGAGCTCTTTCTTAACAATTACAGATCATCTTTTCACATTCTCATTTTCCCTAACAAGAGCTGCTTGGTCCTTTAAGCATGTAAATGTGTTTTGCTTCTCATGGTGGAACTATCATGAATAATGTCTTGATGAAAACACAGTCAGTATGCTGTTTCATCATTGATTACGTTGTAAAATATATGATGTTGGTTGCGAAAAGATGTCTCTTCTGTTCAATAGCCAGGTTTTATCTTGTCCAACAGAGAGGTAAGTACAACAACTTGGTATATCTTTAGTCTAGCAGAGAGCTTGATACCCTTTGATGACATATTCACTGTGAGAGCCTGCCAGAAATGTTTCTTTCCTTCTGCAGGAGATCGCCTGTGTGTCTCTGGTGGCATAGTCATTCCAGGTGCTTGTAATGTAAGCAAACTCAGCATTGACTTAAAATTCAGTTCTATTGATGGATACAAAAAGGGAAGTACACTCCTATCCAGAGGTTTCTAGCAAATAATGTTAGTGATTTCTTCAGAGCTGTTTCAAAGCAAGAATAGGCCTAAAATAGGCCTAAAATGTTGCTCAGAGTAGTCTGTCATTAGCACAAACAGTTTAATCCATCCTACAAAGCCATACAAAAAAATGAATTTTTGCATTTTGAATTGAGTCTGAGGATCTGTTTTGGAGGTTACAGATCATCGTGCCTCATGTCCTAAGGAAGACAAGCAGAATATTCTCTAGGATGCATCCTTTTTTGATGTTCATTACAACAAAGTGCTAGAAAAGACTTGACTGACCTTTACTCTACCGTATATCTCGTCATGGAGATGCTTCAAAGTTGATAGCTGCTGTTGGACATGAGAGACTTGCCAAGAGTCTTCGAACTCCAGATTTCTGATTTCATCACAGATTTTAATAATCTCATGGAAGCTATGTAAAATCTAGGTTTTACTGCTCCCTGTTAATGCCTCTATATAGTGCTACAAGTGGTATGAAAATTGCTCAATTGTTCACCTGAAAACTGTTTTTTTGATTTCTTAAAATAAGTATTTGCAGGATATGAGTGCATTATTACTAGCTTTCCACTACAGAGATCTTTCATCACCTGTAAATTGATCTTCATTCTTTGACAAACTGACCTTAATCCAATCTGTCAGTAGGTAAGTCTGACCAAGACAGACAACACAGTCTAAGGAGTGCTCCTTTCCCTTTCAATCACAAGCTGACTGGCCTTTTTATTGCCACCAAATCAGCTAGAATGCTCCCATTTCTTATTGTAAAACCAACACACACACAAAATGACAATTTGGGCACTTTCTTTAAATAAAGTGCATCCTATGTGGCTATGCACAGTCAGCCTCACTAGCCAGTTTTATTCAGTGCAGCCATGCCAGTTGTCTTCAGTGCTACTTTTCATACTGGAAGGCTGCTTCATAATTTTCTCCTCTGTGTGTAGAAATTTTAAATAGCTGCAGTTGACTGCCATAAGGCCTGTTTTTGACCACAGTAAGGAAGAATTCAGCAGACACAGCGTGTGATGTGTTGTAGGAAAACAACCAATTTTTAATTCTTTCGCACTGTGAAACATTGCTCCATGGTCCTAAATCACAATACCAAGTCATAAAACAGTGCTGTTGTCTTTTTATTAATTTCATTACAAAATCCTGTATTCTGGACTGCCTGTTATACATCTTTATCCTCACATTAACACACTTCTCTCTGCATCCCTTTCTATAAGACTTGTCCTCAGCACTGGCAATTGCAACACATCACTGCCACTGAAAGAGCTATAATGGCTTATGCAACACTACGATGGACCTTTTTCTGGGTCAATACACCATTGTGCTAAGTGTCTGCTCTGCTATGAACTTATTATACTGTTTTTTTCAACATCTTCAAAACCATCAATTTGCATGTTAAAATTGAGCTTACTCAAAATATGTCAGCAACACATTCTGATGAAGCCACGTCCATAGTTTAACTGGGTAGGCAAGCCTTTTTCCCAGGGAATTAGCAACAGACAAAATCATGACTACCAAAAGTTATGTGCTTGATAATGGAATGAAATGTGGAAATCAGCTTTTGTAAGCAACAAGACCAAGAAGATGAAGGTACAGCTGTTCTCAGTGCTGGTAATTATTTCCTAGAAATCTTTGTTTTCTTTCAGGGGATCAGGACTATTTCTCCTCTGAAGTCTGACAATGAGGTGTAATTAATTACTATGGTCTGAGTTCAGTTTGAGTTCCATTCTTTGAAGCATATTAAACAAGTGGTGGGAAAGAGTTTATGTCCTGCTGCCAGTCCAATATAAAAAGATACTCAGAATTTAAGGGCAAAAGTAGTTTACATAATAATTTGATTTAAAATAGGTAGTAGTTGCTAATCATTTACTTGTAGCCACTCTCTGTAATAGCAGACAATTTTGTACACAATGTGTGGTTACTTGTACGTTTGGAAAAATTTTTTACCATGAGCTGTGTTCTCAAACCAGTTCTGTGTAGTGTATCAGTCCTGGGAGAATACTAATCCGATCAGAATCCTTAAGAAGATTGAGAGATGCTAATGCTTACTGAATAGAAATTTTCAGAGCTGCATGTTTAAGAAATATCATGAAAAACAAGATGAATTACAAAAATAGTAGCTACATTACTCAAATTGAATTTCCGAATTGAAAAGTCCATTTCGTGAGGCCTGTCATAAATCAAAATATGATAAATTAGAAAAATTCAGATGTGATTGTAATTTTCAATTTCGCTTAGTTTAGATAATGCAAATTCAAAACTTCTACTTTGTATTTGTTCTTCTAAAGGGCCAGGTGCTCGCATTCTGCCTCAAGTGGGGCTGTAAACCAGAAATAAATGTAGTCATTCTTCATTTTCCTCTGTTGTCTATTTCTGAAAAAATAAAATGTATGGCTCATATCGACACAAAGAACAGTTAATGAACCACAGGAAGTCTGCAGAGGCAGTTTACTCTCCCTGATTTTGTAGGCTGCCTGAAACATGACTGACATGAATCTTTGCATTGTTTTCAATGGGTTACTCACATAAAATGCTAAAAACACGGAAAGTCATGAACGGTTGTCCTTTTCTGCATTTTCCTATGCTCTTTGAAAATGTTGTCACCTCACTGCTTTTATTTATTTATTTATTTATTTATTTATTTTTAATGGAGATAATTGCCATTTTCCTCTGATGGCAGAAGCTACTCTGCTTCACCTAAAGACAACTTTTCCTCAGAAAAGCTGTGGCAAAGGTAACTTCTGTCATTTGCATGTTTTAATCATTCACGGGGAATGTGGTAGGGTGACACTCCTTTATCTTTAGTTGGACTGGCTCTTTGCAGTGTAACTGCAGAGTAATTTTCATCCTAGACAAGCAAAAGTGATGTCTCTGTGAAATCTGCATCACTGGCTTCCAGGATAGATGGACACGTGGAAGATTTTTGTAGAAAGGAATACAGTGGATTGCAGACAACATACATTGCAACATAAAGCTTTGAATGTAGGTAGTTTAACCAATGATGTTATCCACTCACCAGGACTGATATTTTTCAATAACTTCTGACAGCTGTTACAGAAATGACTGAAAACTGGTTCAGCCAGCTCTAAGCTACATTCCCCATCACACCACCTTTGGCCCAATCTGCAGAGGACATTTTGAGATCATGCTCTGTCCTGGGTAGGAGATGAAATATTACCCCCATTTGAAAGTGTTGGATACAGATCATGCCTGAAATAGCGATCCTGGTACTTTGTGTCAGTGGGTGGGGAAGGCCTCATTAACCACGTGGGTCAAAATTCAGAAAACTGCTATGAAGGCACCTTTGCTTTACATTTCCACAGCCTGTACTGAAAACTGTTTGGCTAACCAACCCTGTAACCAAGCCTGGTCTTACAGTTTGCATTGATTCCACATGCCAGTGAAAAAGGTGAACTGATTTGAACTTTTGAGATGTATAGCAGCTGTTATACTAAATGATTTAAGAGTTTTTGTGCTTCCAACTGTAGTTATTTAAGAGAGCACCATCAGCAGAGGGAAACCACAAATTTAGGCTTAAACCTTGGCTGAGTAAATGCAAAGCCGTAACCATACATAATACCAGTAATGAGCTTTCCTTTTTCAATTTCAGTGGACATAAATTATTTCAAAATCAGTAATATTTCACTGCTGGATTTTCCATACCAATTTTTCCATTGACATTAACTGAAATATCCTACCAAAAAAATATACAAATGGAGCAGGTGTGTTTATGTTCATTTATCATGAGTTGAAGTCACTATTGATTATTGCCAAATGCAGTGTAGCTCTTCCTTACCTTAAACAGAAAACAAAGACACAAATAAAAACACAGTAGAGTCATAGGAGAACCTAAAACATTTTGTGTGTGTATGTGATATATTTTTGGAATGAAGAGAAAGGAAGATGAGGTGGGTGAGAGGAAATGTAAATAAAACCAGGCTATGATGATGTGTGTACTTTCTGGTTGTTTGCATAGCCTTTAAAATCAAAAAATCTGCAACATAAATATAAAGATAGGAAAAAGTCAGCATCCTTTCTGAAGTCAGTAGATTGTGTTCATATTGCTGAGTAAGGCATCTAATACAATGCTGGTAGCAACAGGACAATTATATTAGTATGTTACCCAAGACAAAAAGAGTATAGGCATGTAAATATTAGTTCGGAAATAGAGGTTTGAGTTTTGTTTGTTGTTACAGTCCTTATGGTATACAATCCCAATTATACAATATAATAAACAATAATATACAATATAATGCCCAGGGAAGTGGTGGAGTCACTGTCCCTGGGGGTGTTCGAGGAAAGGTTGGACATGGTGCTTAGGGACATGGTTTAGTGGGTGGTAGGGTGATGGTTGGACCAGACGATCTTGGAGGTCTTTTCCAAACTCAATGATTCTATGATTCTATATTTAAACATTAAAATCCTAAAGGTCCTTTTATCAACAACTCAGCCTCTTATAGAATTTCTCAGGAATGAAAAAGCTGTTTTTTAGTGGAAGCCTGACATAGAAACATACAGCAAAATAGATTCCTTGGTATTGTACCACATGCTACTATGTTACTCCTAGACAGAAACCTAAGTGAACCAACAAACATTTCATCAAAACAAAGCTTAATTATTTTCCCAGGAAAGAAAAAAGAGGTAGGTATTATGTGGCTATTTCACTGATATATGAAGTATTTGCAGATATTGGCAGATTGTATTACTACTTTGAAACCACATCCAGTTCAGTGACATATTCACCCAGCTACTGGGATTGCCCAGTCCAACTTGCAATTTTTTACTAGAATTAGAAGCCTCAGCTGCCAGCTTTGGATTGAAGGCTACAATTCATATTCATCGTTCTTGTTTACAGCCATCAGTGGCAAAAATCATGGATTCATATGAATGGTTTTCCTTGACTCTTAGACAAAGCTAGGTGAAGGTCTCTTGTTATTAGTAACTTTTGCTCTGCAGTTTCCTGTTCATTTAGATGTGAAACTTTAGCAAGATAAACTAACAGAATCAATAGAGTGTGTATTACCTTGACACTTGGAAGTTTCACAGTGCAGTCATTGGTGTTCAGGCACCATCTATCCCCGTGCAAAACAAAAGCCATTTCTGAACAGCAAACTGGGGCTTTCAGTGTTAAATCCTATCCTGCGGGCAGCTCACAGAGCTCCTGTGCAATCTGTGGTCACTGCTCTACATATAGCAGTCATAGTCCCTTTGCATGCCCAGTATTGTTTTTTCCCAATCCATGAACATTTTCATGACATCCTGTTTTTAAAATAAAGTCAAAAGAGAAAGTTCTTTCAAAGAGTAAAAGGAGCAGATCACCTTTTTTTTTTTTTTTTTTTTTTTTTTTTTCTCTTTTTTTCCCAATTGCTGTATGATTGGGAACGATTGCTGCATTGACATGAAGAGCTTAGCATAGGATCTAATATAAAATAAATCTTAGAATGTCCCTTACAGGGGTATTTGATTGAATACCACTTTCAGTGTCCTCACTGGACACATTCAGCAAACAGAGTGTGCCATGGTTGGTGATTACAGAAATAGAATGCCTCACAGCGCATTTTTTTTATTACAAGAAAGAAAGGCAAGAAGTTGTCACAGAAGTTTGAATCTCAGCTCTTCATATATTCCCATATGTTACATTTTACATTTCGCATTAAAGTGAAAGGTATACAACTATTTTTTTGTAAACACAGGTGATTTAATTGATTTTATTTTAGCAAGGCAAATGGCATTAATAAACTTGTCAGAGAACCCAACTCACATACATAAAATTACTTAAGAATATTAATATTTTTATGATTATAGTTGATACCAAGGTATACACTAAACTTTCTGACAAAACGTCTTTTATATTATTTCATTCAGTTGTACTTAAACTGAAGGCCATATCTTTTTCCCCAGCTCTCTCAGCCTTTATTCTTGGGTACTCTTCTCTTTTCATTCCTGTTTCTCTCCTCTGGTGTTCAGCTTCATGCATTGATTTTTTATCTTTTTCCTTGTTGGTGGAAGGATACAAAAGTTTCCTTGAGAACTCTCTGTCTTTTGAGAATTCCATTCTCATTTATGCTGCACTCACTCTAGAGCTCTTATAGTAAGAATATTTGGTGAGTCCAACTATGAGCACTTGTGTGTCTCTTGAAACCTTTTTTGACTAGAAGAAAGAGTCTGTTTGGTTTTGTCTGTACCAACAGTCAGCGAGTGCACCAACGCAATAAAAATGCTTCATGTTATAGTAAGATGTTAATTTTCTATCCAGATGTTAATTGAAAAAAACTTTTTTTTTCTTTTTTTTTTTTTCCTTTCTTTTTTTTCTTTTTTTTTAATAGAGATAATAATCTAATGCCATTTTCATTGGGGTATTTACATTGTGGCTGCCTAAATCCTCCCTTACAGTTCTGATCTCGATTTCACTCAGTGTAAGCATATTTTCCTGATGTATGATGGTGATGTATGCAATTTAGAATTTGGTGATGGGAACAGATTTATTTTGAAGTAGAAAACATTCAGTTAGGAATTTGGAGATAATGCTTTGCCATAAGTGCTTGCCAAAAAAAAAAAAAAAAAAAAAAAAAAAAAAAGCCACTTTTTACATCAACATTGGTTTATTATTTCCATATAATAGGTTTTCCCAACATAATCACACAACAGACATCTCAGTCCTGTATAGGGCCAGCTCACCTTATAAATTCTGAGCAGCTGCTGCACTGGGATATTTGTACTAGAAGGCATCTATTATCACTTACATGTAAGACAGTCATTATCTATTATATCAGTTTAGGAACACAAAAACTGAGAGAAAAGAAGCCTAAGATCCAGAACATGATCCAGGAGGTGGTACTGCTGAGACACTTTACACTTTGTGGATAATCGTTCTGGGGGTAAAGAAAAGCTTGGCAAGTTTGGGATTTGCTTACTCCATCAGTTGAAGTCTCCTCCTCTCTACTTGAACCAAGGCATGGCATTTGTATAGAGAGGTTCTTCTGGTCTGCAAAAGTCCCAGTTAAGCACTGTGTCAAGTGCATTATCATTTCTGCGTGTTGAGTATAGAAAATGACGTGAAGCTAGAATTTCCAGGCTCTCTTTTGCCTAAAAAGCTGTGTTCACCTTCTCAAGGTGGGGGCTCTGCATTGGGCTGAGAACTCTGAGGATCTCAGAAGCAAAAAAAACAAACAAACAAACAAACAACAGACCTCTGGCTGCTGGAAACTTACTATAGGAGAAATCTTTAGCCTTGGCCCCATGTGGGTTACCTCACTCTATCTTACAAACAGCATTGGTGTCTCTTGCCAGGATTTTGTCCTCAGAGGATAAGGAAGAGACTTGCTTAGTGAACAGCAGGAACTTAATGGATTTTATTAGTTTATAAACCATTTTAAATTCATTTGTTTGTGCAGTGTTGTACTAAGTAATGCTGGTGAGCTTCTGCTACTATTTCCTTCGCAATACTTTTATGTGCAACCTGTAACGACTTCCAGTGAGAGTTGCTACAAATTCACCCTGTGGTGCAATTTTAATCACAGAAGTCACAAGAAGGCACTTTGCAAGACTAATGGAGCATATTTGTAAAAAGATACACGGGTAAGAGGTCAGGATGATGACTACTGACACATCCACATGTATAGAGGAAGGTCCAATAGCACATAAACAAGAAAATAACATCTGGAACTGTAAAGAGAAGACAACTAAAGGCCAGGTGGTAAGACAGTTCAAAACATCAAGGAACACAGTAAGCATATTAGCCTGGAATGAGGAGTGTACACAAATATTTCCCTGAAGTTATGGGACTTAGCTAAAGCTAACAACAAAATGCCTTTGTTGGCATCAGATTTACACTGCATAGGGCTTTACTGAGTGGATGTAATTTCATTGAATCATGACAGATAGCTTTAGTCTTGAAACTGAGCTTATTTATGTAGTCAAGCTTGTTCATCTTCATATACTACATTACATATATGTGTATTTCAACGTTGCCTGTATCAATAATAGCCAGAAGTCAGTAGATGCAGGCAGTCTTTTTGTACTGCACTAATATGTCATGATGTTGATACGTACATTAATTATCTCATTAGAAATTACTAGTAAAGGATCATTTTTGTAATACAATGAAGAGCTTCCCCCAACCTGACCTTACTGAAGGACCAAATATTAGCTTAACTTCCATAATTTCATTTAACTTTCACAGAATAACTGGCATGAATCAGAATGTTGCAGGATTCTTCTGGATCTTGCTCAGCACTGAACAGAGACATGAATGTCATTCATATATATATATATGTATATATATATATGCAGGTAGATTTTCAGGGAGTCGAAAATCTACTATGAAAATTAAAAGGTGGATTTACAACATGGTCATTGCATGCACTTCTGCTGAAACCATTCTGGAGGTTGGCGCATGCTTTTCATGGCTACTCCTTCTGTCAGAATGCTGACAGGATTTAGCAATTGACTATAAAAGAGAAAAAAAAAAGCTTTGCTATGGAAAGGCCTGTGCCACTTTTCCATCTGTACTGATATTTGCAGTGCTTCCACAATAATAATCATAATCATCACAAAAATGTGTTTTCAGGAAACACCATATATCATAGACAAACAGGATGCATTCCTGCCTGTGCTCAGGGTCAACAACCACGTTGTAACAAAAAAGCTTTCAAAGCAGGATTCAAATGGGACTGAAGCAATGTATAGGCTTTGCATTGTCCTTTGCCCAAGAACAAGTACTGTAAATGGTGTGCAGGTACCTGAGTGAAAAGTTTGTATTTATGGAAACTATTGATGCAGCTCCTGTTTGCATTTACTGGTATGATTCTAAAGTACCACAATATCTACAAATGTTTGTTTACTGTACTCAGGTATGATCTAACTCTAAGAAACAGAAGGGAGATGAATTAAAATGGGTTTTTATTAGTGTCTAAAAACTTCCACAATGTGTGGGGATTGCTCTAAACAAAGTAACAAATGCACACAGTAATTGTTGACAATGGTATCAGTAACGACAGAAACTGGGGACAAGATGACATCTTTTCTACTCAAAATGTTAATGTCAGAGTCGTGAGTAATCAAAAGGCAACATTAATTAGATAATCTGTTCTCTGTGTTTGTATTGCTTGAAATGTACTTATAATGCTTCTATCACCATAGGATTTGTGAACATTTGCTTTAGGAACTGCTCCTACACATTCTGTATGTGCAAGTAGGCCTTACTGGTATGCGTCATTCCACGGATTTCAGCAGAACTGTGGCAGAGGGGCAGGTTTATGCAGCATCCTGTAGATTTATGTGAGATGTTTGAGCTAGCGCAGGTACTGTGCTGATGGATATTTATGTATATTATGTCCTTTTGCTGTTGCTAATACACCTCGCTTCTTGTCACCACTAAGCAGCTTCATCAGTATCATCTTGACTATTCTGTTTCCAGCACCCAGCTTCTTCACTCAGGGCTACCCTATGGCTTTCTTTGAGGCACTGCCATGAAATCTTACTCACAGAGGAGTCTGATGCAGGCAGGAGATGGGGGAAAAAGAAGCTGGAATCCACGAGCCCAAGTTAACACCAGGCTCTCAGTGGCAGCTTCCTGGCATGGGTGCAAGCCTGCAAGTACTAACTGAGCTGAATGACCAAAGAAATTTGATATGTGACCTTCTATTTGTGGATGGGTGTTTGCGTGCTCAGCACGTACCACATACCTACTGGTAGAAATAATGTGACAAAGATTAATATAATTAAAATCCTAGTCCCTTGGTGGTGCTGGTAATTTCCATGTCCCTGGTAAGAACCCTGTGCCAGTCTCTGAGGAAGCCAACCATCCCAAACATCATGTCGTACTTAATCCTGTACTTGTTCTTTATCTGGTGCTCCCTTTGACGTCAGTAGAAACTTGACATATAAGAGTGCAGAGGAATCTGGCTGAATTGATTTTTTTTTTGTACCAAGATTAAATGGAAGGAAGCCTTCTGAAATGTACAGAAATCTTATCCCTTCCTACAGCATAAATGGATATTTTCTGTTTCATTCTTCAGGGATTCTTACCTGTATGGATTTGTGAGTGTGTTTATGAGAGATTGCTAATACACTTGGACAGCATAGTGAGCAGATTTAGAATGTGACTGCCAGAAAAGGGTCTGTAATGAGTAAACAAGGCTTTCCATATAATTTCTAACATGCATTTCTATTTTCTACATCATATACACCACAGCGTCTTCTAAATAACTTCTGCGTATACAGTTTTGCCTTCACATTTCCATTTTGCAGTTACTAAATCATCTTGAATAGACAAATGCAAATGCTAGAGGACACACACTGTGTTAATCACTAATAAGATTTAAATATTTTCTGCTTATACTCGAAGAGGTCTGAGAAATGCCTTTTGATTTTTATATGGAATTTCCCATCTGGTAGCTTTTGCTATTAGCAACAGTAACCACATTGTATGAGTAGACTTTTTATTCCACCCTTAACAAATAAAAACAAATGACGCGCATCTTACAATGCCAAATGTAAATGATGGAGGCATTCTGGGGGTGTTACTCGGGATGTACAATGACCTAACTGACAACAGGATTCGGATCCCACGGCTGAATCACGGCGCAATACAAATACAGACGTATTTCGCTAAACGTCCTTAATGAGAAAAGGGAATAAAGTAAGATTTCCAGTGTCACTCCCATATAAAAAAATAGAAATTCTCAGAGGAGGAGGACACCGAAAATCATCGCCAGCAGCCCCACTCGTGTACGAGTTGCTTCACCTCGCTGCGTTGCAGGAATGAGACTGGCCACAGGACGAGACGTAGCCGGCTGTAAGGGGCTGCCGAGGTCTGATCCTTCCAGTGCCCCGATAAAACAGGGCAGCGTTGCGCAATATAAAACCATTTAAAATATGCATTGCTCAATCTTCTCACACGTCCACCCGCGTGGGAGCGGTGCCCGAACCCCTCTCGCACCGAGCCGGTGCTTCCTAAATGCTCCTCAGGAACTGAGCACACGCGCAGCTCCACCTGCCTTCCCCGAGCACCACGACAAGAACACTCTCTCCCAAGTAAGGATCAACGCCTCCCCCTTTCCTCCCGCACGCCACCACCGCTCCAAACCCCGGCACCCCCTTGCACAGCGGGCACCGAGGAGGCGACGAGCCTGGCAGGGCCCCCACACGGCAGGGCCACCGCCGCGTGTCCCCGTGTCCCCCCCCAGCGGCCGCCGCCGCCCGCGCCGCCCTTCCCTCAGCCCCCGGCAGGGAGCAGCAGGGGGCCGCGGGCCGGGCACGGCGAGGCACCGGGGAGGCACAGCGAGGCGCACGGGGGCACGCTCCGGCTCCCGGTGCCCTGGACCTCTCGCAAGGGCAGCGGCCAGGCACGGGCGGGCTCTCCGCAGGTGCGGGCGCCATGCGGGGCTCAGCCGCCCCGCGCTGCCTCAAGCCGGGCCGGAGCGCTCCCGGCCGAGCCGGGCCGTACCGGGCCGGGCCCGGCGCGGCTCCGCGGGCGCGGATTATAAGGGGCCCGCTCTCTCCGCCCCCGAGCCCGGTCTCCCTCCGCCCCCGCCCGCGCTCCCCACCCCTTCCTCCGTCCGCGGAGAAGGGCATGGAGTTGGCGGGAGCCTATAAAAGCCCCTGAGAGCCCCGCCGCCCGCACGGCGCTGCGGCAGCCAGGGCGCATCGAGGCGGCGGGGGGGGGCACCATGTCCCACCACTGGGGATACGGCAGCCACGACGGTGAGTGAGCCGCGGCCGTCCCGCTGGGCTGGCACCTGCCTCCCCGAGCGGCAGCGAGCGCTTTTTATTTGTTTTTCTCCTTCCTTTTTTTTAATTTTCTCTTTTAACCTTGAGATGCCACCTGCGCTCGGGCAGCGAGCCAAGCGCGCCCCGCGGTTCGCCTGGAGCATCCTCAGAGCTCCCAGCGCTGTGCCCGTGCTTGGGTACCTAGGGGGGCTCTGCAAGGCGCCCCGGGAAGACCCCGGCATCCCCCCTCCGAGGCTCGGGGGCTGTCAGGTCCCCGCCTCGGTCCCCAGGTGGGATTTCCCCTCAGCTCCTTCGCGAGCACCCCCCAGATAGTGCGTTGTTAAAGCGCCGAGGTTTGTCCAGGTGTGGGTGTCCCTTGCATCCCCTGAGCTTCGTGGCCGTGCCCACCGAGCCGCTTTGTGCTGTCCCGCAGGACCCGCTCACTGGCACGAGCACTTCCCCATCGCCAATGGAGAGCGCCAGTCGCCCATCGCTATCAGCAGCAAGTCCGCCAGGTACGACGCCTCGCTGAAGCCTCTCAGCTTCAGTTATGATGCCGGCACTGCCAAAAGCATCGTCAACAACGGGCACTCCTTCAACGTGGAGTTCGACGACTCTTCCGACAAGTCAGGTGAGACCTCGTCGTTGTGTGTGTGCAGGGGTAGGGGTGGGAGAAACAGACACTAACACTGCTACTAACGCTAAAACTAAAATACCTGCTGAGGCCACAAGGGTTTTTTTCAAAGACAAAAAGGTACCAAGGTCAGGATTCAACCCTGAAGCATTCAGCATCCCGCACTGGAGGAAAACTGAACTCCTGTTAGAAGAAAACTAAGTCTGTCTTGGTGATTTTTAGCTGCCCTGCTCTAAACTCCAGAGAAGTGAATTGCTTTCTTTTTGTTTAAGTGAGAAATATTTGGATAGAAGCATGGATGTGCAGGGCTAAAAAAATAAATAAATAAAAATTATTTGACAATACCAGATTAAGGCATAGTTTGTTATAAGCTACCAACCAAATGGTTAAAAAGGCAAAATACATCGTAGGAAGAAACTGGCCATAGAATAACAGAGGATTGCAGTTAACAACTTGAAGTAGAAATAGTTTGGAAATAGTTTCTTTGGTTATCAAAATATTATTTCACATTTCTGAAGCCAATGCGCTCCCAGGTTAGTACAGAAACAGAAGAATGATTAGAAAATACCTCTTTGTTCTTATGTAACTCAAACAAGCATTATCCCTGGCATTTCTTGACTCTGGGCTTTCTAGATAAAGTTAATATGTGTATGACACATTCCTACAAAGTTTACTAGGAGGCAGTCCTTCCACAGTGTCTTATAGCTCTGTAGGGTGAATAAAATTAAGCATGGAATCCTGAAAACCTTTTGGCAACATTGTTGAAAGGAACGGCCGTATTGATGGACAAATGAAATCTAAGGCACAGTTGCAACAAGGGTTTTGCAGGGTGTCCATAGTTGTAGTTTTTCAGCTGGCTGAACTTGCAGAAATCGTCACGCTGCTACAGTGAATGTGCCTCTATTTTTAATTTAGACAGCAAAAACAATCCCATTGTAGTCACTGCCTTCTCTAGACACTGCCCGATTTAACTTGCTTGAGCAAATGCCCTATTTTGCTAAACACTTTCTTGGCAATGTCAGTTAGGGAATGGTGCTGAAAACAAATTAAGCATGCCTACAAAACTTTTTTTTTTTTTTTTTTCCAGATAGTGTAATACAAGGGTATAACACATTCAGCGCTGCACTGAGAATTTGACTTTGTATGTTATGATCTTTATACTGAACAGTGTTAGCTGGTCAACAGTGCTTCACAGTTGTATAGATATACATTGGTCTCTATATAAATTTTTCAGAACATCCACATTAATATCTGTATGTTTAATAAAAGCAAAAAAAAAAGTTCTGAATTAGTGTTTATTTTTTCTGAAGCACTGAAGAACTGTAGTTAAAGCACGTGTTTTTGCAGTGTTAGGAGGAATAAGGTAAATGATTCAAAGTAGAAAAAATTGATTCTGTTTTCACATGCAAGTCTGCTCTCGAAGTCATCCTACTCTCACTGAGCCCAAAGGAAGCAGGTTCAGGTCCTCATAGTGTAACAAAACTATTACCTGGTCACTTTGTGCATGCATAGGTTTGGAATGACGGTGAAAATTAGCTTATATCTGGCAACTTCGGAGAAAAAAATGGCAGAAACTTGTATTAAAGAAATGTCTGTAGGAAGAATGCTCTTTATGAGAAGTCAGTGCAGAACCAGAACATCTGTGACAGGGATCCTCTGACAGATAGGCAGTGACACAGCTTTCAGAGTGGGAGGATAGGAGATGCATGTAGAAATATTCTCAGTAGTTCTATTAGTGAATCGTAAACTGAGTGTTTAAAAAGAAAAACAACATTAAACGTATCTCTCTGAATCCAGGTAAGGGTGGATCCTTCAATATCACACTTCGTATTGACAATTATAGTGCATAAAATCTAACTGGCAGCACAGTTATTGGCTTCATTTGTATGCAGTTAACTAGGTAACCTACTTTCTTTACAGAAAATAAAGCTGTCTTTGACTTGACTGTGCTTGATTCACTCCAATTTCTGAATTTTGAGACTAACAGTACAATGATCTCTCAAATTCTTGGTTAGACATTCAACAACAGTCATGATGAGAAATTACATGAAATTATATGATGTTATATCTTACAGGAAGCAATGAGACCAAATCCTGTAAATACTCCCGATAGGCTATAGTGCTTGCTTCCATGAGCTGTCCCGTATGCTGTAAGGAATTATCTGTGGTAGTAGGCGTAAAATGAAGTAATAAGATCATTGTTTGTGTATAATGTTCAACACATGAGTAATAGCACGCAAAGAAGTAGATCCATTCATTAAGAATATTCAGGCACATAACCAATGACACAGAAGTAAAATGAACAGCAGTTCTGTGTATTTAATGTCTTTTTGAAGACTTCTCTTCCGGGGCATGCAAAATTAGTTCTTGTTATAAGAAGTACAGGTAGTAATACTATAGTAACATAGGCAAGACAGCTAAAATGTGTTTGGATAAAACTCCCTGAAAATGGTTGTTACTGATTTCTTTGATTTAGAAAATACTTACTTTGAATACTGTTGATCACAAGTTAAAGTCAAGGAGATACCAGAATATTCAAGACTTCTTTATAGAATATTCCCCCCCCTCCCCCCCCAAAAGAATAAAGCTTGTATATATATTACATACACGTACACACAAGTATGTGTAGCCTGTAGCTTCTGTTTGTATCAATGAGAAATAGGAAGTTTAAAAGGTAAAAAAATTATACTTCTTAAAATATCCCTTTTTACATGCTTTGGCATAAGGATTTAAAAGAAAAAAAAAAAACAACTTTTTAATGCAAAAGATTATGTGTAATTTATGCAACTAATGTATCTTCATGGAAGATGTGTTCCTCTCTGCCCTTTTAGAAGATCTTTACTAATAAGTGGAGCTCTATAGATGTAGCTCTTGATGCAGTTTAAAGTTAACTATCCCTGTGACCTATAAAACTTCCCTTTACAAAGATATTTGAAAAATAAAATGATGTTAAAACCATTTTAGCTTTAGAACCTGACTTTGTTCTACTTTCTTGTTAATTCTCTTAAATACCCTTAGATGTTACTAAGCATGCTTTAAAAAAATCCCTATTCCTAAGCAATTACACACCAACCTTCTATTTCAGTTCTTATAGTACAGCCTTTGAATTTCATGGCTTATGTGACAGCTGTTATATTCCAGAATACAGTTCTAAAGCCTAAGTCAGTTCCTGAAGTGTATTCCCTTCATATTTCACAGCTGCTAGTTGATAGAAATGGTGTATGGAACGTAAACTGACAAGTCAGTATTGCTGTTTTTAAACTTTTTTATTTACTGAAATTCCATGATTTTCTCTTAG
This sequence comes from Aythya marila, assembly GCF_965140915.1. Classification (NCBI taxonomy): domain Eukaryota; kingdom Metazoa; phylum Chordata; class Aves; order Anseriformes; family Anatidae; genus Aythya; species Aythya marila. The sequence goes on from NC_139043.1 coordinate 129,509,280, forward strand.
TTAAAATCATGTCTTCTATTGTGTTTCTGTGCAGTGTTTTGGAATGGTTTTTGGGCTTGTATGTAGAAAAGAATGAACTTCTGCCTTTGGTTGTTAGTTTCTCTTCTCCTTCTGCTCTTGCAGTTGCTTTCTTAATTCTCATGTCTTGTAATAAGTGTGAAAATTAAAGTATTTGCAGGCATTTGTGATTAAAACTTCTATAATTTTAATTAAAAGCAAAAATTCTATATGTTGCTAGGAGTAAAAGTACAAATTTAGGCCTGTCCACTCTTGTATTCTGGGACTTGGCCATTGGCATATGTGTCAAGCAAATGGTGCTGATAACCACTGAACTATAATATTGCAATTTATTTTAAAAGCTGGATAGCAAAGGAGAGATCTGTCTCATACAGGGTACCTACTTAATGATACTAACTACTTTATATGGTAGTCTGTATCACTTTACTCACCCTAAAAGATAGAAACAAACGGCAACTTCTCAGAGCTGTAAAACCACAGGAAGTGACTTTGCTCAAGAAAGCCTCAAGAGCATAAAAGCATTTGTGTAACATACATATAGCTTGTTCTCAGTAAGTTCTGTGGAAAACTTCTCACAATTCACCTAAAACCTGACATACAAGTGGGAAATGCTCACAGCAATAAGCTCGGTATTCTGTATTTTCTGATCTTGTGTTTGATCTTATGAAAGGAAGAAGTCAATCAAAAGTTATTCTGTAACAAAAATATTAAAATACCGTATCTTAGTTGTAGAACCTGTCAGAAGTTCATTGCAACTATGGTGTAAGCCTCTAAAGACATTACTAAATGTACTAGTCATTTTCACATGTGGACAGCTCTTACTCGTTTCCTCTTCCTTGCTGCTGAGCTAGATATGGATAATACTGAAATCCATGACAGAGTCCCAAGTAAATGTAACACTTTTACAGAAATTCAGTCCTGGTGGAACTTCACAATTATGAAGAGACCTAGGGAAGTGAAACAGTAATGACCTTGGTAGCAGCACCCCTAGAGGGACTCTCAGTGGTTGTAATCAATTACCCAATTCTTCCTATAATGGGCAATATTAATGAGGACACTTCAGTCGTCTTGAATTTTGACTCACTGTAGGCAGATTAATCCATTTTGTTGTATTTGAGTTCAACAGTCAGTGCAGTGGCACAGCTTGGTTGGCAGTGAGGTGCATTGAAAGTTGTGCCTCTGGTGCTCTCTTCCTACACCTCCACCACAGCAGGTAGACTGAGGAAAAAACACGCAGGTCTGCTGCCTTTAAGGCAGAACTCTTAATCAAAGTCACTGCCACTGGTCTATTTTTAGGCTTCCCAGCTCTGAAGATGTAACATTATCCACACCAGAATATATTGCACATTATTGGTATACGGTCACAGGTTGAAACTCCACAATAAAATGTGGGCTAAGCAATGTCCTAACCCATCTGAATCATAAATCGGGGAACTGATTACTTATAGCTCTAGGGGACTGTTTTCAGACAGCTGCTTATGTGTCGTAAGTATCTTTGTGCATTGCTTGACGAGGAAGTCAGAGGTCCCAGAAGGTGTGTGATCATTAAGGCATTCTCTGTTCAACTGCTGTTGCTAGAAGCTGCAAAGCCTAAGCAAGCAGGTGACTTGAGTATAGCTCTTGCGCTTCAGGGAACTGAAAAGGAAGATGAGAGGGCTTGAGGTCAGCCCTGCTGGATTCAGGACTTCATTTCTTTACAGAGCTCAAAAGTGCCCTTCTTCACTTATACCATTTAAAAAAAAAAAAAAAAAAAAAGCTTTAGAGCAGAAATTTGACATGGCTTATGCATATAGGTATCCTGGCAACTTCTTTCACTTCTTCCAAATGACTCCTCTAAAGGTGTTTCTGTGCAATACCAGGAGAAAACAGTTAACTTAGAAGCTGAGTAAAGGGGGACTGCTGAGTGCATAGAGGCCATGTTCTCCCCTTCCTTGAGTTCACCCATCCTTTGTTACACCCCAAAGTAGTGCGAGCACTGTGTCAATACAAAACTTCCAAAACTGTAAGCAACCTCTGAGAGTGTTACAGTCACTGCCATCAGAAATTAAGTCAATTGTTACTCTTAAGAGAATCTTAATGCTTCCAACTCAGTACTTTTGAAGTCATTGTCGGCTCATAAGGGGTGACAGGTGAGGACTGAATGCTGATCAAGGGTTCATTACAGCACCTTATGACTCACACAACAATCTCCATTTATGAGTGATATCAGAAATAAATTCCACTGGTCCCTGGGAGCAGTGGATTTCGCTGTGGTTAACAGAAGTGAATACTGAATAGTACCCTTCCTATATTAGGAACAATAAATACATCATATTATGTGAACAGATTATTAATATACCATCTAATTTTTATGTCATGTTTAATATTCACAAGCTGCATCTGTAAATGCACAAATAGCAACTTGTCTTGCCACTACTCCTTAATTCACTATAAGTAGTAAGTGGACGTTTACATTTATGTAGGTATGTATGCACAAACATTTGGGTGCACACAAACACATTTACACTTAAATGTGCCACAGACTTTCCCACATATCTGTCTCTTTGAATCATGCATACAAAGGGCCTTTTTGAAAGACCTGAAGGGCTGAGGAGGAAAGACAAGAACATAATTGCCGTTGGATGCTTAAGCAGGTCAGAGTCTGGCTGCTACCCAGCCTGTATGAAGTAGTTCAGCTGGGGTGAATCGAAATCACTGAGCAGCTGCTGATACACACGTATGCAGACCTGCTACATTTTGGCAGATGTTTCATTCTGGTCTATCTCCCTGGAACATCCTCGCTGCCTTATCAGGCTAACCCTCTAGCAAGGTCAGAGCAGGGTTTTTCTTAGGAGATACCAATTACGTAGGTTTTCTCTTGGTGAAGAGTATTACAGATATATCTGCAAGTATGATCCTTACAGTTACGTCCTGTCTTACTCTCCAGCTTGCCATGATATAGTGTCCTAGGAGGACTGTTTGAAAGAGATAACGTAAAGAAGGAAACATCTCAGAAAATGTGATGTTCTGCACTCCACGTTTCATAGAAGTGACAGCTCACCCCAACTGAACTCTCCAGTCTGTCAGATGGGGAAGCCCATCCTTGCATAAGAGCACAAGGCTAATCCCTGAGCATCCTCGTAAGAGCCTTTTTTGTGCCATTAATAGTGCATGGTGCTCAAGATTATTTTTTTCTCAAGTAGTGCTGCTTCTACTTTATCTCTGCAGGGTCTAGCATAGAGATTTTCTAGCACAGAGATGTCTTCATATACACAAATGCCTACAGAACATTAACATTAATGTATGTGCGGTGCATGAATTTATATGAGCATATGCGTACAATGCCATATACATGTGCACATCTATTGTAGGCTGGTACAAAGTCATGGCTTTCTTTATACCAAAGCAGTGTGTTTGCAAGTGGGTTGTCCTCAAAGGTAGATGTTGTAACTGTCCTGCTGCTATGTTCTTGTTTCGTGGTATCTCAGTAAGAGCTTAACTTCTTAAGTTAAGCTTAACTTAACACATCCACATCCATCATGCTTTAGTGGAAGAAATTTTGTTGTCAATGATTTCCACGTGAAGAACACTTTCTCATTCTGTATTTTCTCCGAATGACAAACTTCAGGGTAGCATTTTTTCTTATTACACTAAACTGTACAGTAGGAGGGAATTCATTCTGACTCATGAAACAATCTTGAGTTCAGCCATTTATATTACCTCTTTGACAAGTTTATTGCCTTAATGAGATTTATGAGTCTCCTGTTCTGTTACATCCCTATACAGGGAGGTAACTACAGCAACAGTAATTCCACAGTATTCCTGCAAAACTTAACACGTGGCTGCTGCCACTTCCTGGAGGGGAAAAAAAAAGAGAAGCGGTTCACAGTATTTTTTTACAAAGCCATACTGTTCTACATGGAAAAAGTAACTACCCTGTGTCTCACCTTTAAGCACAACAGAGAAATTGTGTAGCCTCAGTAAACAGCTGCCCCATGTGCAACACAATGCCCCCTTGATTTCTGTGCATTTCCAATATCCTATAACCATGTAATGGAGACAGACATAGTTCACCTTTATCCAAGAAACCCCACAGACACTAATAGCACAGTTCATGTGGTTGTTTAACTTCCCAAATTAGCTCTGCTAATACTTATTTTCACCTAATTTAGATAATGTTATGAGATCATTTAATAAGAGTGCAATATAATTGCTGGATGTTACTAGTATAATTTCTTCAGTAAATGGTAGAAGGTTGAAATCATAGTTACTATTTCTTAATCTAAGCGAACTGGCTCCAAATTTATGTCACTGCACCATTTCAAATAACTGTCAAATAGAAGAAAAGCTGCATTTTCAAGCTGTTACCTCTTATATTGCTGCTATGTCTGTGGAAACCAGGTTACTGATGTAGATTTTGTTGAGAATGATGAAGCTTTAAGAAAAGACAGCACCAGGTCAGCTGGTGCTGTCTTCACTCTGCATCTGAAGCTATGCTATATAACAAAAGAGAGCATAGCTGCATGTGTATTTCCAGGATGGTTTTGAGTAGTACTGATTTCAAAAGGAAGAAGCTAATGCTCAGGGGCTCGACTGTGGACAAACTTTTCCCATCCTACGAAAAAGGAGATGGAAAGGTTATACATGTACATCTGTCTTCAGTGGGGCCTGAATCAATGTTAATGTCACATGAGATAGGGATAGGAAAGTTCCCAGATGCTGTTCAGGTTCTTGAGGTTTTGCTTTCCAAAAGCTGGTAACATTTATTCATGGTTAAAAACATTTGCACTAGAAAAAAATGAAGTTCCAACATTTCTATTTTGCATTTTAAGTTTAAATTTTGCTTCCTTGGAAAGGCTGGAGAATATTAAGGAAAAATAATAACTGTTTAATGGAGGATAGAACAAGAAGAGCTGTTGTGTAATTAAGCCTGATGAATTTGTATTCGTTCCCACTAATCTAATTATTACTTTCTTTGAATGCTCTGCTGTGAGTCAAAATAAGCTAGTGCTGGATTTGAGAACCACAGAATGAGAAAAGTAAGCAAAAACCACGAGATTTTTTTGCATCCTTTGAGTTTTATGAAATGATAGCAAACTTTATGTAGAAATAACACTGCAAATGGATTTAAGACAATTGCATGGTTCTGCTCTTCAGCATGCTTTCCATTGATTAATAATGGCAGATTAACCTGTGCTGCACTAGTGCTTTCTGAGGTTCAGGAATGGTGAAACCTCGGTCCATTTGTATCTGCAACAAGCCACAAGTCCATTAGCCAAAGGAACTGAAACTGAAACCCCATGGCATTGTCTTTTAATGAAACATGATATTGTGTGGATTAAATGATTTTGCATTTGTAAAGACATAGCAACTGATTGCTTCATTTCAAAGTGGAACTAACACACATTCACAGTGGCTGTTCTGAAAAAAAAAAACACAAAAACAACAACAACAACAACAAAAAACTATTAAAACCCAACATCTGTTCTGATTTGTAGTACTGTGTCTGAATCAGTTATGCTTTGTGGCAATTAGCACATGCAGAAACACAGAAGTAGAATAAAATATGTGCCTATTCAATTACTTCAAGTAGCCATTCCTCTTCGTATCACGTAGCTTGGCGGTAGTAGGGTAACTCTTGGTCTGCTGGCTGTTCAGCATTGGTTACAGTATCTGAAATTACAAGGACTGCATCGGAACATATATTCACATTTTTCAAACAGAAATGCATGTTGGCAGACTTCTAAATGTATTTGCCAAAGACGGAGCCCCAGGCAAATGCTAAATTTGTCCACTGAAACAAATTTTGCATGTGTAATGCACACAAGTGGAAACTAATGTGTTTCATACATTTTACGTTTGATTTTCCTGTATTCCAGATTTTTAGTCAAATCCTTCTCACCACTTTGAGCTCCCCCATTGCCAAGTAGCCACGGGTATGTTTGTCCATGCTTGCGTATAATCAGAATTATTCAAACCTGAACAGACAGTGACCTTTCCGTATCTGCATTTGATGTATATTTTCACACATGCACGTGTGATACTTACATGTCTAGACTAATTGCAAACTGAGAGGCAAGCATCTTTACTCCACAGAACCATTTTGTTTGTGGCACGTAAACAGAACACACTTAGATGTAATAACTGATGTCAACACTCTTCTGTCACTCTGTTATTTATATATTTATTTTCTATATTGAAAGATAAATTGATCTCTTAAGATATATAGCATTTCAAATGATGTTTTAAAAATATTTTTGATTTTTCAAATATTAATTCCTCAAAGATTTAATCGTGAATTTGATACTTAGAAAAAACACAAACCAGTGTGAGATCTTGCTCTAATAACTTAGATAAATAGCTCTATTGAACAGAACTATTTGCTATTGTTTTGTGCTCTGTGTTGCACTGGAGGAGACATTGTCTGTGCCTTGAGCATTTGGCAGTAGTGGGGCTCGATCCTGCATATCATAATGGTGGTTGGTCACAGTTTAAGTAGAGGTTAAAACTAACGAGCAGAATAAGGGTGCCCAGGGGAACTTGCTCCTGTATAATTGAATGTGTGGCTGGGCACTCCACTTACCTCAGTCACGTAGCAAGAATAATGACAAATCATGGAGAGCATACGTTAATGCCTAATTTCCAAACCCTATTTTAAAAAATTGGCCTCTGCAGGTGTTGCCATTCTCAGCACCATTTTTTAAACTCACTCTCAAGGAGTAAAAGATGGGATAGACGAGAGATTTCAAAGTCACATCTCTGCAATTCCTTGCACTGTGCCCAGTGCTTTACCTTGCTGCATCCCACAGCTAACAGGTGTGAGGGTTTAATTTGGAGCCAAAAGCTTTTTATTCAATCCAATTCACCACAGGATTTGCAGGATTTGCCTAAATGGATAAAGAGCCCAAAATAAAGGGACCAAGGACATTAGTAAGTAAAAGATGAAAGCATAGCTGAAGACCAAATCATAAAATAAATCTATGTAGGGCACTTACAATGGCTAGTCTTTGGACCTTTGCTTGGATTTTTTCTTTGGTGACAGAAAAGTTACATCCTTAGCTCTTCCCCCGTCACCTGTAATATTAGCATGCCTATTAAATTGCTGATGAGACTCACTATAAAGTCACTTCTGGTTTTATATGTTTATTACTGATTTTGGCTTTTTGCAGCAGTGTGCCATTGAAGATGATCTGGAGTAGCATGGCAGCATGCAGAGCAATAAACTGTAATTTACTTGGAAGATTTGAGATGGATTTTCCTCTTTGAAGTGAGACCTGACAGCAAAGGTTATGGGAGATGCTAACAGAGTCCCTTTGCTTTGCAGTGCTGCAAGGGGGAGCGCTGGATGGAGTCTACAGGCTGGTGCAGTTTCATATTCACTGGGGTTCCTGTGAGGGCCAAGGGTCTGAGCACACTGTGGATGGTGTGAAATATGATGCGGAGGTAGGACATGCTTTGCCTTTCCAGTCTTTTGTGTGTAATGAGCATGGTGGTAGCAGCAGCTCTGCAAACCTTCAAAGGGCAAGAAACTGTGGGGGTTACCATAAAAGATTTTGGTACAGTGCTGCTCCAGGAACTGAACATAACTGTGATTTGCATTGATAGATAGAGGAAATGGCTCCACAAATTTATCAGCTTTGCTGCTTTTTGATAAGAGTCGGTTTATTCTTACCTAAAAAAATGTCACCATTGCCTCACATCTGTTCACAGTACCATAACTACTTGCTCAACTTGAGTTGCAGTTATGGGGAGACAGACAGATGTACTTCAATTAGAAATAATGTTGAAATAAAAAAGAAAAGAACATCCTGGCTAACATGACCTGGAGATTCTTTTAATACTCTTTTCAAAGACTTTCCATGACAGGGCAGGATGATATTTTTTAAAAAAATCAAGAGTGGAGGTCAGATCTGTAATTAATGTCTGTTCTGTCCTGACACTGGACAATCATGTCTTTGATAAGAAGTCCAGAATACATAGCTACATCGAAAGTACTATATCAAAATCCTGCAGGCTGCATGCAGGAAAAACTAATTCTGAAGATAACGGGAATTTTACCAGACTAAAAGCAGAAAGATACAGCCCAGAGTTTGCATTTAAAACTCATCTGGGAATAAAAGTCAGAAGCAAAGTAAAATGTATGACAGAAATCTCTTTGCATAAATGAAACTTCAAAGTTAATGAATGATTCAACAAATTCTTAACTGTACACAAAAGTTTTAAATCTCAGCAGTAAAACACCATCTGCTCTTAATGTTTAATAAATTACTTCCCTGCATGCTCATTTGTAAAGTATTATGGATGGAATCTAATTTTCATAGTGCTTCTTGTTTTCTTGCTCCTAGCTTCATATTGTTCACTGGAATGTAAAATATGGAAAATTTGCTGAAGCTGTGAAGCATCCGGATGGTTTGGCTGTAGTGGGCATCTTCATGAAGGTTAGTTAGACTTATTTTTTCCTATTATTTGGATTAGTCCAGGATGTTCACTGGTCCAGGTGGACCCAAGAGCCTAAAATACAGAGTAAGGCAGCATTATGCTATGCCACGTAAGCCCAGAACAGACTAGATGGTACTCCAAATTCTTGGTTTTCTGTACATATGAAAATTGTACGCCTACAGTGGAGTATGACTGCCATCCATAGCTGTGGCAACCCTCCAGCAGCATGCTAGCCTCCATCATGACAGTGACACTGCCATAACCCTGTCAGAGAAAGATGATATGCATAACTGACTCAGTAATATATGTATGAATCTGCGGTATGACCAGCTTAAATAGCATCTATTTTCTTTTTACTGCTATTGTTAAACATCCAGAGCATTTTTACTCAGCTGAATTGTCTTCATAGCTAATTGAAGAAGGTGATTGTGACCCAGCAGTGTGCACTCTGTCCTGGCTTCACTCTTCTATTACGAGGGTGACTTATGTGAAAAAAGAACAGCTCAAGTCCAAAAATAGACCACATACTGTAAAAGAAAATAACTTTATTCTGTCCGGTGTCCTTGGCTGACCCATTTGTGCTGCCTGTCAACTGGAATGATTTTACAGAGACAGTTCCAGTCACTTTTGCTATAATACTCCTGTTATGTAATGAAATGGTGCTATGAAAATGTGCTACAAAATGTTTCCTTGAGAATTGTAACAGATAACTGAAAGTGTCATGAGACTGCATGGTTACTTTTTTTTCATATGGTTTCTATTACAGGTAGGGAACGCCAAACCTGAAATACAGAAAGTTGTTGATGCTCTGAACTCCATTCAAACCAAGGTAATATATGTTGTCTTGGACGCCACCAGTCACAACTGTATGATCCTCACAATTGTATGATCCAGAAAATGGACTTCTGGATCAGTTTACTTCTTCCCAGTGGATCGGTTCACTTTTTTCCAGTCCACTGCATATATGGGAGTAAAATAAACCTTCATGCCATCAGCATGGATGCTCCTGTAATCCTAAATGCAAAAGAGATTCAAACTAAGTTATGATAAAGGACAGATAATACTAGAAACCGTGATCATTTTTTTTATCTCCGTGAATCCATTTTCTGTCTTTTCATCAGTATTTAAACCTATAGGGTAGGATTCGTCTTCCAGATGCAAATTTTTATCAGGATAAAACTCTCAGGAAAAAAAAGCCTTTCTGTATTTTAATTACTATGAAGCACATATGTGGTCTTAATGAGCAAGTAATGAGTAACTAAAGGTATTTATTGAGTAAATAGGTACCTTCATAATGGGTTAAGACCTTTGCCAATGAGATATGTGGACAGGAAAGGCAGAACGAGACTACACTGAAATCTTAGTTATCAGGCTCCCTTTGACGTAAACGGATGTTGCCATTTACTTTAGTGGACACTCCAACAGGTTTCCCAGTTTCTGTTTTTCCAGTAGCATCAGTGTCCATGGTATCTGAAATCTCATTGTTACTTCAAGCAGGGACAGATCATATCTCTAAAGGAAAAGGCCGTTAAGTTCAACATTTGAGATACTGAACTGTCTTGATAGTTTTAAAAAATGAGATAGTGCTGAAATACAGACTCCTGGTACATAATTCCAAGTGTACTGTAAGAAGCACTCAACACTGTATGCTAAACTCCATTTCTCCCTTTCTCCAAATATGTAGCTTCTGTAGAAGACTTTACAATGACAAGCTTGGTGGGAGTATGTTGTCTCTCCCTTGACAATAGCCTGCCTACTTTCCTTATTGTAGGGCAAGCAAGCTTCTTTCACAAACTTTGACCCTACTGGACTACTTCCTGCATGTCGAGACTACTGGACATACCCTGGCTCCCTGACCACTCCACCACTGCTTGAATGTGTGATCTGGCATGTTCTGAAGGAGCCCATCACTGTCAGCCCTGAGCAGGTAGGTCTCCAGGGGACTGTGCCAATAGGTGTGTACTGACTGGTATCGTATCAATTGCTTTGGTTCAGCTGTCAAAGTGATCTTTGAAATGGCAGTTTATGCTACTGCAGAGCTATGCAGGCTAGTAGCTAGTATCGCATGTCAAAAATATATATCTGAGCTGGTTATGCTCTTCTGGCAAGCTCTACTATGTGTGGAATTAGAGGAAGATGTAAAATGTAAGGTTGTCCTCCATTTGAACACAGTCCAGGCAAAATGTGAGGGGTTTTAAAAATTAAATCAGGTTGGAGCTGCCATGTGGTAAAAAAAAAAATAAAAAAAATCTAGGAAAAGCGTAGGATGCATGAGAGGACTGGTTACACATGCAGAGTAAGTCTAGCATGTGTTGTGAGCATCAGCAAGTTTGCTGCACACGCAGTTACCTATTTAATTGTGCTTGCCCTGAAAATACTGGGTTTACCAAGCATCTGAAGAGCATTTATTCTGCATTTGCAGTCACACACTGTAGATCTGTAGTTAGTCTGTAGATCTTTGAGATCTTCCAGCAATTCCAGGATACACAAAACTGATTTTAAAAGGACTATTCATCACAGAACAGACTGGGAAATCCCACGCAGAATTGTGACAATCCTAACAAAACTGCCTTGTTTGGAAGAGAGAAGACTTGCAGATTCCAAAGTCTGCTGTCTGAAAAAATCCCATTTTCTGTTGTGCAGCTTGAAGAGGATAGAACCTTCCTAGTGGGAAAGAGCTTATGCAGATTAAATCACTCCTGGCCCTAGCTTTCTGCACCATCCATTAATGAAATTACTTAGAGGCAAGATTCTATCCTCGGGTTTGCATCTGTGTGCTTGGAAGATATAAATAGAATCTGGAGCCTATAAATATAAGCTAGCCCCGAAGGGTTTTAGTTTACCCTTCAAACTTTTAAATCCCTTTTATGAATGGCACCCATGCTAAAACTATACACATAATTCTAGGAGTTTTATTTAGCTGACATGAAAAAAGTGCAACTGATCTGTTGGGATATAACATGATAAAAGATAGAATACACAACAAGGAAGAACTATTGGAAATAGTAATTGTAGCAATGGTTACTATTAATAAACTGCAACTTTTAAGGTGACGCTGTTTGATTATTTTAAACTATTGATATTGATGATCCAAGGCTTGCAAATATGGTTTTATTATAGGGCAGGAGCACATACACCAAAATAAAGTTGTTTTTCCTACTACACCTACTTCCACCACCTACAAGTGGTAAACGACACCACTTGTTTCTCCCACACAGACCCCTTCATATTACAATCGACATTTCAAAGATGAATTTGAGATCAAAACAGTGCGTGTGGCAGCTTGCCTTTTCATTACAAAACTGATCAAAACAAGAAACCATAAAGCAAAGTACACGAGTGTACACATGAGTCCATTATCATTTGCTGCAGTGATGGTTCCTGGTAGATGCTGAGTTCTGAACTTCATTCCTGTTGGGTCCTGAAAGTAAAGGCCTCCTGGGCTGGTCACTGCCTGGGGTCTGCTCTATAAAGGAAAGCCTGATTTGGAGTCTGACTCATACAAAATCTCTCCTACATATTTCTGTCAGCAGTTCCAGTTGGCTTGTGAGATTACATTTGGGGCAGGTTCTTATTTTGACAGTCTTTTAAGTAGTTTTGGATATGGTTGCTTAGACATCAAGGTGCTTTTATTACGTTGCACTATGCAAACACCAATTTCAGTTTAGCACAAGCACCTTTACTCTAAGACATTGCAGTTTGCTCCTGTTGATGTGGAACAGTTTCCCTTCTCACAGTATTTGAAAATCAAGATATCTTGAATGAATTTGGTTGTTTTAATTTGTACCTAAGGATAAGGATAATTTTTGTTTGTTTGTTTTTAAATATCAAGCAGGCAAAGCAATTCAGCTTTCAGAAGAGCTGAAACAGTACAACTTTCAAAGGGCTATGAAATGGTTTCAATTCAGATGTAGACCAAGGACAAACAGCTCTTTGTGCACAGAGTTCTGAAAACATGTGCCCTAGGTCTTTGTTTTCTGCACCACCTTAGTTCTTTTTAGGATATTCTGTTGACAGGAGAGCCTGTGTTGGGCAGGAAATAGTGTGGATGACATGCAAAGATGTCAACTCTAGACCATTATGGGTAATGAAACTTTGAATTGGATCTCTGGCTCAGGCCCATGGTGTATAGTTCAGGTAGTCCTGCTGAAACAAGTATGCATTTGAGAATGTTTGTGCCTTTTTCCACAGATGTGCAAACTCCGTGGCCTTTGCTTCAATGCTGAGAATGAGCCCGTGTGCCACATGGTGGACAACTGGCGCCCATGTCAGCCCTTGAAGAGCAGAGAAGTCAGAGCTTCCTTCCAGTAACCTCAGCGCTCAGTGTGTTAGGAATTGCTGTGTTTGTGAGGAACCCTTTTTGCTAAGCACAAATCAAACCTTTGCCATGTGTGCCCTGGCAACATCTTGTCTCCCAGGTCCATTCTTTCTTTCGCTCTGCATCTAAAATGCCAGCTAATGAAATGTGAAAGGTTCTTGGCCAAACAGGAATAGATTCTTTATGTGTGGGGCTGTGGGAAGCCTGGGGGTGGGCTGTGTGCATTTTGATGAGTTACTGTGACTGACAACTTTGGTATTACAATACATTGGCTGTTTGGGAGAGCATATGGTGATAGAAAAATAAGCCATTCTAAGAAACCTCATCCACAGGTGTGGTAGTACACATAACTAATGATAACTTGAAGCTTTGTCAAAAGCACAGGAATACAGAACATAAGTATGTTTTAGGAAAAAAAAAGTATATTGAGGAAGAAAAGTAAAATGAATATTGAGAACTAGATTTAGATTTTAAGCAACTGACATGTAAATATTTTTAAGACCGTTTTACATTTTTACCCATGCTATCAACAACATTATGTCTTAATGGTAGTATGTTGAATTTTTTAATTAAAAATGTCCTAAATTAAGTATTATCTTTAAAAATTGTTATTACCATAGAATACAAAGTATCTTTTCATTGAAATAATATATGCTCTAATTTAAAGAGGGAAATAATAATGTATTTTAGATAACTTCTCTAATAAATCTATACTTATATTTTTGCTTCCAATCTGTTATTTTAATTCAGAAAAGGAGTTACTAATCTGTTCACACCATTGCATATTAAACATAATTAATAAACATATAGTATATCAAGAATGAGTTTCAATGGTACTGGATGTTAGGACATTTTCTCTAAGTAGCTGTCTGGTAGACAGCAGAAGGAAGTAGTAGTTTTGAGCCACCACTACAAACTTTAATTGAAGTTGACCAAGTAGTAAAAGATCCTCTCACAAGAATTATGAGCAAAATCATACTGCAGAACAGGCTTCTCCCTAACTGGTTGCATAAATGTTGCTGCCCTTATGTGACAGCAACAAAACAAAGAGTCATATATTTATGCAGAACATCAACACAATACTTTTCTCTAACAAAACCAAATTGTTTCAAGACTGCATCCCCAGAGTTTGCTTTTTAGCCTCACAGTACCGTATGTGAATGATTTCAACAGAAGAATTTTCAACAGGAAAACTGCTGAGTAAGACAATAGCTTCCAATAACTTCCATTGATGTATCAGCTGAGTTCTTTTGATGTCATGAACACACACGTATGCAATAAATACCTAAGTGTAAATCTGGTCTAAATACATAGGATCCGAGCAATACTGTACGGGGCTATTCTCCTTTTCAGGCTTCTGGCCATTGAGAAAGAAGGCATCTTCAAAACTAATCTGACTGGATTCTGTTACTAGTTTCTAAGACAATTTATTGATGAGCTTCCTATCACATCAGGGATAACTTTATAATTTTTAAGATATCAGATGGGAAGGCGAGGTCTCCAAGCAGCTATGATCTTAAGGAATTGAGATGGGGATGAAACTTTCTCAGAGTGCATCCAAAAATCTTCAGAAAATTCTGCCAAATTTCCCTCCTTGAAATGCTTTCCTATTTAAAAACAACAACAACCAATCCCACCCCACCTCCCCTCCAAAAAAAAAAAAAAAACAAAAAAAAACAACACACCAGAGAAACAATATTGCTCTTCTCGATAGGTCATTTGTTCTATGTTCAGCTTTTCTGAATGTAGCTCTGCAGGTACTTGTCTCTTCCAAGCACAGCTATGTTGAGTAATTGAAATTTTTTGTGTTCAGTGGTTTGAATACCTTTCTGACTGTCACCCAGATTTTTGAGTACTATACTTGTGTCCCTTAAAAATGCAGGGGACATTACACCTCTAAAAATTAGAATTTTAGATCCAACACATTCTGTTTTAAAGCTGCTGAAGCAAGCTGATAGGAAACAGAATCACAAAATTACAGAATCATATTAAGGTTGAGGTTGGAAGAGACATTTGGAGGTCATCTGGTCCAACCCCCCTGTTTAAGCAGGGTCACCCAGAGCAGGTTTCCCAGACCTGTGTCCATACAGCTTTGGAGTATGTATGGATGGAGACATATGGGCTTATGACCCACTTATTTCAGCAATTTTGCTGAAACTGCAGCAAAGTGCTTTTTTTGCTGTCACAAACGCTAACTTCCCGTTTTCCTGGAATTGTGCATGACAGAACTTGCACTCAGAGATGGCAACCCTACTCTCTGCATAAGGACTACATGTTATGGCATTTCCAACATTAAAAAACAAAATGTACAAGCCTCAGAGATTCAAATTTGAACCCGTATCCTGACAACTGCGATATCCTAACTGGTAGGTAATAAAGCTTTCTGAGAGGTGGTATTCTCAGTGGTACCTGTACAACTTAAATAGGCCGGTGCATGACAATGAATGTGAACTTCTGCCTAATGGCTAGGGTAAAAATCTGGAAACGAAGTTCTAACAAATGCTGAAATTACAAAAATAAATCATAGAATCATGGAATCATAGAATGGTTTGAGTTGGAAAGGACCTTAAAGATCACCTAATTTCAACCCCCTGCCATGGGCAGGGACACCTCCCATCAGACCAGGTTGCTCAAAGCCCCATCCAGCCTGGCCTTGAACACCTCCAGGGATGGGGCATCCACAGCTTCTCTGGGCAACTGTTGCCTTTGCCAGTGCCTCACCACCCTCTGAGTGAAGGATTCTTCCTTACATCTAATCTAACTTTACCCTCTTTTAGTTTAAAGCCATTGCCTTTTGTCCTATCACTACACTCCCTGAGAAAGAGTGCCACCCCAGCTTTTCTGTAGGCCCCCTTTAGGTACTGGAAGGCTGCAATGAGGTCTCCCCAGAGCCTTCTCTTTTCCACGGTGAACAACCCAAACTCCCTCAGCCTGTCTTGATAGGAGTGGTGCTCCAGCCCTCTGAACATCCCTGTGACCTTCCTCTGGACTTGCCCTAATACTTCCATGTCCTTCATGTGCTGGGGGCCCCAGAGCTGAATGCAGGACTGCAGGTGAAGTCTCACAAGAGCAGAGCAGAGGGGGACAATCACCTCCCTCGACCCACTGGAAACACTGCTTTTAATGCAGCCCAGAATGCAGTTGGCTTTCTGGGCTGCAAGCACACATTGCTGGCTCATGTTGATGTTCTTACCAACCAGCACCCCCAGGTCCTTCTCAGGGCTGTTCTCAATCCATTCTCTACCCAGCCTGCATTTGTGCTTGGAATTGCTGCAATCTACATGCAGGACCTTGCTCTTGGCCTCGTAAATCTTTGAGAGGTTTGCACAGGCCTAATTCTGAAGCCTGTCCAGGTCCCTCTGGATGGCATCTCTTCCCTCCAGTGTGTCGACCGCACCACACAGCTTGATGTCACCGGCAAACTTGCTGAGGGTGCACTCAATCCCACTGTTCACATCACCAGCAAAGATGTGAAACGGCACCAGAGTCCCAGTACCAACCTCTGAGGAACACTACTCGTGAAATCATATTTCATACTCAAAGAGTGAGATTATGACTTAAACCACCCCTCTCTTCTCTTGGTGCCAGATGTTACTATGTTAGAAAGTTACTTATTTTTGCATTTTTTGCTTTCACTCCTGAATTTGCACTCTCTTCTGCTGGTTCAGTGAAAATGCCATGCACATACTGAACTACCAAAGGCAAGACAAATGAAGGACCGTCTCAGCTTTGTAAATAGGACATTACTCTGTAGATAACAGGACTAAAACTCCATCTGGAAGAGGACATACTCTAGACATATTGAATTGAAGAAAAAGTGAGATTGCCATCATTGTTCTCTGATGATATTTGGTATGTGGTCCAATGTCATGGCCAGCACCTGTAAGGGGAAAGAGGTCTGCCTCATTTAGTCTAGATAGGATGGCAAGGAATACACTCGGCTCCTCAGCAGTGTCAAGATTCAAGTTGGAGCCTGTGCTGAAGCACATCTGTAGACACAGTGGATTTTTGTTGGTAGAAACAGAGAGCCCTACTTTGTGGCCATTTGTGGAGGCCAGGTGACCCCAGCCAAGGGGCACTAGTTTTAGAATTGGTGTAATGCAACTGAACAAGCTACCTAAAATAATCCACAGCATATGTTTACAGCATATAAATGTTGCTGTGGTGTCTCTTCAGGCCAACGACAGAGTTAAGCCACCTAGCAGTCACTGTACCATTGCAGAGTCGAGAGAAGCAGCCATGTTCCTTGCCCTGATGTTTATACAGTGACAGCCTTAGTCAGATGTTGGGATACCAGACAGCACTTGATAACCACCCACGCTCTTAGCTGTTATAGTGCTATACATCTAAGTATCCCTGTCCCGGCTGGAATTCCAAAATCAGCACTTAGATGCCTTGTAAGTGTTATGGTGAATGTGATTTGCCTCTAACCTAATGATAAGGTGAAAATTGTGAATCCTTGTCTCCATCCTGTAGCAGTTCACTCAGTTGCATAACACATTCTTTGTAACATGGACAGGTATTCCAGCCTCCCCAGAAGGTGTTTTGGCGTGTGTGTGTGCTATTTTTGTTTTATTAATTATTTTGTTTTGTTTTGTTTTGTTTTGTTTTTAATACGTCAGACAAGCAATAATGACAACAGCCATGATTTTATTTAAAATCCTCCTGGAGTCGACCTTTCCACGGGGCTCATAAGAAACTACCCTGAAGAGATGTTGAGGCACAGAAGAGTGTAGGTCAGGGACAAGTGCACACTGATGCCTGTGGAACACACCCTCAGGACAACTCAGTCACATTACATGACTGAGTTCAGTATGGGTGCTGCAATAGGGAATTGCTGTTGCAAAAAGCTGCTGCTTATAAGGCTTGCAAAGTAGTTTCTGTAGGCCAAGGTGTGAATCATTCACTGAGAATGAGACCACTGTAGGGTTTTTTTTAATTGTAAGAAAATAGGCATGCCTCTAGTAAAAGGATGGACAATTTGATTTCTGTAATTTTCTGTCATCTTAGCGCACTGTCAGACCAACTTATCATGTGATAGCCTTATTTCACACCAAAAATCAGCTCACTGGGGCAGAAATACTGAATGCAATCTTTGAAAGTAACAGAGGCTGGAAAGAGTCTGGTTTTCATTAAAACAACAAAATAGCTTTGAAAATGTGGCTCCATGTTTTCCCATTTGTTCTAATCAACTTTTGTCACACTTCAAGTTTGCTCCATAAATAGCAACAGCAAAGACAACCAAAATCAGCTGTATATTTATCATCTTGTTTGCATGAGTCTGTGTACCTGGAATTTTGCCAGTGCTGTATGTTTGCATCTGCTGGTTATGAAGTATATTGTGTTCAAGCAGACAATGCAAGATGGTGTTTGTATGTCATACACATGACATACATGCAGAGCCTGCTGGATGTCTTACCTGCATAGTCTACCAGGGAACAATGGTCTTTTTTTTTTCCTTTTTTTTTTTCCTTTTTTTTTTTTTCCTTTTTTTTTTTTTCTTTTTTTTTTTCTTTTTTTTTGTTTATTTGTTTTCTTTCAAAGTGGGTAAAATTTGAGACCCTCCCTCCAAAATCCTCACAAAAACCTTCTCCAACACAAAACAGTATGTGGTCTGATCACAAATTCACTCCTTGCAGTTACACTCACACAATGGATAGTGTTTTCAAGGAGGACATATATGCTAAGGCCAACTCAGAGATGAAGAAAGCAATTTCCCTAGCATTCATGGTCCATTTCCTGAATGAGTTTGATAAAGATACATGTGAATAGAACCACCCAGCTCTTCTTCCTGACCTCTATTCTCCTTTATTATTGACTTACATAAAGAAGTTATAATTAGGCCTCTGAACTGTTGCACAGTCAGACTTAAAACAACACCCATTCTAACACCATGATCAGACCTATTTAAACTGGAAAACTTTTTATGAATCCATAATGAAAAATAGACCACTTTCATCATGAAGCAAAGCAGAAGTCGATGTTTTGTCCACTGCAGGTAATTGTGTTACAGTCAGATAGGCAGCTCTGATGAAAGGGAAATATACTTAAAAAAATAAATAAATAAATAAATAAGGAAAGGAAGAAGGCGTCTACATCTATGTGTAGATGTAGAGCTTAGTGATATGGTTTAGTGAAGGACTGGTTAGTGTTAGGTCAGAGGTTGGACTAGGTGATCTTGAAGATCTTCCAACGTAGACAATTCTGTGATTCTGTGATTCTGTGAAGGCCAGTGTTAATTTGAAGTCATAGTCACTCAGCTACCACTTTGATGGGGGAAAGAGAGAAGCACGTTCAGTTGCAACTGTTCATTTTGCACAGTTTGTGATCTTGTCTCGCACTTGTCTGCCAGCTCCATGTGTTAGAACATTTTATGATTTCTCCACTGCTATTTCTAAGGGTTCGATGTGTCCTAGATTGACAAGGGCGGGTAGACTGTGATTAGAGATGTTCCCTGGGAGATTAGATAATAATGCTTTACATGGAGTCAGCAATATTTATAGAAGTCCAGACAGTTTATAGAAGAGTATCACTCACCAAATGACAGCTTTAGGATTTCCTAACCCTTCAAAGAAAAGCCCTGCAAGCAACAGCTGTGTCAAATCAAATATCACAGAAACAAGCAGCGATGAAAGTGCAGGCAGTGGCTTTATTGAAAAATTCCCATGGACCCTCTAACATCAGCCACCTCCTCTTCCAAAGCACAGCATCTCACACAGCCAGCATCTGGTGGTGGCTGCTTGCATTGAGTGATATATTTTTAATCTAATTTGCAACTGGAAGCTGTGGTGCTGCCCTGCTTCCTCTTTCAGTATGACGGTGAAGGGATGAAGGGCAGCTGTGCTGTCTGGATGTCACTGATGGTTTGCTCAGGCAGAGCTCAGTGCTGACACGGTGTAGCAATGTTGCTCCTAATCCCAGAAGAGAGTCAGTTATGATCAGCACTGCACCATATGAAACACTACAAAGATATCCTCAGGACCTTTTGAAAAAGACAGCATATAAGCACTGTTTTTATAACATTGCATTGTGTGCGGCTTCACGTATGTGTATGACAAGAAGCAATCACTGCTGTTTTGAGCTCATGCCCTAAAACAGAGAAGTAATACATGGAGACAATATGTATTAAAAAAGTGTCTAGAGCAGACAGGTGGATATTAATACTTTTTTCCTGAGGGGCAGGTTTTAATGAATCTCGTAACATCATTCAGCATTCAAGGACCTGGAAAGTTTACTGCATAGCCTTACTGACCGCCTTCTGTCAGTGAAGTCCCAAGATCAAAAGAAAAAGAATGTGTGGCTTGATACCAGTAGAATCCTTGGACCAGGGCTAATGCAGACAGAAAAAGATTACAAGGGGTGTCTCTGAGAGGCATGACGGACATATCAAGGCTGACAGGTCACAGAAGGCAGAACTAGTCTCTCTCTCCTGAATGCTGATCTACTAGACCATAACCAGCTAAAGGCCAACCCAAAGGCTCAGCTCACTCCAAAACACAAAGGCTTAGAGTGATGTGGAAGGACTCCATATGCAGGGTACATCAGTGGAAGAAGCACAATCCATGACTAACCAAGACTCGTCTTTGCTGACCATGTGCCACCCAAAATGTGGAGGAAAAAGCAGGCAAATGTAAGGATGTCTCTCTTATCCTGCTCCACAGCTGGCCTCCTACCACGCACCTAAGCAGGGAAGAGACCGTGGAACTGGAGTGCCCTTTCCAAATGGAAGGAGCAAGGACAGCAAAAGAGCTCATTTTGCATGACTGTGTAGCAGCAGAATGCTGTTTGTAATTACTCAAAGGACAGACAAGAACTTCCTCTTCCCTCTGCCTCAATTTTTCTTCAACAAGCTTACTTGAAATTGATACAGGAAGAACATAACACTATTTAATGGGATGATCACGTGACATTGCAGGTGGTGCAGGATGTTGTAATTTGGACAATGCATTTCTTAAACACTTTATTAATTGTATTTCTTCAAAAAGTCCTCTATAAATAGTTTAATTACATTAATTTCAGATGCCACTCTTAAGAAATACATTCCTTGAATCTAAATCAAAATTGAAAGACCTCTAGATACTTGCACTGAGCATTTTTTTACATTGTTTTTTAGCCATGAATAAACATGCCCAGAGAAGAAAAATAGATATATTGAAGAAATGAGAAACAACAGTGTGTGTGTGTGTGTGTGTGTGTGTGCGTGTGTGCGTGAAAGGTGGCTTGAAAACAATCATCCCCACTCATAACATCTTCCTGGAGAAGGTTTGAAAGGGTAGCATTTTGCAGATCAACTTAAAGGAGGGTGGTAAACATCTTTTCCTCCTACTCTGCAGAAGTGCATCAGATTCTCCTAAATGCTATGACTAGTAACAGAAATCATACCCAGACAGCATTTGGAAACTGAGGTATATTAAATAATTTTAGGGACATAAACAGCCATTCAACGAATGAAAAAAAATAGATATAATATGCAGTAATCCCCAAATGAGTAAAATGTCCCTGGTGTGACTTCTTAAATATCATGTTCTTCTCTGCATTTCCTTATGTTCTCTCTCTCTGGAAAAGAACTCATCACTTTACAAGAGTGTGCGGGAAGAAATATAAAAAATTAGGGCCTGATCATGAAAACTCTGGTGTGGCTTATCACCGACATGAGCAATTCCACCCATCGACTGAAATTCCGTCGTATCGTTACACTCCTTTTTTCCTTCCATGAGAGGTGGAGTTAATACCTGAAAAGTCAGGTGTCCCATTCCTTTGGATTTCAGGTTAGGGTTTTATCATGAGGAACAGTTGGAAGAGAATAGGATGGAGGATGGATTTACCTATAGTAAATGTGGCCAGAAGAAATACTCTTTGTTTTTACTCTAGCTTCACAGAGGTTCCCTGAGGACATGAACACAAAATGTTGTACATCACCATATTGTTCCCATTACCATGCGTAGCAAGCTGTTTTCAGGACTTGTGATTCAGGTGCCTGTTTTCACTTTATAAACACAGTATAATATATATTTTTATATATATATATTATTTATATATATATATATTTATATATTTATATATTTATAACCTAAAGGACAAGAAAGCCACAGGTAGTACAGATTCCTGCTTTACAAGGCAGCCAGAGTACCCTATATAAGGTACTCTGAAGTTATGATTATCAGATGATGTCTGCATGACCTCAGCCTCCATACTAGGACCTTGAGTTTCCAAATGTTTTCCAAGCTCACAATCTAACAGGTAACAGGATAAAACTAGCCTTGCCGAAATCTCTCCATTTCTTGATCCAGAGATGGCTTCTGTCTGAATAGGGGTGAGCTGGGCTGGTGGGACTGTTGATGTGAAGAGACCTAATTATGCTCTTAAGCAATATGCAGGATCCAGTTCTTGATTTTGGCATCTAGTTATCTAATCCTTGTAAAGTTCCCAGGTAAATGGAAATAACAGATCATTCTCACATGAAAATCCATTTTTATTTCTCAGAGGATTTTGCAAGCACTGCACAGCTATGTAGGTTAAAGGAAGACAGACTGAAAAATCTTTGCCTTTCAGAAAGAAAAATAGCAAACAGGAAAAAAAAATCTAATCTTGTAGGATACTGAGATGATTTTCATTCTGACGAATACTTATGTTAGTGTAATAATTAGTGTAATAACAACAGCACAATTAATAATTATGTTATATGATAACAACAACATATGAATAATGCGTTACTAGACTCTGGGCATTGTGTCTAGCTACTGCAATATATCTGTCTGTGTGATAAATGTCAGCTCCAGTCCATAAGAAGGAAAAGCCTTTTTTTCTGTCAATGTGTTACACTTTCAGTAATATAAACCTTTTAAAAGTGTTTATTTTTTTTTCATTCTGAGACCAAAATACAAAATCCATATACTACTTGTCACGCAAAACAAATAATCCATACCAAGCCAAGCAAAATATTTTGTATTTAGTTAATAGTCACTTTAGCTGTGTCTTCAGTCATTTGCACTTTGATCAAAACAGTACCTTCTGAAATGTTCTTTACTAATAATAGACAGTGAAATATCTAAAACTGGGTCATATGTCTGCTCCAGCAAAAAATACCCTACATCTCAGAAGCCATACATTTGCCATTCAAAAAAGCTTTATTAAAGGATGTTTCAAGGACTCAAATGAATCTAATTGCCCAAGAGGGACAGGAAGCTAAGTAACAAGCAGTCCTGTCATAGACAACCATCAGTCCTAGACATTGCCTTCCCGGTGACTGAAGAGCTAATGACGCTAGACTCTTAGGAAATTCACAGCCTGCAAACTTGATTAGGTAAGACAGCAAGCCTAATCTGCATTTAATGAATAATTCAGAAATAACTTTAAGAGCCTAAATTTAAGGGAGCAGGGTTTTGACAGAAATAGGTACGTACTCTACGTACATACATCTTGTGACCTAGATCATTATGGGTATCTAAAAAAGTTACTATGCTTCTTTCATCCCGTCTCAAAACCTGTTTTCTGCCTGTTCTGTCAGGTAGGGAAATCTAACACTTTGTTAAAACTTATGCTACCATGTCAGCCAAGGCTAGAAAATAATCAGAGAAAAAGAAAAACTGACTAAACATGTTATTTCTGCAGTGCAGTGTAGGCAGACAAATATTTATGCCTTCATGGCACCCCAGCATTATTAGTAAGTGTTCACAGTGATATCTGCAAATCAATAAAGCAATTTTGACCTACCTTGGTCTGAACACCCCAAGTAAAGCGTACTAACAACATACAAGTAAATGCAAAGAAAGTGATGTCACCAACCAGAAAGAGAGGTTTAGGACC
The DNA here is from genome assembly GCF_965140915.1 of Aythya marila. Lineage (NCBI taxonomy): Eukaryota > Metazoa > Chordata > Aves > Anseriformes > Anatidae > Aythya > Aythya marila. The sequence continues at coordinate 129,532,840 of NC_139043.1, forward strand.
TTATCTTCTTTTTAATCCCATCAGTATTTTCTCTTAAGACAAGGAAAAATAACAATTTCCTCTTGAGATGTTTTTAGATATATTATTTTTAAGCTGGAAATAATTTGTGAATGTTGGCAGCATTGCAAAACATCATGAATGGAGAACTATACTGACACACACAATCTGCAGTGACAACATCAAAGCATCAGTCCCTCTTGCCCAGCACCTTCCTTTTGATTTAGCAGGAAAAATTCCGAGGCATGTTTAAAGCTGACAATATGCCAAGATTCCAGCAGGGAAAAGAATTGTTTGTGAGACAGATAATTGTCACCTACACTTTTCACACTTTTCTCAATACCTTAGTTCTTTGTCCCTCTGTCACTGAGATTCATGTGCAAAATTCATACAGCAACAACCACTGACACTTTCTTCCCCGTACCTTACTTCAAATCTCATACAACACGCACTTTCCCAACTCCTACAGGCTCCTGCCACTTATCTCTTATTCTCTACTATGACCCCTGTAAAATCTACCTCTCAATATACGTTCCCATCTCATGTTCCCCATCTCAAAAATACAGAGCCTGGATACAGTCCTTGCACTATTCATGACAGGAAAAAAAAATAAAATAAAAGCTACTGCCAAAAAACTATTGCCAAAAGCAATAGAGAAGCAAACCACAGCAGAGCATCTGAGGGACAACAACTTGCTTCCATGTCATGGTTAGGAGACTGATTCCCCTGTCTATTGTGCTGTCCTTTTCCATGTAACTGAGTTGCTTTAATGCTCTGGACAGCAGTGTGTACAAAATCAAAACACTTTGTAGAATCACAGAAGCACAGAATGGTTTAAGTTGGAAGGGACCTTAAAGATCATCTAATTCCAATCCCCCTGCCATGGGGAGGGACATCACTCCATAGACCAGGTTTTGTAATAGCAAGCACAGAAATAAAAGTGATTTTCAAAGCTATACACTGCACAATCAGAAATAAAACCCAAGGCTCATACATTAACTATGACACTATTTTTACTTTCCAGCAGTGAGAAATGAGACACTGATTGCAAGAGCAACAGAGCCCTGCTGGAGAGAATGAGGGCTCTCGGCCCTTTGAAACTGTTGAGGGAATCTGGGTTAGAGCCAGGTGTTCATGTTAAAGTCAGCTTTGCAGCACAGAGCTTTCCTCCTGCACACTGCTGTACCTACCACCAGCTCTGTGAATACCATGACTCAAGATCTCTGCAGGCTTAGAAGGTTGAAAATATCCTCAGCGGCTTCAGTTCTTGCAAGGTAAACCTACTGCAACAAGCCAAGTCTGGATACACAGTTGACGAAAGTAGCACACTGCACAGTATTTCTATTACAAATTCTCAGTTCCAAAGAGCTGAAATTCAGCTGTAATTAATCACTGCAGGGTGAAGGTAAGGAAGAGAGCATTCTGGAAAGGCAAGTGTTGTTTTTCTTTCAGCAAATCTGAAAATACGGCATGTGTACGTGAGACACTGAGCAGATTACTCCTGGGCCTTGAGATTATTTCATTTTCCACGTTAATAAAAATAGATTTAACAACAAAAGCTGGAACACAATGAGGATTTGTTGCAATGGAATTTCACCAAATAAAAATCCTACGGACAAATTAGAGTCTCTCTACCTCCGTTCCCAGTTGTCCATCAAGGGTCCTTTATTTAGTCTTTCCCTGGTTATGAGTTCAGTGGGATATTTTTGCACATGAAATCTGGGCTTTTTCTCATGATGATAAATGGCAGCAGTGCCACAAATTTCCTTCACAGAGAGACATTCATAGTGCCCTATAATTTAGGGTTTTAAAACATGGGCCAGAAAATGCATGCATCCTGAAGTCCATTTTATGGCTGTATTTCTGTGCCTGCTCTGAATCCTGCTGGTGTTCAGGCAGGAGCTGTGCTGTCAAGGATTTCTGTCAATATTTTTTTTTCAGTGCTTTTTTCCAGCTACCCTCATTGTTCATCTAAGACCACCTAATTAAATCTCTTCCTACATCCACAGTGTCAAGAAGATACTCTGCAGCCAGTTCCAGTTTATTTTCCAAGGGGTTGACAGATGCTGGGACTGGGTTGCTGGAGGAGATTTACCTGAGGTTTTGTGCATAGTTTTTCTGGATAGAGAAAACTTCTGAAAAGTTCACTGATATATGAATAGCCACAAGACAAAAGCAATCCAGATGGTGTAAGCACAGGGAACATTTGGTCTGTTGTATGGCACATAAAGAGCTACTGTGGAAGTTCACAGTCAGCTCTGTATTTACAGAGTGTATAGGTAGACCCTGGATCTGAAGCAGCAGGCCTCTGAAAAGTGGCACACACTGTGGACAACATGGAGTATGACTATGCACCAAGTCTTTTGTCACTGTTTATGTGCTGTTTATTTGGTTCCATAAAACTTGAAGTGTCATGAGTCATATTCATTATTCCTATTTTTGGTAAAGCACAAGCTTTTTGTCCAACAGATTCATAACACCCAATAAAAACTCAGTCATCCATGTTTTATCTATTCAAACTGAATGTATTGTTTTTAGGTCGGACTCTGACAGTGTCAATCCTAATACTTTATTATCATCTACAGAACTGTATTGAAAGGTTGATGTTTATAAGCTTTAAAGAGATGTTATGGAGCATCTTATCTCTCTCTTTTTATTTTTTTTTATTTTTTTATTTTATTTTATTTTATTTTATTTTATTTTATTTTATTTTATTTTATTTTATTTTATTTTATTTTATTTTAATTTTATTTCAGTTTAATGTTCCACACCTCTGCTTATTATTGGCTAGGCCATGGTTTTATCAGCTCACCGAAAGTAAAATAATGACATACATTATAGAGAAACAAATAAAAATGTTTAATGTCAGTTACACAATAGCAGCTCTTGAATTTAGCATACCAAATAAAAAGGAGCTAACCAAAGAAAAAGATGGCAATAACTGCCAGGAAGATAACAGACAGGAAATTATTTACTCTGAGATTATTCTTTTTGTTGATAAAGATAAAACTTTATCAGTGTTCTGAAAAACTCAGGAGACTAACTTTCTATGGTTCCTCAGTACTTGATGGTATTTGTCCCAGAAATCAAGAATAAAACTACAAAGGAGCTTATCACGCTATCAGCTTTTGAGAGTTCTCCATTGACTTCAGTAGGAAATCTAAAAACAGATAGTGTTACATTGCTCAGTGTGTTAAACTGATAGCAAAATAGGTGATCTGTCACTGAAAATAAATGATCTATCGTTGGAAGTAAATAATTTTTTTTTCCATACTATTTGTCCTTATCTTTTAGAAAATGTATGGGCTGCAGTAACTGCTGCCTGGGGTTTGATAAGGAGCAGTGGAGTCTTGTAGCAATTACTGAAAGTTACTAACTTAAACCCAAATAAAATAGATAAAAAAGGATAAAATAGGCACCAGGCAACATTTTTTTTCCTCATCTTACTGTTCTGCAGATCCTTCTTTCTTCATCACTGTAGACTAATTTCCACAGTCTTACTCAACATTAATTCAAATTTTCTGGTGACAGTTCCTGAAGTGGGACAAGGATTGAGATTCTAATTCAGTAATCCATTACACTATATAGACTTGTGCCTTGAATGAGCACGGAGAGAGGTTTAGCTCCTGCTTTCTTGAGGCAAACATAAAATCTATTTCTTACAATACCCTTTCTCCCTGGAATCCTATTCAAAATTGATGGCTGGTGAAGCTTTCCAAGGTAGTGTCTTCTACTAGTACTACACAAACTTAACAGCAGGTTTCAGGTTTCCATTTGTATGTAACAAAAAGTTGTGGTGGGAGTAAATTACTCTCTGTAAAAATGAACATGATGAGGCATGCGAGGGCTTTTAAAAGGGCTTTGAATCATTTTAGTCATCTTCACACTTTCCCCACTGTTTGGCAAATGGTACAAGACGTCTCTCGTTTTTAAAGGTCTGTTCCAGGCTGCCTGATGCTGCTTGTGATTCAGCCTCCTTTTTGCACAGCCAGGATTTTTTTTTTTGCAACCTACACACCAGGAAGGCTGTGAAACAATTTCAGTTCACTAAGTCCTGAAGTTGAGTGGCAATTTTCAAAAATGTATCACTGAAAATCATTAAAAATCTCAGGTATGTTGTCAAAGATTTGCTTGATTTTGCTACAAACAAATTAATACAAATTCAGCCAGCCTGTATTTGCCTTTATTTCTCTCTGTTTATCATCCATATGTGGCAGCAGTGAGAACTAGAGCTAGAAACAGCAGCTCTAGAAACCACAACCATCAGGCTATGACCTAACTGACAGTATCTTAAGGTATAGCTACTTACAGTAACAAAGTATATTAACATAGCAAACTTCATCTATAGACTACTTTTCCTCTGGCTTTTTTTTTTTTTTTTTTTTTTTTTTCCCCACATGAATCTGCCAAACACAAACTGTTAGCCAGGCCCTAAATATATGCTTTTCTTTTATCAGTCCAGGCATCGGCTCTGTAATGGTCATAATGCTTCCATCTGTTTTCTGGCAAGAAAAAGGGATGTTCTTTAATGCTCCATACAAACTGGATGCTCTGATCATAGGCATAATAAATGAATATAAAACATCTGGGACAATTTTGGTCCAGGTATAGACAAAAGCATCGCTCAATGGCTTGCAATACATTTAGCCACAAAAATATTCTGAAAGTACCTATTAGTCTAATTATGCTAATAGTCCATTTTATTTTTGCCAGATGGAGGTTCAGACATGCAATATTTTCTGAAGCTAGCATGGGATATGCTGGCATAGAGACCAAGACACTAGCTTCATGGTTCATCGAAATAGAAAACTTCTGCCAGCTACAGGAGTGAGAGAGAGCTGCGGTGTTTTAATTATGTGTTTTAATGATATTCAGAATGAAACAGAATTACTACTGCAGTTTTAAAGAGAATAACACAGCATTATATCCATTTATGAAAACTTACAATTACTGGATACCTACATTTCATGCTACTGTCAATGCAACTTTTCTTCTTTGATTTAGCACATAATGGAAGCTATTCATACCTATACTGTCTATAGTAGCTCACTTACTCATCGTAAGTAAATCAGCAAAAAATACCTACTTCTGAAAATTGAATAGTCATGGAATGAATGGAACATCACTACAGATTTCAGCTCGAAGGGGCATTAATTAATGGCCAGTTTTCCTAGTGTTGCTCATTATATTTGTTTTCTAAATTCCTAATATATTGGATGTTCATATGTTTAAGATGTTTTGAAATTGTGTCATCTGTCTTCTTTACATCAAGATTTCCACTTTTGGAGTCCCTCAATTCCCAGTCTGGAGTTTTAACTATGTTTTTTATTCGCATCAGATAGCCTGTTATCTACTTTAGGCAGTCTCTCTACAAACACCAGCTTTCCATTCAATCAAGTTAACAGCTTTTGTCCTGTTTTGAAATTTAGAGCATTTACATTCTAAAGACAGATATGCCTTCTATCCTGAGGTAATCTTCCAGTGAACAGACCCTCTACATCCATTATCCTTGTGGAATGGAGAGCAATGAAAGGGAAGTTATTTGCATTCTGGAGGATTTTGTCCTGTCTGATTCCACCTGAGCTTCTCATACACACAGTAAGGGCCATCTCTTGCCATCGACTATCAGGCAGAACAGATGTCAGATGTCAGACAACTCTTGTTTCAGAACTGATCACACGATATAAACCAAACTAATCTCTAACCCTGATCTTGAACCAAGACTGTATTTTGACATGGTCCAAACTCATTGATATTGCTCTGATATGTGAGACTGGACGAAACATTCTAGGGGAGAAAGAGGAAAATAAACAAGTAAACAAACAAACAAATGACTGTATACTTCCATTTCACTCACTTGACACACAGTTAATTCAACACTTAAACTCCAACAGTCCCAAACAGCTCCAAGTTTTGTCACACAATAATGAGTCCCTCTGGGAAATGTAATGACCAGAGACTGTAAAGCATGGCAAGATTCCAGGCATGATAATTCCTCAGGCATGGCCACAGTGGCTCCTAGTCAGAGAGAAAACCTGTGACTGGGTGGCAGAGGGATAACTTTGCCAGGTCTCTGCCGAGAATTCCCTCATGGCAAGGGATTTCCCAGAGATCTGATGGCTCTCTTTTGGGGCCCCTGAGGAAAGAAAATAAAGGGGGTGGCACAACCATGGACATGTCTTTGCAGGGATTTTTGTTGGAGAAAGGTCTGTCATGCTTTGCAGGTTTTACTCATTAATGATATGAACATTAATAGGGGTTGATGCCCAGCCATGCAAAAGCTTGTGCTTAAAACAAAGGGGAAAATCTTTCTCCTCCACACAAAGAGGAATTCTATCAGATCAATGTTACTTCATGAATCAGGGCCCACAAGTTATATGAACAAAAACATTTTCATTAAATGAACATCTGCTGGTGTTGTACTCATGCAGCATTAGGTTTCAAGACAGCCTTTCAACATATCTTATGGGCTGACTGTTTCCTGGAAAAAAAAATAAAAATGGTTCATGCTTAAAACTTTCTGTAAGAACAAGGAAAGCTACTTCTCTTCTCTTGGAGGACATCAAATATTTATTGAAATCTTCATTTATTTAGTCACGTACAGTGAACCACATACAGGAGAGCTTAGTTGCTGGTTTGACCTTGACTATTTAATGAGATATATAATGATGCTATTGCAGCAAACAGAGCTCGGCAGAACAAATGCAAGCAGCCACTGCACTAAGGTCTCTTGTCTTCTACAAAAGCAACAGTGGGGAATAAACGGTAATATCAGATGAAGGATACAAGTCTCAGCACATCGAATTAATATATGGTGGCACCATATACCAGATGCCAAAGGAGAACTAATGCTATTTGCTGGCCTATTTTAAGCTATAATTCTTTCTGTTGTGTAAGAGAGCTCTGGGCTGTACTGTAGGGAGCTTGCAAGCTGTATGGCAGCTGGTAGCAGCAAATTTGGCATTACTCAAAATAAAAGGTATTTAGCTAACTTCTTCTTTTCTGCCTTTGATATTATTTACATCTGTACACAGTGAATGTAACACACATACAAAACAGCCATTTTGAGTTGCATTTTTCTAGCAGAGGTAAATGTTTATCTAAGGGATCTAAGCAATGAAGGAAAAAAAGCCCTTTCCAAATGTCTTTCCAAAAGCAGCAGTGTTAGAGGGCCATTAAGCTTAACACCACATAAAACTGCAAGATGTAGCTCCTGCTGAAAAGACAGTCTTGTGCTGTGTCTGTAGCTCTTGGTCTGGGGAATACTGCAAGGAACTAAATATAATTATGGTCTCTTGCATTTCTTTATTGTACTAAGGCACACTGTTTAGAGTACAAAAATAGAGAGGGAGTGGGATGTTTCACTTACTTACTTCCTTTAAGCTTATATCTTCAGGAGGACTATTTGTCAGAGCCCCTTGTATATCTTCATCCCAAATTTTTTTTACCTGACCAGAGCTGAGGATGGCTGCCTGCCTTCCCAATTCCCTGCACGGTCAGGTCACTGCTAGGAGGAGACAATGTTGGGTAAGGCAGAGGTGCCGACAAGAGCAATGTCGTATTTCATACTCTCTAAAACACTTTTCAGATTTTGAAGTCTTTTAAAACAAATGAATTGTCACAAAGTAGTTAGCTCTAACAGCTCTTTGTATTCACCCATAAAGATGGCCTGTGTCATGTAGATATCTTGGAAGAATTGTATATGAATGAGGGATGTGGAGGCTGAAAGGTCAACTGCTTTATTGCTCAGGTCAAAGAGGCATTTTTGTGAATAGGAAAGGCTGGGTTAAAGAAAGTTCACAGACTGATATGGAGGAAGGAGACCAGTACCCCTGAGGGATGCACATGGGCTTAGTAGAAGCAATCAATAAAGATTTCTAAGACAAAAACAAAGGTTCACTTTTAAGGGAAAAAACAAACAAACAAACAAACAAACAACAAAACCTCAGTAAACTCAGATTTAAAAAAGGATCCAACTAGGTAATCAAGAACATTCCTCCGTCTGAGGAACACTCTCAGCCAGAGGTAGGTTACTGAGGAGTGATGGAGAAGGTGAATTCACACGTGTCTCAATCGCCCCCCCCCTGCCGTGTGAACAACTTCACCCAATTGTTGGACTCTCCCCATCTCTCTGACCGCTCAGCCAGGTGCACTCTACTAAAAACATGTTTTTAATGCCCAGTAAGCACAGATAGTTTGCCTTCAAAGCAGAGTAGTAAACCAACCCGTGGGCCATGCCTAACCCATTGGAAGCTGGCAGATTTCCTAAAAGGATAAACCAAGGGCACCAGGTGTAAATTAAGACTATCAACTTTGGGAATGCATTCGCTCTGCAGCCTCTCTGTGCAGACCTGCCTGCATCCTTTCCTGTTGAGCTGCTTCCCCAGGAAAAGAGCCCGTTCTCTGTCATTCCCACAGTACATCACATAACACAGCCCCTTTCGCACCACAGTACCAGCTCAACTTTTCTCTCCAAATCTCTTAGCTCAGAATCCATCTGGAATCAAGCCCCACTGTACCCATCTTTGTGAGCAGCAGGTAGTTTATGGACACAGTTACAGACAAGAGTTTACCCAAATCCCAGTATGACTGAATTACCTGAGAAGAGAGCTTTCCTCCAGGCCTATTCCTGGCAATGTATAGCTGTACCTACCTACTTTACTCTGGCGCTGGAAAATAAGGACAATTGCAATCAAGGATCTAATACCTACTTAGTCCTTTTGAACATTTCTAAGAAGCCCTTTTCATATATGGACTGTAATCTCTTATACACACTGGCAGTACAGAGGAGAGAAACCATGGCTTGTACATTCTTCTTCTTGCACAGCTTTGTAAACTAAGCCAGGCCACAGAGACATTTTTCTTCTTGGCCTGCACAGTTTCATGTCAACAACCTTTCAAGAAGACTTACAAGAGATATGTTATTTCTTCTGCAGTAGAAATTGGAAAAAAAAAAAAAAAAAAAAAAAAAAAAAAAAAAAAGATTTCCATTGTAAAGTAGACTTTTACAATGACTTTTAATCAGATTTTCCCCTGACATCCCCTTAGTACCTCAAGTTCATTCTCTCACCAGAATAACACTGCGGCCTCATCCTCACCTAGTATTCACTGTGTATATCTCCACAGGCATCTTACAAAAAATAAAATAAAATAAAATACTGTAATCATATCTGTCTATATTCAGTGGAATTTAGAAGTGCACTTAACAAGAAACTTAAATAAAGTTAAATTTTGCATTAAGTTGATCTAACTTATTTTTATAATTTAATTTTGATTAAGTTTTACATTAGTAAAATGTACTTTTTTTTTTTTTGAGTTATTTTCCCTAAGAAGAAAAATCTTAGAAACTAGGTGGTATAGATTAGGATAAATAGATATTGGAGTACTAGCATAAACCTCATGAGGCAATTAAAAAGACAGTTTATTAAGACACCTATTGTGATGCAACTGCTAAGGACAAATGGTGCAAGAACACTAAAATGAGTTCCCCTAGTCATTTTAAGCCAAAGTTTCTGTACAATATGGGAATATTCTGCTGGATTAGGTAGTCTCTCATGAGGTCTGTCTATAATACATATAGTCACCTGGAAGGGTTCTGTTGTAGGTTTTTTGGTTGTCAGCCTAATGGCAGAGATTCTTTGGAGTGTAACAGCCTAGTAATAATCAACCCGATGGACTTCATAGTGTATTATCCATTGCACAAACCACCCAGAAGACTCAAATCATAGCCAAAGATTGATATATTTCTTAAAGAAATATTTAGATATTGTATAGGTATATAATTCTTCAATATATATGTGCTTGGTATTGAGAGGTGTATTTCACTCCCCAGAAATGCAGAGACAGTTGCCACTTTTTACACAGTTAAATGGTGGAAAGATGAAAATATATCTTTGGTAAAACTTGATGAAAAGACTAGCTTTCATTCTTGAGGAATACAGAAGGATCCCCCTCCTCCCCACCCCCACCCCCCCCCCGAAAAAAAAAAAAAAGAAAAAAGAAAAAAAAAAAAAGGTTCAGGACTTGGACATTCTCCTTTTTCCTTTACAATACACAGAGATAAAGAAAACAGTTAGGTTGCATTGTAATAAAAATTACATCACTGTCTGGTTCTTGTGGATCAGACTACCCCAAAAGTTTGAATTCTGGGGAAGAATGACATGGGGGATTCCAGTTGGCAATACACAAGAACCAGAGTCATTTTCTGTTTCTTCAGGTGAAGGTGCAGGGTTGTTAAACCTGTGCATTTCCAGGAATGCAAGGCCCTTAGAAGCTGCTCTCATGGGAGAGGCTAGAGAGAAACTCACAGATGCAGCTGTGCTCTACTAGCCTCTTTTCCCTTCTGCTCTGACATAAACCCAGAGACTTTCAGGAATTGGAATCGTGTTTTTTTTTTTTTTTTTTTTTTTTTTTTTCTCCATTGACAGAGGAAAGAGGCCAGGAGACTGTGGCTTTTTTTCTAGAGACTTCCATGAAGTAGCTGGATTTTGTTCAGGACAGTAACTACCAGAAAATCACAGGATCTAGCCATTCAGCATAATTTACACCCACTCAGCAATGCATAAATTACGAAACATCTTACCTCATCCCTGAATTTGACCTAACTTGCCCACACCCTTTGCACGTATCCCAACTGACTTCTTGGAGTCTCCCATGAAGTGGAGGAAGGGAAGGTTATACACCGGCTTTTCCACAGGAGTACGACTATCACATGATTCAGCAAACCCAAAGAACATGTAGGGACATATCATATAATAAGCATGCATTTGTATATTTCCACAAGAACATCTCATCCTAGCTGATTCAGAATCTTTCTTTTGGGAGCTAAATACCTCAGCCCTATGCAGAATGAAAAAAAATTACAATTAGAGCAAAGCAATGAGTAGGCGCATTTCTGTTATTCTATAGCTAACTGAAAAATAAGTAGATTTTCTGCATTAAATTTCATTTGGAGAATAAATTAAGGAAAAACAGAAGCTTCTTTAAAAAAAAAAAAAAAAAGACAAGAAAAAAAGAGAGAGAGAGAGAGAGAAAGAGTGAAACACCTCTCTTTTTGGTGCTTATTTATTTATTTACTTATTTATTTTAAAGAATTCCCTAGACTGTGAGATTTTTCACAGCTGACAGTTCCCTGAAACCTGCTGCTCTTCAGTTCTTAGGGTAGTCCAGTGCTGGGTGAAACAGAATGACAACTTAAAGACAGCACTGCTTTGCACAGTGAGTCACTGGGATAACTAAACAGTTCAGCAATTTAATCTCAATGTTAAATGGGAACTGACTTCAATTCTTTTGATCAAACTGATGCTGGAAGCCTCCCTTTGTGAGCCATTATTAACACATTTTGTCTTCTTGCATATTTCCCTCAATCATGTTACAAACAATAGTCACTGGATTAGGGAAGCAAATGTATATTTGAGGAAATCAAGGACATACAGGGCATTTAAAGGTGATTTTCATTTAGTGTATGGGCTGGTTCCAGATAACAGAGATTTCTTAAAATTTTAGATAGAGTTAGCAGTTCAAAGTCCAGCGTGTTCTATTATAGGGAATAATATGCAGAAAGCTGCTTGTCAAGCAGGAAGCAGATTATTTCAGTCAGACAACTTTCATCTCTCCAGTTCAGGTGATCTCAGATAGTCACAAAGAGTGACTAGGCATGTTCTCACTGATTTCCCATTTATTAGGACTTTTAAATGGAAATAGTACCTCCAAATTACCTGCTTATCAGAACAATTAAAATAATTCTGGGTTGTAGGATGGATGTAGGAGAGCCTTTTGGCTACAAACACTACAAAAACACCAAATACAGTTAGTACAGTGGTTCTGAATACATAGCAAAGTAACAAGACACATTAAAACCATCATCTTCTCTTGCAATGTATTCCCTTATGTCATTAATTTCTTAATCTATTTTAAATCTACCCACTCACTTCTACTCTGCAATTCTCCTTCACACAGCTTCCAATTTATAAGATGATGTCCTAAGAGCTGACATTAATGGAAAATGCAAGCATTCAGTTTCTCTCCAGTTAGCTACACACTGCTGAACAGCCTCTTAGAAAACATGATATTTTTTTCCACGAGAGTTACTTCACTTTAGTGGATGGCTTATTTCATACTATAAAATTCCTAGAATGTCAGTTTCTAGTCCAGGGATAAATTCAAAACCCTTAAGAAAGAAACCATGGAAGGTTAGTGACTCTGCAAACAACTGAGTAATGGAAAATGAAGTGTGAGTAAACATTCTTGTTTGGCATCCATGAAAAGTGAGTAAACGACCCAAATTAGAAGTGAGAAATAATCTCTGCTAGACTGGATTTACTCTTGATTTAACCTTTGACTCCAAATATATAAAACCTCTATGTTTCCTGCAAGAACTCCAGCAAGTTTCCACAAAAATTCCTCTGCTGACCACACTTTTGCATCACAATCTTCCCCAGATCTTCAGAAAGTTTAGAAGACTTTTTCTTCAGATATCCTTATTTCTCAAACATCCTGCCTTCTCTCTCCTTCCCCCCCTCCCTCCCCCAAAGATTTTTTATATTCATCTACTCTTATTTTGTCAGAGAGCAGAGTAAATGCACATTGCAGACATGCTGTTCCTTATTTTAGCTAAGGCCTTCAGTACGGAAAAACATGCAAACTGGAACACAGTCCCAGGAGATGTTTGGATGCAGTACACCAAACAGGACTGTACACAGCACAGATGATTCACCCTGCTGATGCTGACTGTTTCTCAAACTCTAGGGAAGAGTCAGAAGTGGCATTGTGGAATAGCTACTAAAGATAATGTTCTTCTCCTTGATACAATATTTTGAATCAGTTTCAGATAGCTGACTAGCTGAAAACCTTTATTCAAGCTCATTTTCTGAATGGAAGATGGTCTTTTTAAAAACAAACATTTTCCCTTCTTTCAATATTTTTTCATTTCTGACAAGGATCTGTTTGTCTCCTCTTCCTCTGAAAAGCTGAATAAACACTGGCAATGCCTGTCTCTGTGTCTGAATACTCAGTCATGGCTAAGAAAGACTTCCTTTCATGTATGAATACATACACTCCTCTCTAACATGGACTTGGCCCCACTTGTGGCCACATAATTCTGGGGCTGTTGAGGATAATCTTCTCTACATAACACTAAACCCACCAAGTTTATTGGTTTCAGACCAACTAGCCATTCATTTACCAATAACAAATACTGAGAGGGCTCACTTGAGAACTTCCTTGGTATCCCATTCAAGTTCTCAACTGCCTGGATTCATGTTACCTGAAGGGCAGTGTAAGACTGGTCATAATCTCTCATGACAGTTACATCCATTGAAATAACGACAACATGAATCACAAGGGTAAAACCTGTATGTACAAGAAGCAGAGTTTTCTTGGCAACTGACCGACTAAGTGAACAGTCATCTCTGGAAGATGTCCAGAAGCCTTGACGTCTTTGCAACAATATAAAATAGCAACATTTCTTCTGGCTTTCTTTCCTGAAATATTGCCTTCTACAGTGGTGTGATGTAAAATCCAGAGCTAGGCCCAGAAAGAAGTTTTAGCTTGCTATTAAAGAATTTGGCTATTAGGATACTTCTGCCCTAAGATACGTAGCTAGTTGCATGCATTGCTTCCCATACAGTGCATGTAAAGATGCAGTATGTAGGCTCCCACAAAGCCAGAAAGCCAACTAGGTGGCAAGCATTAGCCAACAGAAACTGGTAAGATTTGTATCACGGCTCTAGTCTATGAGGAGTCCATTACACCCATATTGATTTCCAACCATCCAACTCCCCTATGGTGTTAGGCCCCTCTGCCAGTCCTCAAAAAGCAGGGCCTTAACAGCATCCCTCTTCCATAGGTGGACATATCTGACTATTTATACAAAAAAAAATACTACTACAATTGATTCATTTTGGTACTGTAGGGTGCTAGAACCTACATTTTCCACTCCCAGACCACTGGAGCAGATGGTATTCTGTGATGGAAAAGAGTACCATACAGCTTCTTTTGCAGAAGCTGCATCCATCCTCACAGACTTGTTAAATATTCATTGGAGCCTAGAAAAAAAGACAAGAGGGAACATGTCACAATAACTCACTGCTTCCTTATGACTGTCATCTGGGAACAGGAGAATCTCACTTTCTACTCTCTCCTTCAATTAAAAATTTAAATATTTGAAAAGTATTCTGCTCCACAGGAAACCTAAGGCTTTCTTCTACCCCCAAAGCCTTAGCCACTTAGTGTTAATCTCATCTTGTTCTTTCCTGCCTCTGACCTAATGAATGTTTAATTATTCCTTGAAAAGTGGAAGTTAAGAGAACTTCACTCCAGGCTTTTATCAGATACAGTCCTATAAATTTGTTCTGAGCTTTGTTCTTTCTTCTATGAGTGCTCAAACTGTTGAATGTCATTAGAGGTCTGACATGTTGCAACTGCCACCAATCTCTGTATTTTCTGCAAGGCTTTATTTAGTAGATGTGCATTGAAAATACTTGTAAATTGAGCAAGAGAGATGGAGAGGACCTCACGGGAAAATCTTGAGGGAATTATGCATGAATGACTTCCTGAGAATTGGAAGTTGTTAGAACACAATGCATTTCCAGCACACTCAAAGGTAAAATTTTAGGGATTTGGCTAATAAGCACGTAAGCAACTATAAATTTGGACACCTCTAAAATAAGGTGAAATGAAGTATTACATCTTCATGACTAAAGTAGCAGACAGAAGATGAAGTCCAAGATTCTTCTGCACTTTCCAGATTGAGAGTCTTATTCAGGTAACCTTGCTGGTTACCATAACCTATTCTTAGCATTGCAGTGATGTGTGAGGGGGTGCAGACAGTAAGGAAGAACATCCAAGGTGTCATCTCTCCATGGATTTACCACAGATCATGCTGAGCTGTCATCATCTGCACCTCCACTGTAAAACATATTATGAGGTAGGGCAGATGTGCAGGGCTGTCTCTACCACATGGTGTGAGGCAGCCTGATAGACCAGTTCACAGAGGGCCTACAGGCACCACTCAGACTGTGGCAAATTATACTAGGAGCTACTGTAGCACAGTAACACATCTAAAGAAGTACTGACATGTCCAAGAACCTTTTCCCAAATGCCTTGAGGAGTTTAACTAGCAGTTTCATACTTTATGTCATGATTGTATTACAGGAGAAACTCTGAAAATAGCACATCTCTTTTGAACCTGGTGCCAAAAGAGATGGGATATCTGGCAGCAGAAAGTTGCTGGTTCTGGCACTAGGAGCATAGTCAGGAGAGAGGCAAGCGTCAGCACTTGGACTGGACATCAGGGCTCTAAATTACTGCTTACTTTAACTGTATCACAGTTCAGACTTGACACAGTGAAAGACCTTGTTTTTCAAATCAGTCTTATGTTTGTAACCACAAAATTTACAAGAGATCCATTTGCCTAGGGGGTTTGATCAGTTAGAAGGTCATAACTCACTCCATCTTTATGTTTTTCAGGCAAGGCTGTAAGATGCATGTCTACAAACAGCTTAGCTACTGACTGAGTATAGGTAGTTGTAGAGGGGCACTAAAGTTTGTCCCCAGAAATGCAGTGAAGAGAAGACTATTTGAATAACAGGAAGCTCAATGAATCCCTCTACACTCATACTATTATAAACATGAAGTTTGTACAGCAAGAAGGAAGTTTATGCAATGAGAAGTGTAACATGTAGAGATCCAGCTGGTGATAAACACAATCAGATATTTCAGACAGATAGAACAGCACAAATACAGAACCTCAGAGGACCATCTAGTCCAGTCTGATGGTCTGAACTGTCCAGTCTGAACTGAGGATGGTCAATGGTCTACACTAACATCACTCCTGACAGATATTTGTCTAAACCATTCTTAAACTCTCCAGTGAAGGAGATTTCACAGTTCTTATAGAACACTTTCAGTGCTTTAACATCCAAACAGAAACCTTCCGTTATACTTAGTGAGATCATATTTGGTGAAATTTAAGCTATTTTATGTTTCTTCTTACCCTATTGGTCCTGAAGAACAATTTATAATCATCTTCTTTGCAATAACATTCTATAGCAACAGAAGGCAGAAATGTTTCCTGTCTTACTGGCATAAGGTGGAAGGAGTAATTACCTCCCACATCAGTTCAAACTTTTGCGAATGCAACCCAGAGTAAGATTTGCCTGCTTACCTACAGTTTCAGATTTTTTACTAATATTTATTCTTTGGTCTACTGCATCTCTCTCTATTTTTTTTTTCTCTCTCTCTCTCTTTTTTTTTTTTTTTTTTTTTTTTTTTTCCAGATAGTTCTATAATTAAAGGAAAATACCCAAATTTGGCCTTCATCCAAAATACATTGTGTTATTTTTACTTTTTTTTTTCATTAGCTAACAAATTAATTGCTAACAATATCTAATTTGTTTAATTAATTAATTAAACAATTAATCATTTAAAGGTTTAGTCTAAGGAAAAAAATAGAAACCATTGAAATTATGCAGCAGATATACATGTATATATATGCCTTTAATCTTTCTTTCTGAGACAGACTTTTTCCTCTCCCTTAGGAGTGGAGTTCCCAGCTCCCCACTGTGCTGGAAATTACTCAGCATAAAGTGTTATGAAAATTAAAAGGTAAATTGTATAGTCACAAAACTTTTATTAAAGATGAATAACTTGGATACTTGCAACCTACTTATTTATGAAGGAAAGTTTATTAATTGATATAAGAGGCATCAACTTTTGTCCACTTGCTTTGGATAAGCTCGAGGAAAATGTTCTGATATATAATGCCACATTAGATCATCAGTCACCTCATCAAATGGAAACTTGTTAAAGAAAAAAATAGTTTTTGGCTTTTCACTAATTTGAAGATTTCAGGAAATAACTCATGTCTGCTTCCAGAATCCTCAGTGGTAGCGAATTAGTCATCATGAGCTCATATACACTGTGATTTACAAATTTATGCAAGAAAAATATAGTATAACTAGTAAAAACACTATGTTTAAAATGTTAGACTTAAATACTTTAAAAACAATATAGTTATGTCTGAGAATTCTGCACTATTTAGTTTTGAGAACAAGAATTATTCTGACTTTCATAATATTCTCAGTATATGGAAGAGTACATGTATCTAATGGATAAGAATTAATGACCACAAGGAATAAAAAACACTGGCAAAAGGTAAGTTATTTTATGAGAGCTGGTAGTCCTGGAACATGTGTACTGATGATAGAATTCTCATAAAGAACTATATCCTAGGTCACATTAATAAAGGTAAAGAGAATGAAGTTCACATCCCTGCTAAAATATAGATAATATAAATTCTTTTTCCTCTATTACATTATATATTCAATTGCAGTGAACGTATAGCTTCAATACGTTTCATTTTTTATAGAACTTGGTATATTTTCTTCACTCTCCCATTTTTCTCAGTTAAGGAGCAGCATTATAAAAACACAGCAGAAGAAAATAAACAAATCAAAGAATTAGATTGATAAAATAGGATTCTATTTGTACATAAAAGCATTTTTTCCTTCCTTCCTTCCTTCCTTCCTTCCTTCCTTCCTTCCTTCCTTCCTTCCTTCCTTCCTTCCTTCCTTCCTTCCTTCCTTCCTTCCTTCCTTCCTTCCTTCCTTCCTTCCTTCCTTCCTTCCTTCCTCCCTCCCTCCCTCCCTCCCTCCCTCCCTCCCTTCCTTCCTTTCTTCCTTCCTTCCTTCCTTATTTCCTTCCTTCCTTCCTTCCTTCTTCATGATTTTGCTCCCAACACAATAAATAATGTTTATCTACAAAT
Source organism: Aythya marila (assembly GCF_965140915.1). Taxonomy (NCBI): domain Eukaryota; kingdom Metazoa; phylum Chordata; class Aves; order Anseriformes; family Anatidae; genus Aythya; species Aythya marila. The sequence continues at coordinate 129,550,601 of NC_139043.1, forward strand.
AGGAGGAGATCAGCAGTTGAAAGTTTAGTACACAGAAATTCTAGTCTTAGTGTTTACACAAAGTTATATATCCCAGTATTATTAATACAGTATTATTAACAGCCATGCTTTGGTATTCAACAGGCTGTTGTATAGCTAACAATTTAACGTAGTCTATTTTAAAACCAAACCCATTTTTCATTTAAAAATAACCCATAAATGTTTCCTCAAATGTTTTGTAAGAAAATTTAATATGCTTTAGCAGATCTCTCCTAGCTCATACGTTCTGTACACCTAATAATGAAGTGTAGACTTTAAGAATTGGTTGTATCTTCTGGCAGAATCTTGTTTTCTGAATATACATTTCTACAATTAAAAAAAATCTTCTTGATATAACCCTGTTGCATTCCCCACTACAATATAATCCAGCAATATATTTCCATAGCCAGAAAACAACAGAATTTAAAATAAGCTTAAGAAGACCTGAAAAAATTGTTGCTGTTGTGTGAAAAATGGGCTTCCTCTGCTGTGGTTCAGCATAACACATGGAGATGAACACTGTCTGACTCATCGCTTTTAGATTATCAAACTAAAAATAATTAAAGAAAAATCAGCTGCTGATAAGTATAATACAGGATGCAAATTAAAAGATAATTTAAAGGATTTTTTTATTTTTATTTTATTTTATTTTTTTTTTAATGATAGAAGCCTCTGTTCACAAGGGTTTTTTCTGGTGACTGAGAAGCTCTGCATGAGGAGCAGTGTGTGCTTGCAGCCCAGAAGGCCAACTGCATCCTGGGCTGCATCAACAGAGGAGTGGCCAGCAGGTTGAGGGAGGAATTGTACTCTTCTGCTCTGCCTTTGTGAGACCACACCTGGAGAACTGCATACAGGTCTCAGGCCCCAAGCACAAGAAGGATGTGGGTCTGTTCGAGCGGGTCCAGAGGAGGGCCATGAAGACTTTCAGAGTGCTGTAGCATCTCTCCTGTGAAGGAAGGCTGAGAGAGCTGGGGATGTTCAGTGTGAAGAGAAGGCTCCAGGGAGACCTTCAGGCCTTTCAGTATTTAAAGGGGGCTCATAAAAAAAAAAAAAAAGAAAAAAAAAAAAAAGAAAAAAAAAAAAGGAGAGAGACTATGGGCAGATAGTGATAGGACAAGGGGGAAAGGTTTTAAACTAATATGGGGTAGAACACCTGCAGAGTTGCCCCATTCCTGGAAGTATTCAAGGCCAATTTGGATGGGGCCTTGGGAAATCTGATCTAATGCGTTGTTTCCCTGCCCATGGCAGGGCATTTGATCTTTAAGGTTCTTTCCAACCCAAGCCATTCTATGATTCTATGACTCTTTGCATGTCATTCCTCTTTCTTTTCTCAATAATTCTTCATAGAGTTAAACTTGGCTCCTCCTCCTCTCCCCTGTCTTCTGTCTCCAGAAGGACCTTACAGCTGTTGCCACCATTTCATCTCAATGGGTGGACCTGGGCAAATATTCTAGTGACTTTACTGGGTATCATCATGTAGCAGCTGAGTGCAGGCTGGTCATTTCCTGCTCTGGTGCTCGCAACAAGGAAGCTATACAGGCTGGAAGAAGGCTGGTGTGTGCTTGGCCACCTACCCCCTCAGGTAGGCAGCGAAGGGCCAGAGACCTTACTGAGTGCTGGATCACACATCAAGATTCAGTCTCAACACTGTCTGTCTGTCACTGACTGTACAAACCCTCCAAAAGACAATTATTACTCTCATATAAAACCCAAGCAGTACATTAGAGGCTGGGTTCATTTTTCCTTGCTTGGGCCCATGATGCAGTCCCCAGAGCAGTCTACTCCACTCTTACTGCTGCCCCACGTACTGTTGGCCCACCATCCTGCATGGTCATCTGCCTTCAGCCCTTTCAGCCTACTAACTCATGCAAATCCACTTGCCTTTGGCTAGCCTGCTATCAGGCCATGCATTGAAATGGCTCAGCACAGAGCTGGCAAGTGAGGAGGACTGAACTGGTTGGACTCAGACCAATTTCATCTGCCCAGACCCAGGAGTTTCCCTGCTACTTTGATGGATTAGACATCCTGGCCTGTCTGGGAGACAACAGCATAAGCCAATGCAAGAGGCAGGGCCAGAGCCAAGCTGTAGACAGAGTTTGAGAAGGGGCTGAAGGCCCAGGCTGAGAAGGTGGCTTGGCCTGAGGGAGGACAGTGGGGTGGGTGACAGGTAAGGATCCCAGAAGAGGCCTTCAGAGCCTGAAAGCATTTTGTAGACTTAAGAGGGACTACATTTTATAAAGTGTTCCAGTTTGTGCCTACGGCACATTTCTGGTAGGCAGCTTTTCTCTGGTTCTGCTCTGCTCGTGGAGAAACTTTGAACTGAAGTAATATTCACTGTATTCAGTTTTCAGTAAGAAATCTCCCTCTTGGTCATTTGCAATATATTATTTTAGAATTTCATTCCTGTTTTAAAAACCAGGGGTGATAAAAGAGAAAAGCAGGGGAAAGGTTAAAAAAATCAAAGTGAAACAATTCAGTGAACAGATGTTGTTCTGCTTCATAATTTCTTATAGAAACCTTATTACTGCTGCTATTGCTGTTACTCAGAACATTAATTCTGCAGGAAATTTTTCATTTTCACCAGAGCACAATTTTCCAAAATGTTTTTAGTCAAGAACAATCTAGGAATTCCACAGCTACTAACAAAACACTGGTTTATTTGCAAATTTTCATTTCCAATGACACCAGTATAATACATGTTTTCATTTAATACTTGGCCTATGTATGCTGTATTCCTGTGGCACTTGCCAAACCATGATGGAGGCAAACAGCATGGAATGAAGGAAAGGCTTGTGTAAGGCTAGAAAGAAAAACACTTCGAAAAAATTTATTAGGCTAGTGGCACTAGTGGATTCTTGAGGTTTGCCAGCTGTTGCTTCACAGAATCCCTGATCAGACACGTCCAAGTGGATGGACAGCTCTTCAAAATCAAAAGCCTGCATTTATAGAGAAGAAAGTTTTGCCAGTTACATTAAAGTCAATTTAAAAAGAAACAGGAAGAGAGTGCAAGCTAATCTATGTAGCGTGAGGACACACTATTTGTAAGCCTCACTGTTTTACATAATGAAGTTGTGTAAATGACGACAAGAGGTGAAGTGATAGACAGAAAGGGGAATAGTTTTCTGGCTAATTCCTTGTGGCTATTCACAAGATTAATTCTGATTTCATTTCATGTCATTTTCCAGAAAAAAAAAAAAAAAGAGCACAAGGCTTCTTTCCGAAAGCCCTTTATTTTTAAGCACAATTAACACTGATGAAATAATCCCTTGCAATGTATACAGAGATAGTTTGCCATTGTAATTCAATCCATATCTGCATATATTTAATCTGAACAGCTGCTGACTGTATGCATAATTTAGTGAAGGATAGAATGCCTTAATGTAGTTTTATGGATGAGGATGTAAACATAAGGAGCTTGAGATATCCAGTCTACTGGAATTGTAGTTAGTCATCAATAAAAATATTCAGACAGCACAAGACAGCACATAGTAAGAAGCAAATATACTATTCTACTACAATTGATAGAACATTTCCTGTAGCTCCTCTGATACAGGGAACAGTTAGTGGATATCATGTGCTGCAGGCCAGATGGAATGGAAACTGCCTTTGTTGATAAACTCAAGAAGGTCAGAGTTTAATGTCTAGATCTGCATATGAAGGATATTCAGGTATCTATTTTATGTTCTGTTTTCTTCACACACAAACAAGATAGTGCTCACATGTGTTATTGGATCTCCTAGGCACAATGATCCATGTCTGCGCACTCCCAGAGCACCAGAAAAAGAATAAGGAATTGGAGGAGCTCTCACATCTGTGTTGCTTTTCTCTTTAATCTGAAAGTTCTCTCAGAGATGATAGTTATACCATACATTTGAAGAAAGCTCTGGAAATTAAGTAGACTGAATTCAAGTCATCTTAAAACTCATCTTTTCTGCTATTTCAGTACAGTGCTGACTTGTAAATTATATTTCCCTTGCTAACTCACACTGTGCAGCAGAATGTTATAATGCCATGTTCATATTTACAGTATATGTATCTATTTAAACCTCCAATTAACTGCAAAAGGTCTACAAATGGTGATGGAAAGCTTTAAAAATTATACAGAAATTTGCACTTGTAAATCTGAAACTTTTTTTTTTTCCAAGTTGTCCAATTTACATCATGAGCTGTAAAAAAGAGAACAACTCTCCCACGTGTTGACTCATACACTGAGGATTACTGAGGCGTTGCTTCCCTGGAGGATTATTCAGTTACTCTGGGGAAATTGTAGCATGTTTGTCCCTCCCTCTTCATGACCATTCATGAAATCTACTGAATATTTCGCTGCTGCAGGCAACCTCTCTGATCTGTGTTCTGGCAGGGGGATACTTCTTCCTTTCTGGTTTAACTTTTGGAGCTTCAGAAATGCAAATGACCTGAGAAGCCTAATGAGCTTTGTATCTTTCCAAAATCTAAAGAAAGGCCAGGACTATTGCTTCTGGCTGCTTCAAAAGGTTTTGGTAAATGAGTTACTGCAGAATGCTTTTAATTTACTTTAGACCAATGCTGACTGCCACATTTCCAGTGTACAAGTTTTAGCAATAAGAAGACAGCAGTGAGAACAGAAACTTGCTTGTTACGGATGTATGTCAGATATATGTCAGATATCAAACATAAATTGGTCTAGCACTATTAATTACAACGGAATGAGTTTGCAATAAGTGCTTGTTTATATTAAGGCTTTGCTCAGTGAACATGAAGAATTCAGGCTTTCCTTAATTGCAAAGTGATTTGTGAGGCTAATGACAATTAAATGTTGAAAGAGAAGTGTGTCCCATTTCATTTAAAAAAATACAAAGGAACAAATAGATTGACTCCGGGAAATTGCTTCTTTTGTCAGTACAGGCTTGGGGACGACCTGCTGGAGAGGAGCTCTGAGAAGAAGGACCTGGGGGTCCTGGTGTACGACAGGTTGACCATGAGCCAGCAGTGTGCCCTTGTGGCCAAGAGGGCTAATGGGATCTTGGTGTGCATTAAAAGGAGCGTCGCCAGCAGGTCAAGGGAGGTGAACCTCCCCCTCTACTCTGCCCTGGTCAGGCCTTCCCTGGAGTACTGTGTCCAGTTCTGGGCTCCCCAGTACAAGAAAGACAGGGATCTCCTGGAAAGAGTCCAGCGGAGGGCCACAAAGATGATATGGGGCCTGGAGCATCTTCCCTATGAAGAAAGGCTGAGAGACCTGGGTCTGTTCAGCCTGGAGAAGAGAAGACTGAGAGGGGATCTCCTCAATGTATATAAATATCTGAGGGGTGGGGGACAGAAGGATGTAGCCAACCTCTTCTCAGTGGTTTGTGGGGATAGGACAAGGGGCAATGGCTGCAAGTTAGAGCACAGGAAGTTCCACACTGACATGTGAAAGAACTTTTTCATGGTGAGGGTGACGGAGCATTGGAACAGGCTGCCCAGGGAGGTTGTGGAGTCTCCTTCTCTGGAGATATTCAAGGCCTGTCTGGACGCCTACCTGGGCAGCCTGCTCTGAGGAACCTGCTTTGGCAGGGGTGTTAGACCCAATGATCTTTCGAGGTCCCTTGCAACCCCTACAGTTCTGTGATTCTGTGATTCTGTCATTCTGTCATTCTTTTAAAGATGTGGAAAGTCTGTCTAATGCTTGCTATGAAAGGTCTACCCTTGTAGAATTAGATCTAAACACCCTCTTGCCTGATTTTATTGTTATGATTTTTTAAATGCCCAGCACCACAAGCATTCATACATGTGATTATCTTCACATACACAAATAAATATTCAGCCATGATGTTTCTAATATGTACAAAATTATTTATCTTCTTGAAAATCCAGGAGGATCAGAAATTGTCTTTGTAGCTTGAAGGTGACATTTTGCTCCCCAGCAAAATTCACCTTTATCTGGGGCTGAAAGGTATTTATAAGGTACTTTAAAATAATGCTGATAACTATACAGAAAATATAAGGAAAATATTATTTATCATGGCAAACTTTTCCAGCAACTGTTTCCTCAAACACAACAAGATCAGTGTGAATATTAAAACTACCCAAATATCAGACCCTAAGGTTGATATCAGTACTCCAGGCGAATCTTTGTGCTTTTTCTTGCTCATTCCTGCTCTTTCCTGCAGAATGTGCAAATCCATCTAATTCCTTCACCCTCAAAGAACCATGGACACAATCTGTTTTTTCCCTTCATGCTGGAAGCCATCCAGCTTGTTCCTCTGTCCCAAAAAACCTTGCTTGGTTAAGAGGAACCTCAATGTCAGACAAGGTTGCAACCTGAGCTTCAGCCCTACGTCGCTCATGGCTGCGCTCTGACTGCTAGGACAACTCCAAGAATATGACCAAGCCCTGCTGAAGGTTTAGTTAGCCTTAGGCCCTAATTCAGTCAAGCAGTGAGGCACAGGTTTAATTTTAACCGTGACTGCAGTGAAATTGGCTATGTGCTTAAAGTTAATAGGTGTATTATTAAGTTGCATGAGGATCAGGCCTTACTGAGCACACCCTCACATGCATGTAATGTTTCACTTAGAGGTAACTGAAAATCATTTTGAAACATCATTGTTATTTCTATTCTGCACAGTTCTTTAAACCTACTTTCCTTTCATTTTGTGTTGATAGAAAATCTATCAACATATCCCATTTTATTGTTTTTACAGTGTCTCATTTCAAATCTTGATATCCGCCCTGGAAATATGTAAATAAAAACCAAAGTTTGTTATGATAATAAGGCCATAAATAAAAATACCTTAAGCATGCCCTCATTTTTGCACAAAACTTATTTTTATTGGGAGGTCGTTTTTAATTTAAGAAAATAACTTTCTGCATAACATTTATCTATACAGTCCAGACAGACCATTTCATTGCCAGCATGCTGGCAATGCATGCATGGCCAGCACAGAGAGGGAAGTGCTGCTACTCCAGATGCCATCAGATTCCCTCCAGAATACAATGAAATACTTGTTCAATCTTATTCAAGATTGCAGGCCACAATACTGAAGTCAATAGACCTTTGTCATTCATACCAGATGAAGCTGTAAAGTATTTGCTGCTCTGAAGGATTTACATCCTTCCTTATTCTTTAAGCTTCTTAGTATGTGTCCTTTCCATGAAAAGAATCTACTGTTTCTTCTTTGATCTCTTGTGGCATTTTAGGAGGCATATAGGGCAGTATTTTTTGATTGTTTCTGGGATAACAATAACTGTAGCATTATGGAAGCAGACACATAAAGATTCACTAGGATTGTCCAAAATGAATTCTGATCTTCCCTGCTGCTTTTCGCCTAGATGTGCAGACTGGTTTTGTTCCATTCTTTTCCCTCAGTGCCCTCCCATTCCCATTGTTGCTATCCTTATGTCATGGTAAATATATCAGAAGATTACTTCACAGCTGACCAGACTAGAAGGTCATCCTGGAACTCTTATAGCCTGTGGAGATTACAGAGAGTTTCTTATGCATCAAATTAAAGAGAAAGACTGGCATTTTGATTTAAAAAGAAGATACATTTTCATTCTCCTATATACCACACTTAAATTCTGTCACATCTATCATTTCCTGTGCTGAATAAACCATGTGCTGGATCTCAGCTCAGAGTTCCACAGAATCTTTTCTGTGTAAACTTGACTGGATATTGAATATTGAGATTTTTTTTTTTTTTATCTTTTGTCCCTCTCTAACAGTAGTACAGTGTCAGCTGTCTTCATTCTGTGACTGCTGGCTAAGGGGTCTTGGCTCTGTGAAATCAAAGGGAATTCTGCCACAGGATTCAGTGGGGATAAGGTTTCACCCAAGTTGTTCTATTTGTACCTCTTCTGTTTTGTTCAATCCTAAATACACTCACTGCAGCCTTTAGAATTATTTTTTGTATGACATACTTTACCCTCATTCTTTTTCAGATAAAAAGAAATAAATGTTTTTAAGTTACACAGTGTGATGTCTTTTAACTACCTGAAGAACACTGTCAAATCAGACAAATCAGGATTTGCTTATCTACTGAAATTTAATGCTAGATATTGGCTTTATTTTCCAAATAAAAATTATGCTATCACTGTAGAAGTAAATAGGATATTTTTATAACTGTATAAAGCATAGTTATTGATTTTCTGAAGCATTTTTTGAAATGTGGTATGACACAGCTGTTGCATTACAAAACTTGTGGGTATTTCATACAACAGTCCAGTCTTTATTCAAAGACTTGCTAGTTCATTTTTCTGATGAAAATTTCAAATGTAGCACAAAACACCTTAGTTTCTGTTACTTTGCCCTTTCCTGTGTTTAGAAATAATAGATTGTTGCTTCCTCTTGGTTTGAGGTCTAAGGCATACAGATAGCAAATCTGCTCTCCTTATCTGACTGGACATTATCAGGTACTTGATCAAATAAAAAAAAATCAGCATAGTCTATCCAGAACACAAGGCCTAGCACACCATGTAACAAGTAAAGCAAACATTCAGAAACATAGCTTCCAAAAAGCTGCCCCCAAATGTGCAGGAATTAATCAAAGTATAGAGCACAGAACAGTGAGTCTGTGCTTAGGTTGTGGGGAAAAAAAAAGACATTCAAATGATCTCATCTGGAGAGATGGATGTACAATGGGTACAACACCTGTTGGAAAACCAGCTCAAAAAGCAAAAATGTCATCAGCTGCAGAGCATGGAAAAGAAAGGAAGAACCCTCCACCTGTGCCATGGCTGGGACCTAACAGGTGCCCCATACACCATTCCTGCTGCAGTGTGGGCTTTGCTGACATCCCCATGTGGGAAGGTGTCTGCTTCCATAGCTCATTCCTGCCAGATGAGGCTGGGTAGTACCCAAACTGATTGTTGAATCCATTGGGAAAAGAAATATTACACACTTCTGCACTTTAAAGCAGAGCCTGCAGAGTGCAGAAACATCTGAAGACAGAGGAATAAAAATTTAATTCAAGAAGACGAGACAGCAGGTGAACATGTCTTGAGACACGTGTAAGTGTCTTTACCATTCTGTACTGTCATGGGATACCTGCAACACTGTGGGAAAGAAACAGGAGTCTGTCCTCTGTTGTATACTAACCTATCTATGTGAGTTTGCTAGTTTGTTTTTCCCAGAGTAGGATCTTTTTCTCCAGTCTTCCCTTGGTTTCTAATTTCAAGCAGATAATACAGTGACATTAGCATTTTATCTGGTGATACAAGAGATATACTTACACACCTACCAGACAAAAGTCATTGACACGTAGGTAGAAACAGGTAAAATACATTGAAGCTCTAAGAAGACAGAAACAAAACAAACAAACAAAAATAAAACAACAAGAACTTAAGCATCATCTGTGCTGCCACACCATTAGAAAAGTTGTTAATTTTTTTTCACTAAACAAGTAATTGGGGCTTATTTTGTTAGCTGTACATACAATACTCTTATGCTAGGGATGTTGTGATAATGACTCATGAATAAAGCAAATGACCTGTAGGTATCCAGTAGCTGTCATTATATTCTCTTCTACAAATATTTCCTAAACATTGACTTTTGCAACTTTTCTACTTTTTTAACCATTTCATGTTCTACGAACTGAAGGGTCTTGCCTTTGACAGTATGAACCTAACACCTGATATACGTTGGCAGCCTGCAGAATGTGTGCACACACCAGGTGCAGGGACACAAAAAAGTTGTTAACATGAAAACTACACATGCAAGTACCTACCTGTTTTCTCAGTTTCTGCGCACAGAATTGGACAGCTGAATTACCCTCCTATGAGTGTCAACTATGGATTATTAGGCTCTATTTTTAAGTACTTAAAAAGGTAGAAAAAGCTTAGAGACAGAATATATGATCTTTCAAAAAACATTGTGAACAACTGTTTTTCATACAGCCCCCCCCCCAAAAAAAAAAAACCTGTCATTTTGTTCTATATTCCTATGCTACAGTCATCACCCAATATCCAAACACCTCTGAATAAAATATTAGAACTTTAAGAGGACTTGGGAGTGTTGGTTGATGAGAAGCTCAGTGTGAGCTGGCAACGTGCACTTGTAGCCCAGAAAGCCAACTGCATCCTGGGCTGCATCAAAAGAACTAAGGCCGGCAGGGTGAGGCAGTGATTCTCCCCCTCTACTCTGCTCTTGTGAGACACCACCTGGAGTGCTGCATTCAGCTCTGGGGACCCCAGCACAAAAAGGACATAGACCTGTTAGAATGTGTCCAGAGGAAGGCCATGAGTATGATCAAAGGGCTGGAGCACCCCTCCTATGAAGATAGGATGGAAGAGTTAGGGTTGTTCAGCCTGAAGCTCCAGGAAGACCTTGGAGCAGCCTTCCAGTACCTAAAGGTACTATACCAGGAGGTATAGTGATAAGGGGGAATAGCTTTAAACTAAAAAAGGGTGAATTTAGATTAGATGTAAAGAAGTTCTTTACTATGAGGCTGTTGAGGCCTTGGCACAGGCTGCCCAGAGAAGCTATGGATGCCCCATCCCTGGAAGTGTTCAAGGCCAGGCTGTATGGAGCTTTGAGCAACCTGGTCTGGTGGGAGGTGTCCCTGCCCATGGCAGGAGGGTTGGATCTTTAAAGTCCCTTCCAACCCAAACCATTCTATGATTCTGTGATTCTATGATTCCCCATCTGCTTACTGTGTTCTTTTTTCCTCCAAGTATCTCCCACTTTCTGCAATGTCTTCCTCATTGTTAGGGTTTTCACACTGACCATGGGAGCACGCAGAAGCAGATGTGAGACTGATGGTTTTCATTCACAGCAGTTCTGACACTTTCCTCAAGTTATCCCCTTCTCTCTGAACACTTTCTGTTCCCTACCCGCTATTCTCACCCCATTTCCTGTATGTTTTTTTTTTTTTTTTACTGTTTTTGTTCTTGTGGGTATGTATGTAACCAATTGCAAAAATACGTTTGACATTTTGGGCTCGAAGTGGACTGGTTTGTGGCCACTTCTATTTCTCTCTGCTGGAGAGCTGTGAGGAAGCTCTGAGAAATTTTTGTTTCCTGCTTTCACACGTTATATGCTTAAGGTCAGTGGTTTTGTTACTTCTAAGGAGCAGAGCTGTTATAAATAATCTTCATGAGGTGGGGGAGAGAGGTGCTTTATATGAAATTGAGACTGAGTTATGAAAGGGCTTTGAAGATTAAGATGAAGGCTCTAAGTAGAAGAACCACCCAACAAAGAAGCTTCATTTCCTCTGGGTACATGTTAGAACACACCTCAAAGCCACTGGGAGTTGCCTCAAAGTTTTATAGTGATAGCAATCCTGGTTGCATGAACCCTGCATATTTCTAATGCAAAAGAAGTTTTCTAGCCCTGTATTATGTAGCCCTTGCTATGAATGCTCTCTAGGAAACCAAACTAAAATTACCAGCAGATAACACTAGAGCATTACAAGCTAAAGTCTGTATCTTGAACACATTAATATAAAAGTTGATACTCATCAGCCCTGCTGGATATTTTGGATTGAGCCTATTACTTAAGTGTTCTTGCTGACTTAGCTATGGAGGAGCCAGAATCACAGGGAGCACAGGAAAAGAAATGTAAAGGTACCTGCAGAACAGGTTAGTGGTCCCTACCAAGAGATTTCAATACTTATGTCTGTGCAGATGGAGAGTTGTATTGAACTCATACATCTGATTAGCTCTACTTGAAAGGAGACAGAATTTGCTAACTGCAATGCCATTTTTCTAATGAGTTTAGCTATATTAAAATCAGAGTGCAATTAAAGTGCATGGCTCACCTAACTACCACAACACTGAGGTCTGAAAAGGCTCAGAAACATATTAAATTCAACTGAGGCTAATGTTTAAAATATTTCATCACCAACTTATGAGCCAGTTTCACAGCTAAAAAAGAGTATTTCATAGGCATCTTTAGCAATATGGCAATAGCAAAATTTGGTATTACAGTGTCCTGGAAACTTTTATTTGCTGGTCAGCACAGTAGCAAAAAAATTCTCATGTTAGTCTAATCACAGCTGAGAATCATTCCTGGGAAAGGTTTTTGTTTGATTGTTGTTACAGTCTGTATTATTTGTTCTGGATAATAATCTGTGACTCTATTCAGTAATGATTTGTCTCAACTTGGAATCCCTATAAACAGATTTCATCTTAATTTCATAACTGGAATGTAGTAAGCAACAAAATAAAGTATTTTATGTTTCTTTCCTACTGATACCCTGAAGTGCAGCATTTGGTGTACAGTACAGTAGCAGAAGCCAGAAAACAAGATCCAATCACCATAACATCTTGCCAGGATCCAGATCTGTTTTGCTGACAAACTCAAGGCAAGCTACATAACTGAGGACTATTTCCTAAGAACTTCATAGCACAGAGACATAACTCACCATTCTTGAATTCTATACATAAAAATTTCTCACCCTTTAAGATTCCATTGCTACCCAGCAAATTTACTAGCCTTGAAAGTTCACTGCAATGTTATCTGAGTATCCACAAGTTCTCGAGTAGTTTTAGGTATTTCTTAGCTTGACAATCTACATGTGAAGTGGTACAACTGGAACTTCATCCAAATTCCCAAGAGCCTTCCACATCCCATGCTGGGGCAAGATTAGTGGCCTGCCACTCCTTCTGGGCTTTTTCTTATCTCAGACTCTGGCTCAGGGAAAAAGAGAATCAGTGCCTGCTATCTATCCTAGATAATCAGTCACGTATGCTTTTTTTACCAGCTGGAAATTCACCATCTGTTTCATTGTTGGTGATGGAAGTGATAGATGTTTCTTCAGTTCAAGACTTTTTCCTGATGCTGGAGAAGGGTAGAACTTCACTAACATCCAAGTGTTTATTATTGTTGTTGTTATTATTATTATTATTATTATTATTGTTCCTTCAGCACAGGCAGGCAGTAATCATACATGTATATTCTTGGCTCCAGATGAAAGGAAAATGTCTAATTTTCTCCACCACAGATGTCCTGTGCTGAAGGTATCTGCTATACCTAATGGATGAGTTCTTGCTGTGGAGGCACTATCAGTTTTGTGTAAACCTCAGTAAGATTCTGCCAGACTTTGCAGAGATCACATGTACTGTTCCTGAGAATTTGACTGACCATTTCTGCTCTGCTTCATCCCTGCTTAGCCTATTGCAGGAAATCCAGGAGACTCATGGGTTTTGTGGAAATTGGCTAGATTGTACCATGCCTAGTGACAGCTATGCTTTGAGACATTTTTTCACCATTCGATACTGTCTGAGAGCAGTACTAGTTCCACTGCTGGACCAGATCCAGACTCTGCTCTCTGGTGTGCAAAGTAGTGGTAGAAGCAGGAGAAGGGTTTTCTCAGCAGCGAGTTGCATACTGTCTACCTGTATGGAGTTGAATGAGGTGAATCAGCATCCCATGTGGCTCTTTTGCTAGAGGAAAGATTTTTGTCCCTTGGCTCTAATGCCATTCCAACAAAAGCTAGTATCATGATATTCATGTTTCAGAGCATTAGCTTGAAAGTATCATGATGCAAGTGTGTATTGGAGATCTGACTGCTGTATTAACTGTGTCTGTTACTCTACATTTCACTGTAGACTCTCACTGGGAAACGATGGTCATAATTGGTAATTTTTTCCTGAAATACAGGCAAGAAGTTGTGAATCTGCAGCTATGTGCTGTAAGCAAACTTAAAAAATGAAAGTAAAATAAAATAAAATAAAATAAAATAAAATAAAATAAAATAAAATCAAATCGTCTAGTAATTCAAAATAAAAGTGTTGGGAAAAATGTAACAAATCAAATATTAGCTGTGAATCCTTGGCAGGAATGTTTCTTTCCTGCAGATCCCATTCTCCACTCCCAGAAAAGGGAAAGACAGAAGGATTTCCTCCATGAAGAAGAAATGGACAAACATTGTAGACAGCTCAACTAAGAAGAGATCAATGCATTTCTAAAGAGCAAATTTTCACTTTTGGTAGTCTTGAATAACTATTGCTAAATAACTACTGTGCTACATAGATGACATTGAAAGAAAAAAATCAGGCTTCCTTGAGAGATCAGACAGACGTCCAGCTCTGCAAAAGCACAAACTCTTTGAAAGTTGTCATTTGGCACACACTGGGGATTTTAGATGCATAAAACCAATAGGTCTAATAGTGAAACTAATGAGGCTTAGGACTCATACTGTTCACAATGCAAAAATGCCCAAGGCACAGGCAGTGATGGGAAGCCAAAATAAATTCACTGTAAGGCTAAATTTCACCTCTTTCATAGGGAGAATAATGTAACTAAATTCACTTGCATGCAAGATGTTTTTCTTGTGCATTTCTTGTACTCAGGCTAGAGTTCTGCATATTCTACCATTAGCAGAAATAGTGATAAACAAGATCAATGCTGACATTTGTCTTGTGTTATGAGAACAGAGTAGGTAATCCCTGATAAGGTTTATTTTTACTGCCAGAAGTTTATGATGGGATATCTGTGTAGTTATCAGACTACAAACTTTCAGAAGGGTGACTTTCCAGGATCATAGGTCTGGAAAGAACCTGTTGGCTCACCAAATTCACTGATATTCCAGGCAATGATGTCCAATAACCCTTATGAATTGACCATGTTCCATTTAAAACCTAGGTTATTTAATGGCTCTTTTGCCTCTTCCTTTTTCATTAAATATGATTTTTGAATAATCCAGTGGAATTCTGTACCCACTCAGTAGTTCTTACTGTTAGCACCTAGGTTTCCAGACATTCTGCAAAGCTTAGCACCACAAAAATCTACTCTCATGGTATATCTCTTAATATATTTACTTCATGTGTGGACATATGTATATATATGCATATGCATATACACACAGATATGCATATATAAAAGTATGTATGAATACATGAATATATATGTGTGTATGCTTAAGTCTCAAAAACGTTTCCTGAGCCATAAAGAAGTTGTAAAAATTTTGTTATGTAAACTGAAGGCAAGTGCTTTCACTACGTGAGTCACATTTTGTACAGCTAGTACTTGGAAAGCAAGCATTATTTTGGATTCTATTCTAGTACAGGGGCTGGATCAGATTTCTACTTGACATAGCATTACACTTCCAGTGGCTTTGCTTGACAGAGATATGGCATGATCAACTTTGTTGCTATCTGATGGAAAAGAGCTTGGAGATGTGTAGGCCCTATTTTGAATGCTTTTTGGGCTGGGCTGTAGTAAAGAAGTGTACTCCTCCGTACACTGCCTTGAAGAGTCATCATCATAAGATTTCAAAGATACTGAAAGTCTTATGTTGTATCTGTAGGAAGGTGAGAGTGTAAGGAGAGAGTGTTTCACCCATGTAGCTATTAGAATCAAAGAATTATTCAGGCAGAGATCTTTGGAAGTCATCTAAGCCAACCTCCTGCTCAAAGTGAGACTAAACATAAAGTTGGATCAGGTTGTTCAGGGCTATGTCCAATTATAATTTGAAAATCTCCAAAAGTGCAGATTCCACAGCCACATATTCCAGTACTTCACAGCACTCACAGTATATTCAATCACATATATATTCACATGAATATTCAATCTGTCTATTCAATCACAATTTCATTTGCTGCAGCTTGAGAACACCACCTTTCCTCCTTTCCCTTGTACCTCTGAGAAGATTCTGACTCTCTTTTCTATAATTCCCCCTTAGTCATTTAAGACATTTAGATCTCCCCTTAGCTTTCTCTTCTCCACGGTAAACAAATCCAAGTCTCTCTCTCTTTTATTTATTTATTTATTTTATTTTTTTTTTTTTCCTTGTATGCATTTTCATTACTTCCCTATGCTTCTTAGTGGATCTGTGTTGAACTGCTTGCAGTCTGTCCATCTCTCCTCTACTGGGGAACCCAAAGCTCCACACAGTATTCCTGGTGTAACCTCACTGTAGCTGATAATTTATAGCACTAAAATTTGTTTAACCACACAAATGATATAAAGGCACTGCCAACTGCCATATAAATCCATAATCAGATTGAATGCATAAGAACTCTTAACAGTTTCCAGTAGTGGATCAGCATGATAATTTTCTGAGAATCTATTTAAGAAAGAAGTTTGAGATAGTGTGGGAGAGGTCAACATCCAAATAATATAAAAGACATGATTATAACAGAAACTCTTCTTTCTCTTTTGACTGTATGTACTGAGTTATTTTTGTTCCTTGCAAGACAGCTGTTTCATACCTTGGTGATTTTGAACAAAGGGCTACTTAAAATTGAAATGTCAACTTGACTGGAAAAATGATCCAGAAGTCACTAAAAGGAAAAGGCTATGACTGTATTTTTAGTTGTTTATTTTCCCCATCTTGCCTACAATTATGATTCTCTTTTTAAGTCTGGATAATTTTGTAGTATTCTCAAAAGGTTCATAGGGAACCCATAGAAATTTTCAAGAGAGGAACTAAAATTTTATGAGCAACATCTAATTCATTTTTTTGGTGTGTGTCTGTAATTCCCTAGACAATCATTAATGTGTGACAAATTTCATGTTATAAACCTCTCTGATGTATTTCTAATCTTTCAGTCACTGGCGTAATAGGCACCATTATGACATGGAAGTATGCCAGCATGCTTATCCTTGATAAGCACGTGGTCAGTTGACCTAAAATACAGTTGTTATGCAAAGTGAAGATTTACCTTTTCAAGTAGTGATCCTTGTCTCAAATATACAGCCACAAATGCTGATACAACCTTTACACAAATAACTGCTACCCATAATTTCAAAAGGCCAGCTCAGCCATTTAATTAAAAGTTATTCTAACACCTCCTCAATATTCCTTACTTATCCTGTTCTCTCTAAGGCAATGCTGATATCAGTTTTCATTTTTCTATTAGATAGGTCTCTGTTGCCACTAAGCCCTCTTTAAAACACATGCATGTTCTGCAAAGTTGCTCTGGAATATTTTGCAGTGCTGTTATCAATACAAAACTGAGCTCCTTCCTCATGGAATTGCATTTGTAAGGTTCTATACCCTGAGGGTCAGAGCAGATGGGCAATAACCAATAATGTAAGCAAGGAGCCTCCTGCTTTCTAGCACAACTATTCTCATGAACACAGCTGCAATCTCCGTGTTCTCCAGAGAGAAGAGGTCAACACAAGATAGAAAGATAAGTGGCAGGACCACAGCACTTCTTTGAGGTTTGTCTTTTCCTGCCCTGTTCCAGCAGATTATTGTCACAGGAAATGGAGTAGTCTCTGCAACCGGAAAGATAGGGAGACACCATTATGACTGGCTTGCAATAGGAAGAACTCCTGGTGTACAGAGGTCAGCCATAGCTGGACCCTCCTAACCTCCTCATTTTTTGTAATAGTCCTAAGAAAAATGGCATTTTGGTTACTGATACTGGGCCTATAATATTTTCCCCTCTCTGTCCCAATAAAAAATAAAAAACACCACTGAGAGAAAGAAATAAATGTCAGCATATTTGCAATATATTTTGAAAGGTCCTATAAGGTTAAGAACGTTATCTGGAAAGCCAGCTGTGCCCTTTACTCCTCCCTCTTCTCAATAAGTCCCATAACTCGTAGGACGACATGTTGAACCTAGTCACACTGACGCTTTGGACTTTATCTGCTGGTTCTTATCTCTTCTACCACACAAAATATGTATATGAAAACCCTAACTTCTGCACGTTAACAGCAAAAAGATGAGAAGAAGCACGTCTTTTTCTTCAGCTACTCTGCAAGCAGAAGACCTGAATGCTAATGAATGAGTACAGTCCTGAATATCAGAGCAGAATATCAATAGGGCACATGTATCCTCCTTCAACAGAATTAAAGACCTTGTTACTGCTGCATCTTTCTTGGCGTACATGTTGCAGGATATGCTCTGTATCAGTCAGTACTACACGTCCAGTAAAAGATTGCTGCTCTTATTACTGCTGCTGTGTCTAGCAACCCAAATAATGAGGGAGGTTATACCATGGTAGGCACTTCATACAGACAGGGAGTTGTCTGCTTCAGAAAACTTAAGTTTGTGCCAACCAACCCCATAAAAAAACCTGAGGGAAAACAGTGCATGAGGAACACAAGACTTGTATGAGACATTGGATGAAGCTGGCTATAGTTGTAGGGTCAAGGCCCTGCTGGAAAGATCTCCTCTCCCCTGCTTCAATGTACACTTTGTGACCATATGGTGAACTCATGCAGAGGTGCAACGTTTCCAAAGGGCACATGGAACTCATGGTGAAAATAGTTCAAATCTATCAGTGCATCATGCATGCTGCCCAGGCCTCTTCCCTCACAGACTACAGGCTGCTGGCCAGCACAAGTGTTCATCAGTGATGCCCTTTTTTCCGGTGGGGTGTTTGTGGAGCTTAAGCTTTGACCTCAAGTGCAAATAGAAACTGGTCTGCTTGTGTGTGCCCCTCTCACTTATGTCTGATGTGTTTGACCTTTCTTATTGGCTGAATAATAAAATTAATAGGATAATTGTTTTCTTTTGATGGGATGACGAATACAAGAAAAATAAATATATGCTTATGGTTTTACTTAATGTTAATTATTACATATGTAGGCACATTATCCCCTTTCCTTACTAGAAACAGCAGCACAGCTGGGTACCTTTTAAAACATCAATTAATTTAGGTTTATGGAAAAATATAAGAGCACATACACTGGACCAGTGAAACTTACAGATGAATGGGAAATGTAAAGTCTAATTTCTAGGATATAACATTATGTTAAGGACTGTAATAGCATATTACAACATGTGACAGGACTTTTAATGCTATGCTTTCAAGTGAGACAGTCAGGATTTTCAAAGCTTTTTGAAGATTTCATTGCTTAAAGCTACCTTAGGAGTTAGAACCACAGCATTTTATGCAGTATCAGTGGAAGAAGAATAAAAGTGATATTTTCTGTGTTTTTTTTTTTTTTTTTTTTTTTTTTTTTTTTTTTATGGCTTTGATAAAGCCAGTACCCTGCAAGATGAAAGCATTACTTTTATTAGAAATAAGACTGTATGGGTCATTGTATGCAGCATTGTACAGAAGTGTTCAATCACATATTAAAAACAAAAGCCTCCTGACATTAAACAAATCTACAATCAAAAGAGTCAAGTGGGCTAAGTTCAGCATTTCATTACTGAGAAAAATGAAGGAGCGTATAGCATTCTTGGCAACTGCAATGTTTTGGGAAAGGATTTGGCATTACAAAGCTTTTAAAGAATATACCATGTTTAGAAGAAATGAATCTTTTATGCTGATAGATATTGTGTTTCTTTTTAAAGACAGAAAATATTTAGACACCGTGTATTAACTGAAGTAGTGTACCAGATACACTACTATTTATAAAAGTAATAAAAAATATTTATATATAATTTTAGTAGAAAACTGGTATTCTGAAGTCAGTATTACAATTTTCACTGCTAAAATTGCAATCATATACAGCTTTTTGGTCACAGGTTATTGTAAAGGCAAGGTTTAGGTCCATGAATCCAATGTAACTTGTTACTGTCATTAAAATTTGAAGTAGTCCCAGCTCCTTAAAAATGTTTTTCTTATGAATTTTAGCAACATGAAAAATTGGTATTTTATTGCATTATGTTTGCAGTCAGCCCTTATTACAATATTAGGTTTTCTTATTTTTCTGGTAGTTAACAAATTTTGCTAGCACATTTAGAGGCACAGTGGAAGTCATAGGAATTGTCATGATAATGAAACTCAGTTTAATAATTAAATCCTGGTAACTAGAGGGGAGGATATGACTTTTAAAATTCCTTCAAGGCCTGTGGTTATGTAATTGCCATGCAGTTTAAATCCATTACAAATTCTGTGAAGTTGGCTATTCAAAGTTTTTACTCTAAATTGCATTACATCTGGTGCACTTTGGAGCACGTGTGTACATGCTACCCTTACACTAATTTTAGCATTGAATATACTGATGTTTTGCAAGGCTCGTACAGATTTCTCACTCACGCTACAACAAGTTACTGCTGCCTTATGCTGAAATCTTTGCTTTGGCATGCTTCACTTAATGGCAAATTGCCTGGGTACAGGCAGCTGCAGGATGGCATTTCTTTACTTTTCAAGTCGAGTAGCACTTACTGTGCACAAAGGGCAGTGCTGGAAGTATTGAATGGAAAGAAGAAGAAGAAAAAAAAAAGGAAAGAAGGAGTCATTTGTTAATTCTACAAGCTTTTTCTGTAACCAAATAAATTACAGTGTGAATGAATTCATAGCACTTGAGGTGGTACATGAGATAACTACATAGTGTCCATTCTGCTGTATCAATGACACGGAACAGTGGGTGGCCTACCATGTTGTTTATTCCTTCTTTTGGTTAGCTCATTTGGCTTGACAAGCTTTTGAATAATATTTAATTAAAGCCAATTTAACAATGACCAGTTTCCTTGTACCCTTTCTCATTAGCAGAAATCTTCCATTTGCTACAGGAGATTCTTGGCTGGGAAAAAAGCCAATATTCTTTAACTTACATTCAGACCTGAGAAGATCACTTACACAGAAACTCAAATCATCACTCAATAGGCTGAAGTTCGTAACTTCTTGAATGTTGTATAATTAAAAGAGCATTATTAATTTCCTTAGCTGCATTATTGTAGTTGACTCTATGTTAGGTAGTATTCATTGACAGACCCTGGTGTAGAGAAATAGAGCAGAATAATAGGGTAATAAAAAAGCATATGTTATTACGTATAAATGTAGAAGTGCCCTTCCTCCTCCATGCTGTCCAATGTAAAATAACAAAAGCTCCATTTTTGCTTTGATGCAAGCTCAGGGAAAAATCTGTTAAAAATGTTCTGAATTTGCAGGTCTTGTCATATCAGTGGGTGAATAAAGTGAAAAAGCAAGGGTTGCCAGGAGAAAATAAAATTATGGAGGTATTTAAGATACTGGATTTAATGATTCTGTCAGAAGGAATGACCTGATTTGAACCTCTAGATGGAACGTATGCATGTGTGTATGTACCTGTGTGTGCATATACTATGTCTAGTGGCTGCTGTAGAGATATACATTGTATTTGACATCCTATTTCACACACTTTATATTGTTTTGCATGACCGTTGCTCATCTGTTCCTTCTGATGGGGCAAGTTGTCTCTGTGCCACTGCACATATATGATAACAGAATCTACTAGGGCTAGTCTATATAATTTTATCATACCGAGGCCAAAAAAATTATCCTGCCCTAACACACAAACATTTTATTTATAGGCCAGGAGGACTGAAACTTTCCCATGAGTTATCTTTTATAACACTCCATATACTGTGATATCAGGTAGTGGGCAAAATGCAGTTAATTCCAGCTCCTGCAATATGGCTGCTTAAATATAAGCAGAGCAGACATGAACAACCTGACAGTAACAGGGGAACAAACTGTTGTGCTAACATCTCTGAAGCTCCTGTGACAGAACAGGTTATCACTTTGATTACTGCTCTTTCAACCCGTAGGAGTGTACAGAAGCAATGACCTGAAACATGCAAGGTTGCATATATCCTTACAAAAATCTAGGGTATCCTTATAGTGAGGTAAAGGAAAAGACTTAGGCTTATAATTTCCACATTTCCACATGGCTTTTATTTATGTCATCTAAGCAGCAAATATTGCTGAGCCAACTAGCCAGAAAATCATTTTAATTTCACACCGTGCAATCCTAACCTACTGGCTATTGAAATGCATACACTCACTTGCACCCGCTCACCTGTTTATGCACCGGAGCACTGGTTGCTGAAGAGAGCTGGTACTAGAGGCTCCTCACCCCTGCCCACAGAGAAAACCCAGGGCTGCCCCTGCATCACCCCCAATATAAGCACCTCCCGGGCACAGGAGATCAAGACACCTGTACACTACAGTACTGTTGTAACCCTTGCTGAAGCAAAATGCCAAGCTCAGCTGACTTCATTTGATTTTTGACTCCAATCTTCCTCCAGACAGCCCATAGTAAAAGTCTGGATACTGTTTAGTTATTTTGCCGGCTGAGAAGCTCCTTGGTGTTTCTTGTGTAGCACCTGTATAGAAGTTTGCATGTGAAGGGGTGGTCTGAGCTTCCCAGTTGCACACCTTGCAATTTGCTTCTTTGTCCCACAAGCACCAGCTTAATTTTGGGATAGCAGAGACCTCACATGGGTTCTGCTCTACTGTACTAGACATGAGATTACATCCTGGAAATAATAATAAACAAAACAAGCACACCACCAGATCTCATGTCAAATGAAAAACCCAGAAGCAAGTCAAATTATAATTAAAAAATGGCACATTTTCTTGTGCTGTGTTTCAACATGACATAGTATAATCTTTGGTTTGAATAATGTTTGAATAAACATCAGAATGTCACCTTCATCGTGCCTTTGCCTAGTTATATATATATATATAAAGAACACACGGTTTTTAAAGGCTTATGGCCTTGTTTTCTTTGGAATATGATATTAATGTTGCCTGAATTAATGTTCCGTCTCCCTGCATAGCCATCACACACACTTTAAAGAGATTCAGCAGGAATATTTCTAGATGTTTTATAGCCTGTCTCATGACTTCAGAAATGAAAGATAAAATGAAAGTTTTCAAGGTTATTTACTATTTGGCAGGGCTCTTTTTTCTTTTTTTTCTTTTTTTTTTTTTTTTTTTTTTATGCCATCCATTTTTTCATTTGTCAAAAACATACTTGACAGTGCCACAGACAAAATAATGACTGCAAACTATACTTTGTACTCTGGCTTAGTGGATATCCAAGGGTATCATTTGTGTATCACTCATCACTGTGAGTTCAGCTGCAGCTTTGCTCTCCCACCTCTTGGCATCACTGATCTTTTACTGGGGAGCTTTGCAAATGCCCTCCAGCTCCAAGATAGCATCGCATTCCTGGAGAATCTGCTTCCTTCCTTCAGGTCTCATACTGTAAGGTCACCTCAGGCTACCAGGTCACACACTGCTGGTGCAGATCTCGGTGTAGCAGCAGCATCAGCTGCTTCTGGCTGTGTGCTGAACTGACAGCATAGACAGGAAAGTGCTCTCAAATGCCTAATTAACCTGTAGTTTTTACAGTTTGGGAATTCCTGCCTCAGCAGAAGACCACCACATTGGAGATATTGCCTTGAAGGTGTTCTCTTTCTGAGAGTACTTTGAGGGCAGTGATGGAACAGAGTCAAAAATATATTTTAGCAAACAAACAAACAATGGCAGTCACAGGTGCACATGATAAGGTCCAATTCATGTGCAAATGGTGAAAGCGGATAAAGGGCTCACAGAGCATCCCTAAAGAAGAACCACCAAACAGAGAAACATATGTAGGAAGGATGGAAATTGCTGCCCATATACTTGCTAATAAAGGTAAGTACTCTACAGAATAAAATCCTGGGAAGTGATGAATCCACACAGTTTAATGCTGTTGCTGAAGAAAACAAATTATTCTGAGAAATAGTTGATTCTCATCTGAAGTTAAAAAGGCTATCTTTTAGTTGGATTCATATTTTAAATAATGATCAGACTAGCTTGCTGAGCTCATATAACAATCTACATTATTTTAATTTGCTTATTTTCTGCCTTTACTATATCAAAAAACACTCTATTTTTTGCCTTTTTCTTCACTATCCAATTACCCAACACTACAAATGAGTCATTTCTTTTCATACTACATTGCAGAAAACAGTGAGGAATAAAGGACAAAACCTCCGTGAGAAATGACCAGGAGAGGGTGTTCTGCACAGCAAGCAAGCTGCTGTTATTGCACCTAAAATCGCCTTATAGGCATTAAAATGTCACCCTATTGGCTCCCTAAATCATCAGCTAGCAGATCAGAGTAGTGCACCCAGCAGATCCATGAACATCTCTATCAGGAAGAGGTGGAATTGACATACCCATAGAAATCCAGGAAAGTCTCTGGCCTTGTGTTACCAGACTGAGATCACTTTTTTACATGAAGCCAGACCTGACCAGTTTGTTCTACTGCTGCACACTTCAAACCATTTCCTACAGCAGCTCTTGCTTGTGAGGCATTAAGAATCACAGCACATTGCCCCCAAAATCATAGAGTTAAATATAAACACAGACATAACTACTTTGAAATGCATACAGCTCAGCAAGACAAACTCTTAAAGCAAGCCTTGTCAGCACAGACTTGCAGGCATTCAAGCTGAGCACGAGTACCATCCTTGGCATGAACACACTTGAAGACCTGATGATCTCATATCCCAAGCTGTACAAGGCCAACCTAAAGCCCAGACTGGATAATTCAACAGTTTTCATTCCCTGAATATGTTGAGACAAAGTTCAGTGCAATGATAAGCCAGGCCCTTGATCCCAGAAATTCAAAGGTGTAGCACATACAACATAAGATACCACAATATCATAATCATGTACCACAAGGTACAGCATTTGATTTCTAACAGTTCAGCAGCTCCTACTGCTTGTTTCCAATTGCTGCTGGAGGCTCATGCGAACTAAATGGCTTTTGCAATAGCAACAACAGAGTTAAAGTCTGAACTCTGAACTGATCAGCATTAATAAAACAGGATTATGATCTTTACAGACCTCAGTCAAAAGCTGAGGATTACAACTTCAGATATAAACTGTATGCACAGATGAGCTGTCCAGAAGTAAAACTTCTTTTTGCGATTGTTTTTGGCAATGAAAAAAAAGAGAAGAAAATTATGTGACATACATACCAAGATGTCTGCAAACAGCATGTTTCTCTCAGGCATTACTAACCCAAGTTGTTAAGATGCTTGATTAAAAATTTAGAACAGGCATAATAAATACTTCGAGTATCAGAAACCTTAACTCTCATTGCACAGCTCACTCATAGGCATAATCAGCTAGACTTTACCCTCATGCATAAAGAATTTTAAATAACAGCTCCAGCCACCTGCTCGATAGAGATGTGCTCTAAGGCAGAACAGGTAGGACATAAGTCACCCCATAACATGCTACTAACGATAAACTCTTTGAGGTTCCAGCCAAATTATGCATCCTCTTGTGTACAGGCATAGAAATGGAACTGATGCCCAGTTCAGAAGCATCAAATCCAACTGGAAGCAATGCGAGTACAGGGACTAGGCCCAGATGAAAGTTTTAGAGTTTCCTTTGAGAGGTAAGAAGGTATTTAGCTAGAGTTATGTGCCTGGGATAGCAAGAGATTCAGAAAAGTCCTGTACAATTCCCAACATGCATAGATGCATCAGCATTAATCTTCTGTCCTGCATGCTCCTTGCACTGTCAGCTCTTCTCATTCACTGCTGCAAGGGTAAATAATGAGCTTTTTGCTGACTTCTGGGAACACCCTGCTAGGGCCAGAGGTTTAGGGTTTCCCTCTGAGTCTTGTCCTGTGTAATTGTTCTTTGTTAATGCAAATAGAGAAGGAAACAGTATCCAGAAATACAGCAGTAGCAGTGATTTGGGGATGCTCCATTTTGAGTCCTGAAAGTCAGTAATCAGTAATCAGAAGCCAAGCATTTATCATCAAGAATTGCTTTTGAAAACTTGGCTCACTCTTTTTTTCTTCCCTTTATGACTCATACTCAGTCCTGCCTTACTTTGCTAATATTTATAAAAGAAAAAAGAAAAACACAGATCACCATTAAAAATAAATAAATCAGAAAAGATCCTAAACTACATTCTTTTTATAGCTTCACACTGTCAATGTACATTGTAGTAAATGAGTTACAAGCCTTCACCTACCAGCATGCTCTAAACTAATTAAACAAAAATGTCCTGTCCTGATGTTCATTTCTTTCTTTATTTACTGACTGAAATCATCTGTGCTCACAGTAAGACAAGGCAGACTCATGACCATCTCCAATGCTCCCTGTCCAGAACATCAGAGCAGGTACACATGACAGTTTGTCTGAACATAGGATGAGCAGTGGAATGGGTAGAAGGCAGAAAGTGGAATGGGTACAGGGCAGAAAGTAGCTATTCTAAAAATATGTATTTATGTGTTCTTAATAAAAACCACAAACAAAATGGCCTTTTTTTCTCTTTTCTTTTTTCCTTCTATTTATTTATTTATTTATTTATTTTATTTTACCAGCATTGAGAAAATACATGGGAAAGAACTAATTTTTCCCTTGATCCTTGTTAGATGCCGTTAGCATTTTCTGCACTTACAGAAAAAAAAAAAAAAAAAAAAAGAAAAAAAGTTTCTTCTCTGTAAATGGAGAAGCAGTGTGTGGAAAGCAGTGATAAAGCCTGAGGTACTTATTTCTCAGTGCTTTTGCAAGTAGCTCAGTGGAGTTCACAAATGCTCCTTTAAACTCTTTCAGCTCTGAAGAAATAGCAGGAGGATCTTAAAATCAGAATGCAAACTATTTGCAGCTACCTGACCGAATCTTTTTGAATGAGGGACTGGAAGCACATGACCACATGGAATTTTATTTTTAATTAAAAATACAATAATTATGTAACTGTCCTTTCTGTCATTTTTTCAGACCTCCAGTATTTCTACAGAGAAGTAATCCTCCACAATGCATAACGATGTATCACAGGAACTTGTTCCCATAGAAGACATTTCCTAGTTTAATCTTCACCTAAACAAATATTCCCTTAAATAAAATAGAATAATATTCTCAGTGTCATGTGCTCAGTGTTTTCAGTATCTTAGAAGAGTAAACACCAACCCCCTGCCTGTTCCTGCTTCCTTTGACTCCTGCTTCCTTTCCCACGTGCTTTATGTCTCTCACTCTTTGACCCATGCTTGGGCCTTGCAGGTCCATTTGCTCTTCTAAGCTCTGACAGCTCTGCTGTACTCCAGACCTAATAAGCCACGGAAATGAGCTCTGCCAACTTTACTGGGAAACCATAGATGATGCTTTTCTACTTTATGAGAAAATATCTCCACTTTGGTGTGTGTCAGAGACCCATCTGACCCTCTCCACACTGGAACACAGTTTCTCTTATCTGGACTTTTCTTTTCTTTTAGTTAATTTTTTTTTTTTTTTTTTTCCTGAACTATGGGATTCTTGGTTAGTTTTACAGCATTTGCTACAGAATGTCTTGTGTTTCTTTTTTTTTTTTTTTTTTTTTTTTTTTTTAAGTGATGTGTTCTGATGAAAGAAATGCATATTTCAGTTAAGATATGAGATAGACTGAAAAAAAATAAAAATAAATCCTTCTGGTTCAAATACCTCAAGCCCCTAAATCCAGACATCATTCCTAAAAACAATTTTTTAAGTGAAAATTGATAAAAAATATGGTAACTTGGGAAATTCTTCCCTGTTTGATAGTTACTTAGATGACTGTAAAATAAGTATTTAACAGTACAATGTCACACCTAGAGAAATTATTCTACCATTCCATTATCCAACAAAATGTTTTAGGAGAACACATTGAAAGCCTATTATTGGATCCTAGTAACAGCCATATTTAGCAGTTTCTGCCAGGACATTTTACAATTTTTTGATTTGTTAATTCCTACACATTTCAAGAGAGTCACTATCAGAACTGTTCACGTACCTGCCATAGCATATGGAAATTTGCTTTTCTTGAATTTTAAAGACCTCCAAAGGAATAGTCCACAGAATTCAGAGATTTCCAGATAGTAGGATGAAAATCACTATTCTGTAGGATATTATTTTGGATATTACCTCCTGAATTAGATGTACTTCACAAATGCAGAGTATGCTTATTTCAACACTGAAATGGAAATAAACATCTAGAAGTGGGAAGACCACTGGCTAAATTTACAATAAAGCCTGCCAAGATGATCAGAAAGTAAGATGTTACAGATCCTCACATACAGAGTGACTGTGTTGAATTTCAGGATTCACAGCAAATGTTTAAATGTAGTCAGTTATCAAGTGGTCAGTTATCAAGAATTCCCAGAAAAACTGAGATTTCAATTTGATCGGAAAGTCAATTTGAAACTGGAACTACACGTCTTGCTCTTTATGTGTTGGCCACTGATTCATGTTTTTAGAGTAACCAGCATCTGTATGAGACTCCATGTTAACATTAACAATAGATGGTTAATATGAGACTAGGAAATCTTTTTTATAGACACTATCTATAATTCCCTGATTGGCATCTGTCTACGCAAAATCCATCGCAAAAGGAATTTTGACACAAAAAAACAAGTCCAAGTACCTTTGGATTGGACCTCCTCAGCAGAAAAGCAAAGAAGGATACTTCCTTTGAAAATTGCAGCTGACCACAAGCCAAACCTCTTTGGGCTACAGACATGATTACCTCCTCGTCTGCTGTCAAGTCAGCTAATTATTAGTACAACTAAGATCAGAAGAAGAAAAGAAGTGCTCAGTTTTGTAATGATAACATGTTGCAAAGACATTTTCACAGGTGGATTTTGGATAAAGAAGGAAGGGCCCCCACGGTGTTCCTCTTTTAGAACTGTGAACGAGAAACAAGAATTTGTCCCTCTTAGGCAATAGCTTCTAGTTTTTGTGGTCTGACAGGCTCTAGTGAAGACCAATTTAAGACATACTTAATAATGCCACAGTTATTGTTTAATAATATACAGACACACAGAGAATGAAGATAACTGAAATGATTAACTAAGCACATGAAGCTAAGCAATGTTTCTGAAAACAAATGCAAACATGGATCCATTTTGGCACATTCCTAGATAACGATCTATGTCTGGACACATCTATTATTAACCTTTGCATTTTCTTAAAAGGAACAATTATTGATCTTTTTCACAAAATTGCAAGTAAGTGAATACATCAAGTGGAATAAATACTAGCAGGGAAGCACCATCTCCTATCATTTTGCCTGTCTTTTCCAAGAAGTGGAGAACAGCCTTGTGACCTAACCTGGCCATGCAGTGGCCAAACATTAAAACAACTTCTGAAATGCCCAGAAAATTCTTTTGGCTTTACTATATACTAATTTAGGAACTTTAGAAAAGTCTTCAAGGGTCTCCAAAGCTATGGCACAGTTGATTCAGTTCATCAGTCCTCACAGAAATGTGGTGGACAGTGAGTACCAGCAGCAAAGAGGAGATGAAGGCCTCTGGGTTATGGGGAGGAAGTACAAGCCCCCTTTGAGAGCTGATAGCATCAGTTAGGTAGAGGAGTCACTTCCCGAGTGGAAGCTGAAATATGATATAATTCTAACAATATCCATCCGGAAATCACAGAAATCTGCAGGATTCATTAGTTTCCAGGAAGACTTAGATGTTTTCCTAAATCTCAAAAGTTAATGTAGATGTTTCAGCAAGTTCAACAAGAAGTACAACAAAGATCCTGTTGTCTTTCCCTCCAAACTTGTGTATGTTTCTTAGGTACCTGATGAGCCACTTATATGACAGTGTCCCAAGTTATTTCCTCTGCTGTCTCTGTACCAACAATGTCTATTCTGACTTTGCTTCCTATGATTCTTATCCACTGCTGCATTTAGATGTCAACATCCAGTCAAAAAAATCAAAATAAAGCAAAACCAAGCTGTGCTAGCTAATATTTTTATGAATTGTTACTATGGCACTTATTATAAAAATAGCCATGACAGCTTCCTTTCTGAGACATTTGATTATTCATTGTTCACTACATGTAATTTTTGGTCGTTAGTATAACTATAGCTCTTTCCATTTATCTTGCTTTACCACCATTTTCTGCCCTCTCACCTAGACTGATAAGTACTTTTTCTCTTGATCCCCGCTACTACCTCTGTATCTACTTACATGCCAAGCAGGTATTGTGATATTAAAGAAATCTTTTTGAGATCTTGGATGAATGACCATAACTTTTCAAGGAATCTCAGAGTTTCCACTGTACTCGGAGTGATCACTTTATTACAAGATTAGGTAGGAATTGTCAAGTGCCAATACCTGTTGTTTGTACTACTGCTATTGTTGCAGAAAATTCTACCATGTCTGATATCTAAATTAATTTATTTTCCATTTTATGCAATGCTGTTATATCAACTAATTGTTTGTACAATCATTATATTTGTCCCACTCCTGTGCATGATTTTTGCTCACATGAACTACTGTAGAATAGGAGTGCATTCCGCTGAAGCAACACATATAATGGTAACTATGGTCCCACATCAAGATATTATTTCTCTTTATCTATTCATTGATAAATGAACAGTAAATGTGGGAGGGGAGACACTTATGAGGCTTACTTAAGGGAATGAGTCACTCTATGTATAAATCAACACAATTAGGACTAGCTACTTAGAAACAGTACTTTCCACCACGTAAATCTCTACCAGTATTCATTGTAGGGAAAAGACATACTAAACCAAGAATCATATTAGCAATCTGCACACCAACTTGAAAACTGCACTTAAGTTGCACAGTAGGGAAAAAGATGCAAGAGTGTATGCCTCAGGAGGATGGTGCTGAAGTGGAAAGGATACTTAATTTAGTCAAATAAATTAACCAGTAGGTCTCCTTAAGCATTCACTGTAAGCAACAGGGAGACTCCTCCTGCAGGTGATGCAAGGGATGCAAGGATTAAGTTCCTGATGTAGGTCCCATTTAGAAGAGCTAGCTCTTCACTGGCTGTTCAAGGAGTTTAGGGAGTCTGTTTGTCTCGTTTGCACAGCTAAAGTTGGAGGGTATTGGTATATCCCCTCACCTCAGCTGCCTCCTCTGGTCTGTTTCCTCAGTAGTTGACATTGACAATGTTCAAGTTTGTCATTATCCAGCATTATATTAAATACCCCAAAGTGTTGGCTGCACTTTGTGTTTCCTTATAAAGCTTTGTTTGCCCTGTGATTTATTTTATGAATGTTGATAGAGATATTTTCAAATCATTTACTAGTCAAAAGAGATCTTTTCCAAGACCGCAAAGTATAGCAACTCGTCTTAGACATTGGACTGAATTTCTGTTTTCTGATACCTGTTTCCTTCTGTAGTGATGTAAATCATACATTTTCAAAAAAAAAAAAAAAAAAAAAAAAGTACTTAATTTCCTCAGATTCTAACACATTTATTTTATTTTTTTGTTGTCATAAAACTTAGTTGTTCTAATCAGTCCTTACAGACAGTATATGTAGTAGTCATGTAGAGTTCACTTATAGAGTTCACTCATACCCTGAGTGACCATAGGTAAAATGACCCCAGAATGTGCGTGAACACATAAAGACAAAATTTGCATCCAAATAGGGGTTTGAAAAAATACATTATGGGCCATAATAAAGCTTCATCGCTGTGTAACCACTGTTACGTGCTTTTTAGATGTTTTTTAAACTGTAATTGAGCATTTCAGAATCAATTAGGTGGGAAAATTCAAAACTTTTAGAAAGTTTCTAATTCACTGCTGATAAACATCAGCATTTAAGGTCAAGAAGTGTCCAAAGAAAACGTGAAGAGTATAGTTGCTTGTGGGTCCCTTCAAGAAAGTCTTTGCACAGGATATTGCTTTTTAGGTTTTGGACAGACTTATATGCTTTTCTTTTTGCATGAAAACATTACTTTTCATGTAAACCTGAGGTTAAAATTTTCACAAAACCATTGCACTTTTGGTTTTAATTTGAAATTATGAAGGTATTAAAAAGTTTACTTTGCCTGGATTTAATAAGGTGATATTCTCAATGTCATTTCTGAAACTGTACCTTCCAAAAGCCTTTCCACACTGTAATTATCTTGTTATTACAAGCTTTTGCAAAGTTACAGTACTGGGGGTAGAAATATCTATCATGTAGGCATAGACTAATCTAATGCATGTGAGTTGCTCCTCTGTGCTCAACAGAGATGCTTTTGTAAATGAAGTATATATTTTCTATATATTTTGTACCTCTGTGCATAATATGGATGAAGGTCAATGTCAGTTTCATTTTACGTTTGAAAGCTAAAAATTTGAGCTGTAGAGAGTTTTTTACCTTTTATCTTCTGTATATCTATCAAATGCCTGCTGAGCAGAAATGGAAAATTCCTAGAGAAAGGGAATTTCTGTTCCTTCTGCTTTGTGACAGTGGGATTTCAAAACAAAGTCCTGGTTCTGTTAAATTCAGTCCAGCTTGACTGCAACACTAATTTCCAGCAAAAAAGTGACTCAAATGTTTATTTTTGCTTAAAGTCCCACTATGACATCCACCAAATTGAACTTAAACAAACTGATTTTAGAACTGTATTACTCTGTGCTCAGTAGTGGAATTTGCTTTAACATAAAATGTGTTGTGTCCTCTTGTGTCCTCTGAAAGCTTACTCTTATTTAATTATAATTCTATTAAAAAAAAAAAAAAAAAAAAAAAAAAAGTAGTAAGATTTATCATATTATCACCAGTTTCCACAGAAATATAATGAGACTTCATGAGTAACTGGCTTGTGACACTATTAATGGTCACACTGGTCACATGGGGATTGAGGAAAGCAGCAATTACCCATGACTTCAGTACAGTAAAGCACTTAGGTAAATGAAAACTGCCACTATCATCAACAGACCTGTAGATATTGCTAAAGAAAGCATTTGTTTACATACTCATAGATCATAGTCCAAGATTTTATTCACTTATAATGGAGATAAAGATTGTATGGACATTTCAAATTTTCTTAATTTCAGATATTACCATACAAATGACTTGTGTTTCAGCCTAAGGAAGTGAAGTCACTAACACGAGTGATAAGGCTGACTGGAGGCTATGAGACTAAGCACAGTCTGCCCTCTTTTAAAGGTTATTCTGTCTCCAGCATAAGTATGGGATGTTGGTACTCAGAATGTTAAGTTAAATTGTTGCTTCCTGCAATTGCCTGTGAGCTATCAGCATAGACATTGTTTTTGTGCATGCACGCTTGTATTTTTATCGTAAACATTGGAATATGTAAATTCATAAATTTATCCAGTTTTAAGGGGAAAAAAAAAGTTATGTTCTTTGGGGAGGGGAGAGGCATCTGAAAATGAAATTAATTTAGTTGCTGGAACAGTAATTAAATTATGCTTTTCTACTGGCTAATATAATGAACAGCTGTTTCCTATGAAGGGAAGGGTAGATCCCCTTTTTACCATGGAAACTTCAGATTAATTAGAACAATTAATCTATAAGGTAATAGTATCTTTTGGAATTTTCCACATCTCTACAAGTTTTCAAGTCAGCTTTCCTGCTCTCAAACATGTGCTCTTGTTTCCGTGTCATTAGTTTCAAAGTGAAAGCTGAGTGAATTGTTATTGCTCACTCTGCAAATAGAAAGGTGAAAAAAAGAATAAGTTGAGTAAATCATATTAACAGAAATGGTCTTGCATAAAATGAAAACAGCTTATAATCAGAATAATATTGTAGTCAGACTGCTGATTTGAAGTTACAAAAGCTGTAGCAGTTTAATACCTTTAGAAACGAGTTGACATTTCCTTTCATTTGAAAACCCCAGCCAAGTCCTTGTGAAAAGCAAAGTCTCACCACCCTTTGAGCTGTCTAAATAGCCTTTAAGTCTTGCATCTACCTTATATTTATTTTTTTCTTTAGAAATAGGCTATTTTCAATAAATCTCCTTTCAGAGTTATGAAAGACTAACACTTTTTTTTTTTTTTTTTTTTTTTCTTAATTGCTCCAGTCCAGCTGGTTGCTTTTGTTGCTGTGATACAGTATATTTTTTATTACATATTAATATTAAATTTGCTTTCTTGTATTTTGTCACTCTAAACTTCTACCACCAGTTTGGTTAGGAAGTTTTCTGTGTGTCCATTTCTGAAGGAATATGTCAAACTGAGAGGATTACTTCTAGAAAAGCAGGGAAAACTATACCATCTTCCTCAAGACTGAAGGCCTTCCTGACAGGTAGTAGTAGCTTCAGTCAAGTAGTGGTAGAGCTCAGCGTAGTTTCTGCTGGAAAAAAAAAAAAAAAAAAAAAAAAAAAAGGCTGTAAATGCCACTATAAGATCTAATGGTCCTTTCTAGCCTTGAAAAGTTACAGAGTCATTCACATGTGAGCGTGAATTTTAATTGGCACTTGCATGATCAGAAGGTGCAACTTTTATCAGAATCTGAATAAGATCCTGTGTTCATAAACCCCCAAACCTTGAAAAACTTGTGAAAGATCATGCATCAATAGCAGCCACATAATCTCCTTAGTTATTTTAAATATCAAATGTTTTAATTTACATTAATGCTATTGAGACTAAAGTTAAACATATTTAATTTTCCAATGTAACAGGTATCATTTCAACATGCTAGAATGGGCCTGAGCTGCCCCCAGCTGTCTTTGATCACAAAGGACCTAAAGAGGCCTTCTTTAAGCTTCAGACCATAGAGAGGCAACAAGTATTATCATAATCCCTTCCCTGCAGTTTTCTCCTTTTCCCTCAGGGTATGAGGATATGAGTGAGAAGAAGGGAACTGCACAGTGCTCACATAATGTGACCAAATGCCCAAAGGTCACTCATTTCAGTGTTTAATGAGAAAATCATAGTTCCGTAGTCTCCCTGTAGATCAATATTTGCAACCTCTGTAGATTATGAGTTTGTAGATTATGAGCTTGAACAGTGAGATTGGTTCCATTGCATGGGCAGGTCTCACAGGCTCTTTTGGAGCTACAGACTGTCCAGGAGAAATATGGAGAAGGAAAGAAGGCAAGTCTTCAGTGGAAAGCAGCTGCACATCTACCTGTATTTTACAGAAGATTACATTGCCAGAGGATGGGAATTTTTTCACCTTGTTTTTCTGAGTTAAGCAGAACCACCCATCCTCCCCTCCCACCCTAAAATAAAAAGTAAAAAGTTGTCAAAACTTCAGTTTGCTTTATAATAGCAGAGAGGTATGATCTGCAATTTGACTCCCAAGTGCTGTGCTTGGCCCTCAAAGACATGATAAATTTTGAGAAGTGTACTGAAATATCCATTTATATCAGGGTTTGTACTTTTTTATGTTTGGTTCACAGAGAAAGTTCACTACTTGCATCATCCTCCAGACAAGAAAAAACCAACTGGAAAGGGGACAGAAGGTGCTCCTTGTTTCAAGGGATTTTCTATTTTCCTTCCTTCTTCTTTTCTTTCTATTCTGCTTTATTGTTACTGTTCCCCGTAATGGAACTTCCTTATGGTCAATCTATTGTTACTTAGGATTATGATAGTGAATATCAGGCTGAGTCATGCAATATTTGCCAACTCCACACCTTTCAGTATTCTGTTTCTTGAGAGTGGAAGTAAAACAGCTGTTTGTGATTACAACTGCTTTCTTAAAAAAAAAAAAAAAAAAAAAAAAAGCAGCTTCATTTTTAAAAGAAATTGAGTAAGAAAAGAAGAAAAGAAGCTCTAAAGAGAATTTAATACATATTCTTAAGGTTTTCATAAGTCTACAAAGAAATTGAAACTGTCCAGGTCCAGCAGCGTTCACAAGCAATGCCTTAGTAACACAAGAATTTCAAGTATTTAAATCTAAGGAAAAGAAACAGAAGCAATTAAACAAAGAAGCATATTCTTAATTTCACTGAAGATGAAACAGAATAAGAACCAATAAGAAAAAATTTTTGCCTAAAATTTCTAATTGATTAATGAGAATCTATCTTTCACTGAAGACAAATAGAAGCTTAAGCCTGGTGTGTGTGAATCATATCTAATGTGAGTTATTATGCACTATTATATACTAACCTTAATTGTCTTTTCAGGAATATTTTTATTTTAAATTACTTTGCATTTTTCCTTAACAATTTCTAACAGCTACGTAAAACATCTGCACTGCAAACACTCAAAGGAGCATCCTGAGATGGCTGCACATGTGGTGACTTTTGTGATTTTTAATTTCTCCACTTGACTGTCAATAAGGAATGATTAGAAACAAAATATGTAATATTTCTGACATTGAATGATTGCTACAGAGCTGCTACTGGACAAACTAACACTCTATCTCGTTGCGCAGGCATGTGATGTTTACTTTTGCCACCTTAGTCTACTAAGCGAATGCTGATAATATCTAAATCAAAAACAGATATTATTTTTATTCCAGATTTGACCTTGCAGTCATTGCTTAATATTTTCACCATTCCTGACAGATTATAGGTATGTGCCAGGGATGCAGCTTCTGGGGCCTTTCTGTGTCTTGTTATTTTAGGTGAGGTTTGTCAGCACTCTTTCTTACTCTCCTGTTTGCTGGGAGCAGCAGGAATAACTATATAAAAAATAAAATATAAAAAAATAACCCTCTTCAAAAGAGACAAATGAAAGGAAAAATACTGACCTACTGCATCAATCTGCAACTCTGCTATGTTGAGACTGAAAAATCTGAGACAAATTCTTTCAAAATGTGTAGGTTCATACTATAAGTGTTGCTATTTTTATAAAAATAATTGCAATAATAACTAATGATTTTTCCAAAATATCATATAGGCCCATCTTGACTGACTTTTCACACTACACAGCTGTAGATTTCACATGATAATTCCCACCTTGAAAGAAATAGCTTGTAACCGAGCTATAGCTTCCAATTGAAATAAAACATACCTTTCAGAAAAAAATACGCAGGCTTCTTTAGGTATTAGGAATTTTACCATGAGCCTCAGGAATCTCTCCCTGCTGTTAACTTACTGAAACAACTGCACTGCACTTTCAGTTGTAATATTTTTTAAATTCCCAGTCCAGTGAATGTTGCCATGTTATTTAAACAGAGATCAGAGATGAGAGATTTCCTTCTCTAAGTACTAAGTATGGAATTCACCCACTCTCCCCCAAACTTTATTCTCTAAAAGTTGGTCTTCTAATATAAATCACTTGTATAGGCTCCTTTTCTAGGTTGTGAAAGGACATACAACATTCACTTGGTCAGTCTTAGACACCTAAACTAGGAGTGGAGAAAGAGGCTGTTGCAGGAGTGTTTCCCACTTTAGGCAATTGAACTGGAGGCCTACTTTTTAGGCTGATAAAATTACATTTGGTGAACAACCAAAGTGGTCATGGGTCATAGTGATGTCCTGTACTCTCAGCTGTACTCTCAGAATTTTCTCTTTCTCTCACTGTATATCCATTTCCTAAATCGTAGTTAATTCTCATAGTCAGTGGGTTGCCTCTTAACCATTTTTTGCCCTTGATGCCCACTACTGCACTGGAACAGGTTGCCCAGAGATGTTGTGAATGCCCCGCCTCTGGAGTTGTTCAAGACCAGGCTAGATGAGGCCCTGAACAACCTGTTTTAGTGGGTTACATCCCTGTCTATGGCAGAGGGGATGGAACTAGATTATCTTTGAGGTCCATTCCATCCCAGGCCACTCTATGATTCTATGAAAAACTTCTTAAGCAACTGTAATTTTCTTTCCTACAGTAAAAATCTTCTATGACATGGCTACTCTGTTGACATATTTGGTTGAAACTGGCCAATGGGTTAGTAGTTCTTGTTTAGGAACACAGGAGTACAGACATGCACACATGTCCACCAGACCCACACCCCTGCACATACAAGCCACATAAGCTTGATTTCCCAACTTAACAGTTTTAAATGAAATTTGCAAAAAAAAAACAAGTCTATGTTCCTGCCTTCACTCGGCAGATGAGAAATGTCAAATGACTGACAGGGAATGGGAAAGCTCTGTATTTTCCCTTCCCTTCCCTTCCCTTCCCTTCCCTTCCCTTCCCTTCCCTTCCCTTCCCTTCCCTTCCCTTCCCTTCCCTTCCCTTCCCTTCCCTTCCCTTCCCTTCCCTTCCCTTCCCTTCCCTTCCCTTCCCTTCCCTTCCCTTCCCTTCCCTTCCCTTCCCTTCCCTTCCCTCTTCCCTTATTTTCTCTTCCCTTCCCTCGTTCTTTCCCTTATCTTCCCTTCCCTTCCCTCTTTCAGTTAGAATACTCTGTCAAGAACAGGAAACTAAATTCAGTGTTTGGCCTTACATATATAGCACCAAAATAGCTTTGTGCAATACCTTAAGTCAGATCTTACCAGCTAAGCAATACTTGGAGGACTTCTCAGGATGTGGTAGGAAATGAAGGGGTGACAACACAGTGGCATCTTGTTTCATTCAGCACCAAAATATGTGCCTTTGCTTACTGAATATACTCTGATGCTCTCAAAAGCTCGAGGTTGTTAAAATACCATAGTTCTTTATGTATGAACAATCTTTTAAGACCCAAGGATAAAATTTTACCTTAGGTAATTAAAATTAATATTCCTATAGAAATTCTGTCTAATGAGAGATTCTTAAATATTCTCTCTTAAACCTTTGTATATTGCTAGATGTTGATAAAAGTTGCTAGGTTCCTTCTCTGCAAGCAGCTACATTTCAGTGGTGATGTATCATATGTGTGAGGGTAAGTAAAACATTTGGGAATTCTTCTGTATTACTTGCTAGGTCTTTGTTGTAGCAACATTGGTTTGCAGCAGCAGTGACACTGCTGGGGTTCATTACTGTAAGAACACACAGACATAAGAATGGAAAGCAGAATTTCATGACAAGAGAATTAAAATAAAAGTAATAGTACAATGATTGGAGACAAATTACCTTTATTTATTTTTTTTTCCAGACTTTTTTCTCTTTACTGTGTTCTATTAAATGATTCTGTTTTATTTGCTTTATTTAATCGGTGTATAAAGGTTGGTTATTTATATACAACTATGCATACAGGTACTTAATTGTATATAAGAATATACAGAATATACATTACTATAGTATGGGTGTGTAATTGTACTATGCGTATTAGTACCATATGAAATTCTAACAAAGAATCTAGATGCATTTAAGGTACTGTGATTTAGAAAAGAAAAACATATGAAATATCTACAGTAGAGCAAGTAATGTAAACAAATTACTGTGAATATTCATTATAATTCTGGAAGAGTTTTTTTGTTGCCAGTTTGCACCATTTTTATACATTTTTTTCCAACAGTTGTGTTCTACTAAGAAAAAAAAAGCTATGGAAGATGAATTTTATGGATTTATATTTGGAATCTTTACACTGGTGTAAATGTTTTAACATTTAATACTGTACCCTGCAAGAAATTCCAGTGACTGCTTTGGGGATATTCATGATCGGAGATGTAAAATACCATGGTTGTCAAAATACGCCTCCAATTTGGCATGCTCAATAAATAAGGAGAAAGAATTATAAATCTCTTACATTTTGCAAGTATTCAGAAAGAAATGTGAAAGACAAGTCTGTTCAAATCCCAGTTTTGTAGATGACTAACTACATTTACTTCTACCCACATCAATAAATCCTTTGCAGGGAAAGTAAATGTTTCACAAATTGGATAAAACACTGGTTAATAAGTTATTTGAGAATCAATGTGTATTTATTCAAGTTCCTTCTGTTAACACGCATTGTGAATTATTTCCATTTTTAACTCTGTGTTTCTCTGCAAGTTTGTCATTGGGTATTCCAAAAACACAGTGGAAAAATGTTCTAGCTAAAGAACAAAAAAGACTAGAAAAAGAGAAATGTAATCGATTTTGAAAGCTCATTTGAAATTTGTGAGGGATTTGAATTTGAATATTTGAATTTGCCAGTCTACAAAGGAAGAAAGTAGGAGTCTGCAAGTGAAGAAATTTCCCATGGTTCTTCCCTTATAACAAGCCACAAAGGAAGGAACTCTGTACTCAAACAGGTTCTGTAGAGCTGTTCAGTCTTTGCCTACATCATGACTACTGTCAGGATGATGATGTAGCTTGGGAAAAATTTCTGGGCACTTACTTGCCTTCTTCTTACGTCTGTTCACACTCTACAGCATCAGGGCTGTAGATTCTCTCCATCAAACTGCAACTTCAAGAAAACAGAAATGTTTTGTTAATTTACATGTCCAAATAAATTGTTAGATCTCCTATCACTATACTTCCCAATAAAGTGTCCCTTCTCAGCTTTCCTTTAGGTTCCCATTAAGTACTGGAAAGCCACTATAAGGTCTCCCTAGAGCTTTGTCTTCTCTAGGCTAATTAACTACAATTCTCTCAGCCTCTCTTCATAGGAGAGGTGTTCCAGTTCTCT
This sequence comes from Aythya marila, assembly GCF_965140915.1. NCBI lineage: Eukaryota > Metazoa > Chordata > Aves > Anseriformes > Anatidae > Aythya > Aythya marila. The sequence goes on from NC_139043.1 coordinate 129,590,288, forward strand.
GATCATCTTCATAGCCCTCCTCATATTGTTTTTCAACCAGCAATACCCCATGTCCTTCTCCGTAGTGCTGATCTCAATCCACTCATCGCTGAGACATGTTTAGGATTGTCCTGATCCAAGTGCAGGACCTAGTACTTGGCATTCTAAAACTTAATGAAGTTTACATGGGCCCACCTCTCAAGCCTGCCAAGGTAGGGATGACATCCCTTCCCTCCAGTGTGTGACTGCAAAACACAGCTTAGTGTCATCAGCAAACTTGCTGAGGGTGTACTCAATCTCACTGTCCATGTCACTGACAAAGATGTTAAACAGAGCTGGTCCCAACACAGACCCCTGAAGGAAACCATTCGTCACTGGTCTCCACCTGGACATTGAGCCATTGATGGCATCTCTTTGAGCCATCCAGCCAATTCCTTACCCACCAAGTGGTCCATCTCTCAAATCCATGTCTCTCCACTTTAGAGACAAGAATGTTGAGCAGGCAGTATTAAATGCTTTACACAAGTCCAGGTAGATGATGTCACTTGATCTTCCATTATGTACCCTGTTGTAGAAGGCCACCAAATATCAGGCAAAATATGCCCTTGTGAAGTGATGTTGGCTGTCACCAATCACCTCCTTATTTTTCACATAATTTCCAGGAGACTCTGCTCCATGATCTTGCTGGGCACTGCAGTGAGACTGACAGGCTCGTAGTTTCCAGTTTCTGGAATAGCACAAGTGTCACTCCAGAAAAACAAACAAACAAACAAACAAACAAAAAAACCTGTCAGATAGACAGCCTATGGTCCTAGTGGTAAAGATTAAAAATAAATAAATAAATAAATAAATACATACATAAATAAATAGAAATAAAAACAGGCAATGCTAGTAGACAGCCAGCATAAGTAGCAGGGCTGAACGGAAGGACCTGTGCCAGCATGATGATCACATTGATGATCACATTTTTACTATGAAATAATATGAAAAGGTTCCTGAGGCTGGTTTAACTTCTAAGAGATAAACTAACCTAGGAGAATGTGCAAAGAAATTGTTATAACTCTTGACTTAGGAAATAACTTTTTTTTTTTTCCCCCCAAGAAATTAGGAGGTAACCATCATATTTTTGAATTTGGAACAAATCTGATTTCAACGATCTGATAGATGGACAGCTAGTGAAATTCTTGCTTTACGTAACTTTTTGATTCAAAGGAAACCACTAGCAGCCTGAGGTGTGAATGTGTGTTTTCAACTCAAATAAATGGATTAATTTACAGTGATTGAGCTGAGAGGAAATGAAGACATGATTATGAGGTTTAACGTGGCATTGGCAAAGATAAAACACAATACAGGTGGCATCTCATAGATGACATACCGAAGGATTGCTGATATGGAATATATGTACAACTAATGAGAACTGAATTTAATGATAGAGACATATTATTTTCCATATCCTTGAACTTTATTTTCTTAACAATCTAAATATGGCAGTTTGTACAGCACTTACAAATACCTGTTGTGTTTCTTAATGCTTCACATATTAAAATGTTTATAACTTTGCATTTTTGCATAATTACATCTGTCTCATTGGAAAAATTTCTGGACTACCAACTGTTGTCACAATCAATGACAGCAACCTAATTAGGCTCCACTGGTTGCTAAAGTTAGTGAAAGCTTCCAGTAAATCAGTAAGTATTATCAGTGTTGTTTTTTGTTGTTGTTGTTTCTGTTTTGATTTGTTTTTGTTAAAGAAAAGATTTATTTATTTTTTTATTTTATTTTTTTTTTTTGTAAGGAAAGATGAATTCTTATTTACAGGGAAAAAAAAAGCACGCAAAAACAGCATTATAGAAAAATGTATTGTTGGTAGTACTGGAGATTTTAGAGTATTGCATTCAAAATGTTTTTTGTTTGTTTGTTTGTTTGTTTGTTTTTCATTAAAGTGATTTATACCTCTTCCTAAACCTCATTTTTATAGAGGACTTCAAAAGAAGGTTTCAACAAGCTGAGTAGTAAGATCAGCATTGTATCATATGATGTGTGGAAAGAAAATCACGAGCTTGAAAAAGGGAAATATGAAGCTGATGTACAATCAACCATTTCCTCTTTTATATTTTGTGTGTAGATATAAAAAAATGACTGACTGTAAATTCTGACTTTTTGTGGTTTATGAGAGGTAACAAGGAGCGTGGAATAGACTTGCTACGACATCTTCAGAAGATAACCATCACCTATGACCACAACAGACACTTCCTGACCAAACCAAATGAGGGTAGGTTGTCCCTCCCAGTCATCTAATCTATTTTTGTCCTGTGCCCAGCAATGCTAAACACTGTGAAAAGCTGCTGTTTGTTTGCTGTCCTTACGGAAAATTGTGAATATTGTAGTTGAATCGCAGACATCTGTGTTGCACCAGTCATGACATTAATTTACAAAGACAGACAATACTGAAGTCTATCATTGTAACTACAGATCGTATGTATCTGGAGACTAAGAAAACTTGTTCACAAGATGGACAGAAGCAGCTTTCCATTTCCACCAGTGTGGCGTGACTCAGTCCTGAGTAGATAGGATTTTTGTTTCACATCAGTGAAACAGAACATCAAGTTCTGCATCTCTTTCTGCATTTGAAGCCAGTAACTATGGTCAAAAGTCAGCATATTTCCCAGAGATTTCAGAAGCAAAGAGAAAAGCAGCTGAACTTACAGGTGTCATTCTCCCAATTCAGGGTTAAACAACACAGTCAAAAAGAGACAACTACATTGCCCATTTCATATTCTGTACAGAGTGGATCTTCTGTCTCCTGAACAAACTGAGCACTATATTTAAATTAAAATGAAAAATATTTCTATCTACGGTTGCCCATTTATCAGTATAATGCTGATATCATCTTTGTCATGCTGAGAAATAGAGATGAAAAGTTAAAAAACATCATTGCATTTTAAGTCTGCCATTCCTAGGATTATTCTCTGACTGCAGGGTAAACACAAAGCAATGAATAGACAAGAAGCACTCACAGCAAAAGAGAATTTGCAAATCTTCAAATGATGTTGAATTTGAGTGGGCAGACCATGACAAAGTATTCACATTTCTTCATCAAATCTAACTAGTTTGCCACTACATACTGCACAGTAGCCCAAATGAGATGCTAGGAAGCAAAAAGACAACTCCTTTTGTAGATATTGGACAGGACAGGATTTGCTAGTTCAAAATTCTTTTAATTTAATTAGAGAAGTACAATGCATTTGAGATGTAAATACTAACATTAACTAAACTATTTAGTACTTTAAAATGTTAAATTAAGTACTTCAGTGTTTGTCATCCAGCCCAGTCCCTGATGTAGGTATACCAGACACGTTTACCCCCTATACTTCTGCATTCAGTCACTAAAACATGACATTTTTCTGGGGAGGCTAACTAAAAGGTCAGTGAAACACAAAGAATGTTGCCTGCCTATTGGCATTTTATTCTCTTGGGAAATGTTTTGGGTTAGAACTTCTTCCATGGGATTTTCACCACAGCTAGATTGTTTTCCGTTTTTGCACGGTTATTGGTATGTGTCCTTTGCTGTGCTTTCTTCAGTTACATCAGATGACTTAAGCATTGTTGCACCAGAATGTCTGACATATGAATTTGGCCTTAAACAAAAATCTAGTAATGAAACATTTATTACATGTCCTTTTACTATAAAAATAAACATGTGCAAAGAACTCCAAAAATGTTTGCATTGACTAGGCAAAAATCTGTGGCTTGATGAGGACAACAGAGATACTTGGGAGTACATAGTTAAGAGAACCTTCTTTATAATGGTATGAATTGTAAAAAATCTTAATTTTTGGAAGTCCAATAGAAGATCTATTTTTATCATCTTAGACACAAAGCTTTATTTAACTTTATGTTTAATGGAAGGTTTCCATTTCAAAGCTGTCTTTTAGGTATATCTTCATTTTGAATGGCAGTGATAAACACGAATTTAAAATACTCTACATTCTAGTTAAACAAAACAAAACACAATAAAATAGTTAGTTTTCAAGATGTACCTATAATTAAGGCTAATCTTACTTTCTGGTCTCTATATTGCTATAACTGGATCTTCAGTCCCACACCCCTGTTAACAGTTCTTGCCTACCATTTGTTCTGCCAACAGCTTTGTTTTGTTTTGTTTTTTAAATTACAGGACTGTCATGTTTATAGTTGCTCATGAATAAAGACCAATGTCTGCCTAGGAAAGATATATCTGGCTAGAGAATTGGCTAGGGCTTGGTGTGCTTCCTTTATGTTGTTGGCTCAGATTTACTTTCTCCTTTATCCTCAGGACACTCCCATGACAAGGCAAAGAGAAGGGAATGTATTTACAGTTATTTCACTGCTCTGAAGGCAGTTTACGAAGATACTACCATTAATTAAAAATAAATGAAAATGTACTGTCGTTTCTCAAAGCACGCAACAAAAACATCACAACACATGTATTTAAAACATCACAACACTTGGATTTTTTACAGCAATAGTATTAGTACTACATGCAGATGCAGGATATCAAAATTTAATTTCTCTCCAATTTTTTTTTCTTTTTTTTTTTTTTTTCCTACTGTCATATTAGAGTCCAGAGGAAGGCCACAAAGATGATCAGAGGGCTGGAGCACCTCTGATGTACCTCCTATGACGACAGGCTGAGTGCAGCCTGGAGAAGAGAAGGCTCTGAGGAGACCTTACAGACCCTTCTAGTACCTAAAGGGGGCCTACAGGAAAGCTGGGAAGGGACTCTTTGTCAGGGGGTGTAGTGAAAGGATAAGGGGGAATGGCTTTAGACTAAAATAGGGAGAGTTAGATTAGATATAAGGAAGAAATCCTTCACTCACAGACAGTGCACAGGTTGCCCAGAGAAACTGTGGATGCCTCATCCTCGTCTGGTGGGAGGTGTCCTTGACCATGGCAGGCAGGTTGGAATTAGATGATCTTTAAGGTCCCTTTGAAACTCTCCTTATAAAGATCTAAAAGCACCCTCTGACTTCAATGGAATTTTAGTTTGGTTTCAGTGGAATTTGGTTTGGGCTGGAAGGGACCTTAAAGACCCTTCTACTAGAGCAAGTTGCTTTTAGTAAAGAATTTCTTCCTAATATTTAATTTAAATCTACCCTCTGTTCGTTCCTAGTTCCTGATCTACATAGAATGCACAAACTTATGGCGGCATGGTGCCAAGCAGGTTTCTGTAATCACCTATCCTTATGTGACTTCTGTATGGGTGTATATTTGAGCCTGAGAAATATAAACTCTGTCACAGTAATGATTAAATAGAGGAAGCATTCTCTGGTAAATGTGCTCCTCAGATGAACAAAGAATAACTCACATTATATGCATTGACTTAGATGCTGGAAAATTCTGCTAATTGGCTGCTGGCAAAAAAAATTTGCACTAAATTTTGTAAACTATTAGAATGTTGTATCTTTTTTGTTGTTGTTGTTGTTTGTTTGTTTGTTTTGTTTTGTTTTGTTTGTTTGTTTATTTTTTCCACTAAAGCTCTTGGTTCATTTTTTCTTTTCCCTCTTTCCTTTAAAATTCCAATATGCAGAGACTTGTGCTTGTAGTTTATTCCTTAGGCTATGATTTCACCCTGTTTCCATTAAAGAAGCTGCAGTCATTTTCCTTTATAGGTACCAGGGTGTATATTTTCAACTGAAACACATTTTATTTTGAGATGTGCGACAGGTCACTCACAGTATGAACACAGGGTAGTTTTACCAGGTGAAAAAAAAAAAAAAACAAAAAACTTTTTTTTTTGACATTTAGAGATGTCTGTTCCATTGTGGACTGTGGTGGAAATGTGGCTGTTACAGTGATTTCAGACTTTTTCAGGTCAGGAAAGTTAGTTTACAACTCAAATCTGAAGTAGTGAAATAAGTGTTTACAAATTCCCTTTTTGGTGAAGTTAGATTTGAAGAGAAGATGGTGAATGTACCCTGAATGTGTGTTGCTAAACATGTTCCAGCTTTGGTGCTCACTTGTAATGTCCATGAAGCAAGGGCAGTTACAGAAACTGTCTAGGGGCAGAATTTAACTTTAAATCGTCTTCTGTGTAAGGGTTTTGCTGAACTGAAGCCAGGAGGATTAACTGGAATATATTAATAAACAGCATTTTTTCTTTTGTAGATATTAAAATAAATTTCTCTTTATCAGTTCTATATAACTTCATGAGGCATTTGTCGTCAAATAGGTCATTGGGAGAGGACAGCACTGAATTCTGGTCTGTAAATTACATTTATTAACACACTAATAAGGGAAAACACAAACAACTGAATTTCTTCAGGCTTTTAGTGGTTACTTTTAATGGCACAGAGATGATGTTTCTTTCAGAAAGCCACACAAGTTTTTCATGTACTGACCTACCTATGGTACAAAGCCAAGTGATAGCTTTATATCATTACATCTTCCACTTGCAAAACCTAATGATAAAGTAGTCCAAAAGCAATTTACATACAGTGGACTTGTATCTATAGGAATAAAATGCTGTTCCATGGAAAAACCTGGTTGACTCCAATGTTTTCAAACATCCTGTTTTCTGACATATTTCATGAGAAGGTGTACAATAACCCTGGTATCCTGTAATACTCCTGATTCAGCTGTGTGTGGTTTTGGTCAAAAAAGGAAAATGTTAGCTTTCTGATTGCCACAGTTTCTACAAACAATAGACAGTGTCTGGGAATCTCTGCTAAACGATTGTCTTTGCTCTATATAAAAACTGATCTGAATTGTTCACTTATATGGTGGCACATCTTAGACTAGATCTGAGTCCAACCTGACATGCAAAAACAGGCAAGAGTTTTGAAAGAATGTAGTTTTAATGATGAATATCCAGAAGTTGAATTCATGCCTTTCTGCTTTACTTACAATTTCCAGGATAAAAGAGAACAGCTGAAGCTCTAATCACTCCAGATACTGATCATTCTCCAGGGGGTCACACACATTCTCCTTGGAGGCCAGTTACTGAATTAGCAATTTTGATTTTTGATTACTCCATTTGGGAGCCTGTAGGAGTTGACTATTCTCTTAGGAAGAAGTCAAAACTTTGATTTTCTCTCTGAGTCTGATAAACTGTGTTGTCTTCTTAATTGACTTTCAGTGATATTAACATTTATTTATGCCTCAAGTCTGATAAACACAAAATTTTAACACATCTTAGACTTCCCTCAATTAAGGCAGCAGATGGTAATAAATACAATAAATTGGTTCTATAACCTTGAGTTTTTATCATGTCTTCATTTGCATTTTATCATGTCTTCATAAACACATAAGTAAACTCACATACAACCAATTTTTAGCAGAAAAGGTGTATTGCAACCATGTAAATATGGTTATTTAGCCCTAGCCTCATTTTATAATTTTAAAACATGTATATATATCTTTTTTTTTCCCAGTTAGAGACAAAATTATTCTAACAAATCAAACCAGATTGTAGTCTTTGTATATTGAAAAAGAGGCAATGATATTGGAGAACATTTTGTACAGCCAAAAGTATCCAAAGTGTCACAGAAATTTAAGATGAGGCTATGCTACAGAGAGAGCTTTGGATCAGTGAAGGAGTGCAGAAGCTGCCTTCCAGTAACACCATCCCTTGGGGCACCTTGCACATTCAGAGCATTGGCAAGGACATTAATGCTGGTTTCCCAGTTGCCATGATTTATGTGCATCTTTGTCTTCATTGCCCTTCTCTGTTAGGTTCCAGAGAGACCAGCGCTGCAGCCCGTAATGTACTGATGACAGAGGCTAAAGGCACAGCAGTTCTCTGCAGTTCTTTCCTGTAAGAAATGTGATGGATGTCATGTTAAGTTTTCAGCCAGTGAGAAGGGAGTTATCCTTGTTTGTAGAAATCACCAGCGGTAAGGAAAAATAAACAGTCCACCCTTACATACAGAAAAATATGGGATTTAGCACCAGCTGAAATGTAAGAATATGGAAGGTGGTGCCATGATTTCCACTAGCAGAGACTGAAGTTGGGAGTTATAAGATTCACTGCATGTATTGGTGCAGGGCATGCACTTGATGACCTGCAAGGCTGAAAAGCTCACTGGCAAACTCAGTGCACTCAGTGAGAGAGACCACAGCAGACAGGTGATCTCCTTGCAGCTTGTCCTAGATCAGCATGGCTTGCTTCTTATCTATGTCCTCTTCCTCCCATACTCTGCCTTTGCTGTCCCTGTTCCTATTTTGTATTTGTAGTATTAAGAATAAACATTACCATCACCATCATTTCTCTATTTCTTTTCTACTTTCTACTATTCTTCAATTTACTTTGTACTTTTAGAATTTCTACTCTCATTTTTCAGTTGTTCTTCATGCATGTCAAACCAAAACAGTGCAGAGATTCTGACAGAATTGGTGGCAGAATTTAACTGAATGCTTTATGAAGAGAGAAGAGATTTGTCCATGAGAGAAGGGTTTGTCCATGGCCACTTTATTTTGCAGCCTTGTAAACATCGCTTGCTTTATAGCTTTTCAGATGACTTACTGTGATGTATGTGTGTGAGGATCATAGGGTTGTTCTAATACAATATCCACAAGTCCAGTGGTATGCCTGTATGTTTACAGGAGGTCTGAGTAAAGGCCAGCAATGAAGAAAGTGGGAAGGCAATAAAGAGCAATAAATAACTGGAGTTGCTTTCAGACAGGGTTCTGTGGGTGAGGTTTTTGTGCCAAATACCAAGAGCAACTGTGCTGTCCTTGTTACAAACTATAGCCTTATTTTCACCTAAAAATTAAATTAATCTTTAATGTGGAAGGGAAAAAAAAAAAAGAGAGAGAGAGAGAGAGAAAGTATTCAACTTGTTACTTCGTTGGCATTCAACTTGAGATTAAGATGTTTAGTTGTATGTGTCTGCACACGAACCTAATGCGTGGAGTATCTGAGCTCCTGCTTGTAGTCACTAGAACTTCAACATTGCCTATACAGCCAATCATGTCTATGCTATTAACAGCCCAAACAAACATAACCAGTGGAGTACAGAAAGCAATCCAGAAAACATACAAATGTAGGCACCTGGTTGCTGGTTGACTGAGCCATGAAGTATTGTATTGAATGTGTTGTCTTTAACTCTAATGAAAACATAAATGCCTACCAGACCTTATAAATATCAACATATAGGTGTTTTAGTCTCAAATGGAACCTCTTGTTCTTTAATTCTCAGTCTACATGACAGAAGAAACTCAAAATTAATTAAATAAATAAATAAATACCATTTTCCCTCTAAACAAAATTACAATGAGAAATCAGAGCATAACAAGTAAAATCAATGACCTTCTAAAAAGTATAAGGATCCAAAGTAACATTGTTTAACGTCATTGGCACTGAAATAGTTCATTAATGCCAGGGTCTAACTGTGCATAGCTATTCATTTTTTATACACCTACATTGTTCTAAGACAATTTGCAAACAGTATGACAGAATGGAGGATTACCTACTCTTGAAATGCTCTATTATTAATGAACTCACAGCAGCTCTATACTACATTTTAGCATAGTAGGAGAGGAATAACACATGGAAGTGAAACTGTAGGGTTTTTTGAGTATGCAGCATGTAATTACCCAGACTGGAAGGTGGCCAATGCACTACAGCTGACACTCTAACACTAACTTCGCAGAATTTGGTATCCAGCATATTTGCAAACTGTTTGCTGCAGTTCATTTTCCAAGGTTCAGCATTAGACAGGAATATATTCTCTATTATATTCTCATGGCAGCACATCCTCCTCCTGATTATAGTCTCACAATCTACTTTTGCTGCCTAGCTCTGATACCTTTAATTTTTCTCGATTAGGGAAATGGAAAAGAGAACAATAGCTTATTCCTTCCTTCCCAACAGCCAGGATACATTTAAGTGACATGCAGTGGAAAATTACTCCCTGGAGTCTTCTCTGAGGTCCAGACAACACACACACATCTTAGAATAGTAAAAGTCATACACATCAGGATGAGGATCATGCACATCATGAGCACTTCACAAACAAAGACACCCTCTAATGTGTTCTAGGGAGTATGAGATAGCTTTGAAGTCACAACCATTACAAAGGCTGCCAAACTTCTCTTATTTTCAATTATCTGGTAACCCACTGTCAAAAGCAATGTTCTCTCTTTCCTCATTCCTCAGACAATATCAAATGACTAAAGAGGGAAACTAAACGTGTTACTACATGGAATAATTGGGAGGGAAAGGTTATTTGGTTTAGGCTGAGGTGGGAGCAGGAGCCAGTTCACCTATGGGATTTGTTCGGGAATGATGAGAAATATGTGGGAGGTGAAGAGATTTGTCGAGATAAAGGTTGGTACCTGCAAGAAAGAGGCTACATGTAGTTGTTGGCAGAACTCATTTTACAGGAACAAAATCCGCTCTGAAGAGTGGTTTATGAACTTTGACCTGGGATCCAGGCAGGTAGGCCTTGTTCAATGGGTATAGATCTCATGCTTCCAGATATTGCACCGCCTTTTGTAACTGGAACCAAACAATGGATATTTTAATAATTGAAATATCTGTATTATGAGCTACAAATTTACTCAGCTTTGCATTTTCCCATGAAAGCAAGGCTTTGAGTCTTGATGATTACATTTTCCAGAAGGAAATTTCACACAGCTTTTAGTCTTATGTATGTGGGAGGGGGCGTGAGCTCACTGCTGGCTGGGTCTGAGCCAGAGAAACCAGCACATAAATAGAAAGCAAAATTTTGGAAAAGAAACATGTCTAACAATAGAGAGGAACATGGACCCCATTGTTCTTCCAAGCACATTTCTACAACAGGTAGAAGACAGTAATGCCTCATTTAAACCTGTGTAACAGACTGACTGCTTATTTTGCTGTTTGTATTTAGCTGGTTCTGATGGATGCTCTGTAATTTTATGTCAGTCAAGCATTTTTTTTTCCTTTGATAAAGCTGGCTATTCAGATAGTATTAGATAAGTGTTTTTTTTTGTTTGTTTGTTTTTGTGTGTGTGTGGTTTTTTTTGTTTTGTTTTTAGGATTTTTCCTAGGCATTTCATAAAACTGTGATTTTGACACTTTTTTCCATGCACTGTTGACTTTGTTGACAATTTTACTGAGCTCATTAAAATACTAGTATGATTTTGTATATCATAAATACTAGTCTGGTAGTGAGGAGGCTCATTAGAAAGCCCCAGAACTTTTTAGGGGCTAAATGTCCCAGAGCTACAGATGCTTATTTAATTAATGACTCCATCTCTGATCTCCCTTCTTAACGTATTTAAAGATGTCAGCCTTGACATTGATGCAATACACAACAGAGGTTTCTATCAGCATTACTTCTACTTTAGGAACATCTAAGTATTTAAAGTTCACCACTTCTACTGCCAAAGTGTTTCTGCATTACCTCCTTTTTCTATAGAGGAGGATTTTGTAGAAAAGCTTCAAATAAACGTTCCAGACATATTTTCTGTGAAAACAAGTGCTCAAATTTTCTGCATCTCCAATCTCTTTATCTTTCCTTGAAGTGTGCTTCATTCATCTCTACATTGTTTCTCTTTTAAACCAACTATTTGGAAAGCTGTAACAGAAAGAAGTGTTGGGTGACTTCTGCAGCAATTTGACCTAGATGGGTAGAGAACTCCACTCAAAGGCAGGACTGTGATAGCATAATATTAAACATATAAGTGAATATAGCTGCTTAGCATTAGCAGATGTAGTACTTTGTTAGTTCATCGATCCCTGCAATGTTAAAAGCAGAAATTATATATATATATATGTTTTTCTTTCTAAAATTCCATCTTACTCATAAGGCTTCTACTTTTAACTTCATGATTTTCTTTATAGTTAGACAGAGTATCTTCCTGACATCTGAAGTCTCTGTCAGGAACTAAGTTTTGAGGTGGACGTGTTCAAGTTTCTAAACTGTACAAAGGGTTAAGATCTGGCTATTTTTTTCTTGACTTTTCTGTCTGGTCCTACTCCCCAAAACCACTAATCTCTAACATCTACTCAAAATTTAATTGCATATTAATATATTATACATTATATAAAGTATTATACATTTATATCTAAATGGACAGTGTACAAATAACATTTGAGACATTATCTCAAATGCCCATGAGAGAATCATAAAATAAAACAGATGGCAAGGGCTAAATAAAATGAATGGCAATCCAAATGGTATTAAGTACCTTGCAAATAGAACAATAGTTTTGATTAACATCAGCAGGAATTACAGAGATAATAGGGAAGGTCTACAGAGCTCTAAAATGGTTTTTGGTGTTCCAGTCTGAAATAATCTACTGTGACAGAACCAGATCTCGCATCATTTAATCAGTACAGCTTTCTACACTGCCTTCAGTTTATGTGTTTTCCTATATGGGCAGTACAGATCATGTTGAAAAAAATAGAATATGAAAACTCAAAGCATTATCAAAATTAGTTTTCACTCTTACCTTTTTATTGGTTATAGCAGTGACAGATAAGAACAACAGCTTAACATGGGATATTTGTACTTGCTTGGCAACCAGCAGTTCTGGAGAGGGACTGCAGAGATAAAAGAATTTGGCAAACTAATTCAAATAAAATGTCTAAAATGGGGTTAAAATAGTGATAATACTCTGGACAATACAAAGCATACACACCCTGGTGTACTATATACTATTATTTCATACAGTACCATTTTTCTTCATGTAACCCAGCATCTCTCTATTAAAACTCCTCAAATTCAGTTTCTGATGGGCCTTTTAAATTTCCTATAAAGTGGGGTGACCTCCTTAGTAGGAAGAAACATATGGGCAGTGTGACATGGTTCCTCAGACGTCAGAGCATGCTCTGCTTACCAGGGTGTATCTCAGCTATGCTTGGATTTGAAGTGGAACAATTACAGACTGGGAACATATTGCAGAGGCACATTTACTAACTCAGTCATCAAAATTATGAGCAAAATATTTACACCTAAATTAAGGTCAGAAGTGTGAAACAAATGAACCCCTGCTGAAGTCATTTTCAAAAGTACAAAGATGACAGTATTTCAGTTCTCAAGGTCAAAATAAGGGCTTGTATCTGAAATGTTGTGTATTTCTCTTGTTTAACTCATAATAAAAATGAACTATAACCTCTCCCTTTTATGCTTTTCCCTCCTTCCCTTTACACAAGAGCAATGGGTATTATAAACCTAACAAAACTATGTAAAGAAAATACTGTAGGGTAAATTTTACCCTTTAGGCACAGCTAGGTGTTCAACTTGTTAGTTCTATAGTGAAATTCAGCAGAACAAACAATTTGTCTCAGAGGATTTAACTGAAAGGTCTGAGGAGGTCTGATCCAGCTCTCACAGAAATCAATGTGAACTTTTCCAGTGATGTCAGAGAAAGCTGGATCAGATCCAACAGTTAGGGAATTCTAAGTTAAAGCTCAGATTTATCTCATTTAGCCTTACATACTATTTCAGCTTCCTCTCCAATCAAGAACTGTAAACAAATACAAGTAAATGAAAAATTACAGAACAAAGCCTTGGTTAATACTGCCCAATCTATGTTTTCCCACAGCTATTCGTGTGTATCCTATTATCCGAAAAGAAATAAAATGAAACAAATAAATACAATTAGTTTGCAATACACACAGCTTTTCATTATAAATACAAGCCAGAGACTAATGAGGACAATACAGATAGGAGAAAATGCATCTGTGTTTTCTAATGCAGTTTTAATATACAAATAATTTCATTGCAAATAATTATTACTGTAAGCTTAAACCCAAATGGTATAAAGTACTGCTGAAATTCAGACACCGAGCTTTATGAATGTTGATTTTAATGGAATTAGCTGGAAATCAGTGCTTTCTAAAGATATTCATCTGGAAAAGCTCTTCAATTTGTTTTTAGCTATCTAATTTCAGTTACTCCAAATGAAGTAGAAAGCTGATGGTATATAAAAACCATATCAATAAAATTTCAAATGTTGCAGCATTAAGAACATGCATTAGTTCTGTAGTGTGCGTATGCAATTCCTCTCCCTTAACCATACAAACATTTTCCTTGACATTTTCAGTTCTAACACTATATATGATCTGTCCTTCAAATATCTTTTTAAAAGAAATATTAGTACTGGCATCCATTATGTTGTAGACGGACCTTGGCAGAATAAAAATATCTTGCTTAAAAAAGTACCTGCCGTGGAGCATTTAACAAAATGTCAAACCTTAAACTAGGTCAGCCTTGTAATTCTGAGCAGTCTTCTCATGACAAGAGCAACATAAACACACTAAGTGTTTTTCTATATGGTTACCACCCTCATGTTCGCCATATGTCTCTTAACCTGTTTTTATAATTTCTTTATTGCTCTTACTTGGTGTCCAACAATTTTATCCATGAACACAGAAAGAGCTCAGAGCTTGTATTTGTGTCCATTCTGGCCACGGCTAGTGGAGAGGCAGGAGGGCAGTTCTCTAGGTCACAGCTGGTAAATTTCAACCTTGTCCAAAAAGAAAAATCACTTGCATGCCTATAAACACTTCACCCCAAAACTCAAGAATCCTGACAGGTGTTTTTTGTTTACACTGAATGTTATAGACCTTGAAACAGCCCCAGAGGAATATGAGTCCATTAAGAGGTTTAGCATACTCTGATGATGAAGATGCTCGTTGGATGACAACAGCTAGGAGCTGGGTCAGTAGTTGAGCTCCGTGCAAGAAGAGAATGATAGAATGATAGAATCATAAAATCATTTAGGTTGGAAACACTTCTAAGATCACAAAGTCTGACTGTTAACATAGCACTGCCAAATCTACCACTAAACCATGTCCCTAAGCATCAAATCTACAAATCTTTTGAATACCTTCAGGGATGGTGACCCAACTACTTCCCTGGGCAGCCTGTTCCAATGCTTCACATCCCTTTCAGTGAAGAAATGTTTCCTAATACCGAATCAAACCTCCCCTAGAATAACTGGAGACCATTTCAAAAACATGGAGTTCCCAGCTCTGATCAGTTCCTCTGTCCCTAAGGACAGTGTCCCAGGGTTCTCATCCACTAGGTCTTTAAACAACTGGAATTTTGCTCTTCTATATTTCAGTGTCCTGACTTTGCTCTTTGCCAGGTCCATATTCCCCAACTGAAACAGGATGTGGTTGCTGTAGCCTAGATTACTTCCAATCGTAACCTGTTTAATGAGCATTATGTCCTGAGCATATTTTCATTTTCTATCAAGAATTTACGTTTTGTCTATGAAACAAAATACACCATCACAGCACACCTGTTAATGACTTCAATGAAAAAAATAAAATAAAATGGTAGTAAGCTTGAAAGTAAACACAGTTATTATTTAACAAGTAAGCTAACATGCTGTTCTCTTTAATACTTAGTTTAATTATGTCACTGGAATGCATGCATGACATTACCCATAACAATTAATGAAGTGATTTGTCCAAAGTCACCTGCTCCTATTACCAGTAATCTAATCAGGCTAAACTCTACATTTCAGGGAATAATCAGTAAAGAAGAAGGCAGGTAGTCATGAACTCTGCAACTTTACTTCTACACTCATTAATATTAGATTTTCAAATTAGCAGACCACCTGCCAGTACAAATTTAATCTAGATTAGGCATAAATACATAATCACATTTCTGTCAGACTAACCAGAGTACACAATATGATGTTGTGCCACCTTTTTGTTGGCTGCACATAAATAAATAATACTAATCAGGCATAAACTCTGAAAGAATTAAATTAAGCTTTTACTATTCTTATTCTTATTCTTATTCTTATTCTTATTCTTATTCTTATTCTTATTCTTATTCTTATTTATTCTTATTTATTATTATTATTAATTTTATATCATACTTGATCCACAACAATGAGTTTATTCCAGTTCCATTCTTTACCTGTGTGGCTATGCCATTTTTCACTCCATAGACCACCAAAGGGACTATTGCCCCAGGTGGCATGAAATTAAATTGGCTATGCTTGGTTAGTAAGTACCAGAGAAGGAATGGGGAGGGATGTTGTGGACCTCACTCACTTTATCATTATACACATGATGAAATGAGCAGAGCCACCAAAATAATTCAAGTAGAAACCCCAAACCTGTGTATTGAATTCTGCCTAGCAAGCCTAGCCAGAGCATTTCTCTGATGCATGGGTGGTAGCAAGGCAACAAAGCAGTGTGTGTAACAGCTTAGCTGACTGAGAGCATGATCACTATGTGGGATGTTTTCATTTCTGTGATGGCAAGTTGCTGTACATCATTTACAACAAAAAGACACCATAAGGAAATAGAACCAATGGTCAGGAAAACACATCCGAAGTATTGTGTGGAGAAGCTGGCTGCCCTCCCATGTAAATAGTTCTCACACAGGTATTCATTAAGTTCAAATACATGTCATTTGAAAGATTACTTATTTCAATGGGGACTCAGCAGTTTTACACGTAAGCAGAGTGTACAATTTCATATTCAGTAACAGCACAGATTGGGCAGGCATATGTAGTTAAACTTCGAATTGTAGATTTACATTTAAAAAATAGGCATAGAATGACCCAATACATGTGAAGAGTGCATTACTTTTTTCTTTTTTTTTTTTTTAAGTTACTGGAAAATGGGACAAAGTTCACAAGACAAAATAAGCAGTAAAACTGGTTCTTAGAAAGGACACTGCTTCCTCATTTTTGCTTTCTTTGTGCAGTTCCCTAGAAAGCTGTATGTAATGGACTTGCAATACATAGCTCAAATATCCCCTCAAACAGCTCTGAGAAAGCAGATTGCTGTCACCTACTATATAGTGACTTCTTTGTATATATATGTTGATATATTTCTACCAGTTATCTGAGGTTCTTCGTATTAGCTATTCTTCCAATTGTAGTTTAGTTCTGACAATACATTGCAGTTTGCACTGGCTTATTCCCTGATGTGACATTACTGTCACTCAATGACTGTCCAGGAGAAGCAAAATATACTGAAGTGGAAAC
Organism: Aythya marila; assembly: GCF_965140915.1. Taxonomy (NCBI): domain Eukaryota; kingdom Metazoa; phylum Chordata; class Aves; order Anseriformes; family Anatidae; genus Aythya; species Aythya marila. The sequence continues at coordinate 129,607,196 of NC_139043.1, forward strand.
AGACTGAAAATGAAGCCCAGTGCTTCTGTACCCAGGGTACAGAAAAAAACAGATGCGGAAAGTTATTTTCTATGTAATCTTACACTGAACTGTATGTTTTCAAAAGAGATTTTGGACTTCTATTTTCAACATGAGAAAAAAATTTAAAATGAAAGACAATCCTGTCTTGATTATTGTAGTGTTTTGTACATACCAAATAAAAGATCTCATTACCATTACGATATCTGCTACCACCTATTAGGGTCACAAAGCTGATAGGAGAATTTTCCCTTCAAGGAAAGACTGAGAGACCTGGGTCTGTTCAGCCTTGAGAACAGAAGACTGAGAGGGGATCTTATTAATGTTTACAAATATCTTAAGTGTGGGAGACAGTGGGATTTGGCCAACCTCTTTTCAGTGGTTTGTGGGGACAAGACAAGTGGCAATGGCCAAAAAATGGATCACAGGAAGTTCCACACCAACATGCGAAAGAACTTCACAGTGAGGGTGACGGAGCATTGGAACAGGCTGCCCAGAGAGGTTGTGGAGTCTCCTTCTCTGGAGATATTCAATCATCCCATCTGGATGACTACCTGGATAACCTGCTCTAGGGAACCTGCTTTGGCAGGGGCGTTGGACCTGATGATCTCTTGAGGTTCCTTCCAACCCCTACAATTCTGTGATTCTGTGATATTTCCTCCTTATATAAATGGAGAAACACAGATTTAGATAATCTGTTAATAAAATGGAAGACTTGTAACCCCACTCTTTTTCTCAGACTTATGCCACTGCTTCTGATACTGAATATTATGGAAGTAATTTAGATGAAAATTATTTTTAAGACTTATTTTTTTCACATTTTAATGTGAAGCAGAATTGGTGTCTCAGGAGCTCATGACAAATGGTAAGAAGTAATCTAAGGAGTCAAATTATTGGAATTCACCTCCTTAAAAAGGTAATATTACAGAGAAGACAGATATTACAAATGAAACCAGTCTTATTGTTTGGACTGATTATTCTCTGAACAAGAACTAGCTTTCTTCAAATTTCAAAATTAAGGATACAGAATTAGTTTCTGTACCTATTTAGCTAAGATAAATCCTGGAGATAGTTACGACTTGCCATATGTTATTACATGTGTAATCATTAAAAAATATTTATAATGCATTTCTAGTCTTCAAAAAATTCATGTAACTGGACATATGTTCTGTGCTTTACATAGCTGTGTTAGGTAAATAACCAACCCCTTCCCTGAGCATATAATATGGTCCACTTGCTAAGAAAAATCATGCACAGTAATTCAGGGCTACATACATGCTCAGAAGATGATCTTTGCCTTACTAGGTGGACAGTTGAGCACCACAATGCTGTACATCATGCTATTTTTTTTTTCTAATCCCAGGCTCTCTTTGCATTGCATCAACTAGTCCTCTCCAAGACAGATTTATTAGAAAAAGAGACAGTCCAAAAGAGGGTGGATATCATCATTCAGTGCTACTTGGCCTTGGAGCCAGGTATTGGCCTCTTCCTTATTTAGCTCAACAGTGTAGATGCAGCCTGAGAGCTCTTTAAGGTGGTGTCACTGCTCAGATGCCAAAACAAATGCACTTAAAGCATCGCAGACAGATATGTATCTCAGCTTTTCTTTAAAGCTTCCATTTCCAGAATTTCAGTTCCAACGCTTTAAAGTTCTCATTAATAATTCTGTTTGTTGTTGCTGTTTTTGTTTTAATATCCAAACTACTTATAGGAAATGCAATTATTTTATTCAATTCTTCCTCAGCCAACATTTGGAATGATTGATCCCACCCATTCTATAAACAACCCGTTACACGAATAAAAAAACCCCTCCCACTCCATATATATTTATATATATTTATTTTCTAGGCTAAACAAGCATAAGTTTTCAAATTTTATTCACAATTTATGCATTTGTAACTTTCTTACCAATTTATTTTCCACAAACACTTTCTTAGTATGGTAGATAAAAGCCAATATGACTTTCAAGTAAGGAACTAGGCCACACCAATGTCCAACCGACTACAAGAATTTCCCCCCAGATACAACATGCAACATTTATTAATTAACTAAGAGTTAAAATTAGACTTTGTTAGTGGTTTGTCCTGGAAAGGGATAACATTGTTGTCTCAAGTTCAGTTTGAGGAGCACAATGGATTAGTCTGATATGTTTTGTTCTTGACATCCATACCACTTGCTTCTTAGCATTATACGATCCCCTTTTCAAAAACATCTGGTGAATTTGGGGGCTTACTGGGTAGCAGTCAGGCAAGGCCCATACGAGGGATGGTAAGTATCATGTAAAGGAAGAGAAAGAGCATTGTTTAAAAATTCACAATTAGGCCATTAAAATCAGTAGGTAACTCAAAATTTTTATCACCTTTACCTTTGTCTGTAAAAGGAGATTAAGCTTTGGGGAGGAATAATTCTCTGCATACAATTTTGTATACTTCATGTGCTCTGTCTGGAGGAACTGGATGGAGCACCTCTCCTATGAAGGCAAGCTAAGAGGGCTGGGGTTATTTAGAAGAGTAGGCTCTGGGGAGACCTTATAGCAACCTCCCAGTACCTCAAGGGGGCCTACAGAAAAGCTGGGGTGGGACTCTTTCTCAGGGAGTGTAGTGATAAGACAAAGGTGAATGGCTTTAAAGTAAAAGAGGAGATATTTAGATAGTAAGGAAGAAATTCTTCATCACAAGGGTCATGAGGTACTGGAACAGGTTGCCAAGAGAAGCTGTGGATGTCTCATTCCTGGAAGGGTTCAAGACCAGGTTGGATGGGGCTGTGAGCAGCTTGGTCTAGGGGGAGATGTCGTTGCCCTTGGCGGGGGAGTTGAAACTAGATGATCTTTAAGATCCTTTCCAACTCAAATCATTCCATGATTCTATGATTCTATGATCTTGCTATGCTTCAGCCAGGTCAGTTTATACTCTCCCAGATTGTTTCTTTGATTGTTTGATTCAGGGATTAGAATAAACCAAAAACAGTATTGGCTGGCAAGTTTTTGTCTAAGAGTATGGCTGTATCTATTCTATGCTAATGTTAAAGAACAGTCAAATGTACACTTAATTATTATAAGTGCCTTTATTATAACTGATATACCTGTGTTATACCAAGAAGTCAAGACGCAAGCCTCTCCAGAATTCTCTTTAGATCCAGAGAGTTTTGCTGTGTTTTAATCAATTAATATTCCTGAGGACACACTGATCAACGAGTTAGCTAAACCCACATCAAAGTACCACTGAACCTCTAAAGTTTGTGTACATATGGAAAGTGCAAATACACAAAAAGACACACATACACACACTGAAAGTACAAATAAAACTTGTTTAAGGCAAAACATTCAAGGTGTGGCTTTTGGAGAACTTGCTATGTGTGTCTCGCAATATTTTTCACCAAGGACAATTTTTGTTCAACAAATGGCTGGGAAAAGAAACCATGAAACCTTGATAGCACCTGGACCAATATAGCAACAGAGAATATTCTTCTTGATTTTGATGACAGTAGGAGAGAAAAAAGACATTGAAACTCCAAGTAAATTTGACAGATTTTTCTTTTCTTTTCTTTTCTTTTCTTTTCTTTTCTTTTCTTTTCTTTTCTTTTCTTTTCTTTTCTTTTCTTTTCTTTTCTTTTCTTTTCTTTTCTTTTCTTTTCTTTTCTTTTCTTTTCTTTTCTTTTCTTCTCTTTTCTTCTCTTTTCTTCTCTTTTCTTCTCTTTTCTTCTCTTTTCTTCTCTTTTCTTCTCTTTTCTTCTCTTTTCTTCTCTTTTCTTCTCTTTTCTTCTCTTTTCTCTTCTCTTCTCTTCTCTTCTCTTCTCTTCTCTTCTCTTCTCTTCTCTTCTCTTCTCTTCTCTTCTCTTCTCTTCTCTTCTCTTCTCTTCTCTTCTCTTCTCTTCTCTTCTCTTCTCTTCTCTTCTCTTCTCTTCTCTTCTCTTCTCTTCTCTTCTCTTCTCTTCTTTTCTCTTCTTTTCTCTTCTTTTCTCTTCTTTTCTTTTCTCTTCTTTTCTTTTCTTTTCTTTTCTTTTCTTTTCTTTTCTTTTCTTTTCTTTTCTTTTCTTTTCTTTTCTTTTCTTTTCTTTTCTTTTCTTTTCTTTTCTTTTCTTTTCTTTTTTTTTTCTTTTCTCTTCTTTTCTCTTCTTTTCTTTTCTTTTCTTTTTTCTTTTCTTTCCACTTTTTTTTTTTTTAGCTCAAAAACCTAGCAAATCTTGAGGGAAAGTGCAAATAAAAATGATGAGTCTCTATTCTAAAACAGTCAAAAATACAAAAGGAGTTGAAAGTTATGTATTTAATATTGGAAGATGAAAACTTTACCTTGACAAAAAGCGGTATTCTCAGATATTAATTATCCTTGAGAAAAGGATACGGAAAAGAGGTACATCTCTCTGATGTTTTTATTCTTATTAGAGAAGCCTATTATTTATCAGAAAAAGTTACACACCCACCCACACATAAACATACACACAGTCTGTCTCTAGGATCCCTACAATAGATGTTTGAAGACCTCTTAAATATAATGCAGAGCATTATATGACAAAAGGTCACACACCAAAGACCTTTCACAGATTCTTCCCTGTTCTTATGTAATCAGAGGACTCCAGCAGATCTCTCTTGAAGACAAATTCATCTGAGCTGTTCTGGATGAGATATAAAGCTGGACTATAAATGTGGAATACTGAATCCTTCATGATCTGACCTCTGTGGTGAACTCCCTTCTCTAAAAGGGGGTCTTGGCCAACCATATTTGCAGATACATGAAATGAAGGGAGACCTCTGAAGTAGTAAAATACCAACTATATCAGAGCTTCTTCAGTCAAAACTCCTACTTCAAATGCAGCCATGAAGTCTCAAGTTTCCTCTTGGGACAGGGAATAAGGAGAAGTGCCTTTGTGGCCAAGAAGACCAATGGCATCCTGGGGTGTATTAGAAGTGGTGTGGTTACTAGGTATTGAGAGGCTCTCCTACACTCCACCCCAGTGAAACTGCATCTGGAATATTACACCCAGTTCCGGGCTCCTCAGTTCAAGAAGGACAGTGAACTGCTTGGGAGAGTCCAGCGCAGAGCCACAAGGATGATTAAGGACGTGGAGCATCTCCCTTATGAGGAAAGGCTGAAGGAGATGGGTCTCTTTAGCTTGGAGAAGAGGAGACATAGGGGTGACCCCATTCATGTTTATAAATATATAAAGGGTGAGTGTCAGGACGATGGAGCCAGGCTCTTCTCAGTGACATCTAATGATAGGACAAGGAGCAATGGGTGCAAGCTGCAACATAGGAGGTTCTGTCTAAATATGAGACGAAACTTTTTCACAGTGAGGGTGACAGTGACCCTCACTGTGCCCATTCAAACTGTGCCCATTCCCTCTTGTCCTCTCTCTGGGCACAAATGAAAAGAGACTGGCTCCGTCCTCTTGACAGTCTTCCTTCAAATATTTTTATGTGTTAATGAGGTGATCGTCCCCTTGTATTCTTCTCTGGTGAGGCCGCACCTCAAGTACTATGTTTAGTTTTAGGCCACTCAGCATAAGAAGGACATTGAGGCCCTGGAGCATGTCCAGAGAAGGGCTATGAAGCTGGTGAAGGGCCTGGAACCCAGGTTCTATGAGAAGCAGTTGAGGGAACTGGGGTTGTTTAGTCTGGAGAAGAGGAGGCTCAGGTAGAAACCTTACTGCTCTCTAGAGCTACCTGAAAAGAAGCCATGGGAAGCTGGGTGTGGGCCTCTTTTCACAGGTAACTGGGGGGAATGGCTTCAAGTTGTGCCAGGGGAGGTTTAGCTTAGAAATTAGGAGATATTTCTTCTCAGAAAGAGCAGTCAGGCACTGGAATAGGTTGCCCAGGGAAGTTGTGGCATCACCATCTCTGGGGGAGTTTAACGGGAGGTGGGATGTGGTGCTTAGGGACATGGTTAAGTGGGTGATATTGGGGGTAGGGGGATGGTTGGACCAGATGATCCTGGAGGTCTTTTCCAACCTTAATGATTCTACGATTCTCTGAGGTCTCCCCTCAGTCTTCTCTTTTCCAGGCTAAATAGGCCCAGTTCTCTAGGCCTGTCAGGTGTTCCAGTCCTCTAATCATCTTTGTAGCATTCCTCTAGACTCATTCCAGTAGCTCAGATAGCTCATCTTCCATGCCAATATTTTTGAAGAGAAGGTGAGGAAAAACTTTGATTCAGAAATTGACAGATCTCTTTGATATTGTACATATATTATAAGCAAACATGGATTTTTAAATGGGTTTTTATTCCAAACCCACATCCTTTCAGGTTTCACATTCCCTTAACTTTCTTTTTCAGGCAACTGCTTTGTAACTGGTTTTGCAACACATTGCAAGTCATAATGTCCCAGAAGAACTTGTAAGAGAGAAGTTCCTTGGTCAAAAACTTACCAAATGTAGGTCAATATTTTTTTCTTAAGTATCTGAGCGTCTGAGTGACTATACACAGTTTCAAACCATGGGAGCTTTGATTGTATCCAGTAACAGCTTTATCTGCTAGTACAGTAATTAAAAAAAAAAAAAAAAAAAAAAAAAAAAAAAAAAGTACTAAGCTTTATTCTAGTAAAATTAAAGGATGACTTAAAGGATGATTACTATTCAAATATTATGTCTGTGGTGTATTTTATCCTTACACAGTTTGCCATCACCAGAGGTATTATAAATATCAGAGGTATTTTCAAGTGTCACTGGTGTCCTAGGTGTTCTGTGTGCTGTATATACCTCCAGTGAATTCTCACTTCAGGAGTGACAGATGTCAACTTCCTGGCTAGTAGGCTGGCAGACGGATATCCGACATGCACAAAAGAGACTGGCTGCACACTGAGACAGCAGGGAGGCCTCCAACACTTGATCTCAAACAATTAGAGGAAAACAGTAGCTGAAAGCATAAAGCCAGGCTCTTTGAATTAAAGGATAGTATTTCTATTTAAAGATGCAATCCAACTTTAGATTGGTTAGATGTTATTTGTGTTTCAAAGTATGGTCAGTCTGGCATTTATTCTACATTATTTGAAAATAGACTACATTCAGAATTTAATTAAAGCATGTGAGGCTCCACATTGGGGTAACAGTCAGACTTTACTAATCTGATTATGGGATCAATGGCATAACTTGCATTGGTGTCTGAAATCCAAGCAAAATTTACAGTACATTAGTGAATCAGAAAAGAGTCTGAGCCAGAGGAAAACCCATACTGACTTTACAAATTAGGTTGTCTAAGTAGTGGGTTTGTTTGAACAATTCCCTATTTCTTCTTTCTGTCTACAAAGGCAATTTACCTAATGTAAGTTTTGATGCAGGACTGTACTGAAAGAACTGACCATTTTCAGATTTTACAGCCTAATATTTTTTTTTTTTTTGCCTGTAGGCACCCCACAGTAATCATTACTAGAGAGTATCCATAATTTCTCTTCATTCCAAAGTGCAAAGGGAAGTCAGGTCTGGGAGATTTCTTACCAAAACTCCCAGGATGACATTTACCATAACATGCTTCAGAGTATCTGTGATCTTCTACAGGAAAATTACTGATATTTCATGGGGCTCTCATGACCAGTCTCAGTCAGACCATATCACAGTCAAAATCAACAGGTCTGCAGGAAAATCTTCTTATACTTAAAATTACCTTGAGATAATGCAATGGAAACTGGTTTGTTTACTCTTGTAATTTGTACATTCTAGCAATAAAACCAATAAAAAATACTTACATCACAATATATAAGATACCAAAGTCTGCTACTTAGAATGGAAAATTAGAGATAATACAATTCATCATCATTGTGCTGTCAGTAGAGTTTCTGAACTCTGCTAAAATTCCTTGAAAAAGGGAACTCAGAGACTGGCAAAATCATAAGTATTCTCAAAAGGGAAGTTCTAAAAACAAGTAACTTAATGGTTTGCAAAATTAGGTATCCTTTACCCTATGCTTTTTTTTTTTTTTTTTTTTTTTTGAAGCAGGTTGAAAAAGCTAAATATAATGTGGCCACTGAAAAGAGAAGAATGACCTAGTAGGCTATAATACTACATACATATAAACAGTTGTCTTATTCTGTCAAAATATTTTCAATAAATGCAATAGCATCTTCTTTACAATTTCTATGGATTTTTGTTAATCTGTAGTGAGATTTTAAAATCTAAGACACTATGTAATTAATACAACAATAACAATAGTACTTGGTTGCAATGTGGTATTTTTTCCAGAACAGATTTCCTGGCATTTAATTGAAGGAACCATCAAAGTAAGTGGGCTCAGTAGAACTAATCTTATTGTAAAATCTTATTCTAATGTAGATTACTGTTAAATTAAATCATGACCAGTGATCCTTATAAGATAGATAATAAATTCTATTGGTTCTTCCAATTGAGATTTAATTCTTCAAATGCATTAGGCGATCAGTACAGAAATAGCTTTACTAATCAAAAAGCAGTGTTTAAAGGGCAGTTCAAAATCCTAATAACAGATTGCCCCAAATTGTACTACCATTCTTCCTCTGTGGAAAACATTTTAACTGCTCTTTATATCCCATATGTGTAAAAAAGCATCTGTCCCATTGTCTATGATATTAGTTTCCTCTTAGCAGCAAAGACCAAACATTATGACTACCAATCCTGTTTTATCACTTTGTGCTTGAACACTATCTCTAATTATAGCAGCTTACTTAGGGCTACATCTAATAATTTATCCCATAATGCCTCAAAAAAAATTATTTTCTCCTTTCTTAGCAGTACTTTCTTAGATGAACAAGATGAAAAAAAATAGAAGAGGAGGCCCCATAGCTAGAATATCAGCCTTAGCCTAAGGAAATCTATTTTCAATACCCTGCTTTGCAGCAACCCTTTTTTGATAAACTTGGTTATTACTGTCTGACAGCAGCACTTCCCTACCTCACATTATCTTTATAATACAGGAGTATTATAAAGATAACTCCATAGAAAGTATTGAACCAAAAAAGTACCATGTGATGTAAATATTATAGATAACTAAAGTAATATGTTATTAATATTTATTAATAACAAACATATATCAGTATGTCTGTTTTGAATAAACGCCCAAATAATTTATATAACTGTTTGCATGTTTTAAGCTGGTGGTGTTTGTAGACTTAAGGCAGTTCAAGATATTGCTGATCCTTTTTTAAGTCTGACTGACCCTTGAATACCACAACCATAGATAATCTCACTACATATTATATTTTAATTCAACAGAAAATCAGATAAGGGACAAATAACAATAGTAATAATGAAGAAGTCTGGGAAATAAATTGTGGCTAGGGTAGTTTAAGCCAAAGAATGACTTATTTATACATCTGTCGATGTTCCTAATCCATCTTCAGTTCAGATATTCCTTCAGAAAGAAATAATGTCATATTTTGGCCATCTGTGCTTCCTTCAGATGAATTACTCAGATTATCAATTACACCTTTGGGCTCAAATACAATTGCTGATGAACAGGGAGGGGATCCAAACAAACAGTGCACTCAGGACCCTGAGATAGACCGTAGCACTTCCCTCTATCATATTTTGCACTAAGATGTAAGTTTATCAAATTTTGTAGTAGCTGTAATGCCTGATACACTGATAGATTTCAAAGGATATTTCGTTTTATCTTCAGCGAGTATATGGGATTACAGAGGTGACACAAGAGTCGTCCACAGACTAGCTAGATCTTTACTGCAAAGTATCCAGAAAATCAGGTATTGCTCTATCTACTGAGGTGCTTCAGATTGTATTGACTATAGAAAATGTATCTAATTTGTATTTGTGTAAGAAAGCCATATGTCTTTTTTGTGGTTGAAAATGCACTTTCAGCTAGCATCATGTATTTTCTGATTACCCATATAAGTTTTTGTCATAGCTACAAAGACATACTTCAAAATAAGAAAACCTTATCTACCATTTTCATGAGTATCTGATTATTCAGTCTAATTATTCAGCCATTTAATGGCAAGACAAAAATTCATGTGCTTATCTTAAAATGAATGCAATTCTGCTTCCTACACAGAGTGTCTAGAAACTATTAAGGCAAAGTGAAATGTCAGCAGTGTTTACCTTGGGAATTGGTTTCTCAAATGCATGGAAAAAAATATGGGCAAAAGGCACATTTGCAAGAGTCACATCTTCTAAGCCTATACCTGAAGGTCTAAAACTTATTAATAAACTCATTCTCCTACCACATGTTGGTTCAGTGACCACTTGTATGGCTAACTGGTGTCTTTTATTAGTGATGTATTACAAAATTACTATTTTTTTGCCATCCGTTATAACAATCCACCCCAAAACTTTTGTGACCTGTTAAAATTGGAGATTATTCTCACAACACTCTCCTCTAACAATCCTTGTATTTTCTATATTTATGGAAATGGACTTTGCTAACAAAGTCAGCAAAGACGAAATAATTTCAGATGTTTAATAAGAAATATTGCTATCAATGAAAATCTGAATATTAAAATGTTTTAACCCATTTGAGAATATTCAGTGCTGAGAATGCTGACACAGTCAAGCACAGAAGTACTTTTTAAACATGAATAGTCCTTCTCCTTATACAGCTATTTTGAAACAAAGCCATCAACTACAAAATGCAGTGGTGGATTTTCTCTAGACCAGGATGACTGTGTTGGTTACATGCTGAAAGTCTCTGTCTCTTTCATTAAGGCTGAAGGCAAAAAATTGTTCTGTAGCTAAGTGTGTAGACTGCAGACAACACTTGCTTTCCTGGCTATTTCTTTCTCTCTGTTTCTTGCAGGCCATTGTACCAGTGTTCAGCTGGCTGAAGGCCCTATGTGTTCCCCTGTTCACTGTAGACAATCTCAGGTAAGTTTAACCAGGTGATTATGGTAAACATGAACCTATTTTTTTTTCCTTGAATAACCTACAAGATGTTGTTATAGAAGCCCATCGAGTGATAGGAAAACAGGAACACTGTGAACTGCAAACAAACAAACAAAAAAACACCACCACCAACAACAAAAAAAACAACAACAACAAATGGAAAAGGTATGACCTTACTCCAGAGACCACATATCCCAAAAAGGAGAACAGCTACCTCAGTTGCTGAATGTGCTGTTCCAAAACTTTGGATGTTACGTAGTATAGGACAAAATTATTCTTATCAGACTTGCCTTCTGCCATTCTTTTTCCTTATAAGTAAAGGAGAAACCGATTGCCCAAGCAGCCACTGTTGACGTTTTACTTGGTCTTAATAGTTTCTAGTGTCTATTTTGTCTCTTCTACTTGTGTTCAGTTAGATATACTGCAATATTAAATACATCTGTATTTATGGATGAACACTTTAGGAATATCTATACTAGAACACTTTAGGAGTATCTATACTAGCAAAATTCTTACAAATGTTATGGCAATCACTAGGACTGGCTACCATTACTCTTAGAGTGAACATAAGGTTTTATTATAGAATCGTTGAATCATAGAATGGCTTGGGTTGGAAGAGACCTCAAAGGTCACCTAGCTCCAACCCCCCTGCCATAGGCAGAGCTGGCTCCAAGTAGATCAGATTGCTCAGGGCCTTGTTTAACCTGGTCTTGAACACCTCCCTCACCACCCTCTGAGTGAAGAATTCTAAATCTCCCTTCTTTTAGTTTAAAATCATTCCCCCTCGTCCTGTCAATATCTGATTGAGCAAAGAGTCACTCTTCATCTTTTTTATAAGTACTGAAAGGTCACAATGAGATCACCCTGGAACCTTCTCTTCTGTAGGTTGAACAGCCCCAGCTCCCTCAGCCTTTCTTCGTGGAAGAATGTATGTGAGGTTTTCAAACAGGTAAATGCTTCCCAATATGGCCTGTGAACAAGTTAACAAGTAGGTAAATTAGAATATAGATTTTCAGCATGTTTGCACTTTCATATGAATGCTTTTACAACAGTTAAACCACACGAGATCGCACAGCACCTGTTGTCTCAGGGAGTGTCCTTGGAGACCTGTCACGCTAGTAAATGTCATCCCAGAGGGAGCAGCAGTCATGGGCCTGCAGAGCTGTTTGCTTGAGTCCACTTGAATTCAGTGTTATGAAATATCAAGAAGCTGATCTGAGGGACATCAGCCCTTACTCTATCCAAAGTGAAACACCCTAGCAGAGACAACAGCATGTGCTGTAATTTCTGGATTTTCTCCTCCTTTTCTTCTCCTAAGTCGAATGAAATGTGGTTTTCTACTTGTAACATGGATGTCAGAGTTGTCTTCAGATTTCAACCTCCATTCAGAAGTATCAGTAGACAGAAAATTACATTTAGGATTGCATCACTATCTTCACTCTCATGGGAATATCTTTGCATATATATCTCTTTCCTGCGGGTTAAAATACACAATGCTGTCAATAAAGATACCGTGGAGAACAATTCAGGTGCCCAAAGATAGCACTTTACCATTTAAGATCCTTAGTTTCTTACCTGCTCTCCAGCTGTTGTTCCAGAAGCCCTGTTCCTGAAGACCTTATGTGACACATCTACCAGGCCCACTTTGATATCTCAAATGCACCTCAGACGGTACAGGAATAATTAATATTCAGTTATTGTTACAAAATTCATTTATTAATCATCCCAAAATATGAGACAGCACTGATCAGTCTGCAGGAAAACAGCCATTCAGAAGTTATCTAAGGGAAAAGGGTGTTATGAACAGATGTTCCTCCTGTGAAAACTACGTCAAGCCCTCATTTATAGTCTTAAAGTCATGACGCTTCTCCATTTTTCTGCATTTGCCACAAATAAACTTTGCCATCTACTGCTTACTTCTAGAGACAGCTAACTGTAGTGCAGAGGTTTTGTGTAGATGTATTTCATTCCAAAATAAGTGAAAAATATTGCATGTGTTACACCAGAAATCGTAATTTAGCTTGATAAAGCTGGATATGTTGCCTATGGTTTACATTATTTTTCCTTTTTTTGAGGGGTGGGGTTGGGGTGGGATGGGGAGTGGAGATAACTTTCAAAGACAGCTAATAATCTATCATTTCCAAGTAATCAATTGAAACTTTCCACAAATAACAGAGAGGTAAGACAATTAACGTAAGTACTGCAGTAAAAGTGCAGAGATAAGACAATATAGTAAAAAAATCAATTTCCCCAAACAAACAAAAAACCCACAAAACATTCAGAGTAGATTTTAATTATGTCCCATTTTCATAACCACATTGAATTGATGTGCTTCTAATATAGATTCTTAGTTTACTACTAAACCCCCAGATTCTTGTTTTAACAGCAACTTGTAGTATTAAAATGTGTCAATTATTTATTTTACTGTCTAAAATAGGTGCTTACATGTGACCTCTGGATTCTCGGCTTTGCAATCATTTACATTAGTTTGCAGTGCTTAATATTTTCATTTTAAAATGATTGCATAGAAAAAGACAGTTCTTAAGTAAGAACCATTAGCATCCACAATGGTGCCTTTTTAACTACAACGCTTACTGTCGTACCATCCACTCCTGCATGGGTATCTACCACTGCAGCAGCTTGCTCATCACTGAGCCCCATGAACTACACAGTGTCTTGTGACTGTGCATTCGCTTGTGGTGTGGAGAACCTCCTGAGCACTCAGCCAAAGGGATAATGTTTATCAGCTCAGCACTAGCTCCTACAAACATCAGTCCAGGAGGGGCTCTGGAAAACTCAGGACTTCATTATTCTATTTGTGCCTTTTCCAGTTTAGATCAATAAGCCAGCACTGAATTTCTTTGTTTCCCATACTGCTTGGTGCACTCTCACCAGCTCAATCTCTCCCCACCAGCTCTGGGGTTTTGATTTCTGCAGCTATTGACACACAGCTGACAGCAGCACTTGTACTCAGATTTTCTGCTCCCCAGTGTTTCAACTCCTCATCTCAGCACATTTCTAATTCAGCCTCTCAGCTCTCAGGAGACAAGTTTGACCTCACCGTCTACATTTGGCTTTTTGTAGACTTTAGTCTTTTCTCCATATTGTTCATATACTCCCAGATTACTTTTCATGGGAGAGTACTCCTTGGCATCTGCCAGCTCTATTCTTCTTACAACATGTTCTTGCATGGTTTAGAATCCCATTCCAACAAAGACTGACATTATTTACTGTTGCCAGCACTGCAACAGCAGAAACATGGAACAATTCATGACAAGAATCACCAAGAACCTCCCAGCTAATGGTGACTACTTCCTAACCTGCAGTTTACTTGCTTTCTTGTCAAGTCTGAGCTTTCAAACATGGGAGAACAAGGAAAATTTTCAGACAAGAATCCACAACAATTCCATGAAGAGTAAACTGGAAATTCTTCTGTTTGTATTTTCTCTATATTTTGTCTCTTTACAAGGCAAATTATTTGTGATAAAGTTTTCCTATATGAGTATGTAATAAGTCATTCACACCCACAAGGTTGCATAAGCCATTCAACATGCACAGCATTCTGAATAATAAGGAAAGAAAATCAGACTGCAAATCACTGCTCTCCAGATTACAAGCAGCTTGGTCATCATTACACCTTCGTGATTTTGTTTATATGGAACCTGTCCATGTAGGAGAAGGCTCACCAGGTACAAAAGAGGCCAAGAACCTCTGCTCTAAACAAATCTATGTCTAGTCAGCACATCACTGCTTCCCTCAGAGCAAATCAGACACACTTTCAAAAAACTAAAGACTTCTTTTTCACAATCCCTGCACTTCTTTCTCTGCCTTTCTCTGTTCTTTTAAGATCACCATTGGACTTAAAGTATGTCTATGCATAAAATATTTTTTTTTTCCTCAGCTGAGCTAAATTAGCACTTTCAAGACCAGCATCTAGCTGTTAGCGTTGTAAGCCAGTCTTTGCTCTTGAATAAATGGCCTAGTAGACCTGATGAGAAACTAGAGTGGACTGTGGGAATTTCAATCCGATACCAAGGACTGGGTTAGGGAGAAGATCACAGGACTTATCTACTTTTTCTTCTGGGGCTTTGCTTTGAACTTTTTCAGGTCGGTGGCAAAAGAAAGTTGCTTACATCTGATGGCTCTGTCATGACTCACAAAAGGGGATGTGGCCTGCTTATTCCATTTATCATGGGTTGATAATCAAATTGCAAAGCCCAGCAGAGCCATCATTATCAGTAATGATTAAAGTTTCCTCATCCATACCTAAGATAGGTAACTGAACTGCCTGCATGTTATCCTGCTGCGTCAAGGTTAGACCACGCAGCTGTCTGTGCTCCACAACCAGAACTCACCAGGACTGCTAATAAATGCATTTTTCAGGCCCTATCTGCCCACACAATTTCTCTTTAATCCCTTTGCCCAAGATTGACAGACTTAATAGCTGTTTTTAAAAATGGAGGGAATGTGTAGAAAGACCTATTTTCTAGCATATGTAATATATAAAAAATATCAGTGTCAGTTAGCATGCAACCTTTTCTTTCAAAAGTACAGCTTTGCAAGCTAAAACCAAGCTGGGGTGAAAGGCAAATCTACACAAAGGCATTACTGCTCTGCCTGACATTCTCTCCACTCTCAGGGTAGTGAGAGAAGCTCCACACCACATGCAGCCCCAAGGAAGACAAAAAAAGGAGGGAAGGAGGGAAGGAGGGAAGGAGGGAAGGAGGGAAGGAGGGAAGGAGGGAAGGAAGGAAGGAAGGAAGGAAGGAAGGAAGGAAGGAAGGAAGGAAGGAAGGAAGGAAGGAAGGAAGGAAGGAAGGAAGGAAAGGAAGGAAGGAAGGAAGGAAGGAAGGAAGGAAGGAAGGAAGGAAGGAAGGAAGGAAGGAAGGAAGGAAGGAAGGAAGGAAGGAAGGAAGGAAGGAAGGAAGGAAGGAAGGAAATCATTGCAAACTGAGTTGCTAACGAGCATTAACTCATGCTGAAGAAAGTTGAGAAAGTTGGTTAGGATAATTTCTGTGCTTTGAAGCACAAGAACAACAATCTGCAAGACTTGTAACTGTTGTGCTGTTCAGTGGGTGTGGTGGGTGGGGTGCCCAGTACAGTGGGCAATGTACAGAGGCCTCTAAAAACACAGGTTCCATAGTTGCTATGTGCATGACTGCTTGGGTTTCAGATGTGGCCATTCTGCATACTGTGTTATGAAAAATCCACCTGGACATGGTCCTGGGCAACCTGCTTGAGGTGTTCCTGCTTAAGCAGGAAGGTTTTACTAGATGACCTCCAGAAATCCATTCTGAACTCAACTGTTCTGTTATTCTATTATTCTATTCTGTTATTCTATTCTGTATTATATTCTTATATTATTTTATATTATTTTATATTATTATTATATATATGTATATTATATACAGAATATTCTATTCTGTATATTCTATTATTATTCTATAATGATTATATAATAATTCTATTATTCTGTTATTTTATTATCTATTCTGTTCAAGGATTAATGTAAGTTGCTCTCCATTGTTTAAATTTATATCTGATCCTGTACTCAGAAAAACATATGGTCACTTTGGGCCAGAAGGACTGCTGCTCTGTAGGCTCTTTACCAAAAGCATCTTCGTTGTCTTTTCACTTGGAAGCTTCCATTTGGAGTGTTTGATCTCTGGTGTTTTCAAGTAAAGGCTTAAATATTCACCATGAAGAATTTATCTTAGTTTAAGATTAAGAATTTTGATGTAGAGGCATGCATTATCAGAAGCCATTTCATGAATACAAAATGTATGCATAATTTGATAATCAGGTTTAAATCAAGCTTTAGTCAGTAGGAGATGAACAAAGCTCCATCAACAAATGTAGCACAGAAGGGGTTGCTATTCTCTGTGGTTATTATTTTTTTTTTCCTAAATATTTTCGGTTCTGAGGTAAAGCTTTACGTTAAAAAAAAAAAAAAAAAAACTTCTGAAGGATCTTAATTCTATCCTGCTAAGCACAGAAAGTGCTGATGAGTCACTGAAATGTTTTTCCAAATCGAGTGCGTCTGATGTGGGATTTGGGTTGTGACTGGGTAGGTACAAGTGCACTCAAAGTATATCCTTGAGTTTCTGGCTACAGTCTAGTTGGAAGAATCTTAAAGCAACTTTCTTTGGGGCTGTCTGGGGTTCTGTCAGGCAGATACAAGCACACAGATTGGCAAACATTAAAAAACCCCAACAACACTAAAAGCTAAACCACTTCAAACACTCCTTGTTTGGGGATTTGGCACATTGGTATTTCTAGCGAAGAATCATTAAAATATCCAGCCATACAACTTCCAGTTCAGTTTCAAAACATGTCCATGAGGCAGGAGGAGAGTGTTGAGGGGTTTAGCCCTTTTTGTCTGCACCTTTGCTGCTACCCCTGGGAAAGTAATTCTTCACAGTGCTGCTTTCTGTCTTCGTCCTCCACAGAAAGGGGTCACCCCAGCAAGATATGGTGCCACTGCTACCTTGCATTTGTTTTGTGCTATTGAACAACTAGCCTATTGTTTTAATACCATAAACAAAGAGCTGTGGAAATGAGTTTGTGAATAGAGGCAGTGTTTAGATGAACAGCTATAGCATAGTTGATGCTGCAGCTCACTGCAATGCTCCTGGTGCCCCTGAAGGGGGGTAGGCATCTGCCCCAAGGAGACCCACTTTGGGACAGTCAGTAGGATAAGTGCAAGCATATGTCCTCAGCCTTTCCTTCTGCGTAGATGCAGCACCTTCCCCAGAGCTGCCAGCAGGCGCCTCTATTCCCTCTGGACTCTGCCTTCTGCTAAGAACAGGCAGCTATAAAGGCTGGGAGGGAAGGGGGCACAGTCAACCTCCTCTGGCACTCAAGCATAGGCTATCATCTTGCACAATCATACTGAAGTATCACAACAAAGAATCCGTTGAACAACTCCACCACTTGGACATCCAGGTGGGAATGGCCAGGGTGGGCAGGTGGGGGACTTCCATGAATTTTAACCTTTCAAGAGTGGCACACTGAACTGAGACTTGTTGAAGTCCAAGATCTGCTTTAGTCCTCTAACACTTTTATTTCATAAACTGGAACTGAATGAAGACTTCTAAGTGTTTCGAAATGTGTAAAACTTTTCCCTGCTTGGCTTGTACTTCTGTGTTGAGCTCCAGGTACAAGGCAGGGCAAGTCAAACTACTCAAAATCCTGGTACAAATCCAGGAAATATTGAATGTTTCAGTGAAAAAAAAAAGAGTGAAAGGTCAGATTTCATGTTATCCAGACTGAATTGAACTTGCTAAATTTCAAACCATTTGTGTCTGTGGTGTCATTATGTGTATTATAACCTGCCTTTTTAAAATGAACATGAAGCACTGTCAGTCACTCTTTGGCAAAGTCTGCTGGGAGGATGAATTTGAGAAAAGCTGCTGCCACAAGCATTTTTAGGGATTTAGGAATGTAATTGCCTGTTCTGGCAGCCAATCCAAAGTCTTCATTTCTTGCCTTTTTTCTTTTTTTTTTTTTTTGTCAAAGTTATAATTACCTTTAAACCTGTGATGAAGATCTGCAAAGCTGAGGAAAGCAAGTTGTTTGCAGCTAGGACCACAGTTTTACTGTGCATCCTGTTCCAAATCTTCTCAGGGACCTTGCCTACACAGTGACCTACTGTAATTTTCCCAGAGAAAAATAAATGACAAAGGCCTAGCATCTCTTAGTCACCAAAGTGGTTATTTTTTTCCCTCCTGTTTGTTACTTAATAGAGTCCTTCTAACATTAAATGCAGATAAAGTTTGATTTTTGATCCCAAGATGTTACAAACTGTCCTTCATTTTCTTTCCTAATAACTAGAATTTGCAGTATATCCATGTGGCCCAAAACTCCACATATGCATTGTATTTTGAAGCTGTGGATTTCTTTGCCACTTATTTCCCACAAGCTGAGTCACTCTCTAGGGGCTGAAACTTGCTGAGAACTCAAGTGGATATGTTTTATGTCAATATGTTTACACATCAAATAAAACTGAAATGTTACCTTACTTCGGAAAACATATTCCAACTCAATTTACTGGGGAAATGTCATGGGTAAACATTAGAGCACAAGCTCTACACAGACATATTATTTTTCCTTCACTGACATTGTTAAGATTGAACATTCTTTTTGAAACAGTGTTTCTGGACATGCTTGGTAGCTTGATCATTTATTTCCACTATTCATGTATGCATTTTTCTTGCCCTGGGAGGCACAATAGGATGGTCTTCTTTGCAGTAACATCAGGAAAAATTATCTCTTTGCAAAGCCTACCATCTGACTATTTAAAAAATACATTTTAAATGTATCAGAGCCATGTAATGACATTAACAATACAAAGTGTAATTGAAGAGATTAAAAAGAATTTTATTTTTTTTCTGCCTTCCTTCTGGTGTTTATTTGTAGTTGGGTTACTTTGCCACCTCTATCAGAGACCTTTGTCCAGGAAGTTCTAAGGAAGCCATTCTGCCACCCTAGTCACCATCACTACTGTCCCTGAAGATATCCTTAAATAATTTGCTAGAATTATCCATGGAGTCCCAGTGAGAAAAACAGGAATAAAAATATCAAATCTCTCCTAAATTCTCTTTGTGTTAACCCTGCTACTTCTAAATACCGTGAGTGAATATTCGTGTTTTATATTGTACCTTAGCAGTGTTGTAAGAGAAGAGGCTGAGAAGAACACTGTCTTGGGACTAACTTGCTTCTGTCAGTTTATGTCACAACATTACATTTATTTTAATGAGGGGGTGTTACATTTCATGTCTGCCTATGATAACTAGATTAAAACAAATGGAAAAAGACATGAAAGCCAGCAAATTCTAAAGCATTAGACATTTTTGTAGCTAATGAGACCACTCTATTAAATTAGAAAAGATAATCTATTCAATTAGAAGAGAAAAAAACAGTGGCTTTTTTTTTTTTTTTTTTTTTTTTTTAATCTTTATTAAATCAATTATAAAGCCAGGACATGCTTGTTAAAGGCAGATAGAAGTGTCTGCTCCTCTTTACAGCTTCTCTGAAGAATTTTCTCTGAAGTTTCTCGCGCTGGTTGCAGGCAGAGGAAACACAAAAAGGACAATAACACATTCTAGTATGTCCACTTCCACAGTGTTAATAGTCCTTATGTAAATGGCAGGAAGAATGCACTATATGTTAAGGAAAAAGTTACCTTTAGTGGCTGTACAATACAGTCCTGGAATTTACCTTCTTGTCTAAGCAGTGTCTACAGCTCTGCTGTTTGAGCTGAAGGCCTTGTGATGCCATGCAGTATGTGTTATATTGTATTGCACCCCTATGGTGTTCTCAATTCTTGACTTAAAATTTCTTCAGTAAAGACTGAAGGGAAAGACAGCTGCCTGCTACTGGCCTTATCCCAAACCTAATGGGTTGTGTAGTCACCTTCATTTCCATCTCACAGAAGTGGAAAAAGACATCTGTTTCCTTGGGAGTGTGTTTATCCCCAGATAAGAACTGTCAAAGCAAAGCCTTTTGTTGTTGTTGAGGGCTAGGGCTGTTGTTGCATGAGGGCTAGGACACTGCTCCAGGATGCCTTTTGAATTGAATTTAGAGGGTAAAAGAATTAACTCCTGATTTGCTGTGTGACAAACAAACGCTAAATAAAAATAAAAATTAAAATTAAATACTATCGAAACTGTTGTTCTTGTGGCTTGATGTTACAAACTAAAGCTTGTTCTAGCATTGAAATAGATACTGCCTTGAATTCAGATAAAGAATGCAGGAAAAATAATTTCCACTCAATCCTCTATCAGCTTTTGCTTCATTCTATAATTTCTAATTTATTTTCCCATTGGAAATATTATTTTTCTTCAGTGGAAGGGCAATTTGCTCTTTGCATAGACAAATAAAGTTGATTGTACATGTATTCGCTTCTGAGATTTTTTTATTTCTAACTGAGCTATTCAACACTTTTTGAACAAGCTTATTAACATACCCTATTACACTTCATTTATTTTTATATTTTCTTTATAAATCTGCCACCTATATATTGTTTATGGAAAAAACTATGAGGGATTTTAGTAAAAACAAGACAAGACAAACCTTTTATTCTTTAATTTAATCTCTCTGATAATTTTGCATTAAAGTGTTAATAATGTCTTTCTGTTCTTCATCACTAAATCAAATGCTATATAATTCTCTTTCCACCTAATCACATTGTTTATTCTTTTAGAAAGAATATTTACATTATATAATGCCTTTTAATCTGTCAAATCATTCTTCTGTTTTGCTGCTAATTTCTATAAACTGTCAGCTCTATATATTTCTAGAAGAATATGAACCATCTTGTTGTACATCCTTCTTTCATAATCATCTGAGGAGAACTATGCATCCCTATGTTCTGAGTTGTTTTTTTTAATCCTTGAAAATCAAGAAAGAGTCCAGCAGCCTGGAGTCCTGTATGAAGTATTGTGAAAAATTATTAATGGCAGACCTCTAAAATTGCTTTTTATCTCAGATTTGAAACAGGTTCTGTGAACATGATAGGGAAGCAAGGGAGCCTGGGAGGCCTTGTGTCACGTTACAGACTTTGATGTTTGGCAACCCTGGTATGTGGGCTTGCAGCAAAACTTCTGTGAGGACAGCACAAGCATGGAAGCTTTCATGTTACATATGCACAAACATATGCACAATACATATGCATACCCTTCCCCTGATTTTGACATTTGGGGCATAGAGAGCTTTAAAAGTACTGCTTCCCTGTGCGGAGTGCAATGGAAATCACCTCTACCTGACCACACTTTCACATTTCTAATCTTTTCTCTCTTATACTGGAACCCAGCTCCTCTGGGTTCCATTAGGGCAAGTTTGGCACCCCCTGTGGAAAATGGGCATTATGCTTAGTGAACCTGTTGCATTTTTGGGGGAATAATTATTTTTTGACCCTGAAAAAGGATGGATTTTAATGATCAGATCACTTGAATTGGCAAAGAAATCTTGAGTATAAGCTTTTCCTTCAAAAAGAGATTTGCATAATTTACATATTTTACACATTTAACATAATTTACTTCTTCCACACAATTTACATAATTTACATATTAAATGTTTGCTAGAGCAAGGACTGGAATCAAAGACCTCTCAGGTGAGGCCACTGCATACCAAAATTCAAACTCATTTGCATAGCAGGTCCTGTCAGAGTTCTTCTTGGGCTTCATCACAACTTCAGAAATTCTTCTACTTTTCCTATTTCATAAAAAATAAGACAGCAAAGGTATTGGCCTAACTTATAGCCATGGAATAGCTGCATAAGGCAGAGAAGACATCCTGGTCTTAGGCACTCATACAGCAATAAAACTGAGCAGTGTGAGGAGACCATTGTTTATACATAAGTGAGGATAGTGAGCTCTATCAAGAGCCTTGATTTCTTTAGCATTGGAAGTGTGGAAGAAAAGAGTGACCATTTATTTGAGAGGATGAAATGATGATCAGTGAGTATCTGATGGTCAGTGAATGATCACTCAGTGAGTGAGTTTGTTTGAGAGTATGAAATGACATTCAAGTCCAATGCTGACTGTACTCTTTACCTTCATGTTACTCTGCAGTATAACAGAGGAATGACAGCTCATCTGCTCATGCTCACCTTCCTTCAATGTATTTTGGTGATTTTGGCTGCACACACTCTGTTCTGTTAAGTGCACCACAGCTTGAGGTCTGACCTCCACAGCACTGTGTACTGCATGATATGGGACAAGCAGAAGGTGATACTGTCAGGGAAAGAACATTTTACTATTTTTTCAGCATAGCTAGTGCACTCTCTCAAGGAAACTTTCAGCTGCCCAGTTCATGCTGCATTACCCTTAAGAAGGATTCAGCTACAACCTGAATGCAGTTTTAAAACTGTTCAGACCCCTTTAGGTTTCGTTGATAGAGCAAGTCTTTGTTGGAAGCATTTTCTATGCATTTTATGAGCATCAAATTCTACATTTGAATTTCCAGTAACTCTATTAAATTTTGTGCAAAGCATGCATATTCTGTCAAGATATACATTTTGTTAAAACAAACAAACAAAAACTAATAATTGTGTCATGTTACATTATTGCTCTGTGTCCTCTGTGGCTCTCACAAGCACATCAATTTTTCTACTTTATAGCTGAAGGAAATAAAAATAGATCTGGTCTCTCATCAAACTTCCTAAGCATGAATCAGTGCAGGGCCTCCTCTAAAGTCTAGTCAGGATGACATATAAGATCCACGGTGTTTGTCACCTAAGTCTGCAGAGAGACAGAAATAACAGCTTTGGTAGAAAGCCGAGATAGCTACTCACTAAGCAAAACCTGCCAATTTTATCATTTAATTCTTTTCTCGCATCTTTTATTCAATCCCCTTCTTTCACAGCATATTCGATTCCCAAACCTATTAACTGCTTAGATAGTATATAATCACTTTTTACATTTGTACAATGGATTCTTCTGTAAAAGAAAATTTTCAGTATTTTCTAATGGGTGAGCTCATGAACTAGCTGGACAACAGCTGTCCAAGACATTAGAAAGTACAAACAAGGTCTCTGGAAAGCTTGACTACTTTGTCATCTACACTACACCTATGACTTGGGACACCACACAACTTATGGAAAATTTTCTTGAGGCAACATCCAAGTCACTCAGATTTCAAATACAAAACATTCTGCTTGTATGGGTGTTTCCCTCCTAGCAGACCAGCATTAGGAGATGTATCTGCCATTTATTCGAAGGCTTGGCTTAAGTGTGCTCTGTAAGTTGCAACTAAACCAGTGCATGAGCAGTGACTTTTCTTCAGGTATGGAAACCATGCTGGCAATCCTCTAAAATACATTTATAAGATTGGCTTTCTGGAATAGAGACATATGGAGTGGCAGAGACCAAGTTGTAGCAAGGCATTTGGCATTTGCACACCTCTGAGCAGCATCTGCCAGCAGCCATGCCCTACCCACCCTGGCACTCACAGAACTGGCCAGCGAGGACTCAAGCTGACTGGGGAGGGAGCCCATTCTTCTCCAAATGCCTGTAAAGAAATACTTGGCATTGCACTGAATGTTTGGGGTTTTCTTTTGTTGTTTCTTTTTTAATCTGTTAACCACTTTTTTAATCCAGTTAACCACTGGAAATCCACTGGCATGCTCAGGCATGCATTAAGCATAATGGGCAGTTCAGGCACTGAAAAATTCAAAGCAGAAATGAGTCATTTACTAGGAACATTTTTAAGATGGCAGAAGTATATATGTACACTATCTGGAATATAGTCAGTAGGTTGATCACTCAGATTGTGCACATTTTAATGGGAGTTGACCTTTAATATTTCCTTGTTTTTTATTTTGAATCTTTTAATGTGTAGTTTGTGAGGTAAGATATATTTTGCTGTGTCTTAAAGTTGCTTCTCCATGTCACTGTTTCTTTTGCCATTTACCTCCTCAATATATCTTGAAAACTTTAGATTACTGCTTTCTGTTCTCCAAATCTTTTTAGCTCTGCTTGTTGGCAGAGCTTTTTAAGAGGCCCACTTAGAGCCCTATTAGAGTGTTATTACCAGCTGCTATTAGAGGTGATATGTATTTTACAATCATTCCTCCTTTTCTTTCTTTCTCTCTTTTGATTTTGCCACTATTCTTTTTTTTCCATGCATTTTCTCGGGAGTTGGTGTTTGCTTTGGCTAGTTTCTGACAGTTACAGGTATAATCACAGGTAAGCATATGTCGTGGTTCCGCTCGAGTGGGCAGCCGAGCTCCACCACAGCCGCTCTCTCACTCCCCCTCCTCAAAGAGGAATGGGGAGAAAATATGTGAAAAGGGCTCAAGGATTGAGATAAGGACGAGAAAATCACGCAATAATTATTGTAACGGGCAAAACAGACTCGGCATAAGGAGATAGTAAGATTTATTGCTTATTACTAACAAGCTAGAGAAGTGAGAAACAAAGGAAAAAAAAAAACAAAAGCACCTTCCCCCCCCATCCACCCTTTTCCACCTCCTCCCCCCGAGCGGCGCAGGGGAACGGGGAATGGGGGTTATGGTCAGATGGTCAGTCTACAGCACTTCTTCTCTGCCGCTCCTTCTCGGTCACTCTCGTCCCCTGTGCTGTGGGGTCCCACCCACGGGATGCAGTCCTTGATGAACTGATCCGGCGTGGGCTTCCCACAGGCAGCAGCTCTTCCAGAACTGCTCCAGATATGGGTCCGTACCACGGGGTCCATCCCTCAGGAGAAAACTGCTCCAACCTGGCTCCCCTACGGGCAGCAGCTCCTGCCAGATCACCTGCTCCTGCGTGGTCTCCTCTCCACGGGCTACAGGTCCGGCCCGGAATCTGCTCCGGCAGGGGTCTTCCACAGGCGGCAGCCTCCGTCGGTGCAGGGCCACCTGCTCCACTATGGTCTCCTCCACGGGCTGCAGCGTGGAACCCTGCTCCACCGTGGTACTCCATGGGCTGCAGGGGGACATCCTGCTTCACCATGGTCCTCACCACAGGCCGCAGGGGACTTCTGCTCCGGCGCCTGGAGCACCTCTCCCCCTCCTTCTACACTGACCTTGGTGCAAGGCTGTTCTCCCACTCCCTTGACTCTCCCGGCTGCTGTGTGGCACAGCGTTTTTTCCCTGTCTTAAATATGCTCTCACAGAGGCGCAAAACAACATCGCTTATTGGCTCGGATCATGAAAACAATGGGGCCCTTCCCAAACATGGGGCAGCTTCTAGATCTTTCTCACAGAAACCACCCCTATGGCTCCCTGCTACCAAAACCTTGCCACGTAAACCCACTACACATACTTATTCTAGTATCTTTGATATTGTCAACATAAATTGTCATGATACATTACTTTCTGATTCTCAGCAATTAAAATTAATTTTTCCTTTCTGTATGAAATTACTGCTTTATTATCTGCTCCTTCTATATACCTCCTAGACATCTTTAGGGAATGCTACTAACTGACCTCTTACAATCACAGATATCAGGAGAGGCTTGCTTGGTGGATGGTTCTCACAGTTTGTTACTCCTGGACCTCTCGCAATGATCCCTTTCCCCAGGTTGGGTAAGGCTCCACTTGTTTATCACTGCCATTTGCAGGGGAGAGGGGCTTGTCATGGTACACTGGCACAAATTTCAGATTAGCTAAGGAAGCAAAACTGTTAATTTTGCTGTCTTAATTATTCTGCATGCACAGTTAAGCCATCCATATAGAAGGGATAAGAAGATGCAAGAAAGGAATAGGGCAGAAAGCTGGAAAAGAGAGCATTTTTTAAGCTACTCTAAAAATTGTCCTTGCTTGAGAATGAGAAACAATTCTTCCACTTGATTCTAGGAGCCACTGTTGTGCTTTTTTGTTGTATCTCTGCTTACTATTATCCTCCCTAGTCTTGTCACTGAAGTCATCCATTATCAAACTGATGCCGTATTTTGTAGTACTTCAGTAAAAGTTTGTAGGCAGTTGTAGAACTGTTTGACAATGATCTGCTAAATGTTTGGCAGCCCATACATGATTGTTCTTTGCAAGGCAAAATTAAACTACTTCAAATGAGTGGGAGCTGTCTCACCTCTCTAAATATATTACAATGTTATAGTTTCATATTCAAAGTTTTATTATCAGTTTCTGCTTACCATTGTTGCTTACGTCAAATATTTCATACCAGATTACATGAAAAATAAGTAATTATCTTTCCTGTTACTCCAGTAATCTTTCTATTTCTCCTCCCTCAAAATCACTTCTTTCAGCACAATTCACAGCCTTCACTGTTTTTTTTTAATTATTATTTTTGTTTGTTTGCTTTCTTTTTTTCATCACACGATCTTCCAAGGAAGCTGTAAAGTTAGCCTACATAAAATAAGTCATTCAATACAGAATAAGTTTCATAGTATCTATAAGAATATGAATCTGCACCAGTCTGCTAGAGTTTCCCACTGCTTAATATCCTCTTTTAGAATTTACCTTGTTTAGGCTTTTAGAGTTCCAGTCCTGATCCTGAAGAACAAACATAGTCTTAGTCAAATTGTTGAGGTCTCTTTCTTATGGTTATTTATTCATAAAGATATTTACAAATTTAGTGTCATTGAAGAGCATTTTGTATTTGGTTTTGTATTTATTTTTCAAAAGAGCTACAAAAATGTATGGAACCATGTAATAACAAACAAACAAACGGATAGACAAAACCTCTGGCACTGGAGAATATACTCTGAGGAATAAGAAATTTTTAAAAATTAACATCTTTTCTTAAACATTTTTTTCCCAATTACATGTAGTTCCCCAGGTAAAACAAAATTGTGTTTCACATATGCATATACACACTTCGGCTGAAGTATTTAATCCTACTCCAGTAGAAACCTACAAGATTAGTGAATTTCCATCTGGATATTGTCACGAAAGCAGAGCCCAAGAGCAGGTAGTTGCTGAAATTGGTATTCTACAGAGTAAGTCCTCCCTGTTGATATTCCTGTTGGCATTATGCAGCAATTGAGGTTCCCTCAGCTCATATCCCCTAAGCCCTCAACAATGCTGCTGCAAGATATTACAGAATTGTACATGCCACGTATTTTAAATCCAATGTGCTTTACTATTTGCTGACAAAGCAGCTATTTCACCCCTTGTATCTATGACTGATTCTCTAGTCATAAAAAGTTGGTTAAGTACCAAGTGGTGCCTTTTTTTCAAAGCAACAGAAATTTCGTCAGTCTGAAAATGTTTCTTCACCAGAAACCATGCAGAGACATGTTCTTCAGGTATATAGATACATGAAGGTGAGGTGAGGTCAGACAGAAAAAAATTATAAACCAGCATACTATGTCAATGCAAAGACGACATCTTGACTTGGAGATGCAAGTTTGTTCTTCTGTCTGTGCTTGCCACTATACACTCAGTTCCCCCCATGTCTATATCTGTTCTCAAACCCAGGCTCATTATAATTGAGATCTGATCATTGCCTCTTCCTTGTCAGTCACAATGGCTCCTAGTCTCACCCTTATCCTAGAACTAGCATTTGTCCATTGAATTCAACTGCTGTCTGCTACCAGGCCATATCAACCCTGCCATCTGCTTTATACTAATCTAATCTAATCCTCAAAACAAAACAAAACAAAAATCCTCAAAAGATAGTTCTGGATATAACTGAAAATTTGTGTTACAAAGGAATTAAATCCCTGGCAAATGGTAGATAGATGATAATGGAACTTGAGCAAGGTCATGGTGGAGAGGCGGGGGCTTTACCTCCGGAGAACTTCTGAAGGAGTGAAAATTAACTTTAGACAACCTGCTTCTGTAGAAAATTGAGCATTTCTCTTTAGACACCTGTGAACAGCAAACAAGAATACAATATATTGTTAGAACTTTTTGCAGTGGTTGTGTGTGATCAGTGATCGGGAAATGTAGTTTCAACACTACATTTTGAGGAGTTCCTGAGTTCCTTTACAAAAGCAGAAAGATGTTCCTTCCAGTCCATTGAAACTACACCAGTCAAAAGCTATAAAGACAATTCTGCAACAAGGTCAGAACTCAACCCCATCCACAGCAATATGACAGCTACTGTGACAAATGTGGTTTTATGACATCAACTCGTCTTTCAGCTTCCATGACACTATCCTTTCTTCTACTCCCCAGAAGCTTCTATTGTCTCAACTTGATCCTTGAAGGGGTTCCAGTCTCAGTCATCTTTTCGTCTCTACCTTACTTCTGTTAATCTCATTTAAAAAAATTTATTCAAGTGTCACGTCTATACTGCTTACCTGGTGATTGACTTCTTTGCTCTAGATTTGTCTCCTGGTTTGTCAAGAAAAAATGTTACACAATCATTCTAACATTTAAAGCTTTTACAAGGAACTCAGGAGGCAGCAAGAAAAAGGTGCAATTTCACTGCACTCAGTTCCTGGTTGTAAAAGTTTTCATGTATTCTCCTTGCATGACCAGGAACTGTGCATTTGGTCCATCATGTCATCCCACAGAGTCCATGAATTCAGCCTTGGCACAGTTCCAGAATTGCTCTGGTAACTTTAAGAGCTTAAGGAAGTTGAGGAGGGCAGGGAGACAGCAGACAAGGGTGTTGATTAGATAAAATCAGTACACCCTAACTGAACTCCAGTCCTGCTTTAAATATATCACAATGCAGCAGCCATTCCTTTCTAAATGATAGCTCATGTTCAAGCTGTATAGATTTGGATGAGATATAACCTTTTTTTCTTGTCATTTTACTGGAGAATAATGCGGCTGAATATATATTTAAGTCTAAATTGTAAAATCTGTTCTTTATTTTCCAGCCTGCTACATTGTAGTTTAACTGATGATACCCAGAATTACAGGGGCTAGCTGCCTTCCTGAGACAAATGCAAGCTACAGACTTTCTCTGTCTTGGTGACCTGCATTGAAAATGTTTTATTTAAGATTTTCTTTCTATTATGCTTCTCTCTATTAATATTTAAGTAATAAGCTCTATTAATATTAATATGGCTGTTTAATTTTTTTTTCTCTATTATTAGTATGCTCTGCCCTTCACTAAAAATGTAATTTGTTCAATGATTTCCACAGAAGCTGAGCTTTTAGTAAGGTAGCAAGTTCATTGTAAATGGCTATTTGTCCAACATAGATATATATATATTAAATAATGCAGAAGCAAAACTGGCTGAGGGAGAAGAGCTCTTTTAATACAGCTTTGCATTGTTTATATTCAAGAGTATGAGTATAATTTCTCTTTTTTTCAGCAAGATGCTTGAAGTTATTGATCACACATTTCTTAGCATATCCAAACCTAACAACTTGACTGCCTGCCTTGTCACTGTAGCACCATCTCCTTCCTGCTGTACCTCTGTGTTGAACCTTGACCTATAGAGATTAGCTTAGCCTACAGAAAGGGGCAAAGGGTAGTTTAGTCTCCCAGCCCTTTTGATCTAATCTTTTCTTCACAGACTTTCAGGAGCATTACCAGAAATTTTAGAGTCTGCTAGTGCTTGGGTGGTTTTCTGAGCATTTTATATTTGTTCTTTCCTCCAACAAAACTATATTAAAATAATCCTTTTTGGAATGTGAAACAGTATTATTGAATTGTATGGTACAAAAAGATAATAAACTATTGTTGAAGTAAAGGTGTTTGTTAAAGTGATGGCAAAACTGATGGGCATTACTGCATGTTCTGAGTGTATGTAATCAAAAGATGCCAGCATGACTTAGGACTTCAAATTGAACATGAAATCAAGTAATAATGCAACAAAACTGTTTGAAAAGAATTGTGCAGATCAATAAAAGATATATATATATATTTTTTTTACTCTGCCTTACATCTAATATTGCCTTCAATTCAGATACCAGTTATTCGCTTCTGGCTATAATGGCACACACTTTGATCTTTGCAAGTAATGGAAGAAAGGTTTACACTTATGACAGCAGAGGAAGATACTCTGAGATAAAGCTTTTGTCCAAAACCACACAAAACTGTAGCAGAATAACCAAAAAGTAAATTAATTGTGGAACAACAAAACACTATTTGAATTCAAATTGTATATAAGAAAGACAAATCAGATAATGCAGTTTGTAATGTCTTTTACATAAGCATAGCAAATCCTGTCTATATGCACTTATATTGGTATGGGCATACTTCCTTGATTCCAAGAGAAATAAAACTGATGTTTATATAAAATATATACATATACTGTCAGTAATGTGGCCTATGACCTACAAAATCCAACTCCACGTATGATGCACTAACCAACAAACTCCTTATTTGGATCATGGCCTCATCTCTGTACCGTTTCCTAAGTCACAGAATAATAGAATGGCTCGGGTTGGAAGCAACCTTAAAGATTATCTAGTTCCAACCCCCCTGCCACAGTCAGGGACACCACCCACTACATCAAATTGCTCAGGGCCTCATTTAGCTTGGTCTTGAGCACTTCCAGGGATGGGGCATCCACAACCTCTCTGGGCAACCTGTTCCAGTGCCTCACCAACCTGTTCCAGTGCCTTTACCCTAAAGAGGGTAAGCACAAGATGGTCCCAAGCACATTGTTATTGTAATGATTATTTCTCTCTTCTGGTGATCCTCAAACTGATGTGTCCTCCTCCTAAACCTGACGGTGCTTTCCCACACTGACATCTGCACACACAGTTTGCCTTTTCACCTGCATCTGTTTAATCTTTCTTGTCTGATTATTCACCTAGTTCTGTAAGTTTCAACTCTCCATAGGTTAGAAATCTACAAAGCACCAAATGCATCATTTTGGCCACTTGCCCTTTTAAATTCCAGGTTGTGAACTGATTATTTCAGTTTGACCTTGATAAAATCCATACAGCTGTGAGCCATGGCACCAGCTAATGAAGATGAATACCTCCCAGATGCTCAGGTGACTTCTCATGTCATAAGTAGGTATCATTGTTTATTACATATATAAACCTACAATGCATTTTATCTAATAGTTCAACTCTGTATCAGCAAAACACACATATCTAGGAGGTGTTCGGGCTTTTTGATATTTGGCAATTAGTTACAATCTGCATATACCATACTGTGCTCTGAATTCAAACATCTGCTCTGTGTTCTAGATGCTCTGGAAATCATGTATTTTTAGTTTCCATTGTCATGCACCTGAGCAAAAGCAATGCCATGGCAGGACTCACATGTTTCCAAGATTTGGGCATTCAGCTTGCTGTCAGGACAAACATACACACACCTCAATATCTGTGTGGGAGCTGAACCTTTCATCAGACACTGACTTTCTTTTAATGAGTCTCCGAATCAGCTGACTTGACTAAGCCAGTGTTAGGTTTCCTCTCCACAAATAAAACATTTACATTTTACCTTAACTACAGTACTGTATAACAACTAAATGAGAATCGTTGTTATAATAACCCATTATTTCTGCAGAGACTATTTGAAGTTTATCGTGTACAGAACTCCAGCACAGAGGGCTACATGTGCTTTGTTTTACTGAAGCTTTTATGTTGTTCACTGAACTGTGATCTTTAAAGGAGCTTGACTTCGATAACTTTATGTCCTATCAGATTTTCATCAAAAACAGTGCTAAGCAAGGATCCCATTACAGTTCAAATAGCTGTATTAATGGATTATAACAAATATGAGATGACATAGCTGTGCCCCTCCATCTTTTCCTTCTCTTCTTTAAAGCTCGATCTTCATTTCTTCTTCTCAAGCCCATTTGCATCTCTAAAGCCTTTGATTAGGGAAGGGAGCTCCAAAAGGTATTTCATTGTCAAACTCCCTCATGTTTGCCCGTCACTGACCAACAGTGCTAACAACTTGCACTTGCATTTGCAAAATTTATTATTGTATTTTTTTGCAAGCTGTGAATTTATTAAATGCAACTGGACTTTTAATGTGCTAAATTTGCACGATAGCAGTGTGAGATGGATCCTGGACCCGCTTTGGTGTTTGAGCAGACTTGCAAAGGCCTTTCATTTGTTTGTCTGTAAAGATCTACAGATATTGGAATTGGTATAATAACATACCAGGGAGGGGAAATCTCCATAGAACTTCTTTGAAATTCAGGGTTAAGAACAAAAACCATGAACTATTAATAACAGAAAGATGCTTTTTTTGTTTAGAGCACAGAAGAAAACTTGAAAAGATCATAACACTCCTCACAGTGAATTTACTGACAAGGATCTGTGGCTTTGTGAAGCTTGACACTTTTCACAGATGAAAATCTGCTTCTCTGATTCATCATCACATAACGGGCTTCATCCTGTTTATTATTAAAAGTACAGTCCTAAGATATTTTAGGCTGTAGTGCCTAGAAGCTGGCACTGCAGGGTTCAGGCATGACTCTCCAGCCTTCCCAGCTTCCAAAGGGAGAAGGAAACTGGATGATGGAAAATGAAAACCCTAGCATTTAGCAAAATGGAAATTAGCACATCCAGCCACAACTGACACATTTTCTTTGTCATTCCAGAAAGTAGCTTTACAATTTTTCTCTGAGTATCAGAGCAAACTTCCAACAGATCCCCTCCAAGAAGTTTGTCCTCAAGAAACGTCAATCAGCAAAGCACTACTGAAAGAGTATTTTTAAAATACTTGTCCAGAGACTGCTTTCTAGAATAATCTAACATGGTGACTTGTCAATGGTCAAATCCTTGTTGTCCAATTCAGCTGCAAATTTCAATATACTATATTGTTGCAGTAGAATAAGTTATTGAATGGAATGGAGTGAAATGGAATGGAATAGAACGGAACAGAACAGAACAGAACAGAATAGAATAGTTCAGTTGGAAGAGGCCTTCAAAGATCAGCTAGTCCAACTGCCTGACCAGTTATGGCTAACCAAATGTTATTATTGAATTATGATTATTAAATGCATATTATTGAAGGCAGTATCAAAAGTGAATGAAAACTGATAGGCATGGGGCATCAGCCACCTCTCTGGAAAGACTGTTCCAGTGTTTTATCACCCTCAGAGTAAATACATTTTTCCTAATGCCCAGTCTGAACTTCCCCTGGCACAGTTCTGTGCTGTTCCCTCATTTCCTACCATCAGTTACCAGGGAGCAGAGACTGGCATCCCCCCCCATCCCCACCTCCACTTCCCCTCCTCATGAAGTTTCAGAGAGCAATGAGGCTGACTCTCAGCCTTCCCTTCTCCAGACTAGACAACGCAATTTTCCTCAGTCTCTCCTCTTAAGACATGTCTTCCAGCCCTTGTGCCAGCCCTTGTACCTTGAACACTCTTCTGGATGCATTCAAGGACCTTAACGTCCTTTTTGTGTTGTGGAGCCACTGCACGCAATACTCAAGGTGAGGCCACACAAGTGCTAAATATACCAGGAGAATCACCTCTTTTGACCATCTGGCCATTTTTATGTTTTATGAATCCCAAAATGTAGTTTGCCCTCTTGGTTGCCAGGGCACACTGCTGGCTCATGTTAAGCCTGTCGCCAACCAGCACCCCTTTCTGTTGAGCTGCTCCCCAGCCACTTGTCTCCTAGTCTGTACATGTGTCTGGCAATACTCTGTCTCATGTGCAGAACCTGGCATTTCCCTTTTCCATTTGAACTTGATGCCATTGTTGATGGCTTCCAATCTATCTAGATCCTTCTGCAAGGCCTCTCATCCCTCTAGCATCAACAGAACCTCTCAGTTCAGTATCATCAGCAAAATTGCTGAGGATGCCCTCCACTCCTGCATCCAGATCACTGATAAAAATGTTGAACAGTACTGGCCCTAGAACTGAGCCCTGGGGAACACCACTGGTGACCATCTGTCAGCCAGAGGTAACCCCATTCACTTACAACCCTTTGAGATCTACTGTCAAGACAGTTCATCACCTAGCATAATATGAAACTTTTTATTTCACAGTTGGACAATTTGTCCAGAAGGATGCTGAATTAGCCTACCTGCCCATTTATTGTTCTATCATCCTTTGCACTAAATTGAGTGTACTTTGGAACATTTACTAAACACAGTCATTTCAAGTGCAAACATTCCAACTTTAGAGAGAACTAAACCAACCAGTGCTAGCCAGAGAAAGGGAGTAGATTTGTGAGTTTGTGATAAAGAGTGAAAAAACAGAACAAGGTTCTGGGTTAAAACACAAGCCCAAAGACAAATGACAAATTCAGCAAAACAAAAATAACTTGTTTGACAACATTACTGTAAGTGTGGGTCACCTTGTAATCTTTCTATTACTTGATTAAGCTGTATGGTTTTCTCACTAATGGAATATTAATCTCCTTTAGTTGTAATTGACAGAAACAATCATAATTTAAATAACAAACATGTAAGATAACTTCCCAAAAGGCTTGCATTTGGCCTAGTAATTATGGCAACAAACTTGCACAGCTCTTCTTAATGGTGGCTGTAAGCTATCCGACAAGGTTTTAAAGAAAATATTAACAGGCAACACATGCCTGCTGTTAACCATGCGCACTCCCACAGGTACAGCCTGAAGGTCACTTGGAACACCAGCTTTGTTTTCTTAATCCATATCTCAAAGAGCTCACAACTTGTTGGCTGTCCTGGCAGCAAAGCTAGCCGGGGTTATGCTTTGTTCCCTGGTTCCTTGGTGTGCCTCCTGGTGAAAGCAATCAGCGGTGCCCAGCCCAACGCGCTGCTGCAGAACAAATATGTAGGCAGACCATTTTCTCACTGCAAGAGACTGGCACAGGCTTTCTGCCTCTTTTTCTTTTTCTTTTTCTTTTTCTTTTTCTTTTTCTTTTTCTTTTTCTTTTTCTTTTTCTTTTTCTTTTTCTTTTTCTTTTTCTTTTTCTTTTTCTTTTTCTTTCCCTTTTCCTTTTCCTTTTCCTTTTCCTTTTCTTTTTTTTTTTCCTTTTTTTTTTTTTTTCTTTCCCCTAGTGAGATCATACCAAATGCTCTCTTAGTAATGGTGACATTTTTCTAGTTTAAAATAATTATGCACTAGTCTCTGGGGTTTAATACATACTATTTAGATAGTGCCTTCTTTCTTCCCTTCTGTCCACAGTATGTCTGCAGTGACTCCTCATCAAATGGCAGAGTGGTGTAAACACTAATTTTAACACCAAACCTCTAGAACATGACGTAGCCTACATTATTCTCAGTGATGCCCCATGAAATTAACTGCTTGGAGAATTACAATATTGCACAAAGGTCATTAAAGTTCAATTCAAATCAGTTCAATCAAGACACACGTAATTTCACTGGGAGAAGTAGATATCAGCCTAAGACTTGAAGTCTTTGAATAAATTGGCAACCACTCCTACTCTTTGTGTCCAATAAAAATATTTTTTTGCTCAGAACACTAATACTCACCAGTAGCCTGATACTAAATCAAGATTTTATGCCATGCTTCACCTATGTTCCTGAAAACACATTCTTGAATAATTCAGTCCAGAAGGTACTGAACAGCATCTTACCACATTTTATGTATCTTTACTGTCTTTATAACAATATGTACATATAGAATCATAGAATCATAGAATATCCTGAGTTGGAAGGGACCCTTAAGGATCATCAAGTCCAACTCTTGACACCGCACAGGTCTACCCAAAAGTTCAGACCATGTGCCTAAGTGCACAGTCCAATCTCTTCTTAAATTCAGACAGGCTCGGTGCAGTGACCACTTCCCTGGGGAGCCTGTTCCAGTGTGCAACCACCCTCTCTGTGAAGAACCCCCTCCTGACATCCAGCCTAAATTTCCCCTGCCTCAGCTTAACCCCGTTCCCGCGGGTCCTGTCACTAGTGTTAATGGAGAAAAGGTCTCCTGCCTCTCGACACCCCCTTACGAGGAAGTCGTAGACTGTGATGAGGTCTCCCCTCAGCCTCCTCTTCTCCAGGCTGAACAGGCCCAGTGACCTCAGCCGTTCTTCGTACGTCTTCCCCTCCAGGCCTTTCACCATCTTCGTAGCCCATATATATATATAATACATATATTTAAATAACAGATAGGTATGAAAAATGTTGAAAACCTGCTTTATGTCTACTGTTCAAAAACCACTGAAATTTTTTGTTATACATATAAAAAAACAAACAAACAAACAAACAAAACAAAACAAAACAAAACAAAACAAAAACAAAAAAAAAAAACAAAACAAAAAAACAAACAAACAAAAAAAAAAAAAAAACAAAACAGAAGAAGTTACAGCTCAATGCCAGGTTTCTGCTGCTTAAAAATAAAGACCAATGAAAAGAGTCATAAGGAGGAAGTGAAGGAGGAAGGAAGGAAGGACTCTTACAGTGGATCAGAACAGAATAATTTCTGGGATTAGCCTTCCTATTGGCAAGTCATTATAGAGGATTAAAAATATTTCCACAAAAGAAAATTTCATTTAAATAGGTCCCCACATCAAGCACAATACAGCACAATACAGTTTGCATAAATATATTCACTATGTCATAGGTGGTTTTTTTTTAGTAATGGAAAAAGGGAGATAATCTCTTTTGGCACATGCACCTTTTAATCATGTGATTTTGCAAATATTTGAATCCACCAGCTAAAAGCATAGCTCATAACACACAGACCATGTGTAATGAGAGAAGATCAGTTCTTGTTCTGAAGTCCATGGTTTAGGCCCATGTATGGTAAAAATGCATTAGTATGATAAAAGCAGAACAAATAAAATTCCCATAAAAGTTTACACAACCTGTTTTGGTGACAGTGAACTTTGGTAAAGGGTGACAGTAATAACCTGTTTCTTGAGCCAAGTTTTACTTACACATTTACTCATCTGTCTTTTCCCTCTTCCCTCTCGGCAAGCACTCTGATAAGTGCAATGAAAGGTGTTTGGCAATCTTAAGAATATCAAGTTACTCTTATCTGAAATACAAAGAATGAACACGAGACGCTTTCTCAGGTACAACAACAGAAAAGCTAAAACAGACGAAGATGACAGTAAATTCAGATCATTCATATGATGCTATAAATTTACATGACATTTTTCATTGAGAGATGACACACTGTAGCTTTTCAGGGGATCAGGAAGGGCTGGGATGGACAGCAGGACAGTGCAGCTGGGTGCTAGCAAGAGGAGCGGATGCTGACAAACATTAGCACCTCTTCTATCAAAGTGCAAAGGACTTCAGGAGAACAGAGATCTCCAGACCATTATTGCAGACCAGACTGTAATGCTTTTCAAGATCTCCTTGTAGCAGGAAAAGCTATACCTAGATCTGAGAAAAAAAAAAAAAAATATATATATATATATATATACATAATAGGACACACATATATATAATATATATATTATATATATATGTATACATATATACATATTTTATATATATATATATATACACATCCTATTTTATACTCATTATTCCTAAAACCCAGCCAAAATCCCACAAAACCCCAAACCCATACAAGTATTCAGCTTTGAGAAAATTGAACTTAACCTAGATTTTGTCTAGGTTTAAGGGGGGATGCTGGTCACATCTGATTCTAGCTAAGTAAAATTTACAAATAGAAATGAGCTCTGACTCAGGTTATAGGGGGAGGTAATTACTATTTCTGTGATATTAGGTTTGGCCATGTCTAAGAAACAGAAGATTTGCCATTTAATCACCAGAAAGTCACTCATTTTTACAGCTTTAATTGAAATTATGCATGGAAACCACTTTTCTCAATTTTCTTCTTAGCGTTCCTTAAATAACTTGTGGTGACAAGGTAAACCTTCATGAATTAAAGGTGCAGTGTTAACACAGAGTGGCATGCTAATAATAATGGTATTTTTTGTTGTTGTTGTTACTAGCTCTCTTACTCTATTAGAAGATGTCAGATTGTGGTGACTGTATTAGCAAAGCATGATTTGAAGAGATATGTCTTCCTTTTAGCCAGCTGATGTAACTGCGAATAAAATAAAAAAAATAAATAAAAAAAAAATAACTAAACTAAACTAAACTAAAAATACAGATACTCTGGGCAAAATTGCAACCTTCAGTTTAATACAGAATTAAAACAAACAAACAAACAAACAAACAACAACAACAAAAAAAACCTGCTGTGAGTTTAACTGTCCTGTGTTAATGAGTTAGACAAACTAAAGAAAAGATGTTGATGTCTGTAGAGGAATTTAAGAAGGGGGGACCTGCATCAGAGAGAGAGGGGAGAAAGGGAAAGATAAATACTGAAGAGCAGAACCCTAAGGGGTTTGTTGGCACATAGGGATGGAAAGGCTAAGAGGTACCATAAAAAAATTGCCCTACTCTGTGACTTTAAAGCCTATCAGAATTACGACTTCTTATTCGTGGATTCATCTGAACATGCTTCAGGACCAAAAACAGTTCAGAGGTGCAATATTTTTTGTGTGAAAAATTATTATTCTGCAAGCTTTTATATTACAGTATATGTAAAATATTAGTTATATCGACTGTGCCTGCCAGACAAGAGACAGGTGAAATCAAATTAAATTCACTGATAAATGCTCTGTTTGTTAAAAAATATTGAAATGAGTGAAAAATCAAAGGCAACCTGAAACTGAATGGTCTTGTGCAGTTATGGGTCTATGCAAATTATTTACCGTGTTCCAACTGGGAGGTTACTTTATAATATCTTAGTGGCATGTCTACATGGTACTGATTGTCAGGTAAACATTGGTGCAAAATTCATGGTTAAAGCTAGCCTAGGTACTGCAGCATCAAGCTCAAGTCACATAGTTATCTTAACTGTACTTTAATGGAAAACATATGAAGCATTTCCTATCCTAGTGCAGATTTGGGTTGATTTTTTTCTTCTTGAAGCAATGTTAATATATAACCTAATTTCCAAAAGTAGCTTGTAAGGGACAGTCCTAGGTCACCCTGCAGGACAGCAACAGAAATGAGCACAGAAGTTATCACTTCCAACATCTGGTATGTGGTCCCTGTGCAAGAGGTCACACTTTTTCCCTTCAAGCAGTTTGACAAAATAAGATAGGAGCCATATTTAGCTACTGGTTCTTGAGTCATAGGGAAGTCACAGAAGAAGTGTTATGGTGATAACAATTATACCCTGAAGAAAAGGATCAAAACTTTCTCAATAGTTTTGATGCTTTCATCCAGGAAATCCCTACTCTCGCATACAAAAACCATCACTCTCTTAAATACAAAGTTTCCCAATACAGTGCCGGATATCCTACAGTGAAGATATCCTGTGGAAGCAGGATGAGCCTGGAAGATGGGTGAACATTAAATCTGACTTCACACTGGATTCACCCATTACAAAATATTGCAGTTCAGAGTGAGTTTCTGATGGGCGATAAAGAAACAATCAGTACTTGACAGCATAATAAAATCTAACTAACTTACATGTAATAAAGAATATTTTTTCATCTCTAACACTGAGGATTTAAAAAACAATGCTACTTAAAATTAACTTCACAAATTCAATGCTACTTAAAATTAACTTCATTTTTAACCAACTTTTTTTCAAAAAGAACCTATTTTAATACAAGACATTCACTTAGAAAAAAAATGAATTAATCTGAAAACATGGTATTCCTGACTTTCTAAAAATAAAAATTGACATTTAGCTCCCCCCAGCATTTTTTTTCCAGAAGATTGTTATAGTCTCAACATCTCCACACACAGCCAATTAGAACTAGGAGCAAAATGTACCTTTTCCTCCAAAAATACATTTTACTAAACTGTTCTTAAATAAGTATATTTAAGTATATATCATTATTATTATTTAAAGTACATGGATACTCGCTCTTCACTCTTTAAATCACTTTGAAGTGATTTTTCCAGATGAGAACATTGGTAGCAAATGAACATCAATAGATTTCCTTTATGGAACCACTGTCATACACCAAATGGAAGAACATTGGCAGGGTGTAAATAATTATGCGAACTGTTCAATGAAATAAGAAGAACTGAATATTTTATATGTGTTTTATGGGACTCTTTGGGCTTCTGTTTGTGTAGATTTTTTTTATTTTTCTGTGAGGAAAAAAAGTCCTGAAATAAAGCCCTGTCTTCAGACCTCGATATCCTGTGATGGGCCCAATTTTAATTTTAAATACATAAGAATTTTCCTAAAGAAAACAACAACAACAACAAAAAAGTTTGTAAAATATTTTAATCAGTATATTAGCACGTGTTTTCTATAAGCAATACATATATATATATATTGTTACAC
This sequence comes from Aythya marila, assembly GCF_965140915.1. Classification (NCBI taxonomy): domain Eukaryota; kingdom Metazoa; phylum Chordata; class Aves; order Anseriformes; family Anatidae; genus Aythya; species Aythya marila. Next base: position 129,647,517 of record NC_139043.1, read on the forward strand.
TATTTCTGCACTGAGAAATAGCCAAGTAAAATGGCTGAAAATTGCCATCTAGTGGCTTTGCAGTGAGTATCTCAAGCTGGATAATGGCACCATATTGGCAGTCTTATGAGCAAAAGTGGTGCTGGTATGATCCTTCTCAGGCCACTACAGAAAAGATTAGGAAGTTGTAGGAGAGAAGAGCATTTTCTTCCCTAATTTTTGTGCTATATCAGACCCACTTTTTTTTTTTTTTTTTTTTTTTTTTTTTTTTTTTTTTTTTTTTTTTTTTTTTGCGGGGGGGCAGCAATATGAAGTTTTCAATTTAGAGAAATGCACTTCGAAAGCACTGACCTTTTTTATAGAATATATCATCTACTAGTACATCATGACTATGGCTTTAACAATCACTAATGCATATACTTAGCTCTATTTCCTGTGTATATACATACCTCTACATTGGTATGTACATGTGTGTGTATATATATATATATATATATATATATATATATAATTCACCATGTTGCTGTTTTGACCTTAAAAGAAATAAAACTGATGTTTATATAAAATATATACATATACTGTCAGTAATGTGGCCTATGACCTACAAAATCCAACTCCACGTATGATGCACTAACCAACAAACTCCTTATTTGGATCATGGCCTCATCTCTGTACCGTTTCCTAAGTCACAGAATAATAGAATGGCTCGGGTTGGAAGCAACCTTAAAGATTATCTAGTTCCAACCCCCCTGCCACAGTCAGGGACACCACCCACTACATCAAATTGCTCAGGGCCTCATTTAGCTTGGTCTTGAGCACTTCCAGGGATGGGGCATCCACAACCTCTCTGGGCAACCTGTTCCAGTGCCTCACCAACCTGTTCCAGTGCCTTTACCCTAAAGAGGGTAAGCACAAGATGGTCCCAAGCACATTGTTATTGTAATGATTATTTCTCTCTTCTGGTGATCCTCAAACTGATGTGTCCTCCTCCTAAACCTGACGGTGCTTTCCCACACTGACATCTGCACACACAGTTTGCCTTTTCACCTGCATCTGTTTAATCTTTCTTGTCTGATTATTCACCTAGTTCTGTAAGTTTCAACTCTCCATAGGTTAGAAATCTACAAAGCACCAAATGCATCATTTTGGCCACTTGCCCTTTTAAATTCCAGGTTGTGAACTGATTATTTCAGTTTGACCTTGATAAAATCCATACAGCTGTGAGCCATGGCACCAGCTAATGAAGATGAATACCTCCCAGATGCTCAGGTGACTTCTCATGTCATAAGTAGGTATCATTGTTTATTACATATATAAACCTACAATGCATTTTATCTAATAGTTCAACTCTGTATCAGCAAAACACACATATCTAGGAGGTGTTCGGGCTTTTTGATATTTGGCAATTAGTTACAATCTGCATATACCATACTGTGCTCTGAATTCAAACATCTGCTCTGTGTTCTAGATGCTCTGGAAATCATGTATTTTTAGTTTCCATTGTCATGCACCTGAGCAAAAGCAATGCCATGGCAGGACTCACATGTTTCCAAGATTTGGGCATTCAGCTTGCTGTCAGGACAAACATACACACACCTCAATATCTGTGTGGGAGCTGAACCTTTCATCAGACACTGACTTTCTTTTAATGAGTCTCCGAATCAGCTGACTTGACTAAGCCAGTGTTAGGTTTCCTCTCCACAAATAAAACATTTACATTTTACCTTAACTACAGTACTGTATAACAACTAAATGAGAATCGTTGTTATAATAACCCATTATTTCTGCAGAGACTATTTGAAGTTTATCGTGTACAGAACTCCAGCACAGAGGGCTACATGTGCTTTGTTTTACTGAAGCTTTTATGTTGTTCACTGAACTGTGATCTTTAAAGGAGCTTGACTTCGATAACTTTATGTCATCATCTACTATATCATCTACTAGTACATCATGACTATGGCTTTAACAATCACTAATGCATATACTTAGCTCTATTTCCTGTGTATATACATACCTCTACATTGGTATGTACATGTGTGTGTATATATATATATATATATAATTCACCATGTTGCTGTTTTGACCTTGGCACTCTGTAAATAATTTCATACGCACTTCCTAGCAGCACAACTGAACTTAAGTTAGTTGTCAAAGACATTGAAATTATTGCTATAAAACCATTTTCTACATTTATTTCCTCATTTTTTTGTTTTATCTAAAACTCCTTCCCTCTAATGTCTGTTAGACTCTATTTCTACACAGTGTCTTGTATGAGACAAAAAACCTAGCTTGTATCCCCTTCTTCTTCAGATGCGTTATTCCTGGTATGGCCATGCCAGTTCACTTGGATTGTATCCCTACCTGTAGGTTGTTTTTTTTTTTAAACTCTATTCCTGCTACTGTACTGTCATTCGAAATATGAATTATATATATGTTCTTACATCCAGTAAGAACTGGCATCTCCTAAAATAGATGTATTGCGTGCAGATTTTGTGAAGGCTGGGTGGCAGCACACTAAACCACTCCAGTTATAATAGTCTTTCCCAGCTGCTTTAAAGCTGGAGGACTTTAAAATTCCTAAAGATAATAATGAGACGATGGGAAAGCAAAAGAAGAAACAGGAGAGAAGTTTCTGGAGAAGCCTGAAGAATCCAAATTAGATATGAAAGTGTTGAAACAGACCTAAATCCGCCAAATTTGTATAGTTGTGTTTTGTCAATGGCTTATTATCTAAACACTTTAAACTTTAAAAAGTCTTGGTTTACAGAGATGTGGTTGATAATTAGTTGCTTACAGGAACATATTTACCATGGGAGATATAGAATCTGAAGAGGACTGATTGTTTGGAACAATGTAATGAGAAATTCTGGCTCTTATAGGTAGAGAATTATCAACTGTTGCTTAGATCTTGCTCCAACATTTGATTTGATTCAAAATTAAAAATTCAAAAGTGGTGGATTGCTTTTCTTACAAGAGCATAAGTACTTTGAATTAATTGAAATGTAGTTGAATTTTACCTGCCAAGGTACCTGGAATGGTAACTCCAGAAACAAGTGTTAATTCTTTGTGTGCTGGTATTACTGACATTAGTTATTACCTATGGTTTTAGGAAATAGAGCTGGGAAAAGTATTTCAAATGGGAATAGGAAGTAAGTGAAAGGGAAGAAAGAATGAGCAACAGAAATAGAGGGAAATGTAGATAAAAACAAAGAAAAAAAGAAGAGAATAAGTAGGCAATATAGCCTTCCAAAAAGGAGTAAGTTTCCAGAGGAAGTGGTGCAGCAGTGTTGCAGGTGAGGACTGGGCAGGTTATGGAGCAGATCCTGGTGCCCCTGAGGTGAAGAGGGACAACAGAAGTGCTCATGGGAAGCTGACAAGTTCTGAGCTTTTTTGCAGTAAGGCTTGAATAAGGCCTAAGGGCCTAGTTTTGTGCTCTGGAGATTTGGGAATCCGTCTCAACCTGGTCATGCATGGGTGTATATACCAAATGTTTTTCTTGGTTTAAGAATGGCCCTGTCCAAGAGAAAAAAATAAAAGGAAGAGAAGACAGTGGGTGAACAAAGACAGTTTTGTCATTATGGCAATAAGTTGTTTTCTAGGAAACAACAGAACACTCTCACGGCTTCATCATGTTCAGCTTTGAGCCCCTCACTACAAGAAAGACATTGAGGCCCTGGAGTGTCTGACGGAACTGGGGTTATTTAGTCTGGAGAAGAGGAGGCTCAGGGGATACTTTATTGCTCTCTACAACTACCCAAAAGAATGTTGTGGGAGTCAGCCTCTTCTAGTGACAGGATGAGAGGGAATGGCCTCAAGTTGCACCAGGAGAGGTTCAGGTTGGAAATTAGGAGAAACTTCTTAGAAAGAGTGGTTAGGCATTGGAATGGGTTGCCTGGGAAGGTGTTAGAGTCACTGTCCCTAGGGGTGTTCAAGGAAAGATTGGATGTGGTACATAGGAACATGGTTTGGTTGGTAATATTGGTAGTAGGAAGATGGTTGGACCAGATAATCTTGGAGGTCTTTCCCAACTTTAATGATTCTATGATGGACCACAAAATAAAACTCTAAAGATCTGAATACATTGAGCAAGTGGTTGCAAACTTTTTTTTTTTTTTTTTTTTGCTTTATCCCACCATATCTTATTTACGTACTTCAAACACTGCATACTTTCTTGAAAATATGTCAAATACAAAAACTAAAATAAGTATGTCCTCCAAATACAAAAACTAAAATAAGTATGTCCTCCAAGTTAGGTCTGCTGTGTGTGCGCATCCCAGCTGTATTCAATCTAGAGTTCGCACACTGTAAAAGATAAAGCAATCTATACTGTGTATGATATAACAAAACCTTCTTCTCATGTTAGAGGGACTTGAGACATCAGTGTCAGCCAGCTGAGTTTACTATTCCTACAGTGGCTGAAGTGAACCTGATCTGCCCCATTTTGTAGTAGCCTAGAAGGAGATGCTTAGTCATTTACTGCCTTGTAGTTGAGTTTCAGCATTCACTCACTGAAGAGGTAGTAACTTCTATCAGAGAAAACAATAATACATAAAAGCAATTTGTCAACAGAGAAAAAATGAAAAAACAAAGCAACGATAATACTTTGACATACAGAGTTAAATCTGAAAATAAATTGAATACATTTTTTCTTTGCTCAAGGAATGAAAATATGAATGAGTTTGGCTGACAGCTGATTTTTGTGTGCTTTGTGGCATAAGAAAAAAACTTCTTAATAGACAAAAATTTTAGATGTCACTGAGGTTGCAATGTAAACTACAAGCATCAACACAGAGTAAAGCCATTTTTTTCCTCTTAATTATCTGTAGGATGTTTGTTACAGCCATAAAACACTTTGCAGCTCTTAACAAATGAACATTCCCCTGTTACCTGATAAGGCAAATTACTTATCTCCACAATTCTTTGCATAAAATTTCCTGATTTGCCGATGGAATAGGAAATAGTCATTACTCTACTGGTGAATATAAGTAATAATAATATTTTTTTTAAAAAAAGCTACTGTTTTGTCAAAAATAATAAATGGACCACAAATAAAACTGTAAATCAAAGACAGTTATATTGGTACATTCCTCATATCCATTAAAAAAAAAAAAAAAAAAAAAGATATTTGTAAATACAGTTCAGTAGTGTTATTAACCCATTCCATGGTTTGGATTTGCAAGTGAGATTACTGAAGATGTTGAGTGGGAGTGATTTGCAGGGAAGTCCTTTGAAATTAGAAGGAAAATTAGACTTTCTAAAAAAACAAGTTATATATATATATATGTAATATATATATATTGTATATGTATATAAAATATATAAAATATATTATATAATAATATATAAATATATTGTATATTGTATAATATATGTATTATTATGTAATATTATATATGATGTATATTAAAGATATATATTAAGGATGTCATGCCACTCCTCACTGGTGAGGGAATGAATATTCATTGTTGCTTCCACAGTGCTGCAACGGAGTCACACAGCTGCAGGTCTGGGAACAACCCTGTCACAGCAGACAGAACAAATAAATATGTTGCTGTACCTTGGAGAACAACATACTTAATGTTTGTCTGTCTGCCGAATCCCAGGCCTGGCCTGTGGGCAGTGGATGACACTGCTTGTATAAGCTTAAAATTAATCTAAGAAAGGCTAGGTATTCCCTTTTTTTTCAATGGCAAAAATAACAGAGAGAAATTCACTCATAAAGTATCTGTTCTACCTGTCAAATACACACATTCATATGTTACCTGCCAACAAAGATATGGATAACATATCCTACAGCAGTGATGGTTTTGAAAGTTTGGGACAATTATAAAAAAGCATTTCTAAAAAAAACATCCTTTGGAGATGAACTGAAGAAACAGCAGCCACATTCTCATGGTCAGAAGTATGCTGCCCATTGTCAGGTCTTTCCTTCTGGTATCATAAAACCTTTACAGCTGTTCAAATATCCATATAGCCTTTAAGGATTATGGAGCCATATAGCCTTTCAGGATTATGGAGGTAATGAAGAGTACTTTGTTCTTTTGGTTTTGGATACAGAGACATGTCTCTCATGTGCGTGTCTAATATCTTAAATAAAATGAATAAATTAAAGAAAAAAATTAGAATGAACCCTCCCATCCCTGAACTACTGCTTCCCACACATCTGGTGTGCAGATTCTCACTACATTTCAACAGCTAATGGGACACGAGAAATAGAAAATGGATGAGTGCCCTTAGCATCATTTCTTGATATCTGCCAAAAGTCAGGTAGAAATGACTACAGCTGAAAACTAGATACCAAAATCAGATTTGATCAAAGCTTCTGTTGCCTACATCTGGCATTGAAGCAATTCATCTGGTTGACAATCTCCATTCAGTCAAGTCCAAAGACACATTAATATTCCTGCTTTCTGCCTCATGCTCTATTGGGTACACAACTGCAGTGTATTTTTTGTATTATTTTTCCCTCTGTATCCTCCAAGAATCCAGTAAAAATATGTTCTAAGTGAAAGAGAACCTCAGTGACCGGTAAAAAATTGTGTGAGTTAATTGTGAAATCTCTAATGCACTCACATATCAATTACTTCAAGACCTTGTGGTAATATATGAAACATTATAAACTAGGACCAGGCAGCATGAAAGTACTATAGAAATGGTCTCATAGAAAACGAGATGTCCTTTCAACAACTTTGATGGAAAAGGAAAGGCAAAACTATCTTCATCATGTTTCTAAAAAGCTGCTGAATAGTTTTGCACCACATGTTCCTCTTTTTTTTAGGAAAAAAAAGAAAAACACCAAAAAGCACATTAACACATAACACATTACCCCAGAGAAATCTGCTTTTTCTTTCCAAAAAATATAAGTTCTGAACTGAAATGTCACATTGAAAATGAAATTGAAAAGTTACTGAGAACTATTTTAAATATCCCAGTCTGAAAACCAGTGTAGCATTTGTCAACTCCATATGAAATGAAATCTGGGGAAAACATATTTCAGTGGTCACAAAAAAAGCTCCACCCATTTCTCCTAGAGGCAGAAATCCAAGTGGAAATTTTTCAGTCATTTATGGTGATAAGCTGTGTTAACCAGAATGTCACCACTGGCTCTCTTGGGTACAAGACTGGAAGAGAAACAGAAAAGCTTAGGGGTCCACGTTGAATGCTGGCAATCAAAATTTTTGTGTAACAACATGATGGCATCAAGAACTAGAGGCTAGTTGCAAAAGAAAAAAAAAAGTGTCAAAGATGCAATGTTGAGTTTCAACTATGGAACTCTGAAAGCAGCAGAACCTAGGGGATCCTTCAGAGTCAGCAAGAAGGGACATAAAGCAGAAGATAAAGAGAATGGCAGGGAGCAAATATGAGCAGAAAGAAATACAAATTTCTGAAAGGAACCCACAATCCAGTCAAAACTATTAATGAGATTAGCCCTACACTTTTCTGTCTATGTCTGCCTCTTAAACATCATGTTTTCATCCATATTTCCTTTTATACACACACACAAGAAAATGAAAGGTCCATCATGATGTTGATTATATCCCATGGTAGGCAAGGTACCACAAATGTAACCAACTTCAGCTCTGATATTGTTTCTCCCCTGGGTTTGCTGGTGCGTCACAGTAACCTTGGCTACAGGGCAGTTATTGATTCACAATACTAGTACAATGTGAGAGAATTTCACTGCACAACAGGATTATTGTGATTGACCTGAAAAAACCCTGCTTCAGCAGTAAATGCAGAATCCAAGTATTTGATCACCTTGTTAGATATTTTGCACTGCAGTCTGATGCTTTCTTGTGTTTGTCCAGGAACTTGCAACTAAGAAGTAAAAATAAGAATACAGCATGTAACACGTTATTGTATTAGTTTGACACAAGCACAGTACTAGAAAAATGTGAGACCAGAAAGATGATGTCTTTTTCCATTGCCAGAGAAAGAAGAATGCTATAAAAGTCATAACAACAGCAAAACACCAACAAAAAAGGGTTTCCCACCAATGTTACCACTAAAGTTGTTACCCAATTCTGAATGGACAGAACTTCTTAGCATCTTCCATGTCCTACAGCTTAGCTCATCCCACCTACTACTATCATGGCTGATGCTCAAGTATTTTTCTCCATGCTTTTTATTACTTCATTTTACCTTCATTGTAATAATAACTCTCAATCCTAGTGAGACTGCTTGCTAAAGTCGTTAAAAAAAGTTGTTAAAGACAGTGGTTGGAATTAAAAATTTGGTTCAGATGAATTATTTCTTTTGAACAAAAAATTGCCTGGATACAAAGCTATTTTGCAGCTTACCTATAGCTTTAAAATTATGAATACATACTGTTACTTAATCATGTTTCAACACTTTTTCACATGCACAGCTTGTGGAATAGTCTATTCATTGAAAAATTCATGCAGAATTTACCTTTTTTACAGCTGACTGATGTTATATACTCATTTGTACTTCACTGGAGTGCAGGGAGGATGCAAAATAATATTCAATTAAAGCAAAAGCAATTTTCTAAAATTTGAACAGCAAGCAAAGATTCAGAGCAGCAGTGAGGCATGCCCACAAGAACCCCTTCCAGACATGAGCAGCTTTCCCCACCAGTCCTGTCAGTCTAGGTACTTACAAACATGGCCACAGGCTGTCTGCTTTCTCAGCCAGTCACCCATGGAGGGGGATTTGCATTTACCCCTATTTGGTTGCTTCCTCTGTGAATTTTCTTCTTGGATAAACAAGACTTGGTACTGAGGTAATCTTATTTTTGTGAATTTTCTGTTCATGATGTAACACTTACAGCCTGGGCACTACTTTTAAATAAATTTCACAGGTGAAAGGGTAGTTCCTGATACAGCATATGAAAGTAATCACAATATTAAGCAAATAAACATTTTCTACTCTTCCTCACTCTTTGTTCCCTATGTTATTTCCCCCAAAATAAGTTGTAAAACTGATATGAACCCTTTCAAATATCTATGGATTCTTCCAGAATGAATTTTGTATTTTTCTACTTGGAGATCAGTTTTGAATTCAACCACACATACACAGCTGACTTCAAAATCAAAAGTTTGAAGTCTTCTTCACAGAAAATAGAAAGGTAAATTTAAATATTTATCAAAGAACAAACCCAACTCTTGGCTACTTCTCAGCCAGTTAACTGCTTTATCTACCCGACCATACAGACTTTCACAACAGTACCAAGGTACTTTTAATCCAAGCCTAAGGAATAAAATCTTCATCTGACAAATGCTGCTAGTCCATTTACCTGAAAGGGTAGATCCCAAGGAGGCTCCACTCTGCTAGAGTTGTGTCCTCTATTTACAGGATGCAGGGCTGTAGAGGAAAATATTTTCTTAAATTTTCCTAAATACAACTAGGCAGATCTCTTTCAATAGACAGGTACTCCAAACCAGGAGCACTTCATATTTAAGGAACAGTGAAACTCAGTTAGGAATTTCACATCCATCATAAAGGGTACATATATTTCTGAGTGAGTCTTGGCCTGATTATTCTGAAATATTTTCAAGATTCAATATTGAAACAAAAATTTTCTCTATTAATAAAAGTTAGTTGCTTCTGAGGAGTGATTGTATTTATATCTATGAATGAAAAAAATGGGCAAATTTTTATATTTTTAAATTCTAATAATGTGATGTGACATCCCTCTGATTACTAAAGAAGGTGTTGCTCTTCTGCTGTTGACGAAATGGTGACATAGAATGTAGGTTCTTATTTTACATAAGGACTCCATATTATGTATGTAAAATAACTTTCACAAGAATACATGTTTAACATGTTATGTTACTAAATGCATTGTAATTAATAGGAATCGCATATTAAGATATTAGTGCAACATGTTAGAACTTTAATGACTTGCTTACATTTTTATTTTATTTTTTTCATTAAGGATAAACTTGCACCTTTCCATGTTAGTGTGTTCCTTTCCTTAAGAACATGGAGTCAGAATTGGAAGATGTATTTTTATAGAACAAAATTTATTTGCAGGAGATATGTTAGCAAGTCTTGGAACGCATAACATTTAACTTCACGACAGTTCCAACTGCAGAAAAAAAGAGATGCGGTACTGCACACTCAATATCATATTAACCATGAGCATCTGGCTGTACTGCTCTAGGAGAGGAGGTTCAGTCCTCCAAGTTCTCAATCTTTCTCTTCCCTCCCTACATATTTTATATTTTAGGTTCAGTACAAGAATTTTGTTTGAATGTACTCTCCAGGATCATCTTGCTGTTCTTCCCACAGCAGCAAATCTTTGTGCTAACTTTGGTATGATCACAGTTTCTAAGCCAGCTATGTAGAGGGAGGCAGAGGAAAGGAATCCAGAATTACTAATACCAAATACAACCAAAGATCCCCAAACCACTTGTTCTTTGGAAATCCTTAGTCAGCTTGGATCTGAATAGGAGAAATGTAAAAGAGTTTATGCTTAAAAAATGCTCTTTGACCACCCACTCACATTTTAAAAAATATTTTCAGTACTGGCCTTATTTTATTTGATTTCAAAATAATTTAATTGATTTACTTTAGTGTGAAAAGGAAATTAAATGAAATGTTGAGCATATATGAACATGTAATCTTTTTAAATTAAATACAATTTTAATATAATAATATTGAAAAAATAAATAAACATACTGGGAGCACATAGCATATGGAAAAACAGTATAAGACAAACAAATAAAACCATTTTTTTTATTGTGACAGAAAAAGCACACACACACACACCAAAAAACAAACAAACAAACAAACAAAAACCACCTACTTCCTATTAATAAAGGCAATTGAGAGTGCCTTGTATTTTTATACCAAAACACAGTGTTGGCTGAGGAAAACATTTAATGTTTCCCTAATGGAAAAATACAGTCTACTATGTTCAGAGCAGAATAGGAAATATCATTAGCAAGAAACAGGAGCTAGGATTATGCCAAATTGTTAGGCAGCAGTAATATGAATATGCCTTAAAACCTACTCTGTTAATGAAGGATATTTATTACACTTATGCAAATATGATGTAGGAGGTAAAATAATTTTGATAAAATTATTTTTATAGCAAAAATAAAAAATGGACTTGGATCTTGATTTCCATATACATTTCAGTATTTACTATGTCCAAGTGAAGATTCTGCATTTTTGTGCCCTCTGCTTTGAGCCATGAGATGCAACATTGAGCCTTCTGGTACACTTGCATTGCATCTGGGCTTCCATTCTACAATCTATTTACAAGCTCAATTCCAGATTCAAGTACCCAGTAGTTTCCAAAATGGGAGTGTGAGAACACTCTCTGAAAACTTTGTAATTTGCATACTTAAATAAAATAAAATGAACTCAATATATACTGCAAGCAAATTTATGCTTTAAATTTCTCTGTCTCAAAGTGACACTCTATCTTGACTGTTCCAAGCTTGCCTCAGGTACAGTTTTTAAGCACTTACAAACAGTTGTTGTTTTTTTTTTTCAAATATTTGGTATGTTTAAAGTACTTTGTTTTGCACAGAGCTTGGACCTCTGGTATGCTGCATTAGCAGCATGATTAGTAGCCTTTATCTCAATTTTGATAACACTTTTTTAGGATTCAGTGTGCACACCAGTACTTTGAAATACCAGGCAATAAATGGAGTCAGTCTACCATGGATCTTAAATAGTTAGAAAGTCCAATTCACTAGTTGGACTACAGATGCCATAATTCTTTCATTATCATGTCTTCTCTTCACACATTGGTAATGAGCTATTTATTAATATTAGCTCTTAATATTCTTAAATTAGGATATTATATGAAAAAGTAAATAGTTAACAATGCTGTGCATATGCCATGTCCACCCCTCAAACTATTTGCATTGTGTTTATGAAAAGAATCCCAGAAATCAACCCTTGTGAATTTACAGGCAAGGAATTTATTTTGAAAAATTACTAAAAAGGTCTACCAATATTGTGTCCTTTACATGAAAGTCATCATAATAAAAAGATTCTATATATGCATGCGTCTGTAATAGCTAGATGGATTATGTAAAAAGGTTTATATAATAAAGAAAACTAATAAGTCTTAATATTTAGCAAAGGTGACTGTGAATTTTAGTTAATTAAATTTTGCAAACTGTTATGTCCACTAATGAACACACAAGCTGATTTAGTAGAATTAGTCCTTTGTAGTCAATAGAGTAATATATCCCTCTTTGTATTGCAGTGACAAAAGAGAAGTGTTGTCAGGGAACTGCCTGCCTACACACACAAACACTCTCTATAGAAATTGCCATTTTATTGGAAGCATGGAGGAATTTCACTGTGAAAACACAGGAAACCCAAGCCAAGATTTGACATAGCTAAATGCAATTATTAGACACTTTCATTCAAACTTGAGAATGGTGTTTCAAAAGCCACTGTTTTGTTACTGCCTGCTAAAAGCCCTTATGGCATTCTTTATGATTATTAGTGAAACAGAAATTAAATGGCAACTGACCCGTACAGTGTTCACAGGCGTCATGTGTTTCGGAGACCCAGATACTGCATCTGCATCACTGTGTGATGAACATCACGTACGTTCCCAATTAAGATTTGCTTTGGAGTGCCAGTATAGATGAATGAAGTAAATTTGATGAAACTTCTTAAAATGACGCTACAACAAAATGAATGCAATGGTCTTGTTTTCTGTTTTAAACTATGTATGATTGTTTTGTAAGCTTATGTTCAAGAAAAAAGAAAATCTCAGTAATGTCTACTAAAAAGAAATGAGTTAATAAAGAAGTCTGAAAGACTCAACATACCTCTTGAAAGGAATTACAATGTTGATATAAGTAGGTGTACTGACTATCTCAGATATTGAAAAACCATAACCATGCAATTTTTAACAAAGAAAAAACAATAGCATGATGCCAGACAGCATAATCCTGCTAACAGCATTATGCAAGAAAAACCTTGTTTCCTTGTTTCTCAGGTGGAACATTCTGAATTCACATTTTTTAAAATGTACTACAGTGCCACCCATTGCTTTTAAGACAAAGCCAAGCTGATGGCAAATTGTCAGTGCCATCAGCCATTTCTGCTGCCTTCGGCAGCAACCTATCACTGCTAGCACCAATTTCCCACTATTCTGGTTCTGGCAGCAATCTACCCTTTTCAAGTAATCTAGCAGGTCAGAAAAAGAAGTCTGTTGTTTGAAGATGTCCAAAAACTGAATTGTTAGTTATAATCCTTTCTAAGAGGTTTAACTGATTCAGTGTACTTGAGAAAGCCAAAAGTTATTGGTATTCTACACATTTTACTCCTGCCCAACTACATATTGCCATGTAAATATTAGGTTCATCCACATATTCAAAGTTATCTTTTTTATATGAGACTTAAAACAGGGTTATAATTTCCCCTTTTCTAAGCACTCTAATAAATCACACTTGAGAGTGTTCAGTGGTAAGCATTTAAGGAGAACTTGATATCTTTTTTCTCTTTTCATTTAAAAGACAAATGGCATACCAACATACATATAACAAGTACACACACAGATAATCTGGAAAGAGTTATTCTCCAGGTATAAGTTTCTAGCTGTAACAGTACCTCAAAACCATATTCCCCAATAATTGCTTTATGTGGCAGTTTTACATGGAAAATGTATAAAAGTCCCGTTTCCTGATAAGTTCCCATGCAGCTTGCAGAACTGGCGCCTGCACAGCTCTATTTTCCCAATCCCATCCATTTGCAGGACCATGTTTTTCATAAACAGAAATTTATTTAGTACCTCTTGTCCACACACCACCTGGCTAACTTTTAGAAAACACTTCCTCTTTTTGCATAGATGTCATTTGTTGCAATTTCTGTGAGTCCTACACTTGCCTTTGCAGGAAAAAAAAAAAAAAAAAAAAAAAAAAAGATAGAAAAAAAAAAAGATAATTCTTTCCTAAAGGTTTGCTTGCCACAATAGAAAAGTAACATGCAGGAACCAAAATATATGTTGGTGAAGAGCCTGCTAGCAGCCTGAAAAAGAGTTGAACACTGATCAGGCAAAAGGCATTTCAATTAAAACTTTGTAAATACTGTATTTAAAGTCCCTTTACAAGGAAGCCTCAAACTGACATTGTTCAACACGATTTAACATTTTCTGTTAGACTATAACTAGATGGGGGAGATAGAAGTTGGCCCTCCCTATACCAGACAAACTCCAGCTAAGGCTGTCTTCCTTTATTACCATCAAACTTTCCCAAATGAAGTGAACCTAAAATATAACAGCATTTTTAGGCAGACAAATGAGTCTGGGCATTGAATTTTCATTCATAGAGGCTTGTCCAAATAATAACCCTCTGTCTGCTGTCACTTTCTTATGAACAACATAATTTAAGCTGGTTTCAGGAGCATGAAATTAAATCATTCACAGTGGATAGATCTTCTAATAACAAGACACTTTTATCTCACAGGCAGCACTGTTGTCAGACTTAGGCATAATTAGGACTAGCAATCGGTAATTTTGCTGTAAAGCAGCTGACGGAACAGTGGAGACTTTTAAAAATAGACTGCAGTTAAAATCTTTAATATAGATTCAGATTGTTTATTTGGAAACTTCCATACAGCTATGTAGTATTTTGCTCTGATAAATATTAACATGTACAGAATTTGAGGTAATTCTTGTTCTCTAACCAGTCACTTTCCCTTTGAATTCCAGAACTGTAGATACTCCTACTGTTGTATATTATTGATAGTGGAAACAAATTTATCTTCTGGAATTTTGGAAAAGGTAATCACCTAACGGAATCTTTAATGCAAAATATGATACTATCTTAACCTAAACTGTAGAGGAGAGTAATGTGGGAGGCTAGCATTTTTAGTAAAATAACTGTCATAAAAGACCCACAGGAATGTGAAGAAAAAAACAAACAAACAAACAAAAAAAAAAAAAAACACAAAACAGAAGAAGCAAAATACATTACGTGATAGGAAAGTCAAATTAGAGATTAATATATGAAAGTAAGACACTTCAAAGGAAACCTAAGACAGTGTTTCTCTCTAAAATGCATGTCACCTATCACCTTTCATTAAAAGATGATGGAAACAATACATATATAATCTACTGTAAAACTATAAAACTACATACTGTATTTGCATTTATTTTTTTTTTCATTTCTGTTACCGGTTGTGACGCTTTACCATCCCACAAGTTTTAGCTTATTTCATAAAACCTTCATTCTCATCAAAAATCATTAGGTATAAATCACCTAAAATTTTCCTTTAACTCACTTCCTTCACCATGGTTCCTTTAAAAGTATTGCACAGTGTCACACAAGTTTATTTTGTCAATGAATACTTTGAAGCACAAAAACAAAGTGATTTGCCCAGGACATAGAAAAACAGTGGTAGAGCAGGTTAAAGGTGACAGATGTTTTGAGCCCTACACCAACCAGAATATAACTGCTTAACAAGTTGTAATAAGGCTAGAGGTTCACAGGCTACTCAGAAATATTCTTACATCAGACACTGGTATATGACTTTTTTTTCTACTTTAATGTCACTTCAGGATATCCAATGCAGCAATCAGTTACTAAAATAATGCCCCAGGTCACTCAAAATCTTTTGGAACCAAGGAAATTCCTATGAGAACAGCCATTCATAGACCTGTGTTAGACTTCCCATCCCATCCCATGCTCAGTGTTGAATCCACTCTCCATGCAGTGCATGATACATATACTTAGATTTCCATCCAATGTTTTGTGAAAAAGTCCTGAGTGGATGACCAGAGACATAATAAAGAAAAAGAAACTTGGAGAGGTTGCTGCATAGAAAAACAAAAGCAATGCAACATCTACTAGCTTGGGATCCAAAGGAATGCAAAAAAAAATATTTTTGGAGGTTAAGCTCACTTTATATAAACTACATGCATTTTAGTATTTCATTATCTTCCTGAATGACTAATACTTCATCACACAGAGAAACTACTAATCTGTTTGTATAAATCATAGGATATTGACTATTGTAAATTTTAGTTTCTTTCTAAATTTTAGTGGCTGCACATATAAATATAATATGCATATATACATCTATAATAAATATTATAATATTTATAAAATCTATATTATTATAATATAAATAAAGCCATATATTTAAAAAATGATGCATCATTCAGGATAAAAAAATACTCAAAATTTTAACTATAAATTGTAGTTATGACATCATGGACTACTTTAGGTTGGAAGAGACATTTGGATGTCTATTCTGAAACCCTGCTTTAAGCAGAGCCAACTCTGATATTAGATCAAGTTGCTCTGGCTGAGTTTTGAAAAAATTCCAAGAATGGTGTCACAGGTCACAGGCTAGTTGGTTGAGGTAGCCACAAAAACAGAGCCATACCACTCAAAAAGTATTAACATAGGAGGGTAGATATATCAGGCAAGCAATATTTCTGTTCCAAGATTTCTATTGTACTACATGCACTCACACACTTGCAAATCAGATCCCAGCTCCTCTTAGCCAGTTAATACAAACTTGCACTATGGACCTGAGGGAATGGGGCACTCACTGTGACTGCTCGACACGTGGGGTTCTGCTGACATCTTGGCCCTTGCACATAACAGTTCTGCCTCAGGCTCTGCCTTTTACATGTCCAAACATAAACTCCTGGTGTTTCCCTCCTTTCCCAGATGCTTGGGGCTAGTCTTAACTATTCATTGCTTTCTAAATTAGATTGTCAACATAAACTGTTAATGACCTTGCTAATCACACAGCCCCAGGCCAATTTCTTTGACTTTCTCCATATCTAAGGCAATTACTGATCGTCCCTAGTGTTTCTATCACCCTCCTTCATCAAATATACTATAAAAATATAAAGACTACTACCTCTGGGCTTCTTTGTTTTCCAGCTAGTACCAGGTTAATCTAGTCAGTTCTCTGAATGGGTAGATGCAGTCATTTGCAGCCTCATTTGCTTTTGCAGTACTTCTGGCTGTGATTGTAAATTTTTTTCCTACACCTAGTAAGAATTTCTATTGTAATTTGTGGGGAAGTCTCTTATCTTTTATTGTACACCTCCAAGAAGAGTCTGGTTTTGTTTCTCTATAAATTTCTATTGGACCTGTGAGGACAGCAAATAGTTACCCCTTACCACGTTGGACTTCTCTGTTGACTCAAGTTCAGTTTGCTTGCTCATCTCCAGACTCCTCCTTTTTTTTTTTTTTTTTTTTTTTTTCCTTGTAAAGTAGCTCCTGGTCAATTGGCCTCCTCTTGCACTACTGAGTGGAGCAACAGTAGTAGCGCAGTAGTGAGTAGTGCAAGGGGACAAAAAGGCATTGCATTTTCCTTTGTTGAACTTCATGAAGTTCCTGCCAGCCTAATTCGCCCAATACTTTGAGATCTCTCTGACTGTAAGCCTGCCTGTGTTCTCAGCTCACCTCATTTTGATATCATCTACCCATCAATGTGGTTAAAGTCACCCAAGCGTGGGACTAGGAGACTTATTTCAGTAGTGTGAAAGTGGCTTTAGCTACTTCTGCTTTTTGATGGAATGGTCTGTAGCAAATGGTAAATGTGACATTTTCCTTGTCTGCCCACAATACTCTTAACCTCTTGACAGGCCTCTGATAGAGCAGAGCTCTATGTGTTTAAGTCGTTTTAGGCAGAACACAACCTCCTTTCCTTGTGTTTTTTCTCTCTCCCAGAGAATGTATTTCTACCTCCTGCAGTGGATTTTTCCCACCATCTTTCTTTAACACCAATGATTCCATATCTGTGACTATGCATGGACCTCTTTCTCCTTTTTGTTTCCCATGCTGGGTGTACAGACACTTCAGATGGGCCCATGCTTTGTTTCTTAGAAGACTGTAAGAGTCTTATCTGTTATGCTGCCCTGGCTGCTGTTTCCACTTTATTTCCTTGGGCTGTGGACTTAATCCAAGGTAAAGATGGTGTGACATCTCCCTCAGGTTGTTGGAAAGTTTTTCTTAATTACTTCATCAGTCAATTCTGTCTCTTCTCAGCAGTCCTCAGTGCTCAAGGAAGTTCCATGGCCATATCAGACAATAGAATTCTAAAAAGTCCATGGGAGGCCTTTAAGAAAATTTTCAATAATGAGAAAGAGTACAGATATTCTCACACATATGAATTTTTCTGTTAAACCCAATTATATAATACATGAGAACAAAGGGCTGATTTCATATTAGTACAAAGAACTGAAATTTCAATTAAAAAAGCTACTAAACCAGAGACATCAGCCTTAAACAGCCAATTAGAGACAGAAAAAAATACTGCAATCCTCGCATTTTTCAGATGTTTTCCAAGTTTTCTCTTTAATTGAATTTACTTGGGTTGTTAATGCTTATCTTCAGTGACGGAATAAAATAAGCATTGCTTACAGCCTAAAATGCTAATTGTTCCCATGTGACATCAAAATCTTTAGCTCTCCAGAAAGCATTTTTTTCTCATTGCTAATTTCTCACACTGTGAGAAATATTTAAAGTTCCTTTACTAGTTTTGAAAACACAATTTCCCATATTATCACCAGCTTCAACTCCTTAGCGCTGAAATAAATTCTTTGTTTTTATACATGTTAATGCCAGAATTTGTCACTAAGCCATAAGGTTCACATCAAGAAATAATGTATTTTTTTCTTGAGTTAACAAAGCCAAATTTATGTGTAAAGTTAATCTATAAAGACTGAAGGCAAGTCACAACAAGCTACAAGATTTCCATAATAAGTTTATAGAAGATGCTTTACTACGGAAGTTTTACATAGGACCAAAAGTGTTACAGCAGTTTTGAAAACCAATTAAAGCAATAAAATTGTATTTTTTTTTTCTGAACCTGTGCAGTAATATATGATTGTGTGGACAATGATTAAGACCATACTTATCTAGAGAGAATTAAGGAAATAAAATAATCTGAAATAAGATCTGTTCAATTTTTGGAAATAGGAAGATGACATTTCAGAGTATTATGATTATCTCTTAAGGACCATGGCATCTGAATTGCGTCTCTGGTCTGTCTAAACTTCCAGCAGTGCCAGAATCTGACTATGTGAACCATTTATAATGGCCCATGGGGAAAAAAAATAGACAGTTTGTATGTAATTTGCAATCTGAAGCAAGGCATAGAGATTTAGACTGAATTTAGATTTTGTAGATGAAATCATTATCAATTCTATAAACAGTTATTTCCTTCTTTTAATTCAGGATGCAAGTGGCCTAATAAAGGGATTTATTTCACTCACTGAAATTTCTGAAAGCACACTGAAGCTTCAGCTTGTCTGTGGCTTGTCTAAATGACAAGGAATAGATACCCAAAAGGAACAATCCACTTTTAGGAGACAGATTTAAGGTTCTCATTGAAATCACTTTAAATAGACATAATTTGGTGTAAAGTGTAAAGTAATCATTGTTTGCTGAAAAAAAATATAATCATATCACACATGTAGGATTACAAAAATGCTTGTATAGTTTTCCACATGATTCGCACCTCTGATTACTGCTGAATATATTATTGAAATCTCTGATTTCCAACCTATGCAAAAATTGTGCAAAGTCAGTCGTGAAGTCCTGTCCTGGTGAGTTTGATATCTGCTTATCTTCCTGTTCTGTGGACCTTGATACTAGAGCATGTCTACAACACAATACAAGGAGGATGAACAATGTTTAATTTAAGTACTAAAAACAAAGTAGCTTTGATGACATGGAATTTTGTTGTAGCTAAAGCTCATGATGCTTGTACTTCATTAAGGTATTTGGTAGCTAAACTATCTCATTTATGTAAATATGAGCAATATTTCATCTTTGGAATAGAGAAGCAGAGATAACAGTAACTTATCTTGTGAATGTTGTAACTGGCCAAAGGTTAGATATTTTTTGGTGCCTGAATATTCTCCAAAGACTTAAAACAATGAAGAATGTGAGTAGGCATCATTAAAACAGTCTTATTAGAAGATTACCATTTATAAAATCCAGAACTTCTTTTTGGAGTACACTTAATCATATCTTAAATCCATTCTGGTTCTGATATGGGGAAAAAAATATTTAAACTCTTGTACCTCGAGAGAAATGTGAAGCAACTGGAGAGAATCAAAAGGAGAGTGAAAAGAAAGATCAGATGCCTAAAAGCATTTTTATAATAATACATAAATAATTACATAAGAATAATAGTAACTTATTCTACATATGTACAGTGAGTAAGACAAGCAAGTAATAAATTCAAATTGCAGTAAGGAAAATTCCTATTAGATATTAAGACAAACTTTCTGATGCTATGGCCAGCATAACACTGCAGTAAACTGCTCGTGAAGTTTTCAAGAACAAGACAGACAGATATCTGTCAGAAGTTAGAAGCAGTTTTTCCTACCTGTTGATCTCTTCAGGTTCCTTCCAGCTCTCCTGTGCTAATACAGAAGGGGATATTGTGCAGATGCAGTAATGCAATCTTGTGTTTTCTGGAGCAAAGAGAAAGTACATCACCAACTAAGCCAAAAAGGGACACTCAATTTCATTTTTTTATTTTTATTTTTAAATCTTTTATCTTTTAATCCAAGATATATGCATATATTCATTTTCAGAGGAAGAAATGGGATGTGCAAGGAATATTATGATGGCATATTTATTTGAAATTCTATCTCACAGTTTTTGGGTACCTCATGAACATTCTATAGAGATGATGAAATAGTGAAATATTATAAATTAGCACATTTAGTCTTATTAATTTATTTCAGATATTTTTCTGACACTGCTGCAGCTAGAGTGTTTTGGAATGTTTTCTGTTAGTTCAGCATGTTTTACATGTGGATGAAGTATGCACAGCGGAATTAAAGCCTCAGGGCTCTTCCCTACTAACTAAACATAATTTTGGCTTAAGAGAATGATCAACACAAAAGTATAGCATATAGCAGGACAGGCAAGGAAAGGAACTGCAGGACCAGCGTTTCAATTGCATTCACTAAAGCCACTAATTAAAGTCTTAGAGATCTGATAACGACTAAACTTGCACTGTTTCCCTCTCTAGATACTTAAATACTTAGATGACTCATTAAAAGATATAATTTTAAAAGATAATGCATGCATTATTTTTTATTCACCAAATATAACCAAAAAAGAACCCATCAAAAACAAACAAACCAAACCAAAACAAAACAAACAACAATACATTGTGGAAAAGCAGTATTAGTTCGCAAAGGAGATAATGTGACATCATCTACAGAGCTTGAGGAATAAGAACAGACCAAAAACTCTAGAAATGAACCATTCTTTGCTCTGTCTTTGTAAAAATTCCCTCTGCCAAAATACTTTATATATGTATGTGTATGTCTGTATTTGTATATGGATGTTTAGTTCGTAGGTTCTCAGATGAATGTTTGACCTTTGTACAATAACTGTAGCTACTATAAGAATTCTAGTTTCAAGAGCTTACTATCAAACACACAGCATTCATATGGCAGCATTTCTTCTTATCTCAGTTTTTGATTTTTATCCTTTTTTCATCTTTAGTGGGACTTCTAGCAGTACAATACTACTAGCAGTAGCTTAAGTAATATGCAATGTTTTCAAATAAATTTAGTCTTTCAATATTTTACTCAGTATTTTGTATTTGGATTTGCTTGGTGAGGCAGTTATAGACATAAAATCATAAAAAAAAAAAAAAAAAAAAAATCAGAAAAGGCCACTATTTGAGGTCACTGCATGCCAGACACCCTGAGGCACATTTTCCACAGACAAGTGAAAAATTAGGACACCAGTTTCACCAACATCATTTGGGAATCCGTTGCATTACAGCCTTCTTTACCATAGAAACTGTCCTCCATGGATTTTCAGAGACACTTAGCATTTATAGCTCAGAACCTACAGATAAATGAGATTTGGAAAAAGGGAAAAATGAGCAATCATTTTGGAAAATTTGGGTCATATACTTTTGTAAAGTACTTACTGGACTACCCAGTTATCTTCCCCAAAGTTTTGATTCTCTGCCATTTATTACAGTCTTCTTCCATTCTGAAACATCTATATGCTTCACTGAATTAGAAAGCAATCACGGATTAATCATGGAAAAAATACCAGAGAACAGAGAATACGAACTTAACAGATAAGTACTCGAGCAATACATATTTAAGATATATTTTCTTTGCAGAAAAAGGGAAGAGGAGGGAAAGCATGAAAATTAACAGTGAAAAAAAAAATCACAATCATTTGAAAACAAATGTTAGTGATTTCTGTTACGGTGTCTTGTTTTATAGTTATGAATATTTCAAAGTCATTGAGAAACATCATCCTGTGACTACCACTTGGAAATTCTCTGGGTTATAGTCCAACTAAATTCCTTGGGTCAAAAATCTGGTAGATAAATGAATGTATCTAACTAATACATTATTTCACAAACTATGATGGAAAATTCCATATTTTCTATGAATAAAACTGAAGACAATAACCAGCTGCTGTTCAGCAGTGCCTTTTGCTTGCACTTGTTCCTTATCTCTGTATTTATGTACTCTATGTAACTTAGTGGAATCCATATATTTACTTGGAATGGCAGTAGTAGATGTAGAGAAGTATTTTATTCATGTATTTTATGAATAAAAGCAATTTTTACTGTGAGAAGCCCAACCTACTTTTTTTTTTTTTTTTTTTTTTTTTTATCCCAGTAAATGATCTTTTGTGTAACTAGAGTTCTTTCTATTTCTAACCATATGTGCACACAGGTAACAATAGGAGTGAAAAGGCTGTATGTATAGTACCAGCTTAAACCTTTACCGTATTTGACTTCTGTTCATAATATCGAAGGCAAGGAACTATAAATATAATTTGCTCAATATATAGGACATGGTGATTAAAAAGATATTTCATGGTATTATTTTTTAGCAAGTTACTTACCTGTTTTCTATGACTGCTTGCCTCAAGACCTCCCATTTTATTATAAAGCTTAAAGTCTGTGTTTAGTGAATCTGCTTATATTTATGAAGAAGTGAACATGATGTTTATGGGCTCTGTGGACCAGATCCTTTCCCCTCATATATATTTTCATATATATTTATTTTATTACAATTACTGTTGTGACAACATCAACTTCTATTTGAAGTCAGATAAAGTTCTGATCTGTTTGCTGGCACTCATCCTGTCCATAAGAGTGCGAAAAGTTTGGCAACTCATTATACCTTTATTTTTTGACAGATTGGGTCTGGGATCAAGAGGGCCTGAGATGCAAAACTCCAGAGTGTTTAATTCAATACTCCTGGCAGCGTGCATGATGTTTGCAGCCACAGAAATCCATGTTTTTACTTTTTAATGCTAAATCAGATCCCAACTATGCAAATAAAGTTTTGTTTTGTTTTGTTTTGTTTTGTTTTGTTTTTATTGTCTTTCCCACCTGTCCTCGGTAAATATGAATATGGAGAAGCAGGCCCTGGCACTAAAGAAAGTTTAGCATATTTATTTATTTATTTTAATAAAGGAAGCACATGCATTACATTATATTTTATCACTATTAAATATTTTTATATTTTTTGAACAAAGTATATGACTCTTTACTGGGAAAGGTAAAAAAAGAAAGCATTGTCCTGAGATAACCTTTCCCATGATTTGTGCTTACTTGGGTTTGTAGGAAAATGTGATATTAAGAACTTTTACCCTGAATAGTACTTTCATACTTCTACTGTTGAAGTCCTTCTGACTATGTGCTCTGGCCATTCAGCCACTCAATGTGCAGTAATGGTGAAGTAGAGTTCTGTTCAGCCAGGAATGAATAAAGGGGGACAAAGATCTCTGCATCCAAATATCAAAAATAGCAATAACTGCTTAAAACCAACTTTGACATTTTACTGAAGACTGAGATTAATTTAATTATGACATTCCCATGCTCAAACAATCTATAAACAAAAAAATCTTACAGTTAGAAGGTGTTAATAAAATGTAACAGAATGTAATTTCTGTGTTTTCTTTCTAATTTAAGATTTATTGTATTCATCCTTTCCAGCAGCAGCTCTAAGCTGTCTTTACTGTGTCTGATGGTTATTTATTTTCTAGTCCTTTTATATAATTTCACAAACACAACTTTAATTCTGATACATGTGTAGGAAATGAAGGGAACAAATGCATTATCAAACTCACAGTATTTGATATTTCACTATTTCACAAATAATTCACAATATTTGATTTCACTTTATATGACATAGCTATGACCATATGGTCGTTAAAAAACTTCAGACACCACACAAATGCAAAACTGAAAAAAAACTCAGTCATTTCATAAATCATCAGAATAACACATTCAGGTGTTATTTTCTAAGTCTGAAGCCACAGAACTAGGAAAACATAATAGGAGCAAATCAAGCTGTGAACTGAAATGTAAGTATTAAAATGTAAAACAAAAAGATGTCACTGAGTACTGAAGAAAAAGTACAAAGCTATCACCCTGAAATGTTATCATAAAATTATATGCCCATCTTTCTTTGGAAAATATAGTCCTGTAGAAAACAGATTCATTAAATTTTGATAAAGAATAATTATCAATCCAGGAACGAAGAGTATTTCTTTAATGTAAATTCTATATTCTGAAAATTTCTAAACCTTACCATCAGTATTTCTTGAATTAAAAATCTTGAGATGTGATTGAAAGGGTTTTGATTTTTTTTTTTTATTTAAGTATCACTATGTTTAAAAGTAATCTACCTTGAAAAGAGGTTTTCACACAAAATATAAAGAAATGACTGCCTAAATTTGCACATATGTGAAATGACATTTACAGAATTGTAACTAAACATATAGCTACATAACATACAAATCAGAATTTGTTTTTATTTCTTGTTACATACATTAAAAAAAAAAAAAAAACTGGACTGTTTTCTGAGTTAATTTTGTATCAGTTAAGAACCACTCATGAAGATGAGAATAAAAAAGAACTAAAAATAATAATTCTACATTTGAATAATTCTTAAGAGGTATCCAAGTTAGCAAAATGCTTATCTGAAATTGAAAACAAATATTCAAACAGAATAAAATTAAAGAAATACATTTCCAAGTTTATTTTCCCCATTTACAATGTACAATGATTTATCTTAGAATGTACTTGCGTATTTAGCATTCCTGGCAGAGCAGCTGTAAACTGGTGTCATTTTAGGAAAGGTGTCTGGCTCCATCTAGTGACAAATTTGTAGCACATCAGGCTTCAAGTCAAGCTGAATAACGTACACACCACATCTTCCGTATTCATGCAGCCAAATAATTAATAATTAATAAATTTATTATTATTATTATTATTTATTAATTATTTCCGAGTTATTAATTCCTGCGTTAAAATAGAACTGTGATTTTGCAGTTCATACAAAGGTTTAAGACTTTATTCACAACCATTACACATAAAAATAATAAATGGAAAGGAGAACTGTAATAAAGATGTGCATGAAACTGAATGTAGATGTTCTTCATCCCAAATGACTGAAGACATCTCAGTGTCCATCCAGTTGCTCTCTCTTTCAATACAATCTCTCTAATCTCAATTAATCTATTTTTTCTATCTTATATTGTCTCTATTTATGATAATCTTTAATAGCCTATCCATCCTATGGTATCCTACTTTTTTGATCCTAATTCAAGTTATTCTCACAATTTTCAATAAAAGCCATCCCTGTCAATGACCACTTCCCCATGTTCATTTTTCTTAATTTATGTATTTGTCAGCAATATACATTAATATCATCTTCAAATGAAGAATTAAGCACTAGAAAAGTCAAATGAGCTAAAAATATCAGAAAACCATGCCCTCAGAAAGGCTTTTTTTTTTTATCTTCCTGGCTGTTCCGTTTCCAGTCAGGTCAGGAAGTGGAAACAATAGCTCCAGGGCTGTTTGATTTTCAAATTCATTGTGTTATTTGTTTTACATGGAATAACATACTAAAAATAATAATTTTTTAAAATGTTCATTTTAGACACGAATATCGCCTATTTACAGTAGGGTTTGCTTGTTTGCTTTATTTTATTTTATTTTATTTTATTTTATTTTATTTTATTTTATTTTATTTATTACACATGTTAAATCACAGCCCATTGTAGCCCTTGTGAGGAGGCTCATCTTCCATGTGTGTACATTATTATTTCTAAATGATGCATTGTACATTTGTGCAGAATATCTTTAGAATGTAAAATAATGTAAAAAGTTGTAAGAACCAGTGCAACAACAAAGATTACGTGGCAGAAGAAATAATAAGGGATCTCTTTTCAATGTGTGGAATGTATAGCTGCTCTTTCCCATTTAACAATTATTTAACAAGAACTCAGCGTGGTTAGAAACATGTTATTTTTATCCATTAGATTGGAAACCAATTTTAAAAGTTGAATTTTGACAATACCTGCTACTAATTTATCTGAATCTTTTTTTTTTTTTTTTTTTTTTTAAGATAATGTATACATGCATTTAAATTATATCCAAAAGTTATTACTTTCTAGCTCTACCCTTCATTGAACTACCCTTTCAAAGTACAGTCAAAGCTATTTTTCCAATTCTACTATTGTTTTCTTATGGTAAGCAATTTTCTACCATAAAAAGAGAGCTAGCAGACTTCTGGTATGACTCACATTGTAACACAAGCACAATCACAGTTGCTTTCAAGTGCTTAGCTGCTGAGCTTTAAAGAGCAAGAAATAAAGGATCCTTCTTTTATCTATCATGAACTTCATGATACGTTAACAGAAGGCTACATTTTGCATTCATGTACATCTTCTGACTAGTTTTTGAAGTGGATAAAATTGACAATGAAAAAGAGATTTTAATGTCCAATTACTTTATCAGAAATATTAACTTTCAGAATTTGAGTCTGTGTCAGAAACTGTTACGGAGCTGAGGAAACCACTCAAATTGCAGTCCACAGAGTGAGGGGATTGGGACAGCAGAGAACTGTGACTGTGGGGAAGCAATGGACCATTTGCACTTCATACTGAGTTGCAAGTACGTTTTATTTTAAAGTTTTGTCAATCTTTCAGGATGTATCCAGGATAAAACCTTTATGATACCTGAATCTGAAGATACTATCAGTTAATTGTGGCAGTTAAGGGCCCATGAAGAAGATAAAAGGCTATTCATCTGCATTTAAAACCTTGTCAGTAAGAGGAGTAAAAATTAAGATACCAGCCAAAAAAAAAAAAAAAAAAAAAAAAAAAAGCCCTGACACTGTGCAGATAAAGGCTTAAAGGCCTTAAAGCCAGGATGTTAATTCCTGCAGTCCTCACTAGAATTAGCCAGAACTTGAGTCCTGAGCAGAAGGCTGCTGACTTCATGTGAATGCCAGCCCCACCCCTAAAGTACAAATTATTCACACCAAAGTAGCCCAAATTTGTAACTGAGTGCATAAGTTTTGTAAAATTGCAGCTTCAGTTCTGAAAGCATTCCAGAGCTTTGTTAATTCTCTTAAATCTGCTTTTCTCTAGGTTTACATCTACCAATAATGATTTTCTGCTGGCTTCTCTCCACAGACTTACCACTTTAAGTCTCTGATAAAATCCATCTTATTACACTGGCATGTAATTCTTTGAACAAAGACCAAAAAAAAAAAAAAAAAAAAAAAAGAGAAAGCTTGCTGACCTACAAAGCTGATTAGCTTTTGAAGGTGTAGAAGGGGAAAAAGGAAGATCTTTGATATTTTGTAACATCAGATGTTTGTGAACCCAATATGAAAATAACACTTCTAACAAGGAATAGGAATAAAAGATGCATTTAATGTAAATTGTATGAAAAGCTAGTCAAGATAGGAAAGTTGGTGCATTACTGCTGTGTGAAGGCTCTCAGCAAAGGCAGTGTAAATTGGCTGGGTGGGTTAGCACTGGGTGTGCCTGCTAGGTACAGAACTGTTGTTGGTACACAAATACTGCCTCCCATGTGTGTAAAGGCTTAGCTATCAGTAAGATCTGCATGAGCATGCCCCTTTATCTTGCTTTAAAAGTAGCTACAAAGCATGGCGGCTGGGTTGTGGCTATTCAGGTATAGTTTATCATCATTCTCAATTTTCATATATTTTTAAGTACTCAGAGTGTATTGGATTTACATGACAAGTTTTTGGTAGTAGGAGTGCTGCAGGGGTAGTTTCTGTAGAGCCCAGCAGCTGACCCATGTGCGATCAGAGCCAGCTCCAGTCAGCTCCAAAAGGGACCAGAGGAGCTGGAGAGGAGCTGGCCAGAGCTGAGCCAGCGAGCGACACTGGATGGGCCTCTGGCAGAGCAGATTCAAGAAGGGGAAAATAAAACAACAACAAAAATTGCTTTACAACAGCAGCAGGAGAGAGTAGTGAGAACCAGACCCACAGACCCCCAGGTGAGTTCAGCAGGAGGGCAGGAGGTGCTCCAGGCACGCAGCAGCAGTTCCCCTGTGTCCTGTGGAGAGGCCCCTGATGGAGCAGGCTGTCCCCCTGCAGCCCATGGGTCCCACATGGAGCAGATCTCCACACTGCAGCCCATGGAGGAGCCCCTGCAGGAGCAGGCCCTGGACCAGAGTTGCAGCCTGTGGAGAGGAGCCCACGCAGGAGCAGGGAGTCGGTGGGGGGGGGAGCTGCTGCCCGTGGGAGACCTTTGCTGGAGCAGGGGAAGAGACTAACCGTGATGGAGCAGCAATAAAAGCATTCACACTAACAAAGCAGTGTGGACTGACCACAACCCCATCCCCATTCCTTAGAAGAGGGTGGATGGAGGGAGAAGGTGTTTTAGTTCTCACCACGCTAATCTGTTATCAAGAGGTAATAAATAACATTAATCTCCCTATACTGAGTCTCTTTTGCCTGTGACAGTAATTGGCAAGTGATCTTCCTGTTGTCATCTCAACCGCTGGAATATTTTATTGTATTTTCTCCCCATTCTTTTGAAGGGTATGGTGTGAGACAGCAGTGTGGTGGACCTGGGCTGCCCATCAGGGTGAAACCACCATATCCATTATGGGCTATTACTTTGTGGCTGAGTGCAGCTCAGCAAAGTGCAGAAACTGGGACCAGCATAATTATGTTAGCTGAGTGTACTGAGATAGCTGAGCTACATTTTTGCTACCCATGCTACCCATGCTACCCATGCTAGCACACTTCTGATTTCTATGTAAAGGAGGTGCATTTTCTACAGATCGTGTAGGAATTATAGAGTGTTAAGTCAAAAATCTCCCACATATAAACAGAAAGAGTCATACTATACACAGAGATAAAGAAATCTGTTTAACCCACACATTGAATCAGCACTTTATACTGATAACAGCGAAAGTGGCACATATAATGCTGATTATATATGTAAGCAATTGTGCAATCACAACTTCAGTAACTTTTGTTTTATTATCTTTCAGTACTTGTGAAAAAAGGAGTAAGTTTAATTCATGTGATTTAGGTTCAACATTCCATTGGTATAACACATAACATGCCTTACTCACTCTTCTGCTGATTCTTTATCATTTGTTCGTCAGCATTAACCTCGTGGCTGTCAACACTGCTAAAAAAAGGAGAGAGAAAAAAAAAAAAAAAAGAGGAAGCTCAGAGAAAATTTGTAGATGTAGCAAAAATATATGTAAAACGGAAATACTTTGTTTGCCACTTCTGAGTATATGTGGTTTTTATTGTTAACATTAGATTAGTTGAAAACAAATTAAAAACACCAGAACTTCTTGTGTATTTCTTTCCAAGTCAATTTCTTCTAGTGAAAGTGAAAAAACTGGCTGTGGTTTACAGCAGTCTTAGGATGACCTCTTGTGGTTGAATAATATGCACATTTTGTTTCACAGTTTCTCAGAAACCTTGATATCGAAGGTTAAATTCTGCTCATAGATTTGAACAGTTTTGTATTGCTAATTCTGCTTAACCTCAATTAACATCTGCTTACAAACATGCTATCAGTATTTGCTTAGCTCACTGATAGAAAATTCTTTTAAATATATCTCAACCTTTGCACTCCACAAAGGTAACAGGTGAGAGTATTGTATTTTTTCACATGGTCATTTTTTTAAAAGTCAATTCATAGCTCTGTCTAATTAAGTTCATAAATATAAAAAACTATAATTTCTAAATAAAAACATGCCCACCCCAAAACACTGAAGAAGCCATATGGTACCAGTCATTCATTATAAGAAATTACGACAGATACTGAAGATACTCTCATATATTTTTATATAAAAATTTAGGCAGGTCTCTAATTATGTGCATTGTTTCTAAGTTTTGCTGGTAAAACTGTCTCCTTTCAACCACAACTTCTCTTGAAACAACAACAACAACAACAAAAAGAGAGAGAGAGAGAAAAAACCAACCATTTCCTGGTGTTGCTGAATGCAGCCTACTAACCCAAATTACAGCATTGGACACTTTATCCCCTAATAGATAAATTCCCTAATAGATAAAATCACCCAAGAGTCTAGCCTGCTTTCATGATGACGTGAAATCTTTCAAAAATACAGAGATTTCATTAAACAAGTTTGTTGAGATATAGCACTTCACATGATGGGCCTGAAAGCAGTATTTTTGGATCTTGTGGTTGCAATTTCTCACTGGAGGATCACCGGTGGTGGTATTTGCACCTGCCAGTCAGTATTTACATGACCCCAAACCTTACTAAATTTAGGCTCTGGTGCAAAGCCATTTCTGCACTGGCTCTGCTGTTTGAAGTTCTGGAAGCTCTTCAGCAGGACAGGCTTGGACTGCCACCAGCTGGACGTGTTCCATCTTCTGATACACTCTGACTGCAGCTGGGGGAGGCCTGACTTCAGCTGCTGCAAGACATTACTTGTTTATGTAATGCACACTTTTAGAGATGTGTAGGGTAAAAACAAACATTGCTGATAGTGTACACAATAATGAGTCCCTCGTGTTTTTATTTTTCATTTATATTCCTTGAAAAAATGAATAACAGACTGTTGAGTGGAACAAGCTAGAACAATGATGATGACATCGAAAAATCAGGTTTAAATTAAAATTTAGATATCTTCACATGGCAATAGGAGGCACTGCAAATAATAACATACCTTGAAAAATTTCCCTGGATTTTGAAACACCAACAAACTTCTGTCAGTTTCTTGCATTCTATGCAAGAGGAGAATCTGGACACTGTGGGCATGGAGACTTGGGAAACAAAAACAAATAGCTTGTTTGGGGAAGGGGGGGGTCATCTGTTTCATTCTTTTGCTGGGCTAACTCTGCAATACTAAAACCAGACTTCCTTAAAATTGTTAGCCCAATTTTCAAGAAGGAAAGAAACTTCAATACCCCGGGCACCATTTGAACTTTCAAATACTTACACTTTGCATATCAGTGCACATGATTTTTTAAACATCCAAAATGCTGTCATTATTTTCCCTTCAGTTGCTCACAGGCGTGGAATTAACCATGTCAGCCTGAGTCAATTTTAATTCAACCTTCAAGCTACTAGTACTAATTGTACCAGTATTGGCCTGGCCTGACGGGTGGGCCATAGCTCTTGCCAGCCCACCAGGGACTCCTGGACAGAAAGTCAGGTAGCTGACTTTTCACCTTCTTCCTAGGGTGGCTGCTTGATCAGCAAACACCCAGGCACCTCGTGCTTCCCTGTGTGGCACGCAGAGCCGTGCCGCAGCCAGGAGTGAGGTAGTATAGACAGGAATGACCTAGTGAGTACCAAGTTGTCATCACTCAGCTCCCAGGTTAGGGACAAAAGTCCCATAGTTTTGCCGGTGTGGCTGCCAGCTCACAGCTCTCACTGCAGCCACGTTTCAATGCAAGAGATCAATAGAAAAGCCAAGCTGTACGTCTTCAGCCGACACAAGGCACCAAACTTGTTAAAAGCACTGAAAACCGAGCCTAAGTGTTGAGATGCAGACGGCAGACAGCTGCTGTAGTTCCTGTTGCTGGTGCTAACCCTCCAACCACACAGCAGTCTTCAACACCTCACTGAAATGTTCCTGAGCTCCAGTTAACTACATAGCTTAGTATCACCTAGTGCAATATGAGACTTTCCCTTCCAGCAACGCCTGAAGACATATGTTGCATGTGATAGTGAATTTAGGGGGTAAAAAAGACTTTTTGTGTTGATTACAGAAGTGTAGCCACTTTGAAGAGTCAGACTGGGGACACCTAAATATGAAAGGCAGCAGACTTACCAGTTCCATATAAAATTTACTGATAGATTTAGCACAATTCTGAGTTTAATTTTTAATCAAAATCCAGAAGTCTACAAAGGCCCGAAATTTGCATTACAGAAATCAAGATTCTTATTTTTCCAATCTTTAATTTGTAAGAGGAAAAAATATGAGTTATTTCCACATCTTGGTGAATATAACCAGACTATTTTGACTTGATCTTTGACAAATTATGGTTTTGAGATAAATTCTGGATATCCACTTTAAATGTTAATGTTAATGTTTAAGGTTAATGAAAATTGAACCTTTCAAAGATCTTTCACTTATCTAGCACCTATGGGCATGATCTAATGTTCACAGTAATTATTATAAGACTCTTATAATTTATATACATATTTCTCAGTAGTGATGGGCAGTAGAAAATTTGGGGTAATCAGAAATAAAAAGTCATACACAGACACTTAAAAAGCATTTAAATTACATTAATAGTTTATGAGATTCTTTTTCTGTGGTCTACTGCAGTTAACCATTTTAGTGTGGAAATATTTATTCAATATATATTCACAGATAACTTTCTGTTTGTTTCATATTTAAGAAATATGAAAATGCTATCAAGCTTTTTAATAAGCTTTTTATTTTCCAGTCAGTACAGAGCAGTTTTGCAATCAAAGGTTAAATCTCATGCTCCCTTTTTGGCTTCTCTTTCAACAATAATAGATTCATTTTCTGGCTCTGACAGGAGGGAGTTGGATTTGCTGGCTGGCTGTTGTGTAAGCATCAACTATACTGGAACTATATATACTTGGAGCAAGAAACAGGAAGAAACTAGTTGGTAAAACACAATCATAGGCTGGCAGGAAAACAGTGACTATTTGTCACTCCTTCCAAAGGGGAGGAAAATAATTGGTGGCAAATACTCAGTACCATCAAGAATCCAACAGAAAGCTCAAATCTCCTTTTCTCCATGCCGGGCTACTCAGAGTTTTACTTCAATGTGGACCATGGCTACCTGGAGGGTCTGGTCCGAGGGTTCAAAGCTGGGATCTTGACAAGTGCAGACTATGTCAATTTAGCACAGTGCGAGACACTAGAAGGTAAGTTTGGTGGATTATTTTATTTGGGAAGAAATACTGTTGCTTGGACCTTTGAAGAATGGAAGGTAAAAGACCAAAGTATTGACAGCCTTATCTTAAAAGCCAGATATAACCCTGCTTTCCTTTAAGAACTGTTCTTATATTTAATCTAATAGATTTCCATTGAAATTACCCTAGGATTGTACAGACTGTGATTTGCAAAGCAATCCGGATGATGGTGTTTTCTAGTTTACTGATAAATCTTGGAAATCTCATCCACAGACTTCCTATAGGCATTGGTAATCTCACATATATTAACCATTGTACAGGACTACGAGAGTATGGAATTTTTGTAACATTGCAGCTGGACAAAATACTTTGCAGAATCTTATTAAAAACTTACCATTCAGCACTGAATTTCTCTATAAAAGATATAAGATATAATTTCAATACTTTATTACTTCATGAGTTCTAGGGCAGTCAAGGATATTTTGCTTACCATGAAGAGAAACATATGTCACAAAGGTAGAAAACTGAAATACTCTCAAGCTTAAAAAAAAAAAAAAAAAAGTTTTTTTTTTTTTTTTTTCAAGGTGACTTTGCCACAGTAATAAAAGAACACACAGTAGTTTCCAAAGCAGCTTTCCGTAGCCAAGACTGGTCACAGCCTGATGAAGACAGACTTGTACAAAAAATCATATGACGTACCTTTGGACACTTGGCAAGACAAAAAGGCAACAGAAAAATTCACCTTTCTAAAGGAACATAAAGTTTCTTTCCTTGACCCCAAATAAAAGCTATGATTGTATACTGAAATCTCATCTATAATACAGAGTATATTAGATGTATGTGCAAAAAGAACAGCAAGAATTAATAAGCTCATTCTGTTTTCAGCTGCTTTGTCTATGCAGTGATAGAGCTGAGGAAATGAGAAGTGAAGAATGTGATGACTCCCACATGCATCAGAGTCTTGAGACTGTCTAAACTGTTACAGTATAAGCCTGGGAAGGTTGCACACATTAATCTTGCGGATTAAAAGAACTGCATTTAAATAGGCAGATGTAGGTATTTAGCTGTCAGCTGGAAAAAAATCCTCTCATAGTTAAAGAAGAGATTTTTCAGTACAGTCAATGGGACTAGACTGAACTAGTTGAACTGACCAAGTGCATGTGCCTACTCTAGTTGATAAACTGGAGACCTACATGAGCTCTTCATTTCATACAGTGTCAGTTTGGACACACAGAACACATGTAAACACTTACTTACTCTGAGAACTGAAATCTATTCTTTATGTCAGCTAGACAAAACCAGCAGTATATGATCTATGAAAATTAAGGACTCTACAGATGTTGCATTTAACTGCTTAAATTGAACAGTCCTGCTCCATGAGTTTACACATGGTTTAGGAAAAGCTAATAGAGCTTCAAACATCTATAAAGGACAGCAAAGACAGAATGATAGAATCATTAAATCTTGTTCTTCATTTTTCTCTGCAGAGGAACCCTGGAGATGATGTCACCAAAGGTTCCATGAGGAAAAAAAAATAAAATCCTGGCTATTTCTGAATAAGATAAAAAACAGACAAGTTTAAATACTTTTTAAAAACATACAAGGAAATAATATTTTCCTCACCCTTTCCAAAAGAATTCTTGTTCCTGTTCAAGAGACATGGGTAAAATGGTTAACCATGTCTGGAGAATGGTTAAAAATTATTTAAATTTTTAGTGATTTTTACAAGAAAGATATTTACAACCAGGGAGTAGTTTTCAAATATTACTGAGATATATGAACCTTTATTAAGTGTGTGCCCTGTTCCTTATGGGAAGATCACAACAGAGAGGTGACATCATTTCTTAAGTAAGATTTACAGTAGAAAGAACAGCAACTTTTTTACTTTTGAACTTTCTTCTTTCTAATATTCATTCAATTTTAGAATGTAAATGCATTTCAGCTACAGAAAGAACAGTCTTCATCAAGCTGCCTACAAGAATATCTTCAGCACCCACTATCACTTCCTTTTTCTTTCCTAATCAGCTTCAGAACATCACCATCTCCATTGTACCATTTTTCTACTTGTAGAAAAAGTGTTTTTGTTGTTGTTGTTGTTGTTGTTGTTGTTTTAAATCAGGTTGCCATCACTTATCTACCAAGCATACTACTGAGAAATATTGGATTTGTCCATGGGGTTAATTATACAAATCTCTGTGCAAATAAATGATGCTGTAGTACTGAAGTTGAATTACAAGCATACAGTACACCAAAAGCAGACCCTTACCTCTAAATTAGGAAATGGACTTGGATCCAGCATATGCATTTGTGCTGTAGTACTACTTTGCTTGTCCTATAATGCCTTCAATTCATGTATTCACATTCAAAGGTAATAAATTTACACCACTGTGCATTCTGTGGCATTGTACCAGACCACAAAAAGTGGAGTAAGTTAAAAATATTATAAATATGTTAAAACCAACAAGCAGTAACAAAATCAAAACCACCCCAAGTAACCCATAAATAGAATCAAAAAGGTCTTTTAATTTCAAAGTGGTTTTGATATCTCTGGAGGAGAACCCATAATGCCAGTACAGAAGAACCACAAGTAGAAAACATGGGTTAGAGCTTTACATCTGCTTGGCAATAACAGGGTACATAGAAAAGTGAAAAGGAAAGTTAAAAAGGAGGTTGCTAAGTGGCTTAAGTTAGCATTGTGTCCTTTCAATTCAGGGCCACACAGAGAGAAGTGCCCTTCAGCTGAATTTAGACATCCTTTGGGGCCTGTATGAATTATTATCATTTTCATGGAGCTACCTTGTGGTCCACAACACTGGCTGGAACCTCTGCAACATGGCATGCTACCAGTCTGGCTCTACAGCATCATCTGTCTTGGGGGAATGGGATCCCCAGAGCAACAGCGCTGGCACTGAAGCAGAGTATGTGAGGTTTTACATTCAGTGCTTTGTTCTTTCCTTGATTCCTTGCCTGATGGAAAGAGTGCTGCTCTCTAGAAGGGAAGCAAAGTCACAGAAGGATAAGCAGTCCAGCTCTGCTCCCACCAATGAAATAAATTCACAACTTGCCCATGCAGGGACACCAGCATGCAGCAGCTGAAAAAACATTAAATGAAAAGTGATGGTAGCTGGCTATTAAAGTGAGGAGTCAGACAAGACTCCATGTGCTTGATGCTTAGAGACCAGACTAATGCTTGGTTCAACCTCTTCCAGTACTCTTTCTTCATGTTTTAAACACACTCATCTTAAACTAGCCTCTCCCTGCCATGGTGTGAACTCTGATTGTGATTATCCTGATTTGTATTATTGGAGCTTGTTAATTATTATTTTCTCAATTGTTCTGGCATCAGGTTGACTACTGGTTTTTACATACATTGTG
This sequence comes from Aythya marila, assembly GCF_965140915.1. Lineage (NCBI taxonomy): Eukaryota > Metazoa > Chordata > Aves > Anseriformes > Anatidae > Aythya > Aythya marila. Next base: position 129,683,948 of record NC_139043.1, read on the forward strand.
CATGCTGGAATTTATTAAATTGGGTAGAAGAAATATTTCTCTAAAATAGGCCATGGAAGTGACAGGGTCATTCATCCAATATTCCTGGACATAGTATTTCTTCCATGATTTTGAGAGCCAGGTAGGACTATATCATGTGTTATGGCTAATATTTTTTATACCTTGTGATTTGGTGTAGATTCTAAAACTACTCAGACAATAAAAGAACCAAGGCAGACAATCACAGTCTTGTCAGAGACATCCTACCCACAGTAGGTTGGTTTTGGTTTCTGTTCATCACATTATACTAAACATATTTCAGAATGGTCAATACTTAGGGTTGATATTTGGGTTTTGCTGTCTGCTTTAGGTACTAAGCTCCTGGAAACCTGTGTCCAGAATGCATTTACAGAGTGTGACTCAAGCTAGGTATCTGGTTCATTTGGAAAGGATTTGAGGAAAGCTAGATTTTGGCTCTCTGCATGTAATGAGGTAGTGTATTGTAATCACACCATACACCGAGTATTTTTACCTTCTTTGCAGTAAAGAGAAAGTAAAAATTATCAGTTTGCAGAGGAAATTTAGCTCTTATATGAAAATATTTTTGTATTGTTTTTTGTTTTGTTTTTAAGTCAGTCTTAAATATTTAGATAAACTTCTGTCATAATTCTGTATTTTTGTTTCTCTCCTTCACCTTTCTTATCTCTCTCTTGAATTAAGTAATTTTCATTTTTTCATATTTGGATTCTTTTTCTTCTTCCTGGATAGAAACCTGTACTGAAACTGTGACTATTTCCTAGTATATGACTCTGATGACTGAAAAAACAACTCTCCAGTGCTCTCTTTCATTAACAGTTCTGTGATGACCTATATTATTTTAAGAATCAATTAGTTTAAACTGACAGCATGACTTCAGTCTCATGCAGGAAAATCTAAAGAAATGCTACCAGTTCTAGAGTGCTACCTGAGCAAGACTGTCCTATCCAAAACAGTGCATTGATGTAGTCACTGGAATGAGCTAGTGCCAGTAAAACTCATGTAAAAAACTCTACAGGCTATCTATCTCGTAGTATTAGTGCTAGACTTAGGAGTCAGAATTGCAATGCACTAGTTCTTTTGCATTGTCTCAGTGTAGGCATACTAAGAAAATATGCATGTGAAGAGTTAGGAAAGAGTAGCTACTCTACTGATAAATGCACACCTTGCTAATGCATATTAAATTCTCTTGTAGACACACCCTTAATTCAGTCGGTGGGAGTGTTGCTATTCATTTCCCTAAATATCACTTCAGTTTTTGTATGGAAATCTAATAATTATAAATGCTAAAGCCTTATAACATTATCTCAATCTATAATTTATGGTACTTTTAATAAAGCATTTGAACATAATTACACAATATAGCAGGGCCTTTTCTAAAAGGAAGTGTTAAACTGCTTTGAACACTAAGAACTGATTCAAATCAGTTTTGCTTCATGGTGGAAAATAGCTAACAGAGGAAACTTATCAAATTAATTCTTTGATATTATAAAAGATTCTTTCAACTTTGCTGCCTAATCAACCCATTTTCTCCAATTACCATGGTGGGAACACTGGCAGAATGTCACGATAACCCAAGTTTCTGGAACAGCTTCTTAGGATCTGTTAATAGCAGCCATAAATCAGGCAAAGCCAAAACAGAAATGCTAAGGGAGGGTAACTGTGCCCTTTCAAGCACTCTCCTGCAGACCTCATTTGGAGACCAGAGTCTGAGCCAGGCAAGATGTGTTCTCTCATTTTCTTCAGGCAGCTTGATTACATGAGATTATAGTCTTACATGAGATTTAAACGTTTCACATGAAAATTGAAGATCTTAACAAAGTTACAGGATGATTCTTTTTGATACATAACAGTCTACTGTATCACAGGAGACAAAACTGACACATTATAATGATTCAGTACTGGTGCCCTGAATAAATCTGTGAAATCAAAACATTGAGCTGGGAAGGGGTGAGGGACAGCAGTAATTAACACTGTGCTTGTTGTGACTGTAAATTAAATTTACGAGTAAAACTTATGGCAGAGGTGTAAACTACTTCTGGTTTCTTGTAGCAATGAGTCTTACTCAGAGAAGGCAGTATAAATTTGCAGTAATTATGCATTTACTCTGTATCATCTATGGTAAAATCTTATGTATGATCAGACCCTTCATATGAAAATATAATATTACAAAGGAACATTTTAAATATTGTTTGATTTGATTTGTAGACAATATAATGGCAGTTTATTTTCACGATCTTCCTTGAATCTAATTTCAGATCTAAAGTTACATCTACAGACTACAGACTATGGCAACTTCTTGGCTAATGAACCTGGCCCTCTCACTATTTCCACCATTGATGATAAACTGAAAACAAAGCTACTCACAGAATTTCATTACTTTAGAAACCATGCTTTTGAACCACTTGCAACTTTTCTGAATTTTATCACGTAAGTAATATTACCACATTGCTTAAATTATGTACTCAAAGCAAAAGCACAGCTTCGGGTTAAAACAATGTAAATACATCTTAGTGGAATTTACATTAAATTTCAAAAACAGTGAAATTACTTTGATACTGTAATATTTACATACTTTATTTGCTAATATCTATTCTGAAATAATTGTTGTCTTCACAACCACTTATTTTAAAGAACACAAGAAAAGAAGATTTTTACTGCACACGTGGCCTAGAGTAGTGGGGGAGACTGAAAAAAAACTATTATTATTTTCAAATGTCATTTAAATCAGAGAACTTGCAAAAATAAGTTTGTGGGGGTGACTCATGAAAGATGTACAATTTCATGATATCCAGTGATTTAATTCCTAGGCATGTGGCAAATTCTAGATTTTGTTTAAAGACTACACGTCATATACCCACCATACTTTTTATACCATTTGAACATTAAAACCAGAACAACCTTATATTGTATATAGCAAGATACTTAGATCCAAGTGGCTTTGTTTAAAAGCACAAGTGCTGTTTGATGTCAGATTAAGGGAAAGTTCTGATCTCTATGCAGTTATAAACAGACAAAACTTGTAAATAAATGACTTAATGTTAAGGAAAGAATGGGGTTCTGCTTTATAACAGTATAACAACACGGATTAGAGAAATGTCACTAGAATATTTTACTTAACTGTTTATTCCCCTTGGTCTTTTTAATGTATTCTCACAAGACTGTTCATCTTACTTTCAAGGAATATTTTTATCATAACAGTATCTTTTTTGTTGTTGTTGTTCAAGTGTGACTAATCAGTTTTAGGTTGTTATGTCAACAGGATCTTAGAGACTGCCCTGGGACAGACTGCTATAACCTATTGGTATACAATGTTTGGGTTTTGCTTCAGAGAAATGAAAGTGAAAATATGAAAATTATGGCAGCTCTTTTCTTATACTTAATGACATGCGTATGTACACGTGTGCATACATTCTAAATGCTGTTGTTTTGTGATAACAGAGACATTAGTTTAAGATATTTAACAAAACTATTGCATCACTGAACTATGTATCACCAGATCCTTAAACTCCATCACAGATTGTGTGTGAGATCGTATTATTCTCTGTATGTTGCTAGCTGTGTTTTGAACCTACAGCACAAGCTGAAGACTAGCATCCTTGTTATAAGCATCCCAAGGGAATAGCTTTCACATTTCCATTTCTGAGTCACTGATGAAACTCTTACCAGTCTCCAACAGCAAAACTAGTAAGAAGCTACTAGTAGAAACTTCTACTGAAAACTTTTAGCAATAAATAAGAAATCTGTGAGACTTTGTTCATAGTTTCCTCCTCAGATGATGTTTAAAGCTGAGTGAGAAGAAAGCCTAAGACTGGTCCATCTGCAGTTTTAGTGCCTAGATTCCTGTGCATTTCTCCCCATCTGGATGTGATATAGCAAAATCCCAAACTAGAGAAGCTATTAGCTCAGGTGATTTACTTTTCCGTAGCATGCATTGTCAAACCTACATTTCACAGCTGCTAAGCTTATCATGTTTCAGTTTTCCCTTCTTTAAAAGTGTCTCTTTTGCAAACCATTCATCATGTGATTTAAAACAAAAACTGTGTTGCCTACTTGCAATTTTAAAACTTCTGTTTGTTTTTGATAAATGAGACATTGATAAAGAGTGAATATAAATACCTGCAAATACTGTGGTCATTTCTGACTTCAGTGCTTTTACTAATTTTCAAAAATCTTGCTTTTGTATTTTTTTCAAACCAAAATTCATCATAAAACCAATGTTAATTTATTTTATTTTTATTTCAAATACAGATACAGCTACATGATTGACAATGTAATTCTTTTAATAACTGGCACATTACATCAGCGACCCATAGCTGAACTGGTTCCCAAGTGCCATCCACTGGGGAGTTTTGAGCAAATGGAAGCAGTCAGCATTGCCTCAAACCCCACAGAGCTCTTCAATGCAATTTTGGTTGACACACCATTAGGTAGGAATACCAAATTACTTCTTATTTGCTTCTTGAAACTACTAATTTTGTATACTTGAGAACATCTGAGATCAAGTAGCATGTTTTCCACTGGATATGCTGTGCTTTTGTAACAAAAAATGTGTAAATAATTGGCTGATGTAACTGGATCAAGCACTTCTGAAGTGGTGTTCAGCACTTTTTCTGGTAACATTTATTAACAGCGTCTATATCAGCCCTGATAGCAGACACAAAGAAAACACACTACTCTAGAAGAGTAATGGATATCTTTTATACTCAAAGTAGCCATTGATTTAGAGCATCTAGATTTTTATTTCAACACCTGCATCTATAATTAAAAAAATCAAGATAAAATCTTGCCTATCCCTCACTAAGGATCAAGAAACAGACAGTTACTAATAAATATTAGATGTTGTGGTATAACCTAGAATCTCTCTCCTGAGGATTTGGGCATTATTCAAGCACACAGATAATCCCATCCTGAAGGACTAATTCTAAAGGCAAAATAGAGCCGGAGCTGGGAACTTCACATTCTGAAAGTGAGATGAAATTCTCCTCAATGTGCTGCAGTAGCCAACACAAACAAAAAAATACCAAGTTGTGGGGCTTTGTTGGGAAGGGTACAGAGAATAAGATGTATCTGAATAGATTTGACCACCTATGGAAGCACTGAAGGTATGGCAGGTTCGTGGTTTGGCTCCAGGCAGAAGCCTGACTCCCACTCAGCTGCTTGCTCTCTCTCTGCCTCCATTGGGAGGGGGAAAAAATGGACAAAAAAGGGAACTTGTGGGCTGAAATAGAGACAGAGATCACTTACCAGTTGGTGTTGCAGATAAAACAGACTCAACTTGTTGAAAATTAATTTATTGCCAATTAATACATATATATATGTTTAATTACTGAACATTATCAATTATTATTATTATCAAAGATTGTTATTATAGTTATTTATTATGTTTAATACTAAGTATTACCAGATTTTTAAGAAAACAACAAAAATTCACAGGCAATCAGATACTCAAGGAAACTATCAGGGCTATGCCCCTTTGTGTCTTTCATCTCCCAACTGGATGCTGGGAGAGTAAGCCAGGCCTGCACACTCTCCCGAAATACTATCTCATGTTGCCACTGTCTCAGACAATATTCTCTCTAATGCAGCACTGGCCTGCCCCACTGACAAAGTTCATTAACAGTGACGGATTGGCATACTTTTGCAAATTATTTTATATATTATTTTAAAGTGGCCCAGCCACATAAATGAACTTCATCCCCCACCTGCCTTTTCAAAAGTTTGCTTTTTAGCCAGTTCTGCAGAGGACCTGGAAGTACAGATGGTCAGGATCAAAGCTTGTGCCCCTTTCTAGTTGCATCCTGTTACCTTTCTCCCACTGACAAACATAACCAAAAAGGAAGAGGTAAACTAGGAAAGAGGATTCTCCTTAACAATGGAAGAACACCTGTGTGATTTAGGACAAAAATTATATTTAATGTTCCTCACTGGGAAATCTGCCTAATGACCAAACCATCTACTTCAGAGAAGATTAGGGCTTTCATTAGCATTTCCCATTTGATGGTCTTTGGAGATGTGGACTCTGCTGCACTGATTGATTCTCTTCACAACAGATTCTTATTAAAAAGGAGGGAGTACAAGGATAAGCAGAAAATCAAGAGGATTTCTCTTCTTCTCTGTGTATCACTGCGTCTCGTACAACAGAAACATCATATTCTTGCTCATGCACTGGTATGAATGGCAATAGACAAGAGATGCATATTACCAACAAGTACATTCATACTGCAATATAATAAATTCTTCTTTCAGCTGCTTTCTTTCAAGACTGCTTGTCTGAAAATGACCTGGATGAAATGAACATTGAAATAATGCGCAACAAACTGTACAAGGCAAGTTCTTGCAACATAACAATAATACTTGGGGTTTTAAAAGCATTTTAGAAAAGGAGGTCAGCATCATTAACCCTTTTTTATGGATAGGGAAACAGAAGCATGGAGAGACAAAGCAAGCTGTCTAAGGTCACCTGGATGATAAGTCCAGGAATCAAATCCAGCTCCTCTGATTTCTACTCCAGTGTCTGAAGAGATTTCAAATTTTAGGTCTGCATCCAAAATCTAATTTAATATCTCATTAATAAAAAAGCTTTAGGTGTCAGGCTAATATCCAGATCCATTTGTTTGTGAATAACTCTTTTATCCACCAAGTGCCACAGAACTGTTATCTCCTAAATAATCCTAGGCAGGCTTTTGGCTAACATTTATTTTTATTCATAAAAGGTAAATGTAATTTGAAAAAGGTCTAATTTCTTTGAGTCTAGATGGCATTTTTTAAATTAATGTTTTTGCTTAATTTTCATTCTTTTTTTTTTTTTTTTAATTATATTTTGCATTGCTATGATACACTAATGTAAGGATATTCATCTAATATGTGCCTTGTGTTTTCAATATACTTTACAAATATTAGCACACAGGTCAATACTTTTATGGTGGTGTCTTTAAAGGCTATAGATATTTCATCCTGTTAATGGTTTCTCCCAGCATATTCTCTGCAGATTCTTCGGCATCTTTCACAGTGGATGCCCCAGACTGCAGGAAGTATTCTTAAAGTGATCCGATTGCATTAAGGGAAAAGAAAAAAAAATCTTCCATTAGAAATGATATTTTTTAATTCCCAATATGATATTTAATTCTTAAATACTCTGCTAATTCTTATTATTCTTAACAATATCAGTTACTAATAAACTAGACACTTTCTATTTGATAACATACAGATTTGATTCTTATGTCCTGTATTTGTATTTGTAAATTTGTATTACAACAAACTTACAATTATTAAAACTAATATTTATATTTTTTCTTCTCACACTGCTAAGTGTCAGGAGGATCATTCTGCAAACACTTCTAAATTATTAACATATCCTTTCTCCTCTGCTTCAGCTGTCAATGTGATCAATTATGTTTCAGCTCTATTATCAGAACTATACAGAATCTAACTAAAAATCCCATGCAGCAAATCCCCCTCGAGACATCTCTACTTAAAATTCACTTAATTGCATAGCTACTGACATCTTCCTTCAACAAGATTGGTGGAGTTGTGGCAAATGCATTCAGATAACATAAATGTTCCTTAAGACAGTATTTTGAAGGAGGGGGAGGCAGGGGGAACAACATTTCTGAGATACGTGGGGTCCTTCCTGCTCAGGTGTATTGAAATGGGTGCAAAGGAGGGAGTCTTCAATAGACCAAAGGGTTCTGCAGACCATTATTAGAGAAACTTAGTCCACTGTTCTGTCCTAATCCAGGGTTTTGAAGGGTAGAGCAGTAGGGATTAGTTTGTGTATCCTCATAGTGCTGGCCAAACAGCCGTGGCATATACCCAAATCCCCTCTTCCACACTCCAACTCCACACGCAGAGTTGCCTTCAGCCATCTGCTTATTATGCAGTGGAAGCTCAATGGAGCTAAAGAAGTTCATTCTTTATGAATGCAAAAGAGAGCAAAGAAAGCATAATATTTGTTCTGTAACATCTTTTAAAAACATTTAAATATATATTGTAAGAACATGGTATTTGCATTTTACTATTCAATCCAGCAAAGTAATTAAGCACATAAATGAATTTAAATTCGTAGGTAGAATTATCAAAGTTAATGGAAGTATTTAAAAACGAGATTCACGACTATGTGGTCAACTTTTTAAGTAGCATTTAAAATATTTCTCTTCTTCTCTTTTGTAGTCTTATCTTGAGGCGTTCTATAAGTTTTGTGAAAAACAAGGAGGTACTACAGCAGAAATAATGAGACCCATTCTTGAGGTAAGAAAAAATTCACTCATTGTACATGAAAGTACTCCAAAATGCTTTTATAATTAAGTGACTTTGCTTTTCCTGTTTCTTCTCTCTCCGCTTGCAGTTATTTGTCAGATGTTTGAATAATTTTGCTGAGAGGTACTGAATTCTGTATTCTAGAATGAGTTTTACCTCCTGACTTGAGAAACAGGTAGTCCAGGGAGGAGTTAGCCTCAGTTAATATTTTTCTATAACAGAACAAAAAAAAAAAAAAAAAGGTTCACTGATCTTACACTGTTGCCCCTTAACATATTTCTGTATTATATAGAGAGAATAAAGGGAGCTCTTACATCTCCTAGAGCAAAATTAAATTTGGTATAGCTACATTCTGGCATTACTGTATATGAATGAATCATTATTTTTTAAACTTCATGGCACCATCATGTTTATTTACTCTTCTATTAAAATTAATGGTTGAAGTTATAATTGAGTGGCATTCAGAAAAGTCCAACTTTTCAGGATTTTTGTCTCAACTCAGAAAAGTTAAGAACTTATTTTTTCCATGGTATACAACATTCCTACCACACTCATAAAATTGAGTTCTCAGTATTCAGCTCTTTTTTTTTTTTTCCTAGATCATTTCATTCCGGGAGGAAATGATCCTAATGATCCTTTTTTTTTTTCTTTCTTTCTTTTTTTTTTTTTCTTTCTTTTTTTTTTTTTTCTGGGTAAGCAAAACTTGTACTCTGCAAACTGACTGAACAAAATTCACTGAGCTTTTATGAACTCATGCTAAAAGTCTACATTATAGGAGAGAGATACGAATGAGCCTAAATTATATTTTATGAAATAACATACTAATAGGACAATGCTATTTAATGTTTTATTTTACCAGTTCATAATGTTATGGTTACTTTCTAAAGAAAATATCCTTAATCAAGTTGAATTGTCCAGAAATTAAATATTTTGTTTATTCCTTTCTGAAAAACAAAAATCAAGAGATTGGTTGGCAGAGGTAAAGACATTTCTCAGTGATTCAGATTTTGCAGAAAGTTCATTTTTAGTTTGACATTCATGCTGAGAGATTACTAACTAGCATTGGGTTAAGCATATTGTAAAACTCTGTTTATACTAGTGCTAACAGTTTGGTCCATTATAAGTTCTTTTAAAATCCCTGTCTAATGTCAGCAAACTTTTCTCTAAATTTCCTTTTCTACTTTAATAATGTGAAGGTAGATTGTTGAGTTTACAAAAAAGCCAAAAATTAGTTATTCAAAAGAATACCTTTTATTTATTCTGCCAAAATGAGTTTTCTATTTTAAAATCCCCAAATCCTTGACCATCACATTGCCAACCTACCACATTAAAAGTACTGGTGATCTCTCTTTGGACAACAAATGTTGCATGTTTAACCCTGAATCTGACAAGAAATTGCACAGCAGCTAGTGCTGGGCATGTTATTGCCTTGCTAATATTCAGGTAGCAGACACAGAGCTTCAGTTTTCCCTAAGGAAACCAAAACAATTAGCAAATGGTCATCCTGTGACTCCACCCTCACCTGCAGCAATGAAGTGGCCCAAGTCACTGAATAACTAACTGCCTCCTGACATTACCCTCAGTGGAGAATCTTGTGTGCCAATAATTTGATGAGTTGAGAGGTCTGGCTGGATAGGACCGATTCTGCAATCTTTCTCAAGCTGGGAACCACCCCAGGATTAGGCCCCATACCTGGTAGCATTAGTTGCAATTGCCTCTGAGCATGTTTTTCCAACAAAATATTACAAAACTACCAGCTAAATTCTACATGGCTTTAATAGGTTAAAAAAGCAAAGCATTCATCCTTCCAAAACAGTTTCACTAGGGCTGATACGCCTGTTCGTATTAATAAGGCAAGTGAAATTTGGCCCTGTTACTCATTAGCTAGAAATCTTTTCAAGCACACTTATTTTCTTCTCATTATTTCTGTATTGTTTATTCATTTTCCTTACTCTGAAGTCAGTGCCAAAGGGCAGCTGGGTACCTGTTACAAAGTGTTCCAGTACCTAGGAGTAGGACTTATGTGCTTCACTGCTAAATTTGTAGAACAGTGTCGCAATGGCATTTGTCAGTCTTTTTCAACAGAAAAGGGTACCTTTGTGCTCAAAACAGTTCAAAAGTTCGCAGCACAGGAAAAGTTGCAAACTGCCTAAAATCTGCACATGCTATATTTTCACTCAGAAATTTTTAGACACTTCTGAGTGGACACTTCCGTGTTCTTAAAAAATGAAGGTAAATAATAATAAAGGGAAGAAAGAAAGTCATAGTCAGTTTAGATCTCAAGAAAAAAGAACAGATTTAAATCAGACAGAATTGGGTAAGATTATTTTTATTTGCCATGTTTTTAATTAATTTTGCAGGGAAAATGTAGATGCTATAGCCTTTTAAAACTGGGAGAAGAAATATAGCCCTTGATTCTATGTATTAAAAAATAACTGTTATTTGAAACATTTGAAAACTTTAACTTGGCAGGTAAACAACCTCCTCCACAGAATTAAATCATTGTTTTAAATATGTGCATTCAGAAACTATATTTTTCAATTTTTTTCATTCAACTTTTACTCTCAGCAGCACTTTGAGGTATCTCAGAACAGTGCTATTGATTCCTGATCCTTTCAATATATTAATATTATTATTTCTAAGACTATTATTTCATAACTTCAAAAGGGTGTGTGAGGAGATGTTTTGTCAACAACTTGTCAGCTGAGCAGGGAAATGAGGAAGTAGCAGTGTTGATATTTTCAGTACAAAATTCACAGAATAAAAGCTGTGCTTGCAAAACACTGTTTGACCTTCTAGTTAAAATTTAACAAGTATTTGCAAACTAGAATTTCCAATTTGTAAAATAAGATGTTTCTAATGCACAGTTTTATTTTTTAAGCCTCCATAGCTTAGCTTACTGAAAATGAAACAAAAACAAAACAAACAAGCAAACAAATAAACAACTGTTATTTTGTACTGAGATCTGTAATAATGCCTGCTTATTCCTTATTTTATGCATTAAGTTTGAGGCAGACAGACGTGCTTTTATCATCACCATTAATTCATTTGGCACTGAGCTGAGTAAAGATGACAGAGAGAAGCTATATCCAACCTGCGGAAAACTGTATCCAGAAGGCTTGCACCTGTTGGCCAATGCAGATGACTACGAGCAAGTGAAGTGTGTTGCAGATTACTATGCGGTGTGTAATCTAATTTCTTAAAACAAACAAAAAAAAGAAAATAAAAATACTTAACATCTCTTGATGTCAACAAAATTGTAACAAAAATTCACATAAGTTGAAAGCATTTTTGAAAGAATAAAGGATTCATCAAAGATACAAATACAAAAGATCCTGCAGAGAAATATATTGAATCAAAGGCCTTTGATATAAAGACAGAGTAACTTATTATCCTAGTGCAATACAAAGTTCTTCTTACAGCAGTGTTTAAATACCACTAAATCACATCATAATAAACAAAACTGTTCTTACTTCATTAACCCTCCCCAAATTGAAGTTCACAGCTGCTGCCTGATTTTGGCACAAAAACATGTCATTTTAAAACAAGAGGATCAAATAATTCATGCCACACATGACTGCAAACCTCATTCATTGCTAGGGTACTGTAAAAATAAAATGTTCTTAAAATTTTTCCCTAAATCACAGATTGAATCCAAGAAGTAGATGACATTATTAATACTGATGCAGCTAGCACTGCTATTAAAGATGAACCAATATAGAACATTTGCTCTGTGAATTAGCTATGGTACTGTGATTACTTTTAATATTTAACCTACCTCAAAGTAGGTACACCAAAAAAATTATGTCCAGTCTACTGATTTCTTCATACCTGTTCCTGTGCACAAGCAGAATGGTAGAAGTACGTTACCATATCAAATGTGGGACAGAGCGAGTATATTCATGTGATGGTGGGACATTTAGATGAATTTGGGAACCATTGTACTAGACCTATATTGCACTGCTACTTTATAGGAAAATCATAACCAACACACGGAGAAGCAAAACACACAGAAAGGTAACACAAGAAAGAAAGTCAAATATGTCTGTGCATACTCCAGAATATTCCAGTTACATATCAGACTGATGGATTACAATATTAATGCAGATAAAGCAAATCTAGCTGACTACTGGAATAAAATGATCACTCGTGAGGATCAGAGTTCAGGGTTTTGGCTCCATTTACAACTCTGGCTCTGATGGATACTATTTGTACAAGAAGTTCAATACTCTATATCCAAAGGAGTGAAAGGTCATGTGTCATTCTGCAGTCAGTCTCTTTCAGTGCCTTCAGAAAATTACTTTAAGCTGTAAGAAATGACAATAAAAACCACAAGAACAAACACCTTTTTTTTTTCCTTCTATTTATTTTTGGTGACTATATGCTTTCAACTTTTGATTTATAGAAAATTGTAATCTATACATGAGTTCCACACAGAAAGATTACTTAATGTAGATTAATTAATAAAGCAAGGTAGTTGTGATGCACAAAATGCAAAAGTTCCTTACTTCTGTTGTGTGATTGTCTATGCTTTCAGGAATACAAGGCTGTGTTTGAGGGTGTAGGGAGTGACGCTGGAGAAAAGACACTGGAAGATGCATTTTTTGAACATGAGGTAAGAGGTTCTAACCATAAAATATAAAAATGAAAGTTAACACCCCCCCCCAAATAACATTTAAAACAATGAGATACTATGCTTTTGCTTCTACTATATTGCATCATTCAGTTTTATATTCAAAAACACAGAATTGCTATGACTGCCAACTTTTCAATGAAATGAAATAGGATTAATCTTTTTTAAATAAAATAAATCCCAGGGCATTTTTTTTTTGAAGAATAGCTATAGAACTGTCAACCCTGATAGCCTGCCTGAACCCCATACCATGTAAAATGCTTAGTGAAATTTCCTTTGAATAGTCTACTGAAGAAGGTATTTCACTGCTGCCCTTTACTTTTTATTTGCCTGTAATGCTGCTGTAGTCTGTTACCAAAACAGATAACCAGAGATGACATTTCAATGATATTTCTTGATTACTTGATTACTTGAGTCTCCTAATCAGTCATGATTGCAAAATTACGTAGAAATCTTCATGATGAAAGCTCCCGTTTAAAAATCCCGCTTGCTTTCTTTAATATATTACCATAATACTTGTTTAATCTTTTCCACAGGTAAAGCTGAATGTGCTTGCATTCAATAACCAGTTTCATTTTGGAGTATTTTATGCCTATGTGAAATTAAAGGAACAAGAATGCAGAAATATCGTATGGATTGCTGAATGTATTTCTCAGAGACACAGAACTAAAATTAACAACTATATTCCAATTTTCTAAATCTGAGAATTTATAACCCTACTGTGCTTGAAAAGAAGTAATATTTCATATAATAGAAGAAAAATGTTATTTTAAAAGTTAACTCTTATGTTTTGAGTTGTATTACTGATTCTCCTTCTATAGTGCAGTGCGACAAAAAAGTAATATAGATATATGTATCAGGAAATAGCAATGGACTCATTCACAGCTTTTGTGCCCATTTTAATTTAAAAGATCAATAAAAAGTCTCTGGAAAGGCCTTATATGCATATTCATTCTTCGTTGTGGAAGTAAGTTTTATACCAAAGAAGTTTGTAAAGCTCTTTAATGCTTAACTTTGAATTAACATTTTTTTCAAAACCACTACTTCTGTCTTACACTTATAGTCTTCTTCATGGCATACAAGATTCTATGAAGGACTTACAACACAAAGAGGGATAAACTTTAGGGTTACTCTGAGAGTCCCCTCAAGGAATTTCAAGAGGGAGCTTCCTGAACCTTCGTAACTGTGAGATGTCTCTGGAGTTAAGTGTAAATAAGTAAGTGGGATGTCATGAACATGTCTTCACTTACTTCTTTACGGTCACTTGAGGTGCACCGTAAGTGTCCAGCAGGTGTCTGATCCACTTCACAGCAATATAATTATCTCCTCCAGCCGCACCAAAGATACCGTCTTCATGTATGCACTAGGAAAGATTATGAAACATGAATGAAAATACCAGCCAAGTCTGTATCAGTTTTACATCAGGCACAAACAACACCAGCTCTGAGCTATTTAGGACCTGGCTAAGATCAGTAACTAAAAATAGAGCAGACAGTTGAAGCCAGATTGTAGTAGGACAAGATTAATTCTGCTGAGGAAAAAGAAAGGATTTTGAAAACCTCATCAACATTCTGCCTTCAGAATCCATTCAAGAAATTTGCCCTCTTGTATTTCACACAGGCTATACCTTGATTTTCTGCATGATTTCTTAGCTTCAGGCTGGACCACAGAAAATCTCCACCTTCAGCTGAGTATGTAATAAAATCCATTTCCTGCTGAGTAAACAGAATATATATATATATATGTTATATATATATATATATATATATGATGTCAACACCTTAGAGTTATGGAAGACATTCAGGCATCATGTTTTTAAGAACTGAGATATATCTCTCCTCGTAACACATACATGCAGACATATATACATATATAAAAAACAGAAAACGTCACCTTTTTTATAGCTAAAACCGCACTGCTTAAACTGTAAATGTAACCAATGGGTTATATCCCAGGACATCCCATATAGATTTAATAAAGAATTTGGAAGATTTTCAATATTTTGCTTTATCATGAATCACTGAGAACTTTAAATAATTACTTTAAAAATACTTTCATTTAGAAATAATTTAGTAGGCATGTAGGAGGATTGCCTAAAACGGAATAATTGTAAAAGAAAATAATAAAATCTTATTTCTATGTTTAGGCTTATTTATTCTTTAAACCTAGTAATCCAGAAGCAAAACAAAACAAAACAAAACACCCTGACCTGTAAGATGTCTGCATTGCAACTGCAATTTCATTTTGGAATGTTCATCTGGAATGTGTATTTCTTAATTTGTATTTCCCATGCTAATCTTTGACCAACATTTTCCAGTTCACACCTATATTGCAAACTATATCATAAACTGCAGGAAAAAAAAAAAGCAAAAAAAAAGCAAGAGGGCTGCATTGTCTCAAATTTGCATTTTCCACATAGTTTAGTAATTGCATAAGAAAAAAAAATAAAATGTTATGAGCAGAAGAACAAAATCAACTGATCTAGGATGCAGAAACTGAATTCTTGCCTTTCAGTGCAGTATTTATAAGAATACTTTTTCTGTACTGATAGATCAAACCTCCCTACTTGAACAAAACAAATCAGCTGGCTTTCTGCCAAGAATTTTCTGAAGTGATTTGAAGGGGAAAGAATCTGCTCTCCACCCTAAATCATTCTGTGCCAGGGAAGATATGCAGCTGCTGTTGCTACAGTCCGTGGACACTGTTAGCTCAGAGAGAAATGAGTAGGAGTTGCAGCTTACACAATTATGTTGTCAGCAGAACTGGTCTTTAAACTATGGAAAAAACAGCATGAGTGTTGATTTTTTATTTTTATTTTTTAAAACCAACTTTCTAGATATTTGCTAAGTAAGCACAGGAAGTAACAGGCATCGTCTGTATTTCGTTTAAGAATAAGCAACAGAGTGGACAGACTAAGAAGGAAATTGGGACTTCAGAGCTACAATTCCTCAAACACCTAGCTTTTTTAACAAATAGTATAATTTAAATTACTTTCTTGTTAACAAATTAGCCTCCACGCTAGTCTATATACATCTATGCACAAAGAAAAATATTATAATATGTAATCTCTAACAATATCTATAGCAGAAGTCCTGATCACAAAATCACTACTACAAGCATAATTAACTTAGTAATGATCTGTCACTTTGTGGAATAGGGGAGTATGAGACAATGAGCTACTTTTCTTGTTCTTCTTTGCATTTCTCAACAGGAACTTGTGTTCCCATGCTTAAATGACTAAACTTACATAGGCAAGTTTGTTCAGTATGATTATCATGACTATGCCCCTTTGCCTATGTCTTCAATGTGAGATGAAGAACAGGACCAGGCTCGAACTTCTGAGCTCTGATAACTGTGAATCTTTCATTCTCTTCATTTGCTGTAGCCCAGGCTTGAATTGCCCACAAACAGCTCAGCATCACTGAACTGTGGATGGACAGGGCTGCAGTGTTTCAAGCACTGCCCACGAACAATCCCTCCTTCCAGAACAAATGATAATTTGCATCCATGCTAGAAAAAGAATATTGTTCACTTATAGAATGAACAAGAGCAGAACATGATCTTAAGACTAAATCTGAACCTACAATCAGTCGACAGTCATAGAGACTCTTATTCTGATTCTATCAGTTCCAACATAACTTTAAGGTAAAAATAAAAAGAATCCAGTACCATACTTGGCCTATTATGAATATTTATTAAAGCTAATATTGTGCAACTTCATTTTCTTTCATATATGACAATATGATGCTTCCTGTTTTTAATAATTATGCCTAAGTAACACAGTATATTTAACTTTTCAACAATTCTACTTAAGATCAAAACAGCAGATCCAAAGTATGTGGATGGAGGGATGGTTGGCCATCATTCTATTTGCATCAGAATTATGAAGTTGTTAGCATAAAGATTAATGGTTTAAAAAAGAGATGAGACAAAGTCCCATGATATGCTGGACAAGTGGAGTACTTTATTAAAGAGAGTGGGAAAATGGTGTAATATAAATCACAAAAATAAATGACAATGATGTCTATAAGACAGTCAAAATAGTGTATAAGATACAGGAACTGTTCTCAAACACAAAATAAATTATTCAATATATTGGGATATCTCCTGAATGACAAATGAGAAAAGCAAGTCATGGAATTCAAGAAATAGCAAGACAAACCTCACAAAGAACCCACATAAGGATTTCATATTAATGACACACAGTGAGAGAAACATTTGAGAATTAGAATGTTTAAAAGATTTTTAGTAAAATCCATTAAAGTCAAATAAAGCAAAGTATTTGCATTTTCAGCTACACTGATTTAAATCAGTGTGGAGGAGGGGATTTGGGACAAGTACTGCATTCTCTTTATATTGTTCAGCACAAAAGGCAAGTGACAGCACTCAAATAATTACAGGCCAGACCTAAACTCATCAGAATTGTTTATAACTACAGCAACACTTTAGTGAAGTTTGGCTGAGCCCTACATGAGTGTTGTTTACAACCTCTGACTGTAGTTACCAAAATCCAACCACAAAAAAAAAAAAAAAAAAAAAAGCAAAAAAACAAGACAGACAAACAAACAAACAAACAAAAAAACAAACCACAAAACAATAAGATTGAGTATGCACGGCTTGGGGACCAGTGCTGCTTCTTCTCTGGACAAACAAAGAAGCAAAGATGAGGAGGGCACATAATCTCTGTCCTTGGTAAAAAAAAATTTAAAAACTCAAAAGCAGAAATTAATCTTTAAATAAGCTTCTCTTCCTCCCTCCTCCCCCTCCCCTCCCCCCCCCCCCCCCCGTAGATTACAAAGGAGTTTTGACAGAAATAGCTAATTTAATATATATATCTTGTAGCAAAAGATAAGACTGAGCCATCATAACTGTTACAAAACTGAAGTGTTTTTATCTATCATCTGCCACACAAAGAGGGAGTACTGACACTGTTACAAATGTGTAGAAACCAATAGAGACAAAATAAAACAGAAGTTTATTTATAGCAAATATTATGACTTTTGTAAATGTATGAAAACCACAAACTCCAAATTACTCAGCATGTTATAAAATCATCTTGCTCAAAAAATTAACAAACGATTTAACAAAATATATAAAAGTACAATAAAAGCTACCATAGGTCATAGTCCACTAGTCTGCTCTTAAGGAAAAACAAACAAAAAAGAGCAATATTCCTTTTGGAGTCAGTGAGAGCAGGGTTAGAACCTCTGGGGTTCTATATTTTCTTATATATTTATTTTTTTTCTTTTATATATATATATATCACATATGTATTTATAGCCCCATTTGCTGTGGGCCTGTGAGTTGTATAAATATATATATATATATATGAAAAGCCTGAAGCTGTTCTTAGAGCTTCCCAGTATGTTAGACTGCTGTCCAGCAGGCTGCAGCAGCCAGGATGCTGAGAACTGTTGTGCTAGGTGGTTAACCAGCATGGTCACTGTGCCCAGCACAGGTCACAAAGTACTGAGCAGCAGATAACATTTTTCTTAGAAACCTTACGTGTATTAGTGTTGATGGCCAGTGATATCTATTTCTTTGAGCACATTTCTCTAGCACTCCTGGTTGGCAGGAGGCAATGACATAGAAGTTCTGCTGACATTGTTATCATTAACTCCCCTCTCTGGTCTCCATGATCTATCGTTAGAGGACTTCTGAGGTTCAGAGGTTTCAATGTCTGACTAATTAAACAAATCTATTCAATTTAGTATATTGGGAGCCAACCACATGAATCCTCCTCATTTTGATCAATACAAGCATGTGGAAAACAAACAGTGAAAGCCACTGCTAGTAAAGTATGCTAGTAAATGTGACTGCATAGAATCACGCCATCACTTATGTATCAAAGCTCTATTTCTATCATTCTAATTCATTTAAAGGTGTGGGCTTTAACTTTTTTTTTTTTTTTTTTTTTTTTTTTTTTCTTAAAAAGAGCTGTAACACTTTACAGCTTCCACCATGAAACCGTGGCTATCAATCTGTAAGTAATCCTATCAGCACAGCTTTTTGCTCCCATGGTTTTCAGATCAGTCCTTGCTACTGAATCACAAGTAGCAGTTTCTAGTTTATCTTAATCTCTCAGGACCTTATCCTTACCAAAGCTTAAGTCAAGTTTTGTATTTAAACAAACTCTTGCCAAAAGTGTTAACTCATTGATCAAAATGCCTGCCTTTCTAGTCAGGCCTACTCATTCTAACCACATGTGCATTAAATGCTATTTTACCTAAGTGTCTCTCAGCAAGTCAAATATTTAATTGCAAAAGTCTTCAAGAGGTGTGGGCCAGACCTTGAACAAACATTCCGTATAGCTGTCCAGTCTTGTCCTTGATGTGGAACCTTCAGGTGCCTTGGAACTAACTGAAGAAAAATGTTAAGTCACTGAAACAGATTACAGCTACTCGCTCAAGAACTCAGAGTACTGTGAACTCTGCAACCTGAAACTGGATTTGAGACCTAGCAGGATAATAAACAGGTAATGAAGTAACTAGAAAGTTCTTTCCTGTGAGTATTATGAATAGGAATCAAACCCAAAGCCAACTGCAGGTGGGAAGAGTGGTTTACTAATGGGCATTATTGACTGGAATTAAACTGAGTAGTCCATATACTGCTTTGATGATCTCAAGAAACAAACAGAAAAAATGCCTGCTATCATACTTTAGTAACTGTATAGAGGATTGATTAATCTCAGAAGCTTCTTTATAGATATCTGGGACTTCCGGCTCCAAAGGAAAATCACTGCTATGGGAAGGTCCATACTGTTCTTAAATATCACCCAATGAACGGCTTCAGAGATGACTTGCCCCTACAGTAGACTGAAACAGTACAGCTCACTAAGTAAACTAAGCTCTTCTGATGTTTCTATGGTTTCTTGGCAGCAGGACAGTCAGTGAATACCCATTTTGTGAGAAATAACAGACAAATAAATTTTGTAAATGGCAGTTCAGAACAATAGGGAGAGTCTCATTTCTGGGTGTGAAATAAGCAGATATGGTTTAGTATCTCACAACAGTTTTAAACAAGACCTCTAATGCTGAAAAGGTTATTTGCAACTATGGCTATGCACACTGGGAAAGTGGGAGGAGGATTCTGAAGTAGAGACAACCACCAAGGAGATACAGGAGCCATAGAATGGTTTGGGTTGCAAGGAATGTTGAAGATCATCCAGTTCCAACCCCCCGCCACAGGCAGGGACACCTTCCCCTAGACCAGGTTGCCCAAAGCCATGCACGCACACCCATAACCAGCATTACCTCAGACATGCTTAGGTTCAGTTTTAGCCAGCTGCTGCTTTTGTTTAAATGTTAAGCTGGACAATATAGGAAATGTACTATCTGAGATGCTGACAGAAGACAAAGTTGACCTAGCTCTCTGCCTTCTAATAGATTTAAATTATTTTTTCTTCTTAGGCTTCTCCCTTTTGGGCATAAAAGCATGTATCATATTCCCCTTTTGGGAATAAAAGCAACTGCATAGTTCCATATCAGTAATAAGTCTCTGAAATGCTACAGACAAAACACGTTTACAAAACAATATTCACTTGTATTCTAATGAAGCGATAGCAATTAAAATGTGGGAGCTCTCACATGTCCTACTCCCTGATTTTACTTACAAAATAGGTAAGATATGTAGGTATGTTTTAATTTGAAATACGATATCTATAGCTCTTAATCAAGATAATGAGGCCCCTCACCTATTAGCAGAGTACACAATTAAAGGACTAAATACTGAAAGTCTGCCAGGTACATGGCTACCTCACAGGGTGTCCTAACATTAAGATTTATTTCTTCCCATGCACTGTCTGGACTGCTTAAGCAACTCAAAATGGATCCTGCACACTGAGCAAAGAGACATATTGCTGATTAACAGCAAATGCTAAGCATAGGGCATATCTATACTTCACAGAAGCATAAGTGAGCAATCCAGTGCTGGAAAAAGTACCTGTATCTAATCAGCATCTAGAGGCTGCTCCTACATATGGATGCCAACAGCTGCATTAACTTATCAATTAAAGCCCTCTGCAGGGAGAAGATCTTGGGCTTGGTCCCTGCTGCAAGAACCAATTCTTTATCTATATTCAACAGAAAAAGAGCTGAAACAGTTTTTTTGACTGGCTCTTGAACAACCCAGGCTCAACGAAGCATTCTAACCAGCATAATTTTAAGGCATGAACTTGCACAACTAAGACATTGGAAACCAGATGAAAATGGGCCCTGCAACCAACAGATCTCTGGTCTCTGGATGTCTTGCATATGTACAGAGTGACTCTGCATGACAGGAAATGACTTGGAGTTGCACCAGTTCCTTCTCCTAAGCGAGTTTAAGCAAGACCTAGTCACTAACTTGTTCAGACTGAGACAATTCTGAGCAGCCAGTAAAACCAGCAAACAACTGGAAAACTCTGGAATCAAATAACAGGTGAATTCAGACATTTCGAAGAGCTGAACAAAATTTGCTTGGAGCAATTTTAGAATCAAAAGCTTCAAGCATGCCAGAGTTCTGTTTTCAATGCCAAAGTCCTAATTGGTTTAAGTCATATAAACAAAACAAAGTGGAAAAATATTAACACGTTCATGCTAGTGGATCAAAGAACGGAGTGATTTCCCAAGGCCACTTTGGCAAAAGAGACAAATACTGAACACACATTTCTCATGCCACAGCCTGGCATTTCCATCAGAAGATTCTTTTTAAAAGATTTATTTCCCCAGATAATCTTACCAATAACACACAGCTCTCTTACCCGTCCCGTTCCCCCCGCCCCCCGAGGAGTTGATCAAATTATCATCAAAGAATAACTACCCTGAAAAGACTCTGTTTGCTCTGCTGTTGTGCTAAGCAACTGAAAAAAAAATCAGTCTTTCCTTGTAGATCACATTTTATAGATGCCTGTTAAATTCTGTTGGTTTGCTCTGGACTCTTTCCAATTAGTCCACATCTTCTGAAGTGCACCAATTCAGATTAGTTTTGGGCACAGCACCAGGCACATTAGTGACAATGATGATTATTGAAAACTCTCTCAAAACATTTCTGTTTGCGCACTTATAGAGGGCACAATATAAGTGGAAAGAAAAATAAATAAAGCCTTTTGGAAATTTAAGCCTCCCAAAAGAGTTCTATCACCTACTCAAGGATGATGGAAAACAAAGTCTGATTATTATTCAGACAGTATCTGAAGTCACAGAAAGAGCAAATAGCTGACATATTCTGGCTAAGTCAGACTGCATCCAGAATGGCGACAATGATCTAATTCCACTGAAAGAAAAACAGTTAGACGGTCTATATGAAATCAGAATTCAGAACTATACAGATTAATATCAAAAGCTGCCATAAGCCTGAAAAAGTATAATGACATAATCTGATGGTATTTTGATACCAGCTCAGAACTGTCCAGCTTCACAGAAATTTTGTTTGACGACAAACAAAATGTATTGATGTATTTCAAGCAAAGTGTCTGAACCCAACCAAGGGGGGGAGGGAGGGAGGGAAGGCAGTTTTTCATCTTATCTGCTAACATATACAAAGTTAATACTAGCTGCAATAGGATGAGTTTTAAAAGATTAGCATTAGTGTATGTTAACATACAAACAGATATGTTTGGGTGCAGTTTCCCCTTGGCTAAGAAAAGTGATGCTCACACACAGCTCAATGGCTTCTCTATCCGTAACACAGAATCTCAGCATAACTAATGCCAAATTTTCAGAAAATAATCTATCGTTCCCCTGTTACAAATGGAATCCATCAACTTAATGGAAGTTACAGCAATTCTAAATGGTCACGTATCTTTTTATACCTTCATGGTGCATGACAGAGCTACCCTCCACAGTCAGGCAGGCTCTTATAGTCTCAATATAAGAAAATGCTCAACAGTGAAGGAGCCTGTCCCAGAAAGAAGACTGAATAACAGCGAGACTGTTACTCAGCAGAAAGAAGAAATTTGTTCTGTGGGAAAAGAAACAAACAAACAAACAAACAAAAAAACTCCTGTAAAGATGAAATTTAGGCTGTGAAACAAAAAATGTAATACTTTTTGTCTTCTTAAAACAATGGCAAAGGATTTTCACCTCCTACCTATATTCAGGTATTCATAGTGGCCTATATAGAAATAAGAGTTATCATTACTAAGAAAAAAACACAATTAGGGTTGCTTTTTGCCAAATTAATACAATATCTTGTTCCTGCTTTCTTCCAGGCTCCAAGCTACACGAAATTAATTAATAAGCTGCTTCCAGGATGTGTCTTACTCCCATTCAAAAGCAATGAAAAATTAAATTTATCATATTTAATCCCCTTACTCTCTCAAAGAGAGTATTGGGTAAAAGCAAACTTTGATGTATATGTGAATAGTGAAGATGATGAATTTAAACCAGCCTAACCTCTCATCTGGGTTTTGAAAGTTAGATGCTTAGGAATTATACTGCCTTGACAGACAGAACTACATTCGTTAGAAAAAGTCTTCAGGCAAAAACACAGAATGAAAACAACAACAAAACCACCACAGAATAAGCTAATTCAGTATTAAAAGAAAAATAAAAACACTATCCCTGCACTCCTTATAGAAGTCTTCATAAAATGGTCAACATTTCATGACACTATGGATTATGTACATCACAGAAGTTAAAACCAGCCAGTTTACGGGTCATGTCTAATGACTGAAGTCAATGGAAATGCTTCCATTACAGTAACTTTCTCTGATCCATTTCACATTTGCTCAACAATCTATTAACAGTGATTTTCAGAAGTTTTTTAAATATAAGAGAAAACATTTTTTAAAAGATTTGGAATTTTAAATAGCAGTTTTTGCACTAAACCATGTAGAAAAATATGTTCAGTTTGCATAGACCTTTCAGGCCAGCAGTGCAAGAAAATAGAAAATTGAACTGAAATAAATAGCTGAAATACTGGCGATGCTAAAGAATAGAAGGGATTTTGATGACTGACAATCTTGGGGCAAAGAGTCAGCTACTCTAACTAATGATTAAAAAATTAATTAAATTCCTTCATAAAGATCACTTTACTTAATTCTTCTGTCTGGAGCCTATCTAGCATTCCTAGTTATGTTGACTAACAAAAAACAAACAAACAAACAAACAAACAAACAAAAAAAAACAGTTGGTTACAGCTCAGTCTTGTTATCAATTATTTATTTGCAGGTATTTCAGTATATTCAAATTACAGTGAATCCTTTTAAATATGCACAGTTTTTAACTTTTACACTTAATCTGTATTTCCATGCCCTTTTTTGCCCTTTTTTTTTTTTTTTTTTTTTTTAAATATAACACCCTCTCTTCTCCATTACAAAGTAATCCAAATCGAGTAAGGATGCAATTACCACATTTTAGCTCTTGTCCAAGCCTTCTGCTTGCTATTTGGCCACTGGTAGTGCAGCTAGCACAGCTGATGAAAAAAACAAAACAAACAAACAAAAAAAAACTAATACCTTGGAGACAGCAAATCCTAGCATGCAGACCACTATTGTGCATAGCATTTTATGAAAGAAATCTGATTCAATAACACCAAGAGGCTAATGTAATTGAACATGACCAGATTGCCACAGCTTTGCAGAAAGCCAAAGCAATAGTCTGCTATGAGCAAACTATTTCAGAGTAAGTCTGGAACATCTATGTCTTAGAAGGGAGAATACTCATGCAGTAATATCTCCACTTATTTCTGCTTTATTTATTTATTTATTTCCTTTTCAAACTGTTTCTGGCCTTGAACCTACCCAAAAATTTAAAATCCGTCAAGTTCAAGGTGAGTTACTACTAAAAAAAAATGTATCATCCTATATTATGAGAGTTCTCACTTTGTTGCTGGATGAATATTTTACCTTTTCTGGTTCATTGAGTTACAGTTTTGTTAACTTTCATAAAATAAATGTGAAATTAATCTTGTATCCCAAGACAAATCAGCAAAATTGGTCTGACTTCCCTGAATACTGCTGGACTCGCATGTTCATTATAAAAGTTAATGTGATATTTCTTGGGAAAGAGGGGAGAATACAAGGCTTTTACAGTTGAGAAAAACAAGTTAACCCTCTCCCCCCGAAAGAAGTTTTTAATTTTATTCATAATAAGATCTGTATCACTGGGGACACTGGTCTTGCTAATTGACTTTTTTATTATTATTATAGGTAAACAACACGTTAGAACATTGTGGCATTTTCAAATAAACCATTGCTTTACTGGCAGTAAGTATCAAGAAACATTACTGGAAACCTGTTATTGCTGGAAAAGCATTTTTGAACGTTGTGCAGAAAAAGTACAATAATCAAACATCTTAACGAGTTACATTAGTCAATATGGCTTTTTCCTTAGTAAATTTTTGGAAGGAGGCTGAAAATAAGTCATGTTTTCAGGGTTCCAAAATGATTTTTGGCATATAACACAAATTACATGTAAACAGTACACTTTCTAGTTAATCAGTACTCCATAAATACCGAAATAGCTTTTGTTTAGTTCTAGAGAGGAAAAAAAACACCTTTAAAAGAACAATGCACCAGCCATGTTATATCTTTCATTGCCAAAACTAGCTGTTGTTTCTCCCTTAGGAAATGCTGGACAGAATTTTTAGCAAAAAAAATAGGAATAAAAAATAAATTAATTATTATTAATAATAACATATACAACCAGCAACCTTGTAGATTTCTGTTATTACATGTGATCCTTCTTCCCTCGACTTTCTCAGTTCAACCTTGCATTCATTTTTCTGCTACCTATCACCCAATGAACGTAAGACAGATGGTGGGTAGTTCTACTTTCTGAAAATAAGAACCATCCCTGAGGCTGTGTTCATAAAACAATCTTTTGGTACAGTATCTCACGTCAGTTCTGTAATTCACTCAGTGCTTGGTAGAGAGCCAAAGGAGATACCTACAGTTCACACACAGAGATGTGCAAGATAGGACTCACCCTTGAAACACACAACAAAACAAATGTATTTATCTCCCATATATATCTTACAAATACCTTTGCATATAGGAATCTATGCTCTTGAAAACTCTCAAGAAAGCCGTTTCTTCAAAGCCTTACACATGACAGAGAAATTGCTGTGGGTAAACATGGATTTTCTACATGAATGTGTTTTCACTTGGAGCTTACTTCCGTCCACTATATGGCAAATACTTGAGACTACAGCAGGAAATACTACTTAACACTCATTGAATTACTTGTGACACTGCCAATATTTTAGCGATCATATATGTATAACAAACTAGTTTTCCAAATCAACTGATGTCATCTAGGTGAATGCAGAAGACAAAAAAAGTGGAAGAATTGCTCTATTTCAAACTCATCTCTTGTCCACGTGTCAGATTTGTGCTAAAACTTCTGTATTGTAAACTGAATGTGCAGAATGTGAAAGTAACACTACAATTCATTTTAAATGCTTTTAAAGAGCAACATACTCTGATTTTTACAGTAAGCATGCATGTGTTGTTCCATATTAATATTTAATTGGTTAAAACACTCCTGTATAAGTCATGAGAGAAATTTTAAAAATAACAATTTATAAATATTCTTATTCCCCTTTGTGTCTAAAACACTTTAAATATCAAATAAAGTATACATGAGTATGAATTTTGTATCTCATTTCAACATGCACAAATTGCTAGTGAAACTTTAATTACATTCTGGGGACAATGTCTTATAGCTGAGAATAAGAAAGCCTAAAGCAGTATAGAAATTTCTAAGGTAAACATTTTCTAGTCTATCCCCAGTTACAGTTTAGTCATGGAAGAAACTGTTCGCCAAGATTACTGTTCTACTATGGATGTGTATTGCCTTAATAATGAAGTGAACGTAAATTACTTGAAACATTGGAGTTATACATACAGAAACATAACAGTACGATACTGCAAATACCTGGGGGAAAAAAAAATAAATCATATTTTTAGAACACATGCATGGAACTATAAGTCTATTTTATTTACTGTACTATCTTGGCCTAAGTCTTATCTCCAGTTCAGGAAATGAAGTGATGGTTTTCAGAGATAAAAGGAGTACTAGGGCTTGAGAAAAAAGGTTTGCAGTTAAGAATATAAGAAAGGTCAGAGAGGCAAGTCAGGAAAAAGCTCAGGTTCACGATCTTTGTTTTTCTTTAGAAGAAAAGAAAATCGTGTTTTCATGAAAGTCATGAGTTTTGCACAGAAATGCAATATGGACGTGTTCTCTATAAAAGGAAAAGTTCTTAAATAGAGTTCGCAGTTCTTAAATAACCATGAATGTTATAATAACCCATATAGTGTTAAGAGGAAAAAATAGATGGTTAAGTCTCAGAAAATACCACAATTGAAGATTTGGATTTCTTATTTTTTCCAGATAATGCTCAGAAAAGGATTGTGAAAAGACAAGTAACTTGCAGATAAAACCAATGTCTGACTGGTTCACTTAGGCCATGTACTCATAATAGGTGAACACAATTTACACACACTTGTGAATTTTCAGTTCTGCTACCTAAATAGCTAGATAAAAGAAAAAGGACATATAGTAAACAAAACCTTGATTCCCTTTTACTGTGGTCCCCAGAGCACTACATTTCTCAATCTTTTAACTGAAGAAGCACTTAACCTGTAGAAATAAGTAAGTAAGTAAATAAATAAATAAATAGAACCAATCTCACATTTCAAAGACCATCTTGCACTTACTGTTACAAAGTAGTCGCAATTGCTTTCTCTTACAGGCAAATACAAAGATATAGAAATTATCCTAAATTTATTTTCCTCTTCCATTTGGCTTGTATGGCCTGCATGAGACCACGTGTGTGCACAAATTTCTGGCTTTGATTTTCTTTCTGAGTTCCCTTTTTATATGTTTTTGACCATCAATAACTATCAGACTATTGGCTTCATAGCCTTGCTTTAGGTGATGCTGCAGTTAAATCACATCACTCAGTGGTACGGGAGCTAATGAAGCTTGGTCTCCTAAAGATTTTTTTCTCATGGTTGATTGAGTCTGGGGCCTAAGAATGCAATTCCAACTGAAGCCTTCTTTTACAGCAAGCATCCATAAGGGCTGGCTGGCTTTTTGCTTACTATTTATCTCCCCATTCTTTGGTGGTTAATAGCACACTGTTTAATGATATAGCTTTTCCTTTACCTGTAGACCTTCCAGGGGGCATTTGCAGAAGGTTTCTACTGTACCCTGCTATCTATTTTTTTAAAGTTTGTAGGAATTTGCCTGCCTGTTTAAGACACATTTGAAGTCGGCCACCAAATTCAAAAGTTGTTGTGGAGGTGTAGGGGTAATTGATCAGTGAACTGACCAATTCAGTCAGCATAGACCAATTCACTCAACATAGATCCTACTTCTACAGGAAGTGACACTAAAATCATTTTCCATACTCTGTTTTGCTTTTCCAAAACTCATTGTCTATTTATTGCAGAGAAAAAAAATAATAAAGCTACTGAAATATGAATGGAACAAAGCAACCTATTCCTGTCACCTTATTGCAATGACCCTCTCACACATCATGCCTTTCTCTTCCTTCCCCTGGCTCCACACTGACTTGCTATGCTCCCACACTCTTCTGGTGCATACCACTTACTTTCATAAAGTAGGACTAGAGTCCTTCATTCTCCATTACCTGACTTTTATCTCCTCAGACATCTAAGCAACACCCAGCTTACTAATTATCTGCTCCCAACCTCACCCTACTTGAGACCTGCTTCCAACCCAGAAGTGCAGCCATGCTTCAAAACAGTGACCCTGTATGAGGCAAGGACTTCAGACAGAGGCTCAAGCTTTTTTCTGCTACAATTTCAATAAATGTGAATTCACGTTAGTAAATTACACACTATTGCAGTGTGGAAACAGCACTTGATAAAAAGGTACTGTACGCTTTGTCTACATTTCAAACACTTTCTTGTGAAATTTGTTTTTCTGAGTTTGGAGAAGACCTTGCAGTATCAGACTTAAACCAAAGCAAAACGGGTATGTTTCCTACAACAGGAGATGAGACATACTGGTTTGTACATGATTTATTTTCACAAAGTAAGTCTTACATCTTGTGAGACAGCCCACCAGAAATAACAACGCTTTCAAAAGTTGTTTTCGTTGACTTTTAGGATTTGGCACACAAACCTGCATGCTTACATGAAAAAATAATAAATTCATTGCTGGTTCACCAGTGCCTCAGGGATGAGTAACAGACCTGAAAAGATGAAAATGTTAAGGTACTGAAATAATTGTACTCCCAAAACACGAAGCCATTTTGGAAGATGCTTGTATACAGGGAACCTATACTTTATTGGACTGTAGATAAAAATAAATGGTTTTTACCCCTCTCAGCCATTCACTTGTCCTTTACAGGTACAACTTTTGGATTGTAACATTTTGTTTTGGATTAACACTTTTTTGTTGTTGTTGTTGTTGTTGGTCCAGGCACAGGAAAAAGATTCTCCTTTTATTTCCAAACTTCTAGGTAAAGAAACTGATATTGTGTAAGACCAGAGCACCAAGCAATTTTATTGATTTCTGCTAACTGGAAGTCAAGTCTTTGCAATTTATCCGTTTTTAATTTCTCCATAATGCTGCTTAAAAACAAAACAAAACAAAAAATATTTTAATGTAATCAGCCAGAAAATTCTTGCTAGGCATCAAGTTAAATCAGGTGTGGCCAAAGTAATTACTAGGTATTATTTACACTGCTACACATGCAAAAAAAAACTTGTATCACAGACTAGAGCTTTATTGTGCCAGATACTGTGTACATAACAGTAGAATCCGTATTTCATACCTTATGTAAGAAGCAACATACGCATACCTCAGAGAGATGGGAGGAGATATGAAATAGTAAATAACTGGAAGGTATAGTACCCAATTTCCCTAACCATTGGAAAGCTAGAGACTTTAAAATATGCTGGAAAAAATGCCTAAGGTAGGATTCTACTTCGAGTATAATGTTAAAAAACATATACCGCCATTAGCATAAAACCCTGCCCCTTACTTGCCATATAAATAAGATATTCTCATATGTTTGAGGTGTAGTTTTACAAACATACATATGTATATAAATAAAATGTATATATAACTATACTCAATCCACTTTCAGATCATAATAATCATGGAACCAGAGAGAGAAATATGAGGAGACTCTGACAGGATGCCAACAATGCAGACATTCAGTTGTTATAGGGAGTGTTTATTGTCCTGGAACAGGAGCCAATATTGTGCATTGAAAAGCCATTGGTTATGTCTGAATGCTGTTGGGAAGAAGTACCAGAAACTAAAACTTTCCAGCTGTTCCAGCTAAGTTCCCTAATTGCTGGGCCATCCGGCAATACTCTTGCACTACTTCAGTGTGCTTTTGTGAAGCTGCACAGAGACTGCTCAGGATGGATAATCCTGACCCAAATCAGACAACCCTCACTGGTCAGTCAGCCTTGTCAGAAGAGGTTGGCCTGAGCTTTTTGAAGCTGAGGAGGGCAGAGAATGCAAGTTCTCTAGGTCCCATCTTACCTACGCATGATAATACTGTAAGCCCGCTGATCACTGCTACCACATTTCCATTTGCTTTTATCCTTACAGCAACTTCTGTACTTTGTGCGGGTTTCACATCTTTTGTGTACTTGGTATTCCCTAACCATGCCTCTCTGATTCGGCCCACCATGGATTTCAGATGATATACTACCTACTGTTTGGACTGCAAACAAAACAGGCAGAAGTCAATCAGCAATTTTTTGTTGCAGTGAAGACATCAGGTGCCCACTGCCCATGCCTAGAGTCACCAAATACGCGCACTGAAAGACCCAAGTGACTACATCCATGGTGCTCTGCAGCTTGTGCTCTTGAAGCGAGAACTTAATTTCTACCCAAGCCATACCTCACGTGCCCAGATGCATTTTTACACATGGTCCAAAGAAACTTATACATAAGTCTTCTTACTCTGCATGAGTTTTGTATAATAAATCTTCATTCAAACTGTGTTACTGTTGACAGTCAAATCTTCCCTCTACTCTCATTAGATATTGCTTCTCGGATTTTTCACAGTTGGAAGATTAGCGCTGCATAAGCAACCAACCTAACCACTTGCATTTAAAACGTATTATAACTCTTTGCTCATTTCAAACAACAGAAACCACACATACATGCAGAATAGTTCTGCATGCCTTTTCTCAAGTGAAACCAGTTTGTATTTGAGTCTCTTAAAGAAAGATTTGGTTTCAGCATCATCTTCTACTACTGTGTTACTGTTATGGAAGTTGAATTATTACACTTCATTTTTACTTTTTTTTTAATAAAATTTTCTAAACTGTTCTGTAGCACGAGGGCATTATAGTTTAATGGGGCTTTTATAAGATGTCTGAGAAATTCAAAAAGAACAGAAATTAAAATAGATGGTACTCTGTACTAATTTTATATGCTGCTGGAGACACATTTATATCTTTTAACGGTTCATTTCCTATTGAGTTCCAGAGGAGTTCTCCAGAAGCGTTGTTTGAGCAAAACCACTGCCATTCACACAGACTTTCCAATTAAAGGTTAGCTGTGCTCACTGCCAGTCCTCTGTGAGCAGTAATGTTCGCTGAAGAGGAAAGATACAACTCTGACCAGCGGACACTCTAGTCTTCTCTAACCCAGATTTTGCAAAAGCCGTGCTGATTGAATTTCAAATAAATCTTCATGCAGGCTGTTTTGTCAAGTTCAAACTTTGGGTACTTTATGTTTTGATAAGGTTTCTGAGACCTTACTTGAGGTTAACAATGTATTTCAACCCCCTAAAGAACAAAGGTTTGAAGCACTGAGGCAACTGAACCTGCATTCATTCCTCCCAGTCTTCAGCTCTGAATGACAGAAAGTGTAATCTTTACTGGCCATAGCACAATAGAAAAAAAATAAGGTGGATACCTGCAAAATGAAGTAAACCATATTTTTTCTGACTCTTAACAAGTATACCTTAAGTATAACATGTTTTCAGCTAGTTTTCCATGCATAGCTTCTAAACACTATGCATATACTTTTATTTATTACCTATTGCCCTAAAACTGGTTGTAAAAATGGAAGAATCCTGAGGTTTTATAAGACATTTAAAACCCAAATTGTGCAATTAATCAACTTGTGACATTTTGCTTTCAGAAATGTATCAAATGTCTTTTTAAGAGGGAATAATACTTGGAATGTCACTGTTCCCCAGGGTGAGACAAATGTACGACAAAGCTTATTTTGAAACAGAGGAGGCAAGCCAGAGAAGCCCAAAACTTGTATACAGAGTATTGTCTCAAATCGCTACACACTTTCATACTTCATAAGGCAAAGGTAATTTTAATAATTTTACACTTACAGACTATTCTGAAGAAATAATGCTCATATTTTTCACGAAATACAAGTATCGGATTACTGACATTAGTAATGAGCAAAGCCTTGGAAGAGGAGAACCTCAGAAATGGGAGAATTAAAAGCTTACATACAGAGCAGATATAGAAATGTTGTTATTTACACCTTCACTGGTCCTTTACTTATGAGAATGCAAAGGTGAATCCAATGGAAAGTTCCTCAACATAATTTTTTCCCCTGTAAGAATGTCCCCACCTAAACGTACTGGCATTTTTACTCTAGATTTCAATTAAATTGCTTTACCTCAGGTAAAACAAAAATAAATTAGCAGGAAAGAGAGATGGACCTTACTGGCAGACTCTGAAGGACAGTAAGAGTAGTTCCTTGGAGTAAGACAGTAGTTCATTTGGGGCAATCTCATAACAAAAGCACGATTGCATTCTTTAAATATGATAGCTGATGCACAGAAAACATTATTTATTGAATTCTGCAAATCAGATGGCTTAATTAGGTTACTAACTAAAAACAGGGAGCCTTACGGCCCACGATGGATTTTGCAAGCCTGAAGCTCACATCTGTCACAGCTGTAGTGTGCAAACACTCCAACTACCACAGTTTTCAGGCACTTGTACCAGTGTTACCAGTGAAGAGAAGACCTAGTATTATCTTCTAGAGAAGGCCAGTCAAAGATAATTCTTAAAGTTGAATTTTACATGTTTATTTTTTCTTCTCCAAACATTGTGGCACTCCTATAGATCTTGTATAAAGAACAAACAGGTTGGAAAGCAGTACTTCTGTGAGCATCCTGAAGGACTTTGTGTGCTCATCAGGCTGCTAGATTTTTTTTTTTTTTTTTTTTTAAATCCAACAAAATGCCAGACTTGGCTGGAATCATAGAATCATTTAGGTTGGAAAATACCTTCAAGGTCATCTGTTCCGACCATCCCCCTACCACCAACGTCACCCACTAAACCATGTCCCTAAGTGCCACGTCCCACCTTTCCTTGAACAACCCTAGGGACAGTGACTTCACCACGTCCCTGCACAACCCGTTACAATATCTGACTACTCTTTCTGAGAAGAAATGTCTCCTCATTTCCAACCTAAACCTCCTCTGGTGCAACTTGAGGCCATTCCCTCTAGTCCTATCACTAGTCATCTGAGAGAAGAGGCCGACCCCAGCTCCCCGCGCCTTCGTCTCAGGTAGTTGCAGAGAGCAATGAGGTCTCCCCTGAGCCTCCTCTTCCCCAGACCAAACACCCCCAGCTCCCTCAGCCGCTCCTCACAGGACTCGTGTCCCTTCAGGCAGTCCCTTCAGGCTTCCACGCTGCGAGCTGTTGCTCCTCGCAGCTCACCGTTTACCCCTCGGCGTGAGGCAGAAGCCTCTCGCGGTGCCCCGCCGGGACAGCCTGTGCCTCCCTCAGCCATGCCGGGGCCCCGTGCTCCAGGTGCAGCTGCGGGGGGAGCCCCAAATCCCCCTCAGGGAGCAGGATCCGACCTCCACCAGCCGGCACCCCCCCGGCCGCGGGGGAGCCCCTTCCCAGGGCGCTCCCCCTCAGAGGGCAGCACCGCCCGCCCCAACCCGCGGCTCCTCCTCCCCGCCCGGCTCGGCTCCGCTCCGCTCGTCTCCCCGCCGCGCCGCCCGACTTGGTTCAGCCCGGGGCAGGCGCTCGGCAGAAGCCCTGTCCCCCTGCGAAGAGCCTCGGCCCGGACCCTCCTTTCCCCTTCCCTCCCTCCCTCCCTGCGTCCCTCCCAGCGCCGCTGCGCACTGCCGGGCTCCGAGCGGGCCCTGACGCCCGGGCGGCGGCGGCGGCGGCTCCGCCACGGTTCCCGCAGCCCGTGCCGGGGGCGCGCACACGAGGCTGGCTCGGCCGTTGGGGGCGCGCCGCGGCGGCGGGAGGGGGGTTGCTGTGGGCGAGCCGCCGCTGCCGCGG
The DNA here is from genome assembly GCF_965140915.1 of Aythya marila. Classification (NCBI taxonomy): domain Eukaryota; kingdom Metazoa; phylum Chordata; class Aves; order Anseriformes; family Anatidae; genus Aythya; species Aythya marila. The sequence goes on from NC_139043.1 coordinate 129,718,057, forward strand.
TGAGATGGCATCATCCTGCGCGGCGGCCGAGGGGTGAGGAGGAGGAGGAGGAGGAGGAGGAGGAGGAGGAGGAGGAGGAGGAGGAAGGCGAAGCAGGAGGAGGAGGAGGAGGAGGTGGGGGGAGGAGAAGGAGGCGGCAGCTGCGAGGCTGCGAGCCACGGTAAGGAAACAAAACAGGCTGCGCCGCTTTGCGGGCTGGCCCGGCGGCCTGCCGAGCGAAACGGCCGCGGTTTGGGTTGTTTTATTTTTATTTTATTTATTTTATTTCTCCCCCTCACACACACACACACACACACACACACACCCCCTCTTCCCATCCGCGGGGGAGGGGGGAGCCGGGCGGCTGCGGGCCGCCCCTGTCACCGCGCGATGGGCGTGGGGGCTAAAATGGCGAAGGGAGCCGGGGCCAGGTCGCCGCCGCCTCGGCCTCCGCGCCCCGGCCCCTCGCCCTCCGCAGGCCGCTCCGGAGGGGGCTCCGAGGGTCCCTCGGCCCCCACCTGGCTGGGAAGGGAACGGGGAGGAACCCGGCTTATCGCGGCCCAGGGCTGGGACCCGACCTGTGGGGAGCCGCCCGGCGGCTTATCTGCGGGCTGGGGGCCGAGGGGCAGGGGGTGCGTGCGGCTCCGCCGGCCTGGGGGGCGGCCGGGGAGGGACAGGGGTGAGGAGAGGTTTGTCGTGCACCACGGGCTGCTGTCACCCTCGTCGCTGTGCTCCCCAAAAGGGGGGGTACAGCAGGGAGGGGGGACCTCGCTGCCACTGTTTGAGGTGTCCGCAGGGCTGTCGGGGTCCTCCTCATGCCTGTTTTACCGAGCACACCGTCTGGGTGCAGCACCTCGAAGAGTCTGTTTGTGTCGCCCGTCCCTGTTTATGTGGTGGCAAAATGTTACAACTTGGTGTCAGTGTTTATTTACTTGGATTTTTTTTCTGTAAAGCCTAATGCTGGGAACGTCGGTTCTCCTCCAAGTTGCAGTAGGATGATCTAGCTCTGCTTCCAGGTCTATAAATGTTTAAACTGTGCATCGGAGGGACAAGGACTGCATGCTGCCTAGTTTTAATGGGAGCTCTTCAGTGTTTGTGTGGAATTTCAGTATTTGGATGAAACAAAAGGAGATTTTCATATTTCAACCATATTTTCACACAGAACCTGCGTCATATAGAAAACTTTGCATAAAAAGCCCAGGTTGTGTGAGTTTACCATCTAGCAAGTGACAGTAATAAAACTGTCACTTGATGGAGGTGGCAGAGTTATTTATAAACATACGCATGAAAGACAATATTGCCTTCATAGTAATAAGTGTCTCCCTTTAAAACTCATACTCTGCTTTAATCCCTTTCTTGTCAGAGGAATGAAATGATTAATGATTGGCTGTAATAATTCTTCATTAACCTGGGCTTTTTTCTGTGTGTGTGTTTCCTTATTTGAGTAAGCTGGTGGATTTAAACTGAACTATTATTTCTCATGAATATTAATACTAGTGAAGATTAAAAAAAATAGAAAATATCTGTGTATTTTTCCTCCTTTTGAGAAACATTGTACAGTTGTAAAAGCACAGTTTGTCTGGAAACTTGATAAAGGTGCTTTCAACTGGGACAACCAGAAATAGTTTTAGCTGATGGTGCTTGTGAAGCTGTGGGTTTAGAATCCTTTTATCGCTTCCTTGGTGTGTATTTTCATCGTTAAAGTGAAGATGTGATTCTGTAAATGCTTCTAGTTTGAGTAACTAGTAGTCTTTTTCCAATGATACTGTAAGATAATTCTCTTAAATGCATAATTATACCTGAAAACATGAAAGCAATGTTATGTACCAAGACAGATTTAATCTGTCAGTATGGAACAGCTTATTACCAAAAGGGGTATAAATTATTATTATTATTTTTTTTTTTTTTGGAAAAATAACATATGTTTGTTGCTAAACATCAATGAACAAAACATTGTGAGTTTGCATGCATTCTTGTTTAAGGGTTGACAATAAAGTTAAAATAATCACCTGTCTACAAGTGCTTCTTAAATCAGGGGAATACTTGCAGGGTTCTGAGCTGATCAGTCTGTTTTCCTGGCTCCGTAGAAGGAAGAGGAATATCTGCTAGTTCTGTTGCTTGTTGTTTCCATATCAAGTTGGGAACTTTGATAAGTTGGAAATTCCACCCGCTTTCCTGGTTTCTCTCTGAGAAGAATATGTGTGGAGGTTCTTCTGTTTCCCTCCAACTCTTTTTCGTGTCCAAAACCAGCATCTGTCACAGGAAGTGTGTTTTGCCTTCAGTTTTGCCCTATGCCATTAAAATAGTAGATTTGAAATCCAAGGCACCATAATAAAAAATTCATGGCCTAGCCATTTCCAATTAATAAATACGGCTTACTATTTGTGCACTTAGGCCAAACACCGTTAGCTTAAAACTAAGCAACAACAACAAAAAAACAAGTCCATCCTAGAATTTAATTGGCGAAAATGATGTGGTTTGGAGGGGGAGTGGATGGAGGGACAGACAAGTGCAGACATTTGTGCTGGGATGGCTTCCTCCAAGCTGTGCTTCAGTGATTGTTGGAAGCTACTTTTAATTTAAGATTTTCTCTTTTGTCTTGACTGAAGAGAAAGAGTAAAGCTACTCAAAGTATGTCATATATTTTAAGCTATGTTACCTGCTTCCGCGCAGTGTAGCATTCACCTCAATTAAAAAGTGGCTTTTGAGCTCTTAATCAATTGCGTAAGACTCTAAGTCAGTAGATAAGCTGCTTCAGTATGCCTTCCAGAATAAAAATGTGTAAACTGGGGGCAGGGGTGGTGGTGGTGCTCTCTACTTTGTGAACCAGTGTCGAACCAGATCCTGTCATTTTTTGCCGTCCTTATGAAATTATGTAAGCTTAGAGCTGTGGAGCTTTCTTTGGATTTCGAGTTAAGCCATGGCGAGGGACATGTTCTTTGTTCCTTCAGCCTACATGCAAGTGCAGAGAGCAGGATTTGCTTACAGCCAGGCCTTTCTTTAACATTTTGTTTTCTTTGCATCAGTAGGCCACTTGTTTTCCCTGTAGGTCCTAGGTCAGAGCTAGGATGTTCTCCTATAGCGACCTAAACTAGTCACAGGCAGGGACCAGTACATGTTTCAGGGATCTCGCCTTTACTTTCTCGAAGGAAAATGGTTTAGTTGAGGGGAGAAATTCATTTTCCCCATTGGCAGCAGGAGTAGGTGTGGTCTAGAAGAGTTAATCTGAGGGCTTGTAGTAAAGAACAGATTGTATGAGTGGTGCACCCTCTTTTTTCCTGCAGAGCAGTGGCATGACATGTTTATTATTGCTTAACATTTCCAATAGTACCTTTTTAAGGGAGAGTTTTTTATTTTTAATTATTTTCTCTAACTGGGAATTCATAATTACTGCCTTTTGGGGTATGTTTTTACTGTGTTTCAGGACCTAATAGTTTAACCAGAAGCATGCTTGAGTTTAGCTTTGTATTGCTTAACCTAATGCTGCTTTACAGAAGAACACGAGGGACTCAGAGGAGCTATGAGCTGTCAGAATAGTTATAGTATGTCAGAATTGTTTACCTGGGAGTGTGCTATGGTTTTTCCTACTTAACATTTCAGGGAAACCTTTATCCTTGTATTACATGTAGTTCTTGGTAGCTACTAGACACGTGGAATGTGGTATGGAGTAACTAATGACTGCAGGTTTGCATGACTGTATACTGCGGTGGTTCTCTAGATACAGGGCAAACAAGTTATTTTTTCAATCCCTCACCTCTCAGTCAATTTCGAGGATTTGTCATGTAACATAAGGTTTGGTAATTCAATATTTTCATGAAAGCACTTTCAAAGTTGTATTTAACGAGAATATGAATTCAGATTTAATTTACAAGTTTCTTGACTTTGAAGAATTAACTGAATTTTGCTTGGAGGGTAGTGTTACTTTATGAGGCCTTTTGACTAAAAGAAGCCTTTAATAAAAATTGGAATGAAGCATGTGTTTAACAAAGCAGATTATCTGCTTGAGCTTTTGATTTTTTTTTTTTGTATTTATCATCATTTTTCTTATTGCTGGAATATGTGAGAAATGTTAATGTTCTACTTCAAGTCACGAGGGTCTGAGGGTACTTGATTGTAACCAGTTCAAAACCTGAAGACCTCTTAACATCCATCACATGAGATGTTAACTGGGAGTTATTTAATTACTTCTGTAGTAAAATTCAACCTCTGATGTCTGAAGCAAGGATTTTTTCGCTGACTGAAACCACTTTGGAATAATTCCTCCAAATATAAAGATCTGTTCTTGAAAACACAGTAGCACTTTCTCTCCATTTATCTTGGATATAAATGGCACAGAGTACAAGTGTTTGTAACTGACCTTCTCAAGTGGTTCTGAAGCACAGAATCATTCCGTCCGATTTTTTTTTTTTAATAGAACTTCAGAGTTAGGTTGCTGATTGTGGTGGTAGAAGAGAACAATAAATAAATAAACAGAGGAAAGTAATTTTGTTGTTGTTGTTTTAGACATTCTGGGATCTTCACATTGTAACCTGAAGTGGGCAGGAGAGAGCTCTTGTCTGTGCTTCTGTGAATGCACAGAGGAAAGTGCGTAAAGTATATTCTGCACACGTTTCTAGTTACTGGGGTTTCTAAATGAGATTTTTACTATCAATATTTGAATGGAGCAGCAGATTAGCAGAAGAATCCTTTCAAAAACAAATCAAAAAACACCACCACAAATGAAACTTTTCCTCTGTTTCTCATGTTGTTGGATATTGAGAGAATTTTGGACTGTATATACATTTAAATGTAGCCAGTGATATTTCAGTATAAGTCAAATCAAAGGAGCTATGGTTTTAGAATAGGGAAAAGTAAACAGGAAAGATTATGTTCCTAATCTGTGAAATTGCACAATATGTTCAGGCATTAGAACTAGAAAAAGAACACACGTACAGTTTTGAAACACAGTGCTCTGCTCATTCTTGAGAAATTCAGTAAGATGTAATGTAGTTTTTGTATGCGTAAACTAAAACTGCCAAACAGATCAGGATACATATATTTTAAAATCTGACCTTGTTTTTACTAGCTGGTAAATTGAATTAACTCTTGCATTTTCTAGTATGCATGCTGACACTAGAGAATCTGTGCATAACAGTCAAAAAACAAAATTAAACATAAGAGGAAAGCTGAAATGAAGATGAAGAGCAGTGGGGTTGCCACACTTCCCTTTTCTTTTCCCCTCAGGATAGAAGTGTGGAAGCACTTTTTTTTCTTGAATTTCAGTTCCTTTTATGCCTTCTTTCTTGCCACTTTTTTTTTTTTTTTCCTCCCTCTTCCCCAATTCCAGCTACCTTCTTACACTGTTATCTTTTTAAAAAATGAGTGCTGTCCTACTTTAGTATCTGGAAAGACTTTTTTTTTTAAGTGTGTTTTGACTTTTGGATGCTAGTTACAAGAATGGGAAAAAATTCAATTAGAATTGAAAATCTGATGGAAGACTGATGTAATCTGTGTGCCATTTACAAATAAAAATAATAATAAAAAAATCCCTACCTGCCTGTCTTGTGAGAAGTTTATGACAAGGCTGTCTTGTCATGGAATGGTGAATAAAACTGCTTTGTTAAGGGAATGGTTTTGAGGTAGAAAACTAGTGGGAATCTTAGCTTGTTATATGGCAAAAAGACTGCTACTAATGGATGTACAAGTGGTTATTTGTCCTTTTTCTCAAAAGCGATTTAAATTAAAAAAATCTGTCAATCTGTAGGTTGTGAAATTATTTTCTGAGTAGTAGAAGTGGGAACTTCAGAGAGACAAAACAGGCTAGCTTAATACATCATGATGGGTACTTTTTTTTGCTAACATACGAGGCTTAATGCACACTGGAAGAAGTAGCTAGAACTATTCATCAAAATGGGGTGTAAATTGAGTATTTAGTAATAAAAGCTTGACATAATTACAGATTACTCTATGAAAACATCTGATTGGGAATGAACTAAAACGTAAATGTTGGAATGTATTAGGAAAATAATATAGATTAGCTTGTATACTAGTTCTTATATTTATTTTATATGCTGTTTCAGAAACAGCTAAATGTTACTATTGTATGGCAGGTGGTCCCTGTATTATATGGGGACCTCCTATCTTTAGTTCTTTTGCAAACAGACTGTTGTTTCTTGATTGTTTGTATTCCATTTTTTGATAGGGAAAATAACCAATTCAAGTAGAAAACTATTAACATAGTACTGCGTCTGTGCAAACAAACTGGAAAGTAGATCTTATTTTTCAGCTTAAAAGAACTGGAGGAAGAGGGCACCTTCAGCAGAGGCCAGCAGACCTTTGAATGAGGTTGAGTCTGAGTAAATTCCAGCTTGCGCTTTTAACCTTCTGCCATGTAACTAAACAAGGAGATACTGGAGCATACTTCGAAAACCTGAGTAGGGTAGTCTGTCAGGAAGTAATTGTTTACAAGGTTCAGTTGGGATTGGCTGATGTACGACTCAAACTAAGGAACAGATATGGACAAGGAAAAGATGTGTTGATAAATAGTAGGTGCTTTAATAAGAAAGATTACAGACTTTACAGTTTAGGATGTGGACTAATCATGTTTCTAAGTATGTCCTATGAATGTATTATTCTAGACTGACCACTACAGGTTTTTGTTTGTTTATTTCTTGGTTGGTTGGTTTATGTTTTGTTTTCTCAAGTACTTGGAACAGCCAGCTTTCAGGGTAGGTTGATGTACTTCTTTATGTTTGGTAATTCTATTACATTGCTTGCTTCAGTTTCAAAGTTTGAAAGGCCATACGAAAGCAAAATCAGAGGAAGTAGACCTTAATTTGCAAAGAGATGCTGTTTGGGCTTGTTTTCCTACATCCTAGAAAATTTTGTTTCAAGTGTCCTATTCTCCCACCCTGAGGGCTGAAGTAAGAACACATTTCTAGATGTTGATTGATACTACCTCTCGCCCCCAGCTTAAATAGTTGATGTCTCAAAGGTTGATGGAGAAGATGTTTATTTTATTCTCTGTTCTATTCTAACAACATCATCATGCCACCTTTTATACCCATGGTACAATCCAGTCTCAAATGAACGTTTTGTGCATTTTTTGATCTTTTCCTCTCTTTGTCCTGTCTTAAATAGTGTGTCATTGAGACAAGGATGACTGACTTCTGTGGATGAAGACTTACGGAATGACTAAGGATTCTTAATACTCTTCAGACTGGAAGAAGGAAGGATATAATAACCAAGACTGGCATGAACAATAGAGAGATTTATTAGTGTATTTTCTGATAAATTTTACCAAAGGCAACAGAAGCAAGGCCATATCATATGAAACTAGTAAGCATTATTTTCAAAAACAGAGAAAAGGAAGTGGTTCTTCACAAAGCTTGTAGCTTAGGTGTGGAACTTTTTACTGCAGAGTAACATAGATGTGAAACTCATGTGGTATTATGGAATACGTCAAGCACATTTTAGTCTGTTGTGTGGCAGTTCAAGGCAATATATTGCAGTCTTTGAATCCAAACACCATCTATTTACGATGAGAATTTTATGCCTGTGTAGTTTTTTGACTGGTTTGTTAGGCTCAATGGCTGTTGTGAGGGACCTTTCTGGGAGGTTGACTCTGGAATCAGGGCTGTTCTTTGGAGGTAACATCTCAAAGTTCATGTTTTTCGGGAAAATTGCCAGATAAACCAAAGAAATGTGGGTTTATGGAAAGTGGGAATAGTTAATGTGCAAATTCCATTACATATAGCCCCTCAACTCCTCAAAAATTCACTTCTTATTGCATTTATGGACTGAAAGGATTTGCAGCAAAAAAATTCTGTTGGCCATGATTACATTAGGGGGTGCTGGTGATGCTTTTCTCTTCCTTGTCACTCCCTGCCTCTAATATCTGTCCGAAAAAGTTGCTCTAAAATGAACAAGAATGGGGGAATGATTGACTTCCTGCAGTGGGAAGTTGGGTGGCCTTTGCTGTGCAGTGTTTGTTGTCACTTGGTTTTGAAGTTTTCAGGGCAGTGTTCTCCAGAATTAGCTGGTAATGCTTTCAGGTTTATAAAATAGCCTTTTGCTTTGTATCAGAAAGGATACAGACCCTCGTGAGCGTATTTCTGCATTCCTCATGATTGTCATCTGTTAAATGGAGAAATGTAATCTATATTTCCAACACTGTTTTACTACAAAATTTAAGTTGTTTTCTTATAGTTCATTGATTCCTTTGTAGCTTTGAACTAAACTTGATTTCAGATATATTGATGTGGTTCAGTACTGACACTTGGGAATACAAGGTGCTTCTGGTAGGGCTTATATATTACTAATTTTTATCTTCTCAGCTTGCAATATTTGTATGGGACAAGCATTCATAAAGCAGTTACATTTTGTTATTGGGTTATCTCAGAATCATACTGGAAAATAAGTAGCAGAAATAGGCTGCTCTTTGTTTTAAGGAGGGTTTATCACCTGTGCACCTTATTAAGGACCAGGTTTATTGCTAGAGGATTCTACAGACTGGAGGGCCCTTCTGAAAAACAGGGACAATACTTGGGTGAGTGATCTCACTAATAGGTAAGACTGGCAGGCTCTGTGCTGGGAATTAGGACAGGCATGTTTTAATGTTTAACACTGTTGAGATTGACAGCTGGAAGGAGGCTTGCATAGCACATTATAAAAAGCAAACACAGGGAGGAAAGAGTGGGAACATTCAGTGAATTCTCCTTCACTGAGCTGTTTTTTGAGGTAGCTGTTGAGAGGTGGATCACATCAAACCTCTTACTGCCAAAAATTGTGCAAAGACCATTTCTGCTGTTTCAGCCCTTAACACTAAGCAGGTTTTTCTTTGGGTATTGACTTATTGCCTTTTACTGACTTACCAAAACAACAGAGACTGGGAAAGACCTATTTTGTGAGACAGTATTAATGCATTTCTTGTAATTGGTATTGCTTTATCATGGGTTCTTCAAAACCCCCCAGAACCAAGGGGGAGGGATGATGAGGGCACAGCAGAAACAACAAAGCTCTTTGTCATTGTCTTCAGTGTTCCTTTGGAATTTTTTGGTTAGTTCTGCTGTGCCTGCAGTAGGGACATGCTTACACTAGTAATGGTTCTTGTGACTAATAAGGCTGTGGTGATGCGAGTGGATTTTATAAGCTATCTGGGCACTCGTGGTATGTGCTCAGGCTGCCTGCCTGCTCTGCAGCCCAAATACTTCTCCATTTCCTGTATTGCTGTAACACGTTACATACAGTATTAAATTTAATATCAATGTGCCTCCACGTGACTGCAGTCAGGTTTTCTGTTCACCATGCAGATAGACTACAAATGCTGATATTTTAGGGATATGTTTTACTACATTACTTTCATGGCTCTCAATGCAGGTCTGATACACAATAATTTATAAGTACTATTAGGGTTTCCCATAGCAGAAGGTAACCCAGAGAGACTGAAGACTAAATATAACCAGTATATGATGTATGTGTTATTTTGATAGATGTGGAAGCTGTTCAGTTGAATATTAAAATGAGGGGGGAAATACTCATCCCAGATTTCTTGATATATGGATTGTGACCATTGTTCTATTCAAGATAGCTGGAAGTTGTTTATTCGGGTTATTACTTTGTGGGAGGGGGGCCTATCTAATACACAGAGGAGGCATTTTAGTATTTTTTGTTGTGTGATTTTTCTGGTAGGATCAAGAAACATCATCATGATTATGATTCATAAGCAAGGTGTGCCCTAAATATTTTGTCACATAAGTTGTTCTGTGATCGGGGAAATTTGCCTCATGTTTTTTTTTTTTTTTTTTAACATCATCACAATTCTCTCCTCTTCTTCTGGACCTTTCTTACAGTTAAAAAAAAATAAATAAATAAAAATCCACTGTACACAGCAGCAACCTAGACTGATTTATAGCTGTGTCTGTCTTTGGGCCAGGCAGCATGGATAACTTGAGTTCATGCTGTAGTCCTTTGCTCAGCAAGTGCAGGAAATTGTCTTTTTCCTCTACCTAGCTGTTGATTTTCATGAAGCTTCTGGGATCCAAGTGTATCAGAGGATGTTACTTTTCAGTTAAGTTAAACTGAATCTGGTGGTGAACAGATTCATTTAGAGGGATAGAGATGAAAGGAAGAGTGGGAAGAGGCGGTTGGACAATATGAATCATACATGCGATGTTTGCTTGGGAAACCAGGCTAAAAAAGGTCTTTGCCAGGGAGCTGCTAGTCTAAGTATAAGACAAAACAGAGCAGGCAGACTTGTGCCGTGGATTCATAGCCTGTGATTTGTTTAGACCTCTTGCATAACCCTCTCAAAAATAGGTTTTGTAAACCTCTGTAATTGTACTGTATTTTTTCTTAGCCCGTACTATGCGGCTGGCAATATGTTACAGTTAATGCATGGTTTGGTATTCCCACGTCTGAAACAACGGTCAGTCGATGTGCTTGAGAAATGACAGAAAATGAAATATTTTTATATGTAGCTTGCTCTCCATGCCTGTTGCCACTCTGAACGGACAAAGGTTTGTTTGCTCGAAGCAGGGGGTGGGGAAGAACTGAGTGTAGGTTGGCCTGAGAAGGATAAATTAATGTACAGAAAAGCTTGCATCAAACCCAGTGTCTGAAGAAGAGTAGCAGTTTGCTTGCCAGTTCAGATCTGTCTAGGTCTGCTATAACGCTGGTAACTTGGAACTTACTAACAAAATATTTGCAGTTTATTGTGAATGTTGGAGCATCTCAGGAGAAGCTGTTAGTTGCCAAAAACTACAGCCTTGTCTTGCTGACAGGGCCTTACAGACTCTGAGGAGGAGACTGCTGAAGCCGAAATTGTACTACTGACAAAGCAGGTTCTAAGGAAGCCAACAGTATATGCCTGCCCATCAGGACACTCCATGGGCTTGATGTAAATGAAACATTCAGGATTATATATAGTGAATGTGCAGTTTATATGCTGAATGTTAAGTATCAGGAAAACTTCAGTCTCCTGAAGTTTTCAGTGTTCAGAATTAACATGGAATATATCCTACAATTACAAAGGTTTCGAAACAATGAAAAATACTTGCAATTTTTCCTTCCTGTCGTCCAGATCCATTTGTTTTTGTAGTTAATATTTACAAGTCTGATGGAGTACTGCTACTTGGTTGACTGAAGTTCAGAACCAGTAGTAGGTGCCACAGAAAATAATTTGTTGCTCAGCAAGTGATGGTCACCATATTACAAGCCAGTCCTATGATTTAGATTATTCAAAGACAAAAATAGCCATAGGACTGAAAGTTGAAGGTGAAAACAACAAAAAATAATGGTCTTAAAAATAGTAAGTGATTGAATTTAGGCAGGTAAAAAAAAAAAAAAAGAAATTTGATTGGGAATTGACAGTTTGTGTTAGGGCAAAAGGAGAATACCAAAAGACAAGGAACTTGGCATATTCTGTGAAAAAATGCAACATTTCAGTGTCATATAAACAGATCTATTGAGTTAAATTGACAGAATGTAAGCTCTTCAAAGTAAAGCACACAGGTTAGAAAACAAAGGTTAGAGCTGTTTGTGTAATTTGGACCTTGCTTTCCTTCTGTATGCTTAGTAGGAGTTAATTAAAGTTAATAAAGTTAATTAGTTATACCCAAAAAGGAGAATTATAAACCAGTGTATGCTTATATTAAATTCAGGCATCCAATTGAAATGAATCAAAACTAACCATCAAGTATTTTGACTAAATATAGAAGATATTCATGGATATAGCTTCTTACTTTAAGCTTCTGTTCATAGGAGAAGATTGTTCACCCCTCACATATACAGATAAATTATTTGTTAATAAAAGGTAATACTGGCTTACATACTGTTTCTTGTCCATGCCCCTAGACCATCACACCTAAAATAAAGTACCTTCTTGGCTTCACAGTACATTCTTAGTTACTTCATATTTGGTTAGAAAGGAGGATGGAATTGCTAACCTTTTAATTAGCCTGTCATAGGAGATGTTAACACGGTGGAGAACATCTTATATGGAAGAGGACAGATCAGATTTTTAGGAAGTAAAGAACAATAAATGAATTTTGTTACAAATATCAAGCAGAAACTTTAATGGTTCTCAGATGGCCCTATTACTGTTTATAGGAGATATCCCTTGATGATAAGTGTAGGCTTTCCATTGCTTCTTACAGTCGCAGACGTGCTTGTGGAGCTCAGGGAAATAAAGCTTTGACTTTAAAGTTTTGTATTTGCCTAGGTGCAAGTATTGTTGTAATTTTAGTTGTTGATTACCAAAGCTATCTATTTAGGGAGTGTCAGTTCTTAGAACTCCTTTGTTAGTGTTGGCTGTAGGCAAGATGAGAGTTGTACAAATACTCATTTGCTGGCTGTCCGGCTCAGTTTAATAAAGGTCAATGCATTTTTGGGTACACAGATTCTTCTCCAGATCTGAAACAAACATGTCAAACTTTCAGGTTGGATGTTAAAGAGCAATAGTTCCAAATTTAGTTAGGTATGCACTGTAGAGATATCTGAGAGGGAAAATGGCATCCCTGGAGTAGAAGTTACGGTGTTTATGGGGAAAAGTGGTGTATATGGTGGGGGAAAAATGACAGGTGTTCTTCAGGTTGTGAAACATGAAGAGGCTATTAAGGAGAAGGAGAATCTATAATGTGCCATAAAACTAACTGTCAAATGTGTGATTCCAGATATCCAGAGGAGCAGGCCCCATGTGGGCAGAACTTTGTCATGAGGTTGTTTCAGAAAGTGTCTTGTGGGCTGCCTTGGGCATGAGGACTGGGAGACCAGAGGTAATGATTAGTCTGCAAGATATTCTACTGTGCAATCATTGATTAGTTGGCCAAAGTGCAAGAATTCAGTGTGCTGGGTAAGGCATTAGAGTGCTATGTTTAGGATCCAGTGAATGACCGTTCTTTTAAGATATTTGCTGTATTTGTAGATACACTTGAACATTTCTACGTTTATTGCTCAGGGATGCACTTGATATGTTGAGTACCGGGAGAACCATGGGAATTGTTAAGAGGGGAGGGCGTCTGGGAATACTAGTTTCAAGGTTGGATCTCTCTTAATGTTTTAAGGATAAAGTCCTGCTTTGGTCTCTTTGTGTATAATCAGTTCTGAGATGGATTTTTTCCAATGTCAAAAGGAGATATCCTTTTTTTTATTATTATTATTATTAATTATAAAGAATTACTGCTTCTCTGAAAAGAACACAGCTACACTAGCAGTTTTTTTTTTTTTTTATAATCAGTTAATTAGAAAAACTTTCAATTAGCTTTAACAGAATTAGAAAAATACTGTGCTTTTGGTAGAGACATTTTGCGTTCTACAATTACCTTAAAGGAAGCTATAGCAAGGTGGGGATTGGTCTCTTTTCCCAAGCACCAAATAATAAGATGAGGAAGTGGCATTAAGTTGTGCCATAAGAGGTTTAGGTTGGATGTTGGATGTAGGAAAAAACACTTCACTGAAAGGGTTGTGAGGCATTGGAACAGGCTGTCCAGGGAAGTGGTTGACTCACCATACCTTTTTTGCTTACAGGGGAAAAAACTTAAATAGCTGTGCTTCCTTGTTTTAAAAAAAAAAAATAATTTGAAAAAAGACTTTTTTGGTCTGTATTTCCATTTGAATTTGGAGGATATGCTCTCATACAAGAAAAATAATACTTATGACACTGTGGGGATTTTACCCATCTGTATTCTTAGTTATACTTAAAGTAAATTGAATGAAAGGTGCTAGTAACATTTAGGCTTTTTGCATATCTACTTCCTTTGTCCTTGCCTAGTGCATTTATACAGCTAGATTTCAAGTTTTCTTATTTCGATTTGGGGGGATTCAGGAAGGCTTTTGATTTGACGGTACTTATTCCTGGTGTAGTCTGTATTCGTGCTTATTTTTCATTCCCTTATCCATCCAGTTCTGTATTGTTTCTGGAACAGAAGCATCAGATTAGCAAGAGCATAAATCAGCGTTTATTAAAGCATGATCACTAAGCAAAATACATTGTGATTGCATATAAGTTGTTTTAAATGGCAATTACATTTATTTTCTATTCAATCTTCTCTCTTGTACTGGCTGAAACTGCAGTCAGCTGAATGACTTCTTAAGTTCTCTGCCACAGTTTTGTATAAATATCTGATCTAAATGTCTGAAACTAAAACTGGAAAAGTTGCTGTAGTCCAAATTGGCATATGAAGTAAAACTTCAGCTTTATGGATGGTTTCTGAGTTCCTGGCTATGTCAGCATGTGTGTTTTTTTATTTTTAAGTGGACTAACGTCATAAGAATGTGTGTGTGTGCATCTGCTCATGTGACTGGCTTCGTGACCCACTTTATTACATTTTTGTCAGTATGTTCAGACAGCTTATGCTAGGGTAGGGGGTGTTTCAGAGAAACACTCCAACATCCTTGAAGTTTTCATTAATTGGACATCAGAACGTATATTAGAACAATTGCAAAAAATTGTAACGTCATCTTCCTCACTCAGAGCTTCTTCGATAAGTATTTCCTGGGTATTTCCCTGATTTGTTAATTTATAAATATGTATTTGTTGTTCCAATGATACTTTTTATCTTTCAGTTTTAGAAGAAATGCTATTGTTTGTTTTAGTATAGCACAATAGAAAGTACCAGCCAGGTGCAACCATTACCAAATGGGCAGTGTCATAAAAAGATAACTACTAAAGTTCCATGAGTCCATTATCTACTAAAGACTAAAAATAGAGTAATGCAATATCCACTGAAGTAATTGTCTTTTTTTTTTTTTTTTTTTTTGTGATGCTTTAATAGCATTTTGGGATTCAGATAAAGTGTTTCCCAGAATTGCAAATCTAAAATACTGTTATTAATTAGACTGTCTTCCATGAAACTGTTGATTCACATGAAACAGGAAGCGAGCCTTCAATTAAAAAAAAATAAAGGATATATCATGGTTTAGGTAGAGTCTTACTTTGTCTTAGTTGATCTGTAATTACACAAATTTGTATACAAAACTAAATTAACACTAATTTTAATGTATCTGCTACAGGGGTTTATAGAGAGGTTGTATTCTTTGAGCTAATGTAGTGGTTATGTATGTTGAGGATAGTTCAGAAAGAAGTTTGTGACAACTGTGAACTTTATGTGGCTCTCAAGACTCTGTTAATTCATTTTTAGGGCCCAGGAATTCATTTATCGGGCCCAGGGGGGTTCTGTGTGTGTCAGTGAAGCAGCTCAGAAAGTAAAGCTTCATATCTCTTACAGCAATGAAACTTAGCCCAGGCACTTGAATAAAGAGATGTAGCAAGCTTATAGTCAGGGATGTGTTATGGCTGTAGCCCTTGTTAGAATTAATCCAGTGATGTTCAGCAGGATTATAAGTGCATGGATAGTGACCCTTTACATTGCGGTATTTAATCCTCTTTTTAAGATTATACAGAGATAACATCAAACATTTTAAGCCTTAATCAATATGTTTAGTAGCTAAACTGGACATTTATTTTGAGTAGCAAAAAATAAAATAAAAACGGGGGAGGAGGGGGGAATTGGGGGCTGCATACCACGTGGTGGTAAATGGTGCCTATAGGACATACAGTTCCTTGTGCACTAATAGCTAGGGTTTGAGCTACTGGAAATATATATATTTATATATTATTTTATTATAGCATGTTTCTATGCTTCCTCAGCAGCTGTTTTTCTTTCTCATGTAGACTTTCTTGCAAATAAGATCAAGAAAGTACTGGTGTTTTGCTTTTGACATCTCTGGTTATGAAAACTCGGTCCTCCAGATGAGTATCATCACTTTA
Source organism: Aythya marila (assembly GCF_965140915.1). NCBI lineage: Eukaryota > Metazoa > Chordata > Aves > Anseriformes > Anatidae > Aythya > Aythya marila. The sequence goes on from NC_139043.1 coordinate 129,733,781, forward strand.
ATGACTTGCTGTAACTGCCGTCCCCTCCCCTCCTTAATCAAGATCGGACAACTTGTTTAGTTTAAGTTTTGGTTATTCTCTGCCATGCAGATGTAGGGTTTTCTGGCTTACAAAGATGGGAGTCTCCCATTCCTTGAAACTTGGATTTTTTTTTTCAGTATTTCTTTGAATAATTTCTAGTTGCATGACCTTTTTTTTTTTTTTAATCAGCTTATGGTTTTTTTTTTTTATTCTAATGAGGTAAAACAGTGTTGGTGTAATCCCATCCTACAGCAAATCTGTCAGGCCCTCTGCTATGTGACTTCTTTACTGTCCCTGCTTAGTTTCACACAGCCTGTGTTTATGCTCTCTCTCTGTCTGGTGCAGCATTGCCTGCGCTCTCAGAAGCCTGAGGTTTTTTACAAGCAGTATTTTATTTCAGTAGCCGTTACATTTGTTTCCTATGTGTTCCCATGTATTTCTAGATTATTATCAAATTTACATTAGCCTTAATTCTTGTTAGACTACTCTTTCTTTGTCTTTATGCTCCCAGTAATGCTCTTTGTGTTCTGTCCTTTTCTAGTATACGGCAATCTACCACCAGCACCTTACGCAATGTCACTAATGCTATTTTTGTCACTACTGGAAACACTTAGATGATAAATTGCTTTTTATCTATTTATTATTTTTATTTCTGTGGCTGCATCATAGTAGTAGTTTGCCTGTTAGAGGAAATTTCCTGAGGGGATAAGCTTTGGTTTGTACTTCTCGTCTTTGACTGTGCAGCAGCATTTGTCCTCTGTCCAGAACAGCCTTCAGAGGGTAATAGGTGTTTCTATTTCAACTCTCTCGATAAGATCCTTCATCTTGTACAACATAACTTGGCTGGCTTTTCTTCCTGAAGGCTTTGTTTACCTGGAAGAAAGACCTGTCCAACTGTGAGTGTTACTCAATGTGCATCAGGCAATTAAGTTTCTTTTTTTCTTTGTTGTTTTGGACCTTGAATGAAAATCACAAACATGATGTGAGCAAGCTGTCTCTTCTTCCAGGAGAACCAACCCAGATCAAGCCTGATTTGACAATAACCTTTTAGCCCTGTTCAAAAATGTAGTAGCTGATTTGAATGGTTACTGATTGAAGTAACTGATAACTGTCTGACGCATTGTCTTTTTTTTTTTTTGATGTATTCCTAAAAAATAAGTTACTAGAAAAACAATTGATAAATTTTCCTAATTTGACTTAGAAAATGGAATGATTTTTCCCCCTATTAATTCTGTATCAGCTCTTAATTCCTACTTAAGCAAGGATGGGGAGGTCTGCAGCTTTGGAATCTTTAAACCATGAAGTGACCAGAAGTACTTAATTCAACTAGTTTGATCAAAAGCCATTTTGAGTACAAAATATGATGAAAGATCTCCTTCATGTATTGTTGTTACTAAAAGTGATGTCTATTTAAAAGAAAATGCTTTTTTTTTTTTTTTGCAGCTGCATATATTTTATTTTTCTAAATAGTATTTGACTTGCGTGTTAATGCAGTATTTTATTTACAGCATTCTAAAAAATTTAGAACTGTAATCATTGCTGTGTACATGTACCTAGGTGTACCATATTGTCAAGAATTTAATACAGGCCTTTATTATAAAAGGATGTTGATTTTTACAGGGGCAGCAGAAGCAGAACATTGGGGCACTGATGGTAGGGACGTAGTTGTGTACTTGTCGCAGAAACATGGAGTCCTGCAGCCAAAGCCAAGCCTAACTCCGTTTCATGTCCTTGATACGTTGGTAGCTTCCTGGCATTGTAATGTCTTTTTTCCTGGCCATTGTCATCATTTTTTTTTCCCCTGATGGGGAAAGATACAAAGCTAAGTGTAGTCAGTTTTCACTTCAGTGTTATCAGGCCATTGGCAAATGTGTACACCAAACTCAGTTCATAGCTTAGGAGCAGGCAGGGCCAGAAATTCAGGTTAGGGCTGGGTCTATGTCTTGCAGATAAATCAGCACCTGAAACCTGAAGCCTAAGTAGGTTAGGCAATGAGCTGTCTGCCCTGTCTTCCTGGGGACTTTGACACAGTTTTTGTTTTTATTTATTTATCTTGATTTGTGCACACTAAGAATACAGTTAAAAGGAAACAAAACCAAAATAAAACAACTCAAAGCAATACCCCAAGCATTTTAGACCTATGTAAGTCGAGTCATAGAACCACAGAATGGTTTGGGTTGGAAGGGACCTTCAAGATTGTCCAGTTCCAACCCCCTGCTATGGGCAGGGACGCTTCCCACCAGACCAGATTGCTCAAATCCCCATCCAATCTGGCCTTGAACACCTCCAGGAATGGGGCAGGAGGACAATAGGGGGAGGAAAAAAAAAATATATATAAAAGTGATTGTGATTTGTCAGTTACAGAAATATGCCTAAACTAATTTTTTCATGTATGATCAGAACTAGAGTGCAGATTGTAGTTTCTTATGAAGAGTTTACTTTAGTTGCTGCAGAACTGATTGCGTGTGTTGCTTGCTTAATGCCTTCCATATCAGTGGTCTTTAAAGGGAGGCTCCCAAGATGATCCATTTAGGTGTGGGAAGAAAATCCTAGGACTTGTGTTTTATCTGAAATAATAGGAATACAGTGCCAGGGAGATAGCCAATGGGACCTGTGATTCCTGCTAGGGTGAAAGGCTGGAACACAGAAGATGTGCCTTTGGTAGAAGAGGATCAGGTCGGAGAATACTTAAGTAAGCTGGACATTGATAAATCCATGGGCCTTGATGGGATCCACCCACAAGTGCTGAGGGAGCAATCAGATGTGATTGTGAGGCCATTCTGTATAATCTTTGCTGAGTTGTGGCAACTGGGATAATGCCCAAAGACTGTTGGAAAGCAAATGTCGCTCCTACATTCAGGAGGGACAAGGAGGATACAGGGAAGTACAGGCCAGTCAGCCTCACCTTGATCCCTGGGAAGGTGGTGGAACAGCTAATGCTGGAAACTATTTCCAGGCACAGGAAGAAGAAAATCATCAGGAGTTGTCAGCATGGATTCACCACAGGCTAGTCATATTTGACCAGTCTGATAACTTCCTGTGATGAAACAGCTGGCCTGGTACAGGTCAGGGGAGAGCAGTGGATAATATCTTTCCGGACTCTGACAAGGCCTTTGACACTGTCCCCCGTAAGATTCTCAGAGGGAAGCTGCTGAAGTATGGGCTGAATGAGCAGACAGTGAGGTCTACCAGGTCTAGTCCTGTTTCATGTCATCGTTAATGGTCTGATGGTGAAGAGTGCATACTCAATAAATCCATGGATGACAGACACACAATAGTCATATTGCTATCTAGAGGGGGACATCAACAGGCTAGAGAAATGGGCTGATGGAAACCTCATACAGTTCAACAAGGAAAAGTCCTGCACCTGGGGAGGAGTAACCGCAGGCACCAGTACATGCTGGGGGCCACCCAGCTGGAAAGCAGCTTGACAGAAAAGGACCTGGGGGTCCTGGTGGACACCAAGTTGAACGTGAGGCAGCAATGTGCACTTCCTGCTAAGAAAGCTAATGCTGTTATGGGCTGCATCAGGCTAAGTGTTGCCAGCAGGTCAGGAGAAGTGATCCTTCTCTTCTACTCAGTGTTGGTGAGGCTGCATTTGGAGTACTGGGTCCAGTTCTGGGCCCCAGTGCGCAAGAGACATGGACATACATGCACTCAGAGGAGTCCAGTGAAAGACCATGAAGAGGATGAAGGTCAACATGGTCCTGGGCAACTGGCTGTCATTGTCCCTGCTTGAGCAGGAGTTGGACCAGATGCCCTCCAGAGGTCCCTTCCCACCTCACACATTCTGTGATTCTGAGGGGAGGTGGAATTAAACTTTAGTAATACTTAACATGGTCTTGCACCTCATACGGTTTCAAGAGGGGACAAGGGGGTATTGTGCAGCATGGGGTGTGTGTGGGGGTGGGTGTTCCATAGTGGCACCTTTCATATATTGAAGGTAATACTAATAATGCAAGCATGAGTGAACAAGAGCATGGCAGAGCTGATGCTTCTCCTACCTCAGGTATGAACTCTTTGTCAGTCATATTGCGAGGTAAAAACAGTGACAATTTAATCAAATCTGACAAGAAGTGGACCAAAAGAAAAATCAAAAATATCAAGAAGACTATTTCAAATACAGATCACCATCTTTAATGATTAACCTCATCTCTATTATATCTTGAGATATTAGCTAATGATAATGTGAAGCACCATCATGACTACCAAGGCATTTGTAAACTAAGCATCTAAAACACAAAGTCTAACCTCTCAATTCTTTTCTGCATTGTTTAAAGTCATGTGGTTTGCAATCCAGTACTCTACAAGATTTCACTATGTGATAGTGATAAATCTTCAGAGAAACCCCTCCTGAGATTCCTTACATAATAACAAAAGGAAAAAAAAAAAACACATATACTGGGGAAACACTTGTTCTTCCTGGTGTGGTAAAAATGTCTGACATAATACATGGAAAAGAATATGGCAACTAAAATACATTTCTTTGTTAGCAATTACTGTTAGAAAACACACAGAAAGTAGTACTGAAGATCTGAAGAAAGAAGTACTAGAACAAATTGCACTGTATGAGGTTTGCTTGGATGTAAATATAGATGTTTCTAACATCCCTCAGTTTATGGTATTTGCTAGATTCTGTTTTCATAAGGAAATACACAATGAACTAAGCCACTAAAGGAAAGATGTACCAGAGAAGAGATATTTGTACCAGTAAATGACTTATAAAAACATTTTTTATGGAAAACTGTAACCACAGATGGAGTGCCTGGTTTGACTGATGTTTAAAAAAAAAATAATAAAAAAATGGGGTTGAGGAATTACCAGGTAAGGTTAGAGATAGCACCAGATGTGAAATTGACTCACTGCATCATTACAGGCTATTACAGAAAGGAAGTTGGAGCCAGAAGTGCACAAAGTGCTGCAGGATGTTATTGATGTGGTTAATGATATGGAAGCAAGACCTTTAAGTAGCAGTATCTTTACAATACTTTGCTGATTATCTCATGGCAACGTGCTGTCAAACAACGATGAATTATGTATTTTTCTTTCACAAAGCAACAAATGTTATGTATTTGCTGACCTTCTGTTACGACAAGTGGCTGTCAGTAGTATACTACCCAGCAGATATTTTACAAACAGCAACACCAACAAAAAGACAATGTGTCCCTTCTGCCCATTAAAAGAGATGCTTTGATGTTGAGAAAGTAACTGCTTTTTGAAAGAAATCTGTGCCGTGGAGCATTTTGAAAGTGAATGTTTGGAAATGTTTCCATGCTTATGTGCTTTTGTTGCCAGAAAGGATGTAAATGTGCCACCTGTATCACATCTGCATCACCTCTCATATGTGTACTTTTAAACTAGGAAACAATTTCCTAACCTGATGAGTTTTTCCTAACCTGATGAACTTAACCTTGTTCAGTAGGCTATGAACCTATTTGTTAAAAATACAAAAGTGCAACACCTTTCACTGATTTGCAAAAACAACTGATTGTCATCGGTGAAGGTGGAAATGTACTAGCCACATCTGACAAAAAATATATGCATAATTGGTGGGAGTCAAAAATGACTTATGATTTAGTAAGTGCAGCCAATAACGTACTTCTATTTGGATCTGTGTATCTTTGTGAATTACGTTTTCCAGCTATGACGGATATTAAAATCAAGTATTGAAATAAACCGAATGTATAGTCTACTTTATTTCTAGCTTTGTTTCAGGTGTAGTAATTTGAAGGGAAGGGATTGATGCGGTGTGCATGTGCTTCAAGTGGTGGGATGCCCCAGCTAAGATCAGAGCCCCAGTATGTTAGTTGCTGAAGGGTAAGATGGGGTGGTCCCCGCAAAGTACTTGCTGCCTCGATGGAGGAGGAAGGCGATTGGTACGTGGACCAGCAGAAAGCTGGTTGCAAGTCCTAGAACAGAATTCAAATGTTCTTTGTCTAAATCACCTGTGGTGCAGCTGTGGCATCTTGATTTTCAAACATATAAGCATTTTGGACACATTCACTTGAAGTTGTGGGTGCTTAGCTCATCTGAAATCAGACCATGGGCATAGTTTCTAGAGATAGATAGGAACATTGATGTCACAGCTGATTTTTTTTTATTTTTTTTTAAGCAAGTAACTGTAAGTGTGCATGTATTCATAAAATGTATTCTAAACATACGCATTACTGAAGTGCCTTGGCATGCTCAAAGATGTAAGGTGTGACAAATTTGCAAAGTAAATTTTTTTGACTGGTGTTATGAGATACTACTGAATTGTCATACAGGAGTAACATTTGGTAATTTGGTGATTAGTTGAATACTTTATTTTATAGTTGCAACTAACACGCAGAGACAAGTACTTTTTAATAAGCATCTGTGTGCTTTTTCTTTTAGGCTAAAGCCTAAGCCTCTGACATGGCCACAGCCTCACCAAGATCTGATACAAGTAACAACCATAATGGCAGGTTACAGATGCAAGTAACAGGCAAGTAGTGATTTTTGTCATGGTGATTTTTACTGTGAAATATACATATTATAAAAAAATAAATAAATTTGAAACCAGTGTGAAAAATAGATCAGTGTAGTCAATATCTTAATTAACTGGAAGGTTATGAATATGAGTATGACTATAACATGCGTAGATGAATTGCAGCTAGGTAGAAATGGTGGAAGGAGTTAGGTGACAGAATTATATGAGCTTTTCAAATGAGAAAAAAATAAGTTGCAATGCAACAGTAGGGAAAAATGTAAGGAATTGTGCTTGGGAGCAAGTAGCTAATGGCACAAAATCTGTAGAGCGGAACATATGTTACTCTAGTCTTACAAGAAAAGATCGGCAGTTTGAATGAACTGCAGTGAAAATGAGTGCAATGTTGCATATTGTGACTGTTTACTTTTTTCCTCCTAATGTGTTTGTTCTCATAGTTTGAGATAGATTTTAGTCATTCCAGTATCTACTGGAAGGGAGACAGTGGTCTACAAACAACTCTGAAAATTTCTGACTGCGTTGGGGATGCTTTTTTTTTCCTAATTAATGCTGGACAGGCCACATAGGTGAATGTATTTTGCTATTCGTGGATAAGAACTGGTCAGGAATGTGATAATCGGCATCAATCTTAGCTGTTCTTTTTATGGCATGGGAAAGCAGAAGAAATACCCGTTGTAGTCCAAAGATAAGCAGGATGAATCTAGGCTAACAAGCTTGACAATTGCTGTATCGCTGTCTTAATTACCCAAATGTAAAAAATGTTATCAGCAAGTAGTTAGATATTATGCATAAATATATATATATATACACATTTATATGTGTGTGTGTGTGTATATATATATGTATGCATATGTATATGTGTTATTTTATCATTGATACATAACCTGAACTTTTAAAGGGTTCCTGAGAAATCTGGGAACCCTGAAGTAAGAAAGAATGCATGACTAAGAATATATTGAGTCTATCTTGACTAAAACTTGAAAAGCATCAGGAGGATACCATGTCTTAAAAAATACCATATCTGAAGAAAGATGCAGCGCGCTGGGTGGTAGAAAGAGGACCAGGTTATCTGAGAAAAAAAACAAACAAACATTGTTGTCCCCAGAATGGATATTTTCATTAATGAAATGAGAGGAACCTTCTGTGCGAAAATTGATTAACCTTGCGTAAGGATCAGGTAACTTGATAACATGACAAATTGTCATAATCAAGTATAAGTAATAGCATAGATGGGGCCACCTGGATCAAGTGTATAAATAACCGTAACAAACTGAGTTACATAAATGACCTGTAACTTCAGAACTGGGTATGCAGAAATGATCATTCTGATACCCTGTACTGTACTGCACTGCTAATTATATAAGTAGTTCTGTATTTTCCTGGCACTGGAGCTTCTCTGACTTCGAGATCTGGTTCAAAGATTGAAGTGGACAGAAATTCGTACAATTTTTAAGATTAGTTTTCTGAAAGTTTGGTTCTCTAACCAGCCTTTATTGCAAGATCAGAGGAATGCCAGTGGCAGTACAGAAAAAGAGGTGGGAGGCAGAGGAGTGTCAACTGTGGTTTTTGTTCAGATTTTTTTGCTGTTGCAGGATCTAGATTTATATTTCAAGACCTGTAGTTGAAAAGCACTTACATAAAGGAAGCAAGCAGCTTATGCTCATTTTGTAGGCAGGGAAATTCATACAGAGTGGTTTTGGTTTAGATAGTTACAAGCTTGTTGCCAACAAATTATACCATCATTATTTTTTCAAACAGTCTTAGTGAGTTATCTTGTTTAGTCAGTTCTTTTTGAAGTCTTTTTGCTAATATTTTGTGTTTATTCCTATTTTTTTAAGAAGTCCTTACCAAAAAATGGTACTATTCTCTGTGCTTGTCAGGGGACTGAAAACTTAATGACTTAAAGCATAATCAAAGAAAAGGGGGAAAACTAAAAGGAAGCTTGTATATTCTGACAGAATAGCTTTATTTTAAGAACTGTTGCAGTTGCTTTTAAAAAGCAAAATATGGAGGAAAAAACAAATGTGGAATAAGTAGGGGTTTTTGAAGCTGAAAAAGGTATCAATTTCAGATGAAAAAATATGGCCCGTGTGTGGAATCATGTTTCTAATCTTTTACATTTAATCTTTCATCAGTATCAATGCTGCAGCTCCCTTTTATGACACGTGACACATGAATTAAACATGAATTTTCAAATGTAAAGGAGTTAAGTGTACACCTTTTAATTGAAATTAGGTAAAATTTTGTGGTCAATGTCTTTAGGGTCTTGGACAGTTGCATCCCACTGACTTTTTAAATAACTAATTAATACTTTCCAGAATACTGTAATCCAGAAATATATTACAAAACTTTTTTGTCTTCCTTTCAGACAGTTTAGTTAACTCCCACTTATTTCTGGAATAACAAGTACCAGGCAGAAAAGTAACAGGGAAGGATTAGTTCCAAGTGGCTGAAAGTATTCAGCTTTGCTTTAGGTTCAAAGTGAAGGGAAGGAGGATTGCATTGAAGTATAGGAGGAATAAGAAAAAGCATAGCCAGCAGGTATGTACAGCTGTGAGCCTACTGATGTGTTCTGAAGAATGTGCCTGAAGTAGAATTTAAAATATTGGCAGCTTGGCTGCTGTTGGTTTTTATAGTAACATTATCAGCTGGGTGAAGAAGTGAGAGAACAGATTTATATTCAGGAGCACTGAGGACCTCACTAGTCATTTGGAGATAAAAAATAGTTTCTTTGGTCATTTGCTCTTTCTAATTGTTGAAGATTTAGCTGAAGCCTTAAGTTTATCTGCAGAGCAAACTAGGGGGAAATTTGAGAGTTATTTTCTTAATTTTAGCAAACTGATGTGTTAAAACAGAGGTTAACTGGACAGGTGGAATAGGCGAATAGATGAAGTGCTGCATACTGGCTTTGCAGGGAAACATATATAGCAGTGAAAAATTTATAACAGTGAAATTTTGTAATAGGTTTAAATTGCTTATACCTTCATAAGTACATAAAATTTAAAGTACTAAAGATTCTATTGAAAAACAGCAGCAACAAAACAAAAAAAAATTGATAATCTTTCAGATGTATCATACTTAGCTATTTTTCAGTTAGAAAATAGAGGAGATGGAAGAGGAAGAACTGTGAGAAGATAAACAAAAGAAACCACATGATTTTCAGTTTTCTGTAAAATAATTGTTGTGCTCTTAACTATGTTATCAGTACATGGGTAAAGGAACATGTCAAGCTTGGTGTCAACTACCTGACAAAGTAGTTTTTGAAATTAAATGCTACCATTTTAGCATTGACCTCTTTATGTTCAGCAGCAGTAGAAAAGGTGAGGAGTAACATTGCTCTGCCATGTTCTATGCATTGTGTAGGTGGTACTTTTTCTAGTTTTCAGCAAGTATGCTGTTTTAGATAAAGCAATACATTTTATTAGTTTCTAGTGCCAAACTGAAACGGAAAAAGAATTGGTTTGGAACAACTTTCTACACGGAATTAACTGCAGATGGAGAAATCAAGAAAACAGCAAAATCAAGTAGTTCTTCAAATCCAAAGTGGGATGAACAGCTGACAGTGTAAGTAGTTTTTTTTTTGATTATTTAATACTATTTATTAGCCAGACCCTGCAGGCAAATATTTACTAGGCTTGGCTGCCTACATAATTTTTTTTGGCTGTTGATAACCACATGCAGATGTAAGATGCTGTTTATCTTAAATGAAAAGTCTTACTCAGTGCTTATGATGTTCCAAGAACATTTTTATTTTGTTTTGTTTTGAGGAGAGTGTTCTTGTATACAGCTACTGTCCACAGTATACCCTTAATATTTGTTTGTACTGTGGACCTTTCAAGTTTAAGATTTATCTCTAGAAGATCTGACTGTCATTCTCAATGTTAAAATGCAAAATTTCTCAGCTGGATAAATAGTAGTTATAAGGAAAGTCACTTTTTGTTTTAAATTTCCTAATGCAACGGATACACACACAAAAACAGTTTACTGCAAAATGGCCATGTAACTTATCCTTACGTTTGAGCAGTTTAATTTGGTTATGGTTTAATTTGCTTACTGTGCAACAGGTGCAGATATACCTGACTATGACCCTATGAAGAACTGGCAAATCTTGCACAATGTAGTTGGCTAGAATGCATTATTATGCAACCAAGATTGTACTACTACAGATTTGGGTGTGGAAACAACACAGCTACTTTCAAGAGGTGTTGAACATGGGCTAGTATGCCTTACAGCATCTGACCTGCCTTTGTACAATAATAGCCAGTTTGTTAGTTAGGGGAACCTGGTTTGGTTCTGGAGAATGGGGAGAGGCACAATATAACTAACTTTGGGGGAACTGTTTACTTAGGAACTAGTGTTCCTAATAACTGCAGACCTGGGCTGAACCAGGTGGGTATTCCTCTGTCACATTTCTTGATGTTTCAGGTTTAGTAGTTTATTAGCCCTTTGTAGTACAGCAAAACTGAATAGAAAACATTGATTTCGAGGAGTTATTACTAGCACAAGTACAGAGCTGTCGATATTCACAGAGACCAGAGTTGCTGTTCAGGAGGCAGGTTTCATTTGACAAGATTTGGTGAGCTGATAGAAATGAAGTAATTTGATGTATACAGTAGAGCCAAACAAACTCATTCCATCATCAGTATTATTTAGGAATTGATTCTTATATGTCAGGTATTCTGTTCCCCTTTTCTGTCTGTCAGAAAGGTATCACTGTTTCAGTTGTCCAATCTATTTAGGAATAAGTGAACTCTCCAACTTAATAAGTTCCCATGACATGTATGGGGGTATGCATGAGCACCAGCAGTGTATTCTGTGTGTACTTTTCCTCCCCACTCCCCATTTCTTTTTTTTAAGCTGGTCTTTTAGTAAGTCTTCCATTAGAAGGTGGACTATTCAAATTATAAAAGCACACTTCCTCATAGATTTCTGCAAAAATGATCCATGTTGTCCAACATATTCAAGTGACTAAAGTTAGCTCTGTTGATGCGGCCTGGGGATTGTTTTTAGCATTATTTTTAGCAATACTGATATAACTTCATGTTTCTAGTTCTGACGGATATGTGACCTTGGACTTGCAGTACAACGTTTCTGCTCCATTTTTCACAGCACTCTTGCTGTAATAGACCCTATCTTGCAAAAACTTACACTCCAGGACCTAGCATTGTTTTCCTTCCTGAGCAGGGGGGAGATACTGCCAAGGCTTATTGTAGCATTACTGTAATTGGGACCTTTATCTTTCTGCTTTCCTCTAGTTTTTACTTTAGCTTTATCATTTGAGTTTTTTCCCCTCTGATTTTTGTGAGCATGCATTGTGATTTTATATATATATTTGTGATTCATAAGCAATGTTTTATCAACATTTTCATGGCAAGTTGACAGCTATGGAATGTATTCCTCCTGCTTGCAAGTAGTTGATTGGTTGTATTTTCTTTTCATTTTTAGTAATTGGTATTTTTCACAGACAAATATGCTTACTACCTTTTTATTCACATTAAATAATGTGAGTTTTTAGTTAGAATTCTGGAATAGTGAGGAATAAGGAAAATATGTCTTTCATAAACCAAGTAAGATATGTTGTTATATAACTGAGCTTTGAGCTTAGGGTAGGTTTTTGTGATACTCCCCAAATTCCTTATGCTATTATAGTAATGCTCTTTAATTGATCTTAAGGATAAATATTATAGTGTTTTCAGTGCTTAGTTAATTAAAAATTTCCCCTAACGGTACAAAAACCACTTTCAGTCAATTATTATCAAGAAATAACAATAAATATGAGAAAGTGAATTAAGATCAAATACTCCTAATAACACGAATGAATACTTTAAAATTTGTATATATTTTTTAAAAAATGTATTTTATATGCAGGAATGTGACTCCACAGACTACGCTGGAATTTAGAGTGTGGAGCCATCACACTTTAAAAGCAGATGCTTTATTAGGAAGAGCCACTGTAGACTTGAGACAAGCTTTGGAAATACACAATAGAAAATGTAAGTTATCCTGAAGGATATTTTAAGTAGAATTATTATTACTAATCTATATATCAAAACTGGCAATCAGACTACTAATACATGTAATTACAACTGATTTTCAGTTGATGTCTTTCCTTGTCTCTTCTGGACATGTCTAACTGTGCTATAGAGAGAAATTTGAATGTAACAATGGGATATAATAATTTTGAAACATACACCAGAGTACAAGTTACTACAAACTAAGTAACCACAGTAGTGATTAATTGAAATGTTTTGTGGCAAACTAATATCTAATTTGCTAGAAGATCTGTTTTAGACTTGTTTTTAAAACAAACAAATAAATCTAAAGTTTTTGAAAAGCCATCATTGTTCCTGTTTTCCTTCTTTGGAATTGTTAATAGAAGAGCTGTATATTTTTCTCTCATAATTTAGCTGCCCAGAGAGCAGTAGAAACCATTGATTAAAAAAAAAAAAATTGAGAAACTTATTTTTAGCATATCAGTGATTGTTGTGTTCTACGTAACTTTTAACTTTTGTTGTCTTTAATAGAATTAAAACAGGTCTTCTTTATCTAATTCACTTTTAAATTTTTTTTCATGAATGCAAGAAGATGGTGAATCCACACTTTAAATTCCGCTCCAGAGTGGCAGTAGAATTCCAGCTAAACCAATTTCTAACCTTTCTCACAAGCTAGATACACAAATCTGAGAGCTATGTTTAGGGAGGTGGAGGAAAGGAGATCCCACCCAGCCCCCTCACCCTGCTTCATTTTTCTGATTCTTACAGAAAATCGAAACAGAATGCAAAATCAAGTGGAGTTTCTTCAGCAGTACAAAAAAGATTCCTGACCAGGATTTTATAGTTAAGCAGAAAAGTTGCATATTTTTTAATTTTTTTTTTTTTTTAAAGTGATTTCTAAAAAGACATTTTAGTGAAATAAAATACTATTTAAATATTCATTCTGACATTACATGACCATATTTTTAAATACTTTCTAACAGAATTAAAAAGTGATTGCAAAAAGAATTGTACCTTCCGTACATCTAATGCATGATATTTTATGCTTTAACTGTGTCAGAAGAAACTGGATTGTAATAGTAACAGCAAACAAAATAGTTAATATTTTGTTGCTGTAGATACAGGGATTGTAGGATCCAATAACCTGGCAAATTCTTTCAGGAAATGGTTGACTGAGTTAGCTGTACATTGCACTAAAGGTAATTTATGTGCAGCACTTCTGATTTTGATGTGTCGACAGTTTGACACATGCTGGATTATCAAGTAATTCAGTGACAGAATAATCTGATCAGTATCCTTCAGTGTTTCAGTTATTTGTACCTAACGTAAAATGCAGTACTTGAAAGGTGCTTTACTGAAGAAAATGTAAAGAGGATGTCTTCTAAATGAAGAAATTTTAGAATTAGTGCTATTACTTCCTCCTGCTAAGCACTGTTAGTAGTGAATTGCTACCCACACCCCTCCCAACTTTCTTGCAAACTCAGTTGGAGTACAGTGAACAGTTGGTCTGGTTTTGGAAGTTTACCTTTTAAAACAATACAAAGTAAACCAATCATCCTTTGCAAAGATGACAATTAGGAATATATATCCTAACAGCTCTGTGGTGGGCTAGTTTCTTCTCCCTTTTCTTTTGCTACCATTTTCTAAAATGCGGATCTCAAACCCAATAATTCTGTAGTAATTTGGCAGCTTTGTGCTTGCTCCAGTGAAATCCATTTGTAACATAGCAGTGGGTGTCTGCTAGTAAGAGTTGCCCCACTACATATAGTTGAATCTGTTTTTTGAAATAACAGATGTCAGTATTGACCGTAGCAAAGTCTTGGGGACATCTTGTAACAGCTGATGGTAGCATTCCCTGTTTTCATGTTTATTGTTCATTTATGATGTTTATTAAAAAATTAAAAAAATAAGGAAATGCTGGCTAGCTTAATGCATAGAAGTGCAAGTTGCATAGGGAGCTTTGACTTTAGCCTGGAACACTGTCATATTGAGGGAAATATGCTGATACATCTTGAAAAAAATAATCCTTTAATCTGAGACCACAAATATTAAAAGGCCGTAACCGTTTTAAACTGATTAATGTGAACTCATAGCTTACTGTGTTTGCATTTCTGACGTGTAGTTTTAAATTCTGTACCAGTAACAGTTGATTTAGGGAGAATTATGCAACATCCACAGCATGTTTTACCTCTGGTTATGTATGTCTGTCTACGTGTGTATGCATTGCTTACCAGTTATATTGAATTTTTTTTACTGCACCATGTACATGTGTTTTGTGTTTTGTTTTCTTGTATATCTCGAAACAAAAAGTTTGTCAGTTCCTCATTTAATTTTTGATTGCTTCAGGTATCCTCTCATACTGTTTAATCCTTGGAGTTGGAGTCTGTGAAAATGCTCCTAAGAACTTACTAAAATATATATGTGTATATATATATTTAAATAGAAAAGACTGTGTGGAGTCTTTGTATTTATTTTTTCCTCGAAGTGATGTTCTTTTTAGTTGTCTCTTAGAACTACTTTTGGAAGGTGATAGAAGAAATGAACATAAGCTCTGGTTGTAGGATAAAGTTCCCTGTGACTTGTAACATGTAGTATTTGGATGTGTAGTTCAGAAGTTTTTTGACTTTAAGCCTTCCTGTGTTATGTAAGTAGTGCATGGTTTCAGAAGGGCTTAGTGGAAAAAGAAAACCTGGGAAATCATTTACAATAAAGTGCTGAAAATACATGAATTCTATAGTATACCTAGAATATGTTACGTAAATGGACAGTTTATTTCTGTAATATACTGTGGTTTTACCCACAGCTGGTGTAAATTTACACAGTTTCATAGTGAACTGTGGTGATTCAAATCATCTGAACATCTCACGTTTCATTTTGTGCAACTAAATATATTTTTTGTTGACAGTCTTTTTTTTAACATTGCTTAGAATTTAATTTTTCCTTTATCCCTTCTCTTCTCTTCTCCTACCCACCCCAACTCCGTTTCTAGTGGAGAAGGTGAAAGAACAGTTGAAGCTATCTTTGGAAAACAAGAGTGGCATGGTGCAAACAGGTGAACTGACAGTTGTGCTAGATGGTTTGGTGGTTGAACAAGAATCTCTTACAAATATCAGTTCACCAGCAACCAGTAAGTTAAAACAATTCAACTGGATTGTAATATTTTGATTAATATTTCAAACAGATGTGGTGGAATATTTCTGTTGATTTTTGTTTGTTTACTGTTCAGTAGAAGTTCAGCAAAATGGCGAAGCTGTGCATGAAAACAGTGATGCTTCAGCAAGAAGTACAATAAGGTTGGAATTTATTTTTGTATTTTAAACTCTATGTGACATATATCAGCAAATTTATCTGTTAGCATTTTTTTGTGTGTGAATGGGAGTGATTTTCACTGTCAAGCCCTTAATTATTTTACCACAGGCTTTAGAAATACAGTTTGTATAATAATTACATAATGTAGTTTGACAGAAATTAAATTTGCAACTGTCCTTCCTCTCCTGTTAGAGCCTGCTCTCCAGTAGTTTATGATTGCCTCTTGGAAGTGTAGCCCTCTGAAAACAGATTTCTTGTTGGCTGAAATTTTATGAAATTCTGGGAGCAGTGGCTCACTGTGATTTTGAGTACTTACTACATTCTTTTTTTTTTTTTTTTTCTTGCTGTTTAAGAGATATTTCTGTTCACGTGTACCAACTTGTTGCAATGTACCATTTGAACGGAAGGAAGAAGAAAAAAAAGCATAAATGACTTCCCCTTTGCCCAGTTCCTTTTTTAAGGTTGTTATCAGGAAGTTGTTGAACAGACTTGTATTGCATTTAGGAAGCAGTATTCAGAACACTAAGGCAAAGACTTTGCCTGCTTCAACCTGAAGTGGCAAGAAGACGACTTTGGGATCAATTTAGAACTTTGTTCTTGGTGCCTCCATTTTTATGCCAGCTGATGGACTGCCTGCAGAGAAGTAGGTGTAGCCTGTTTGACCTCTCACTGTCAGTGAGTCAAGTAGGTCAATATTCACATCAAATTAACATTACTTTTTAGTTTTTAACACAGGATGCAGTGAAAAAGCATACAGTTGCTATGCATTTGAACGACAGTACACATTTGTAGTTGTATGCTTGACTTGATTCTTCTTTTGAAAATAAGTTCTCCCATAGGTGCCCGATAAGAGGGAGTGAGGATAAAAAGTTACTTACCCTAGTTTGCTTTAGAAAGGTTTGGGACTATGCAAAGTGAATTGAAATGCATATGCATAACACTTTGAAACATGAGTAGCAATTATTTGTTTTCATTCAACTGTTACTGCTCCCAGTGTAGTTTTTACTGTCACGTTTACTTGATGTTTGTATTCTGATTACAACAGTTTTCCATATAAATTTCCAGCAGTTTTGATTTACAGTTTTAAAACAAAAAGGTTTCTAGTCTAGAATTGACAAGAGATTGTATTTTAATTATCTGTTAATACTACTCATCTTGTCGGGTAAGATAGCATGGAAATTCTATTTCTTCCTTTCATATTCTGCAAAGTGGGACTCGTAACAATTCTCATGTTTTTTTTGTTATATATTTAACTTGAATTTTTAGCCACTACTCCTTGCAAAGATGGGGAGTTGGCACTGAATGTAATTTTCATAATATGTGATTCTGGTGGGTGGCTTTATGCATTCTGGGATAGATTTAAGTAAAAGTAGTGCAGTTGAACAGCACTTTGCATTCATAGGCCCTTACAGTACATGTATTTCATTGCAGCCATTCAAACACAGAGCTTCTTGTGTATATCTGTCCACATACTCTCCCATCCTGCCTATACATAGAGAAACTTCTTTTACTGAAGGAGTTTTCTTACTTATGTTATTACTGGAAAAAAAATAGAGATATGACAAAATTATTGTTCCAGTTGCTTAATGAGAGAAAAAGTTATCCTGCTCATAGCTGCTGCTTTGGAATGGTTCCTAAGGCATTTTTGGAAGATGTGGCAGGCACATTGGTCTGCCCAACTCAATTCTAATATGCCATTACAAAGTAAAAGATGAAGAGGAAATGAAAAATCTTATCTGTTTTAAGTATCTAAAATTCTTCAAAACAACATTTGTATGTTGTTCCTTAATTGTTTTCATCTTGCACTTGACTGTTACCTAGGCTGCATACATGGTATTATAAACTGTTGTGAATTTACCACGGTTTCTTTGTGTTTCTTTACCATGTAATAGTGTAGGATTTGTTTTACTTTGCCTAACTGTTCGACGTGTTTGTACTAATGTAAACCTATATATTTTTTTTTCTTTATTTTTACCAAGATCTGCTTGTGATATTTCTAATGGGATAGACAATCAAGTACCTTCAAACTCTGTAGTACAGAATGCATTCTGCACAGAAACTATTAATGGAGACAGCTCACCATCTCCTACTCACGTTGCAGCGAGACCCAAAAATACACCAGTACCAAAACCACTTACAGCTCAGCCTGTCAACAGCACTGGTAAGAATGGGAGGGTTACGAGACCATGTACCGTAAGGCTTTTTTGTCTAGTTGAAATGAATCTGAAGTTGAATCACTTTTCCTGCACGTTTTTTTGTTAGATTTAAAAAATTCTGAAAGAATGTTTCTGGGCTTGAATTTATAATCTTGTGTTTTCACTTCCATGAATTTTTCTGGAGTAGGTCCATTCTTCAGTCTACCAACTTTCACACTTCCCTGTGAATTCTCATCTTGGATGAATAAAGATGTAAAGCATCCAAATCTTCCTTCCCTATCCCAGATGACTAAACCATATTATGAGTTGTCAGGAGGAAAACTTAGGTTTCTTTCACAGAATTAATTTGAATAACTTTAGTTAGGTTTCTTTTGCTATTGGATAAATCTGCTGTTTATTGCTGTCAGGGAATCACAGAATCATCTAGGTTGGAAGAGACCTCCAAGATCACCTAGTCCAACCTCTGACCTAACAGTAACAAGTCCTCCACTAAACCATATCACTAAGCTCTATATCTAAACGTCTTTTAAAGACCTCCAGGGGTGGTGACTCAACCAGTTCCCTGGGCAGCACATTCCAATGCCTAACAACCCTTTTGGTGAAGAAGCTTTACCTAATATCCAACCAAACCTCTGCTGGTGCAACTTTAGCCCATTCCCCCTCGTCCTGTCATCGGGAAATATTGTGCTCTTAGTTGAAATGTGTTGTAGATTCTTTTTGCCTTCCATTTTAAAAAAAAGACAAACATTCAGTAAAGTAAAAGAAGTGAAAAGCAAATATTTTTCATTATTTTTGTTCTTCAGAGAAAGCTTTGCATCTAATCATGACTATGCTTTCTAAGTGCTTTCCGTCTTTCCTCAGCTGATTGACTGAGATTAGAGTGATAGCAGAGCAAAAAGGTACTCTTAAATAGGAAGAGGCAAGCTGTTAATAAACAGGAGAATGGAGACTGTCAAGCTTCCTGTAATAGAGTGGGAAATGTGGGATGGTAGGAAGATGATGGAAATAATTATAAACTTTAAAAGGTAGTAATTAAATCAGGTCTTCTGTGAAGTGAATCTCTATTTAGAGAACTTGAACTCAATTCCCTTCTCTTTTCAGTTGAAGGCCAAAGAGCGTATGTATTATTTAAGTGTTGTTCCCTTTTTAGGGAGAGAGATCCAATAGCCGAGAGATCCGTTTTAAATTGGTATTCAGATAGTGTAATTGCAGAAGTAATTGATTTGTTCAAATAGTAATATTGATGAAACCATACTACTGAGCTTGCACTAAGTCACTGTTATAACAGTTTTCAACTACTGTACCTGTTGGTGGAGACTTCTTTGAGACAAGGTGTAGAATGAGTCTTCATGATTTGTTGATGACAGTTTTTTTGTTTTGTTCTTCTCACTGTTGTGCTTAGCAGGATTGTCATTTTATGTGATGTTGCCAGAATTGCTTTTTCAGATCTGAATGATGAGGTAATCAGCTGATAAAATGTTTTATAGATCTGTTTTGGAGATCACCTTACTAAGAGATACAACAATTTGTCAGTTACTTTGATCTCTGACTTCATTTTGGAATCTCATAGATCCTTTCACGTAGATGAATTGAAATTACTTTTTTAATGAAAGCTGAAACTTCAGCTGGCATTTTTTCTTATTTAAACAAAGCTGTTGGTAGAGAAAAGAGACATTTGAAGAAAACTGATCAGGTTGTCTATAGTTATATATGTATTTTTTTAATCTCATGCTTTATAGTTGCTTGAACTAATATGAAGTCTTGATGTGGCTTGGTGTTGTTTAACCAGTTCTGTTTGAGATGGAAGTAGGGATATATTGCCCTGGAATAGTTCTGTTAATAAAGCAATGCCTTTACAGATCTTACAAATCGGCTGCTACCTGTAAAACCTTGCTCATCATTATGCATGTGAAGAAACATATGTGGCCCAGTGATAATTCCTTAAAGAGATTGGCTTGCTAACTGGAATATGTTACTGATTTCTATTTTATTGCTTGTAATTCTTTGATCTGCTTGTGTGTGTGTGTGTGTGTGTGCATGTGCAAGTGCTTTAGAGGAAAATGAGATTTACAGTTTGCCAATATCTGGGAAAGCAAGAAATTGCTGACATTACAGAGCTATTGCAAGTAGTATGTAGAGTCTAGCTATTTATTTATTTGTGAGGATGCTATACATAAATAAGTAAACTCTTTAAAATGGTGTTCCATCATTTTATAGGTACTAATCTATGGCTAATTTTTGCACATTTCTATCAATAAGGTTATGAATATAGAGAGCAATTGTAGTATTTTGGCCTCAGAATTGTAAGCTGATAGTATGCTATCAGCTAGAAAATCACTTGAAGTCTGCGTTGCATATTATATTTGGTCTTGAGGGAAAATACTTCCAACTCTAAAAAAGGTACGAACTGAGAAGCTTAAATAGAATTGTCACTGATGTTAGCCTGCTTTTTCTGCACCCCTAGTTGTGACTGATATTGCATTGCTTTAAATAAGGGCCTTGACTTTTAATGGGGGTCCTCTGACTACTGTACCTGATTTGTCCTGTCTGAGGCAAGGTCATGTGCTGAGATACTGTTCTGTTAAGCTCTGCAGATGATCGGTATTGATGTATTACTAGCCAATTGGGCTTGGGAGTGCTTATGCCTTCTTAGCCCCTTTTTCCTGCCAAATCCATGTCTGCTTTAAACCTGTTATGAGATTATGCTTGCTTGAGTTGGATGACATTTGTGTTGTTCTTAAAAAGACAGAAATCAATTTAGTTTGATTCTAAAATAATTTTCTCAAGTCTTTGACCTATATAAATTACAAGTGTCATGGATCGGACTGTGATGGAGTTTGTATGCTGCTGTATTTTAGATTTGTGACCAAAATAATGTTGATTACACAGTTATGTTTTAGCTGTGGCTGAACAGTATTTGCACAGAGTTAAGGCATTATCTATTTCTTACTCTGCCTCCCCCAGGTCAGTAAATAGATTGGGAGTATGCATGAGGTTGGGAGACAACCAGGCAGATGACCTGAACCAACCACAGAGATATTCCATGCCTGTAGCGTTATGCCGAGCAATTAAAAAAGGACATGAGGAAGTTTAGGGAGGTTAGCCATGTTTTTGCTGGTAACTGACTGGGTATCAGTCTACCCACTGAAGGTGGTGAATGATTGCCCTTACATCACTTGTTTTGTTTTGTCGTCTTTCTCTCTTCTGCTTCTTATTAACTATTTTTTGCTTTGACCATCAAGTTTTCTTGCTTTTACTCCTCCTTTCCTCTTGTCCCATCACACTGTGGGTGGGTGAGAAGTGTGAGTGAATGACTCTGTGGTACTTAGCTAATTACTTAAGTATGGTTAGCCCACAACAGTTAGCAAAATACAGATTTTTAGGACTTACTGACCTTGTTTGGGGTGTGAGGAGGAGTTTTTTCTAAGCCATACACAGGTGTTTTTTTTGCTTAATTGTACAATTCTATATCTCAACTCTAAAAAATGGAAAAAAGTGTAAGAACTACCTCTTAGTTTAATGTATTTCATATAGTTATTTAGCTCCTAATATTTTTCTTTCATCTCATGCTAATAAAAATTCTTTTTTGAAGTTTGTACAAGTTCAAAGTTTCAAAGCAAATAAGGTGAAGCAGATGTCTACCTTTTGCTAATCTAAAGAATAGAGTGTAAAGTTGAATTGAACAAGATATGCGGAAACTAAGGTGTTACCTTTGCTGGATGTATAAAGAATAGCTTGCAGATTGTACGTTTTAATTACAGCTTTAGCTGAGGCAGGTGCACTGTGACTTTTTTGTCATCTTAGGCAAAAATGCTGCTTATGGCACGTAGGTGTGAATTAAACATGTTCCTTTCTTTGTTTCAATGTAGATTGCTTTACAAGTAGATCGTTAAAAAAGTAAAACTCATCAGAATCTGATATGAAAATGTTCTTATTTCCCATTTCTTAGTTAATGGTGAGTCGTCTGCCTCTGCACCAGAAGCTGGTAATTCTTCTGTCTCCGAGGCGGTGGTAGGTTCAGCAGAAGCTCCCATGTCTACAGATTGCACTAACACTACAGTAGAACCTCAGTCAACAGCAGAAGCAGCTAGTTGTTCCGAAAGCCACGCTTCTACATTACCTGTTGTGTCTGCTGGACTAGAAGATACAGCTACAACGGACTGTGTGCAACCTAATGCCAGAAGCAGTACAGCAGCAGATGCAGCAAAACCTAGGGAATCCTCCTCAACCTCAAGTGCATCCGGAGAGCCTGTAAGACAGCAGCCTGGTAATGCCAGTACAGAACCTTTGCCACCAGGGTATGTGGGCTTGATTTTAATACTGTAATTGTGTTTGGTCTGAATGTGTATATAAAGAAACAGCAATTTAATTCCGTATGGAGATTGCCAAATGCAGATCAGTTGGCTGAGAAGGGGTTATTTGATCTAAAATGGGGTTTGTACTGTGCTGCTATAATTGGCTAGTAGCTCATGCCCCAGAAACTAGCAACTGATCACTGATTTGCTGAGACAGTAATATGATCTAAATAGAGGAACTCTTGGGCATTATGGATGTGAAAGCTTTTCATTTGATCTATTCAAACTTATTTGGGTTATAATTCATTGCTCCTTCAGTTCTTAAACTATAAGAATGTAGTAGGAACTAAGATACAGAGAAGTGAAAATGAGTAAAATAGTCTACAAATACTTGTAGGTACTTGCAGCATAGGAATATAACCAATAATGTTAAAAACGAAGATTTGAAGTTTCTGTATATGCTCAGAATAACTAGAAACTGTTATTTCTATGAAATTGTCTGAGACTACTGCTGTAGTCCTAAACCTTAAGTACACAATTAAAGATATGCTTAAACATTTAATAAAAATATGATACATGTTCCAATACATATATCAATCTTAAACAAAACAAACAAAAAAATGAATGCTTTCATGTTTGGGTGAGAAGGTGTTTTCGGTAACTAACTGAGGATGCTGAAATTTCTGTGATATTTGAAATACTAACGATTTTAGCATTTTTTGAACACAGACAGTTTATTCCCAAAGCGTATATAATTTATGCCATTGCAGCTGATCTTTCTGAGAGCCTGCCTTGTATCTGCTCCCTCTGAAACAGGTTCAGTAAGTACTTAGGGACAGTTCACTTGAGCTTCTGCATTTGGATAAACATGAAAACAGGTATCTAGAAAGACAGATGTATGGTATGTACTGTGTAGGGAAATACTACAATTATTATTAAAATATTATTTGCTTCTCTTTTATCACATCATAGTCTTGCCATTTAACCTCTTGAACTGCAGAAAGCATTTCCAGGAGTTTTATAGGATACTTTGTAATAGTGAGGAAATGCACATCAAATTCTGTGAGTAGCAAGCAAGATGTTCTGCCTATACTTTAAGGAGCTAATTAATTACATTTATAAGAAAAGCATACATCTAACACAAACAAGGGCTTCGGTTCATTGTCTAATCCAGTTTTCCTCTCCCATTTAGAAATGGCATGTATTGTATTACAGCAGTTCTCAAGAGCATGAAACTTGAATTGCTTGTAATGTTTGGTCCTCTGTCCATCTTCATTGTAAGGGCTTTGCAACTAAAAGTGAAGAAGTAATCCCCAGGGATATCAGATACAGAATTTACCAGGATAGGAAATTATCTAGCCCGCATTTCAGGTTCACTCTGACACTCTGAAAGATCCTGTTGTTTGTTGGGTATAAGGAACAGTGCTTCAAAATGTAGATTACCTTTTTTTTTTTTTTTTTTTGTGAGAGGCAAGTACTTGAAAATGCAAAGAATGTCTCTAAACTTTCTGAATTTAGTTATTTTAGCATACAGACTGTGTGTAGTTAATTACTTGGCTTGTTTTCAGATACCTTAAATAGAATTTGGAAATGTTTGTGAATATTGATGTACGCTCATTTTACGTACCAAGTTCCTTAAAGAAATTTTCATGGTGATACCAGTTCCAGCAGGAAGCAGGAAGTAAATGATTTTTATTCTAGTGTGAGTTGTCTTTGGTGTTTCAGAATGAGTTTTGGATCATTGTGTGTTCATTCAATAGCAAAGTGCTTTTTTTTGCTTAGTGAGAAATAATTCCTAAAGAAATGCTTTCACCTTGACTTATATGGAAGTCTTTTTTTGTCTTGAAGATGGGAGCAAAGAAAGGATCCTCATGGTAGAACCTATTATGTTGATCACAACACGCGAACTACAACATGGGAAAGACCACAGCCCTTACCTCCTGGGTAATGTAGACTTTTTTTTTAATTTAAATCCGGTAATAGTACTATTTTTATGTTGTTGTTTGGTGGGTGCAAGAAGAACTACAGTCATGTTTTTAGTAAGCAGCTCATTGAAAATATGAGCTGCTTACTAAGAAATAGAAAATATGAGCAGCTCGTATATATTAAGAAACCTTAACTTTCAGTTAGCTTAGAATTGTGTTAATTTGCATAAGTATATTGGTGTATATATATGTCTCATTCTGATGACTTGTTCAAATGTAGCTGCTAAATTCTGTTTTTCTTCCTTTAAAACGTAAACATTAAAAAATGAACGCTTTACCACCCTTATTTAGATGGCACAACTCGCTGCAGTGCTCTTGTTCCTGACTTCTGATTCTCAGAAAATATGGTTGTTTATTTTGTGTGTGTGAAACCTGCCAACTTGTTCATGGTCACAGGAAATTGCAAAGTTAAAACTGAGGTGACAGAAAGAGCTGAGGATGCTATTTCCTGCAGTCTTGTTTGCTCAGTGTATTTGTTCTTCTACCAGTGAAGCTGGGGAGTACTTTTGCATGCCTTAGAAATTAAAAACATGACTGTCACTCTCATTACTTCATTCAAATACTATCTAGGAACTTAGCATAAAGAGAAAATCAGTTATGTGATGGTACTGAAAAACGTAACTGTTAACATTTGTGTTTCTTGGTAGCTGGGAAAGAAGAGTTGACGATCGCGGAAGAGTTTACTATGTGGACCATAACACCAGAACAACAACATGGCAACGACCAACAATGGAATCAGTCAGGAACTTTGAGCAATGGCAATCTCAGCGTAATCAACTGCAGGGAGCTATGCAACAATTTAACCAACGATACCTCTATTCGGTAATTTTTGCATAAAATTTAGACATGAATAGAGATATAGGTATACTTCCTGTTTGATTTTTCTAAAATGCTTTAATAACCATTCAACCATATGTGTTATATTTCTCATCAATAATTCAACTGATTCTGTTCACAAAGTTTATAAGAATCATCATTCAAGAAAAAAGTACTCCCTTCTGAATCTCCTTCCTAACTTGAGCTTTGTGGACAGTATGATACTTAAGACTTTCAATGACTGTAGTAACAGGTAAAAGTAGAGCACTCCCTTAACTGAAAAGGAGTGTAAAAGATGGGATTTGGGCATTTTGAATATTAAATGGCATTCAGAACTTTCCTAGTGATTAGGAGTCTCTCATCAGTACAGGTGTGGTAATTCTTTTACTTTGAGCTCATTTTGAAGCTAAGTCACCTGGTTCATCTCTGGAATTTCTAATACAGCTTTCCATTTCTCTCAGATAGTTGCTCACTTAACTGTTGGAAGAAAGTATCATGAGTAGCTTCAAAGAAGATATTTCTTGAGACAGATTTTTTTCATTTCTAATGAGATAAATGGGATAGTTGTTTTTTCTGCAGTTAAAGATGATGCCTGCATGTCACTGTTATCCTAAACACTTTATTGTAACTGTTCATTCTCTTAAGTCTCTAGGATAGGATCTTAATTTAATTAATGATAAATGATGCTTTAATCAATTTAATTAATGATAAATTATTTTAATTAATAAAATTAATAAATTAATAAAATTGATAAATTTAATTAATGATAATTTAATTGAGTTGAACAAATTCAACTTGAAGCTGGAGTGCTTTGAGAAGAAACTGTTGCAGTATAAGTCTGAATCAGCATCATTTTGACTTCTGGACTAGGACTCTATACATCTGGATACTTAACTTTCCTTTGAATTTGATAGACCTCAGATATCTCAGAAAACTCTCACTTTTCCTGACCCTGAGATTTATTTGGTTTTGAGCTAGATTTATTCTCTCTCAGAGTACAGAATATACATGTCCTTTCTGACCTTAGAATCATCAAATTAGAATTTGTCAGACAGAATATGCTTGAAGGAAAATAAAAATAATTGGACTGCTTGCATGCTATTTTGCATCTCTTTACAGTTCTATTTTTTAAGTAGTGCATCAGTTGCATACCTAAAACTCAAATTTTTGGGGGGAAGAAAAAATTGAAATGATATTGAAGAGAATGTGAATGCAGGTTTTTTGTTGTTACTGTTTTAATTTAAGTGGTGCTGTATACATTTCTTTTAGAAATGTTGTGGTCAAACCACAGGTAACTTCCTCTGGTGACACATCAGAGCTCTGCTTATATAGCAGTTTATAAGTGAGATTATAAATTATTTTTTGGGGGGAAAAAAGTGAATTAATCCTCTTAATAAATGATGGAATATTTCAGCTACCTTGAATAGTCAAAGCTAAACCATATGAAGAAATTAAAGTGGATAGAGTATAGTTATTTTAATTACTTTTACTTTTTCTATTGTTTTCTTCTCAGTGGTACTTCTTTCAAACTGGGGACTGGAATTATCTTGCTTTTGATTTATATGCATTTCTTTCTAGTTTCATTCTCTTTTGTTGTGTTGTCATAACAGTAGGTAGTCCTTTTTTTTCTTATAATCTATTTTATGGAATGTAGCAGCGATTGTATTACTACGTACAGACTTAGTATTAGTTTATCCTCAGCCAAATCCGTTGTTACTTGCACCCAGTTGTGGAGTAGTTCTACCTGGAAAGACTACTTAGATATTTCAAAATATTTAATATGAGAGAAGTTGCTTCAGACTTCTTGCTTCAATTTTTTTTTTAAATCTCTTAATAGGCACATAACTAGTTGCAGTGTAACTTGCTGAAGTTACTGGTTTTTAATACATTTAACATCCTGCAACTATATGCAGTCAAATGAACTAAAAAAAAAATAATTAAAAAAGTAATATCTATAAGTGGAAAAAAACTTCCATGAAATGAATACTTATCCAAAGTAAGAGTTGTTTCTTTCTTTTTTTTAAAAAAAAAAAAAAAAAAAAAAGCTTGGAAAAATTAATATAACTTTATTTAAAAAACGCTGCTTACTACTAAATGATAGCTGTTAGAAACATTCAAATGTTATTGTGTGTTTACTTACAATCATAGTATTGGCTAGATAGAACAGCCTTCTTCATCCTTTAGATGGTTACCTCATATCAATTCAAAAGCTCAAAGCATGCTGATGTGTAAAATTATTTTTGAATGTCATAGACTGTTTTCTAAGGATGGACCTTCATTATTAAAGCAGAATACAAGACACTGCTTGTTTACTATTTTAACATCTTAGTTTTAATATGCAGCATACAGTGCAGTACCATGTAGAAATATGAATTAGCTCAGAGAGAGACTAGATACTAGAAATAATGTGACATATTAATGAATGCTTTACTTGGGTTAATATACTGTGCTGCTTTTGTTATTGAATCTGGCTCATTGAAATGGGGCCACTGCCTAGCGTTACAGTTTGTTCTGTAAATGTGCATTAGCCAGCAGCCACATATAAACCTTTGGGCCCATTAAGAAGATCAGAAAACTCTGAATCATACCACCATTCACATCTTTGGCAGATAGCATTTTTTGTTCTGTGCTATTCTTCCTATACTCACCACAGAGAAGTCTTTGGTTACAGGGTCATTGCGACTGTATAGATTCCAAAAGCAGAAAAGGCTAAGTGCATTTGTTGATGAGATGGTGGTAATTCTCTCTTCACATCTAATAGCCTGATCTTGAGTGTCCATTGCATTTTCTTCTAATCCTTGCTCTGTTTGTATTTCACAGGAAAACATGAAAAATACTGTAGCTTTTCTTGCCTGAATTTGGTGTTTGTAAACTCTTAGATGGATTTGAGATTTTTGTATTGCTAATGCTATTGAAAACCAAAGCAGTATTAGCAGTAAGGTGATCCTTTTAGATACCCTTTGGAAAACGTAGATTGGTTTCCACTTATCAAAATTTAATTGTGCACAAAAGAACAGTAACACGTAACTAGATAGGTGAATTTTCCATCCAAAAAGTTATAGGGGGTGATGCTTTTGATTATAAATTAGAGCATGGATCCTGCAGTCTGGGGGATTTTTCCCCTTTTAACCTTATTGTGTGTTAGTATAATTTTAAACATCTGAACATTTTAATGGCATGCGACTGTTTTTCCAAAGAACAACAAAGTTTGAAAACAGCTAAACACTCAGAAAAGAGATCTGCTATTGAGGAACCAAAAAAAAAAACCTATATTGGCAGTAGTCATTGTGCTTTCACACTTAATTTCAAATGTTAATTAAAAGTAAAGCATATTCTTAAACAAGAAGCACTGCTTATATGTGTTTTCATAAAACTGTTGTGAACTGTACATCTTCAAGATCACTGGCTCTCTCAGGTTTGCTCTAGGAAGGGAAGGGATGGTATGCGGGGTTGGAAGTAGTGGAGGCAAGAGCACAAGTGATATATTATCACATAATTATGCTTTTCCGTAAAAACAGACTAAAAATGGCATGGTGTTCAGAATGCACAGTCTTCAGAACTCATGGTAATCTTGAAACACATTATGGGAAAAAGAAAGGTGAATAATACTTGCCTAACTGAATGTCCTTTTGTTTATAAATAGGCTTCAATGTTATCAGCAGAAAATGATCCACTTGGGCCTTTGCCACCAGGCTGGGGTAAGTTAATTAGCTGTTGATTTCAGGAAAGGACAGTTAAAGAAATTTGGAATGCAATTGTTGTATAGTTTATTTTTGGTTTTGTTTGCCTTTTTTTTCTTTTTTCCCATAGAAAGGAGAGTGGATTCAAATGATAGGGTGTATTTTGTAAATCATAACACAAAGACAACACAATGGGAAGACCCTCGAACTCAAGGGTAGGTGTGTAAATTGACTGCACAGAAAAAGATCTTGCTTAACTGTTATTTTAAACGTCATGACGTGGGGGGAAAAAGTACTCTCTGCAATTTTTTTCTGCAGTTTACAAAATGAGGACCCACTTCCAGAGGGCTGGGAAATCAGATATACTAGAGAAGGTGTGCGATACTTTGTTGATCACAATACTAGAACCACCACCTTCAATGATCCTCGTACTGGGAAATCTTCTGTGTAAGTGAGAAATTAAGTGTAGTCTCAAATGTTTTAATTTGTTACAGTTTAATGATAAAGTTCTTCTCATATTGGAAAACAATCTATGTTTAGCTAGAATTGAACAATAAATCAAGAGCAAATCATTGTCCTGTAAATCAACTTTTAGCCTTTAATTGTCTTTTTTTTTCTATGCCACGTTTCACCGTACTGCTTTAATGTTAAATAGTTTTTATACACTGTTCAAATAACAAGATTGTATTGGCACTATAAATTGAGAGGGGAAATAAGGTAAACTTGTAAATTCAACTAATATAACTAATAGACAAATTTTTCAAGGAAGCAGGAAGTGATTGTGAGGAGTATTGCTTATAGTTACATATTCTGTAGCAATATTAATGCCTCAGCAAGCAAATTCGGAATACTTCTCTACATTTTTATATTAAAATCTTTTTTTATTCTTTTTTTTTTTTTTTAATTGGTTAGTCAGAAGGATTGACCCAACTGATGTGTACCTGTCTTAATGTTTTGTGTAGAGCTTACTGGATTTACCTTTGATGTGTTGGTGGCCTCCTTTTCAAAGAGCCTATAGATTAGCGTTCCATAAATTTCTTCATAGTTCACAAACACCTGAAGCCTTCATTGTTGATCCTTGATTTTTTGTTGATCGTTGGGTGACTATAATGTGACTGAGATCATACTGCAGTCTTTCACTTCAGCTGTCTTTCCTTTTAGGTGTCTTTCCTTAAGCTGTATTCTAATTTTTACAAAATTGATAGGAATTTGAAATACTCAAAATCTCTACCTTTCTTCCAAATTTGGTAAATTTGCTATTGTCTTTAATAACAAAAACAACAACAAAATAGGTGTGTGTTGCACAGCCAACGAATGGAAGACTGGTCAATCATCAGCTGCTTTTTGTTTCCTTGGGAAGCTATATAAAAAAGAAGTCAGGGCATATATTAAGGATTTTCATTTGTTGATTGTGTCTTATGATCACAGTTTTTAATGTATTATTGAAATCTGCAAGCTGTTGTTTAGTGTTGAATGTGTTGTTTGACATCTGTGTATTTAATGCATCTCAAATATATTCCCTTACAGAAATAAAGGGCCACAGATTGCTTACGAGCGTAGCTTTAGGTGGAAACTTGCTCATTTCCGTTACTTGTGTCAGGTACTGATTAAGTAATTGTTTACTTTTTGAAACTATTTGAATTTACAGTTATAGTTTCTGCCTTTTAACACGATTACCTTATGGTTACAGTCCAATGCACTGCCAAGCCATGTGAAAATCAATGTATCCAGACAGACTTTGTTTGAGGATTCCTTCCAGCAAGTAAGCCTGCAAAATTTGTTGTCTTTATGTTTATTCAGAAAAAAACTTAAGAACAAAAATAGCCATACCTAGTTCAGTCTAACAGTCCTTCAAGCACAGTAATCTTCCTCTGGTATTAGCCAAAGAGGGGCAGGGAGGTTAGGGAGGACTGTAAGAAAAGAAGTAATGTATATGTTAACTTTAAAAAATATTTTTTAGCTCCCAACTGTTTATAATTGAAATGTTTTTGAATTGGGTGTGTGGTTTCTGGTTATTTATTAATCATCAGTGGATTTCTATTTTGTGACCTTGTCTGTGCTTTTCTTGTTAATTTTTTTTACATATACCACTTTATTTGGAAATAAAGATTTCCAAAACTGAACCATATTGCATACCATATTAACCTAAGCACACCATATTTGGTTTTCTTTCTTTTTTTTTTTTTTTAATGTGTATATATATACAAAACAAAATGTTTATCTTTTCCGATTAAAACTGGTGCTCTGCTTTACCCTTCAAAGGTTAAATCTGTGTAATTAATGCTTATATTGAACTTCAATCAGTAGCAAGTGTATGTTCCCTCCTTTTTCTTTGTAACAATCAAAATGCTTGTTGTATTTGTTCCATTGAAACATCTTGAGAAGGATTTTTTGTAACCAAGCAGTATGTCATTAATGGGAGCAGTACACTTATTTTGGATTAGAGGAAATCATGTTATTTGTCTAAAAGCAAAAATATGTAATATGTCAGATGAAAAGCCTTTTAGCCTATTTTCCTTTAGGAGTGGCTGGTAATGTATACCTTTGGAAGAGTGTAAGAACAGTGTAACAACCATTTAGTGATAATTTCCCCTACTTGCTATCAGTGTGCTGCTAAGGGATTTTGAGTCAGAGTTTGATATTTTTGTATTCAGTTCATTGACTCAATGTTTCATGAGTTGGACTAATTGCTTTTCACATCTGTGTAAACATTTGGCATATGTGGGATATCTGTACCAATTAAATAAAATCTGAATTTGAAGGAGCAATTGCATTGAAAGTGCATCATCTATAGTTTATTACAAATTTTGATTCTTTTAATAGATTATGGCATTAAAACCCTATGATTTGAGGAGAAGATTATATGTTATATTCAGAGGAGAAGAAGGACTGGATTATGGTGGCTTGGCAAGGTAAAAGAAAATTTGTTTAACATAGGTGTTCGGTTTTTATTAGCACTTTAACCTTGATTTGTAATGTTATTCTGTTAGCTTGCTTTTGCTGTGTCACCCTGGTTACTTCTTTAGCTCCTGATAATATATTAAGAAGGTAGAACTGGCAGAACTGGCAAACTGGCAATTGTTACGGGTTATGACCTTGTGTTAGAAAAACTGTGATCTCAGTTATTAAGTTCTTTGACAAAGACTGATGCTTAAATTGGCTTTTTTTTTTTTTTTTTTTTTAATGCCAATTAATTGCTTTTGACTAAATTATTTCAGGAAGTTTCTACCAGACAGTTCATCTTTCCTGAAAATTAAGATAGTGGAAAAATAAATTCTTTTGCTTACTTAGAGAAAGTCAAACAAGCAAATACCAGATTGGGGCTGATACATGCAGACAGGATGTAAACAAGAAGAGAGTCGTGCAGGCATAAGGTAACAGCAGAGGACTGTGTAGGCTGTACAGGAATGTGCAACAACTAGAGCACAAGTTGGAAAATCATACACAAAGTGTGTTCTGTTGCCCATATAGAGGATAACCAACCACTCATTACTGCTGTGAATTATTTGACTGAAATGTTACCTTTAGGATGAAAATTCATTACTACTGCACACCCATGGAACTAGACATAGCCATAGGTGAAATTTCCTTTTTTTTTTTTTTTTTTTAATGTAAATGTATTCTGTTTTGATTTTGTTCTCTATCTATGCAGCTAACTGTGTTATAATGAAGTTCAGTTAAAATGAATAGCATTTTCAAGTAAGGAAATATGCTTCAGACGTTTGAGCTTTGGATTAGTGGGTGCTTATGCTTCTGAATTACAATAGCACATAGGCTTTTTGGATAGGCTACACTTTTTGCTTTGCATGCTTTTGTTTTGTTTTGTTTGGTGTTCCTATCATACTGACTTTAAGTGTAAGATGGTAACCAGGAGAGTTCAAGTAATCTGTTCCAGAGAAATGGTGTTTTCCAGAGAAGTAATGTTAGATTAACTTAACTGAAGAGTATTAGTCACAACAGGTAGCAGAATAATTTTTTTTTTTAAAAAAAGTAAGTAGTATAGTTTCATAGTTTAAGTAATAAGTTTTACCCAAGATTTTGAATGTGAAACTGAGAAACATCAAGGATCTCATTGTAATTTAGCTGAGAATTCTTAAGTGATACTGAGTATGTGTACTGGCTTGCTAATGTAATACTGCATTAATATAAATACAGAAAGCTGATGCACATGATTTATTGTCCTGTCTCTTAGCAGGCTAAACTCTGTGTGTTCCCTCCAGATGTTTACCTTCTCTTTAGCAGGACTAACCTGATACTTTATCCTGTGGCTAGTTCTGGCTGTTAACATGAAAAATATATTGCTTTTATTAACTTCTTTCTGATGACTAATTTCTTTGAATCCTCCCTTGCTATCTGGCTTTGATCTAATTTAAATGCTTATTAAATTTGATATTGCTACACAGAGTTAATATAACTGCCTCAGTACAAAACTTGCATAGAATGGTGTGCAACATTCTTGTGCTTATTAAAAGATGCAAAAAAAACAATAGGGTTATGGTATTCTGGTATCCTTTTTTTTCTTTGTCCTTTGGGTTGGAAGCATACAGTCATACAGTAGCAAGTCACGATCCATGACTTGAGTTTCACAGAACTGTTAGGAGAAATAACCCTGCAAGCTTCTAATTTTTATTCCCTGATTTCAGGTAAATACAGGGATAGAAAAGGTATCTATTAAATGTGACAGCTGAAGGGCATTCAAAGAGAATTCTGTTCCTGCCACTGTTACAGAACAGACTTTTGTTTTTTTGCAGCTTTCCCCTAGGTCTGGTTATTCAGTTTCAAGTATTTAGGGTCTGATACTAAAGTTCCTAAAAGTCTTTGGTTATATTAAAGATACTATAAAGTGACAAGTATTGTAAAAATCAGCTATCCTGACATGGAAATACCAGATTCTATTATAATTTCAGGTCAGTTGAGTTGAAAGATACGAAACCGGTGAATAAAACGTATTAGTTAAACCTCAACAAAAACGTATTTTCACATTGTTGTGTCCTATTGGCTTAGCTGATGCATGGTAATTTGTTAAATTGCTGTAACTTGGTGTATGTTCTGCTGTCAGATTGGGAAAGGAAATAAGGGGTTCTGTTTTATTTTACCTAAGTTGCTTATATTTTTTAATAGAAATTTGAGTTGTATGCAGTAAATGCAGGCATAATGAGGATAAACGGTGTGTACTGGCTGAGGCAAGGATTCTGTAAGCAAAAAAGTTACTAGTGTGCAGCTAAAACCTATCTATGACAGTGTGTTCTAGGTGACAACAATCGTTTATAAACTTTGGAAACCATGATTTTGTAACATTATAGATTTTAATTATGGATTTCTTTTATATTTAAGAAGTGTATAATGCCTTATTTCTTCTGTGATTGTAATTCTGTTCATGTAATTTTTCTAAATTTGCATATGTTTTGACCATTTTGCTAGTTTACCAAAGGGGAATGGTGATAAACATTTGTATCTGATGGTTTTTATGTGTATAAATGTTTTTCTTTCCTTAGAGAATGGTTTTTCTTGCTTTCCCATGAAGTACTGAACCCTATGTACTGCCTATTTGAATATGCTGGCAAGAGCAACTATTGCCTGCAGATAAATCCAGCATCAACAATCAATCCTGACCATCTTTCATATTTCTGTTTCATTGGGCGCTTTATTGCCATGGTAGGTTAGATTTTTAAGGTTATTTTTTGCTGTAGCTGTACATTTATTCCTGAATAGTATTTGTTTTTCTGTTTTTTAAAGGTTATATTAATCCCAGGAAATGGAAGATTAAGGCATGTAAGGTTATTGACCCAAAACATTTCCTGAGAGTTAAGTCTCTTAACCACTGAATTTTCCTGGGATGGTGATAAAAGAGAATATGACATTCAATATAACATTTTATTCTTGTCAATTAGATGTGTGTACTTCATGCAGACTGTTGTTTGATTGTATGAATACTGATGCTCTGAAAAATGTGACTAGTATTTTCATTAAAAAGGCTCTTCAGTTAGAAATGTTTTGCAGTACAGTGAGCCTTAAATTAAACATGCTTATTTGGATACAAAGGTCTCATACCGGGGAGGGCAGAAGCTTGCAGGGAGCTGATAGCATCCTGATGCACTGCCATCACGTTTCTCTTGAACTGAAAACTGAAGAGGCGTATCTTCATTCCTTCTGGTATCACTGAGCCAAGTGTCTGTGTGTCTTGCTATACCACGGCACATTTCTTTCCCTCCATCTAGTGATACGATCTTCTTGCTATGTGATCATGATGTCTACAGGTAGTCCCCAGTACCTTCCTAGAAATGGTGAACAGTGACACCAAAAAGAGTAGATGAGGTTTTTTGTTTTGGTTTGGTTTGGTTGTTTTTTTTTCAGATTTCATAGAGTGGCTTGGGTTGGAAGGAACCTCAAAGATCATCTTGTTCCAACCTCCCTGCCGTAGGCATATTGAAGATACTGTTGTCTTCTCCTGTTGCTCGGGCTTTTTGCATGAAATCAGAACAAGTGCGAGTGAAGTGTAATTGGAAAAATACTTTTAGAGTTAAGATAAGTTAGGCTGGGGCTGTTTCTTTTGCTTTTGTTGTAGTTTCTTCTTGACACATAAGTTTGTTCTGTTTTGATGGTAACACCTTCAATTTCGAAGATCTTATGGCCAGTTTCCCCATTTAATAACGCTGCAGAGGTATTGAAATAACCACAGACATTTTCATCTGAAACTGGGTTAAATGGAAGAATGCATATCGTATATTACTTTGTGTACTCTATTAATTGTGTTACTCTATAACAAAAAGCTGTTAAATGCGATTAACTGATAAAACTTAAATGGTTTGCTCTAAGATTACTATAGCTATTAAATGAGATGAATTAAGAGCCTACTTCTGAAAAACAAAACAAAACAAAAAAAAAACAGGAAGTCATATGGCTGGATGTCACACTCAACATTTAATGTGTCTCTTTCTATCAGCTCACTCTCCTGTGAGAATTCTAGACTGGTTTAAAAATAAGTAAACAAATAAAGGCCTCCAGGGGAAGCTTTTTAATCTCTCCTAAAGCAGAAGAAAATGCTTGCTAGCGTAATCTGGAGAGGGCAAATTGGAATGTGTGGTGGGGGGAAAAAGAGGAACATTTCCTTTTTCTGGAGAAAATGGACTGTTACACTGGCTTTTCCGGTGATGGAATTTAGGTGCAGGGAGAGACAAGCAGCAAATTCAATACTGTGGCTTATGTTTCAAATGATTTTTAAGAGCTATTTTAGTGAAGAAGTTAAACTGGATAAGGATGAGAAAAACTAATGTTTGCACAGTAGTACCTGTACTCTGTTAGCTTTCAGAAGCACTGAGTCTGTATAAAGGCTAATCCTCTGTGTGTGTGTGCATGCACGCATAGTATTATGCTTCAGAACTGCAAACTAGATCACACCCTTTGCGTATGAGGGGTGAGAGAAGTGTGACTTTTTTTTCCAGTTTGATTTTTGGTATAGAAGAGGATATCTTTTCTAGTGCTGTTACCTATAAAGAATGTGATTCTGAAAGCTCTTTCAGAAACTTTCTGTGTTTGTTCTTTAAATTGTTTTACAACCTGCAGTAGCATTGCATAAAGGATGATTTTGCAGGATTTATGCATGTAGTGAAAAAGTTCAGTAGTACTCATATAAGCTCAAATAATATGCTCAAGTAAGATCAAATAACACTTGGCATACATACCAACCCACATAATAAAGAGGAAACTTTGTAATTTCCTCTTTTCATAGACTGTATTCTTTATGAGAAGGGTTTTTTTTTTTTTTATCAAAGGAAATCTAAATCATAATGACAACATATGTTTGGATAAACTTTGCCATATATATAATCATATGAAATTTTATATATTTCATATATGTTCTCATATTATAATCATAATCATATTAGTGTCTTCTCACTAAATGTAGTGGTTTGTTCTTTATAAGTACCAAGCTGCTACTGCTATTTTTTATTATTTGAAGGAGAAAGGAAAAGTAAATTTAGCAATTCAATAAAAATCAAACAGACTTTTTTTTTCTGTTCAACAGGCATTGTTTCATGGGAAATTTATTGACACTGGTTTTTCTCTGCCTTTCTACAAACGAATGCTGAGCAAGAAACTTACTATTAAGGATCTAGAATCTATTGATACTGAATTCTACAACTCCCTGATTTGGATAAGGTTTGTAGTTTTCTTTTTCCTGAAGTTTTATGGATTTTTCTGGTTTAGCCTCCATTGTGATTTTTTGTCTTTTTTTTTTCTTTCTTTTCATTCCCTCAGAGATAATAACATTGAAGAGTGTAACTTGGAAATGTATTTCTGTGTGGATATGGAGCTCTTAGGAAAAGTAACCTCACATGAGCTGAAATCAGGAGGTTCAAATATACTGGTAACTGAAGAGAACAAAGAAGAATATATTGGGTAGGAAGGCATAGATGTTGAGAAGTATTTCATGTTACTTCTGTTGCTCTAGTCTTTTTTTACTGTGTGAATATATAGATATATTTCTTTTTCAATTACTATATAATTCTTGGAACTATTATTGAAATGGTAACTTGGTACATTGTGGTATCTTGGTAGATTTGGCTCTTTCTTTTTTCTCTCCCTTCCCCTGTTCACATACTACCATACCTCCTGCCGGTGGGGGGGGGGGGGGGGGGGGGGGGGGGGATAAAATAAAGGAAAGACCTGTTAGAGAGATGAGGACCTGTGTTATTACATCTACAATGAGAAAACAGCTGGAACCGAAAATGAGCAAACCTATTTTAAGTAACTAGGTAACAAATCCAGATAAAGGGAAGATGTATTAGACAGATGATTTCAAAATTGTTTAGTACTTGGCTGTCACTGTGATAATTGAAATTCAGAATCATGAATAATGTGGTGAGACTTAAACTATTTTTTCTTTGTTTTATTGTACTGCTCTTTCCTGCTTCCCTCCTAATCCTTATGATTGCCCTTTTTGTGAACCTGTATTTCTGATCCAGCTATTCAGAGTGATCTCAAAAGCACGTGTATCCTCTTCTGTGATACAGCATATGTTCCATGCTGCACATACAGTTCCCACTTTAAATTAGCAGTCTTTAGCTTTGCAGTGAAATAGTTTCTGTAGTATGCATATTTACTATATTTACTGCCACTTTTTTTTTTTTTCAATATTCAGAAATGGCTTGACCATTGTAGTAGGAACTTAAAAAAAATCCGTTACCTCTTCCTTCCTCTGAGTCTTAGCATGAATCAGATGTTCAGAGTAGAAAAAGACTGTTTCTTGTTGAAGCCTGAAATAATCTTACGCTGGAAGTACTGGACAACTGTAGCTAGAAGTATTGTAAGCAGCAGTATTTCTTACTGTTCTGACTACACAAATATTTTAAATTGGTGGAAATTGTTCTTTTCTTCTTTTGAAACTCTAGGACTATGAGCTTTTTAAGCTAAAGCAATTTTTTCCAATAACAAATCATAATGCCCTAGTACCATCTTTGTCATGAAAAGACTGCTCAATTTAGATGAATAAAAGGTTTATAATAATTTCATTTTTTTAAACTGGAATAGTAACTTAAATACCTCCTGCTATTGTTACCGTCATTTGTGTTTGAAGATTTTAATAGTATGATTATGCCAAGTCCTTTATAGTCTATGGAATCATGCAGTGTAAGAAAGTAAAATTTGAGGGAATTTTACCTCACTGGACCACATACATAATCATGCATGTTTGAACTCCTTTGTATTGAGTGCTAACTGATGTTTAATTTATATTTGTTTTCTTCCATCCCAGGCTAATGGCTGAGTGGCGGTTTTCTCGGGGAGTTAGAGAACAAACCAAAGCTTTTCTTGATGGTTTTAATGAAGTTGTTCCTCTACAGTGGCTCCATTACTTTGATGAAAAGGAGCTGGAGGTGAGGCTTTCTGTTCAACATTTTTACATTTTGCAAAGGTAATACATATGTAATGACTACGTGGATAGGCCAACTTGAATCTCTCATCTGTGTCATCCTACATTTGAGAGCTTGTGGAACACGGAGAATTTAATGGGAGAGGTGTGGGGGTAAATCACAATGGCAAGCCAGTAAGTATCTCTATTGCATCTGTGTTTTGTGTCGTCCTATAGATGTGAATTTTAGATTACATCTTCAGTTTTGAATTGTGTTTTGCAAAATTCTGTGGAAGGAACACAATATGAGATCACAGACTGATCAGTTAGTTTCAGAAAATTTCTCTTTAGTAAATTTCTCTTTAGTAAATGAGTAGAATTGCCTTTTAACAGTTGGTACAGGAATTGATTCTGGTGTATGTTGGTTGCTCAGTTTCACACACATAATCATGTACATAATCAGGACACTCAGGACTGAAAGCTGTAGCAACAAACAAGGTTCAATATTAAATTTTCTAGATCTTCAGTATATAACCTAAGGCCTAATAACAAGTATAAGTTGCATGCACCATGTTTAATTAACCTCTGCCTGACCTTTGCTCTCACTGTTGGGGTTGTGGTTTGGAGCAAGGACAAAAGGTTTTGGAGTGATAGGCTTATTTATTTCTGAGAGATCAGCCAAAGTTGCCTGTATGTAATAAGCAGTGTTCTGCAAGTTTAAGTTAAATGCGAGTATTCCCTAAAAAAGGGCTTAGATCTATCTTATATTAGTTATCTTACTGTTCAGTTTTTAGGAGGCTTTGTCGTTAGCATGTTCAGCTTTTATTGCCTCTATTGCTGAATATTTTGCAAACTTGGCCTTCACAGTGTATTTTATCTTTACTAGCAGTAGCAGCAATGTTATCATCATCATCATCTTGGAATATGAGGCAAGGTTTTAATGGAAAAGATAATATCTTTCTTAATATAAAACTTCCTTTCATGGAAAAGGTTGTATCTTCTATTACCGAATTATTAGTCAGATGAAACTATGCAGGCTTTTAGGCCACTGAAGAACATAAACTATTTTGGAGTTCTGTAAACTTAAGATAATCTGATTGTAGCATAAAATGGAAAAAGAAAAAAAAAAAAAAAAAAAAAAGCCAGACATACAATGATAGACTGGCTTGCTTGCATTAGAAGGGACTTTAAAGATCATTCTGTTGCAATCCCTTGCCAGGACACCAACCACCAGACCAGGTTGCTCACAGCCCCATCCAACCTGGCCTTAAAGGCTTCCAGGGATGGGGCATCCACAGCTACTGTGGGCAACCTGTTCCAGAGCCTCACCACCCTCTGAGTGAAGAATT
The DNA here is from genome assembly GCF_965140915.1 of Aythya marila. NCBI lineage: Eukaryota > Metazoa > Chordata > Aves > Anseriformes > Anatidae > Aythya > Aythya marila. The sequence continues at coordinate 129,773,704 of NC_139043.1, forward strand.
TCCTCCTAACGTTAAAGCTAACTCTCTCCTCCTTTAGTTTAAAATTGTTCCCCCTTGTCCTATCATTATCTGCCTGAGTAAAAAATTGCTCTCCATCTTTTTTATAAGCCCCCAGTCCTTTGTTTGGAACAAGAACCTCCATTTTTGTTAGCATTTCTCATACAATATACAAAATAAAATTGTAATTTATGTGTATAGATAGGTATACTAATTCTGTTTTCTAGGTTATGCTCTGTGGTATGCAAGAGGTTGATTTAGCAGACTGGCAAAGGAACACTGTTTATCGTCATTATACAAGGAACAGCAAGCAGATCATATGGTTCTGGCAGGTATATTGATCAGTAAAATTTCTTTGGGGTTTTGTTCTATTTTCTTACACAAATGACACACGGAGCGGAAGGATGACATCTCTCTGAAGTCTCGCTCTTACTTCTTTTTTCCTTTTCTTGAGAAGGAAAGGAGGAATTCTTGGGGAGCATACTGTAGGGTGGGAAATGGCAGAGAGATACCTTCATCATATGTGGATAGCTGAATCAAATACTTTTTTTTTTTTTTTTTTTTTTTATCTATCTTGTCCTTCTTACTGCTATATTACAATTGAGCTTTTTTGCATTGTTAGCAGTGATACGTACCTTCTAATGTCCTTCTCTGTATTACATCTGTACATCTGAAATGCCACATATTATTTATGATTATTGTCATATTGTGCCAGTCTAGTACTGACTGAGTATAACTCACATCTTAATGGAGTTGGCCAAGAATTAGTTCCAGAAAAAAGAAACAAATAAAAAAAAAACAACAGGCTCCCTCCCAGTTGTTATGAATTTCCCTTAAGAGAAGTCACAAGGGGGCATTTCCCATCTCATGATAAATCATGATTTTAGAGATGCTTTTGACAAAGTTACTGTAAAAAATGATGCAAATCAATTACTTCCTATCTTATCTGCATGATCAGAAACATAAGATCTAAGGATTTCTCAGAAAAAAATAATTAAGATTCTTTCAGTAATAAGCTTCTTAATCAGAAGTTCAAGCAACTTGAATATGGTTTCAGCGTTGACACAGCACAAATACTCATTTTCTTATCCGTGTTTTTGAGTAAAAATCCTAGCTGTATTGATCCCCCCTCTCATATCGAGATAGTTTCCCCTCTTTCCTTCCTCTTCAGCTTCCCAATAAATTTCTGTACAAAGTGTTATAGTTGTTAAGGATGGTGTTCTTTCTCATTGAGACTGTCACATGCAGGGAATACTTAAAAGTCTTGAACTACCCAGAGTCCATGACTAGGCTATTGCCATGTTTAATCAAAATGGCAGTAATCCTCATATAAAGTATTAGCATGTTTTATATTTTAGTGTAGAATAAAATAGATTCTTATTTGCTGATAGTTGGTGCCAGCATTCATGTTGTAACAGTCAGTAGTGCATATAATCTGAAATCTGTCTTCTTCCCCACCTTCAGTTTGTTGAAATCAAGAAAGCTGAACTGTTCTCAAGGTGTCTTTTAAAATGGAATTACACATTTTCTATGATCTTGTAGATTTTTTTTTCTCCAGCTATGTCCAAGATTTTTATTAAGTAATTTGAATCTCTATGCCTAGTTTGTAAAAGAGACAGACAACGAGGTTCGCATGCGACTTCTGCAGTTTGTCACTGGCACTTGTCGATTACCTCTGGGTGGATTTGCTGAACTTATGGGTAAGTGAAAGAAGACCAAAATTTTATACCGTTATTGTTTCATTTGCAAATGAATCATGCTCTAAGTGTACAGATGCCAAGAACTTCATGTACATTAGCTTGATTCTAGAAGGGCTTTTTATATCAGAAATCCCGTTTAATAACTTATAAATGATTAGGGAAACTAGCTTATTTCTGTTAGCTGAGCATTCACATTCATGTGACAATAAGCTCTGTCTGCTCTATCTGAATTGTCTTATGTATCATATATCATATGATCATATATATCATATATATATCAGGTGTACTATTTTAAAGGAACAGCTTGTTCTTTTAATCCTCTTTTTTAGGAAGTAATGGTCCTCAGAAATTCTGCATTGAAAAAGTTGGTAAGGAAACCTGGTTACCAAGAAGTCACACTTGGTAAGTTCTTACACGTAAACTTTTTGTACCCTTTAGTGATTCTCTATGCTGGTCTTGCATTTACCAAATCAAATGAAATCTAATTTGAATCTGTTATTTATCTCCAGCTTCAGCTTCTTTGATTGCTCTGACATGCCAGCATTGCAAACTCTCCTGGTTCCCTTACTCTTACATTTTGCTACTGCATTGTACGCTGTTTGTCACTCTCAGATCTATCAGAAGTCGAATGTCCTTCTTGTATAGAACTGTGAGGTGTTTCTTCATTTTAAATAATATTAAATAATCAAAAAAAAAAAAGTCATGTGGTTATCAGGTATATGCAGTTATCAGAGATGCTTTTTAACATTATAAAAGGTCAACATATGGTCATGGGAGAAAGTAGTGTGAAAGAAATCACAGCGAATGTTCAAGGCTGTGATGCAAACCAAGAATGAGTTACCTTGCTGAGTTGCTCGTTACAAATCTCACTCCCTTTTCCTGCTAGGCTTCAGACTATTATCTTGACTATTACTCCAAACTGGTACAGTGATTGCTTTCCCATATATACTGTGTGCAAATGAAACAGACCTTTTTTTGGCAACCCTGTGATAGTAGAATCACAGAATCATTCAGGTTGGAAAAGACCTCTAAGATGACCTTGTCCAACCTTTAACTTAGTACTGACAAGTCCACCACTAAGACATGCTACTAAGTTCTACATCTACATGTTTCTTGAAGACCTCCAGGGATGGTGACTCTTATTCCAATGCTGTGCAATTCTTTCAGTAAAGAAATTTATCCTAATATCCAACCTAGGTGACAGTGATATACCATCACTACCTAAAGTATGGTGGTGAGTATTCCCCATACTTTTAAAGTGCTGCATGGAATCCTCTTATATCATTTTCTCCATTTTTTTTTTTTTTTTTAAAGTGGTGTATGTGGAAGTTAAGCATTCCTCTTTGTCCAAGATAACTTTGGATAAGACACAGAATGAAACAGAATTGAACAGAATTGTGGCAGAAGCCTTTTGGAGCAAAGCTTAAGGAAGAAATAAAACCTATTTCTAGGCAGGTGCAGGAAGGAAAAGACTTTGTCATTTTTCAGGCTTCTGCTGGAATTTGGAAATGTAGCAAATTAGGATGATGTTAAATTTCATGGTGAACATGAAATACCTGAGTATTATAGTTCTCTGTATCTTGAACTTTTAGTCTTCAAAGTGTGTTTTTTTTTTTTTTTTTAAACTGATGTGATATCAGCCTTTTGTTTCTTGGAGTACTGCTCTAAAACTTTGTTATTACTGTTCACAGAAATGTCATGGTACTGAAATTGCACTGATTGACACTTCTTAATTTCTAATTGTTAGATCAGAACATTTTAGCTTTTACTGTAGCAGTCAATTGCTGTAGTGTTCTATGTGGGATTTAGATAAACTTAACACAGTTCTTTTTTTTTTCTCCTTCTCAGTTTTAATCGTTTGGATTTGCCACCCTATAAAAGCTATGAACAACTGAAAGAGAAGCTGCTCTTCGCCATTGAAGAAACAGAGGGATTTGGTCAAGAGTAGAAGTGGCTTCTAGTCTAAAAGGAGATCTTACATATTAAAAGGCCCAGCCAACTAAAATTGCACACTTAATTGTATATAAGCTTTTTGTTCTGTACAGTGATCTTTCTGGAACTCTAAAAGTATAATTGTTCTCCGTTCTTCCACAAAGATATGCAAAACAGTTCAGCCTTTTCTACTTTTATTTATTGCCCTTCCAAAAGACCAGAAAAATCCCTCATAAATTTTGAAAGCAGACAAGAGACTTATTTAAAATATATATTAAAAATATAAATATATATACTAATAAGCTCTAGTTTTATAGAGCTTTAAGTGTATGAAAAGTTGCAGCCATTTAAAAGGGCCTGGATTTGCTTTATCTTGGCTTTATTATTTAGAAAAAATGTTTAAACTGCTCTGTGTTCTCTCTTAAGAAACATCTCCAAGTTTGTTTTATTGCATGGCTGTTCTAAAAGGTGTTAAAGGCTTAGGCCAAACGTATCCTAAATATGTAGAAAGATGCTGCTGGTATTTGAGATGACAGAATACAATGTTCTGTCAGTTTAATTTTTTTAAATAAGTAAATAGCTGATATATCCCTCTCTACTACACTGATGTAGCCAAGGTCATGAATAAAGCCTTTATTACTTGCACAAGAGTCATGTACAATAAGTTGAATGTGATTTAATGTTGAAATTAATTGGTGCCACTGTTCTGACTTATTGTAGGAGCTGAACAGAATATTTTAATTCATTTGAGCAGCATTGAAGTTTGTTTACATATTACCTTGGGTTATTACCACGAGGATGTTAGGTAATCTTCAAAGAAAAAGTTAATAATAAAAGAGAAACTATTACACATTCTCTCCTTGGTCTGGTGTCTTACAGGTGTGTGTTTTTTTTTTGTTTTTTTTTTTGTTTTTACTTTTCAATCTGTATCCTGTTCACAACTTCAGAGTATATTAATGTAAACTGAGATGTAAGGGTCTATGAAAGGTAATGTGAACTTTGCTGCTTTCTATGCTCATGTTCAGTTTCAGTTATTGGATCTAGTAAACCCAAATAAAATAAAGTTATATAAGCTTTGCACAGATAAAAGTATTTGAAAGTATTAAATAGTCTTATTCCTCTTAAGTTCCTGTAGAAATTCAGATGTACCTGAATTACGTATGTCTAAAACCTGTCATTCTCTTATGTAGACCAAGTTTCTCCTAAGTACATAGTAATAAAAACTGATTTTTTTTGGTGTTGAGGGCATTTGCTGAACTGCAAAGATACTTAAAAAAAAGTTACCACACTTTATTCATGTGAATGATATTAAATGCTACTTTTTAGCAAACTGTGCTTCCTTACTATAGAGTAAAAATGTTTAAAATTACCATTTGTATTATGCTTTAATATTAACTGTAAATTCCATTACATTTAACTTATACAGAATTTTGTACACACATGAAAATGATTTCTTAGACTATGATTAAAAACATTTCTGTAACATATCATATTGCACTGTTAAAAGTGTACATGCAGGAAAAAAAAAAAAGCTGTATCTGTTTATCTGTTCTTATATCTTTCCAATACAGCAACTAAATTCTGCCAAAATTTTATTTTTCTACATATCAGATTCTCCTGAGGCTTTGTATCCAAATGCACAGTTTGCTGTGTAGCTGTTACCTGTACGGAACCTTGATAGCAGCGGTACTGCAAGTGGCCCAACAGACTGCTAGCTTGCGTTAACTTCCCATAAGAGGTTCGATAACTGCCATGTGAAAGTTTTTCATACTACACCAAATATCTTCTGCAAAGCCATTTTCATAAATATATCATTAATTTCAAGTGTAAATCCACCTAAATTATGGTTTATGCTGGTTAGAATGGAGGAAGCTTTAAAAAAAAAAAGTCAAAGGCAGGGCAACAGAACAGTGTGGCTCGCCTAAAAGACAGTTAAGAGGGCTAAATGTCGTACAGTTGAACTTTATGAATTTGCACTAATGAATGACTTGGTAACCCACTACCAACTGCTGAACTTTGTGAATCTGTGAGTAAGCAAATAATAATAATAAAAAAGACAGCACATCACAAGAATGTAGTTGCTTTATTGTTTTGGTAACTTCAGCTGTCTCGTGACTGTAAATTTTTCCTGTGGGTAACAGTGAGCAAGGAAAAAATAAAACCCTGTGTCCTTCTCTACATGATCTACTAGTTTGGTTCAAAGACTCACTACAAACATGGTTCAAGAGGCAAAAGAACATGAAGAACAATCTATGTACTCATGCATGTGTATGCAATTAACTTGGATATCCAGAGCTGAGTGTTCTAGTAATACTGCATTGCTACTTCTTTCCCATCTGTGTTGCCTGTAGTTAGCTGTGCTTAGGGCAGGGATAAAGGGATGGCTGAAGAGCGGGCAAGCAGCAAAGGCTTTAGGTATGCAAATGATTTCAGTGTCCAAGAATCTCTCTAAAGCACTGTGCATCATCCATCCCCAGATTTTGAAATACCAGTTGAAATACCAGTTACTTCATGTTGATGCTCTAATAGAAAAGTAGGAATTATTTTTCTATAGTGGAGAAAATCATCCTCTAAGTAGTTTCATCCCCTGAAACTAGAATTAGAATATTAAATTAGTCAGTTATAAAAAGCCATAACTAAGAGAGTCATTAGCTTGGCTTGTTAGTTGAAGCAATTTATGCCCTTCATGTTCCTCCTATAGATCCTTTTCTTATTAAAACACTAGGTATTTATAGTTAATTTGTTCTAGATTGTTAGACTTTCCACAGGCAATATCCTGCACTATTGAGTTGTGTGTTTTTTCATTTATATGGTCCTAACCTATGATCCTAGGTTAATTTCTTCTTCTGGATAAAGTTCACGCTAAAATTATAGCATGAACAAGAAGTTTATCTTTCTCTCTACAAATAAACAACTCCTTACACAGAATTACACAGAATCACAGAATTTCTAGGTTGGAAGAGACCTCAAGATCATCGAGTCCAACCTCTGACCTAACACTAACAGTCCCCACTAAACCATATCCCTAAGCTCTACATCTAAACGTCTTTTGAAGACTTCCAGGGATGGTGACTCCACCACTTCCCTGGGCAGCCTGTTCCAATGCCTAACAACCCTTTCAGTAAAGAAGTTCTTCCTAACATCTAACCTAAAACTCCCCTGGCGCAACTTAATGGTCTTCAAAACTATAGTTCCCAGCCCTTCTGTATTGGGAAGATGCATTCCTCTTGTTGTCTGAGTCTGGGGCATGTTGTGTTTATGTCCAGCCAGTGTTGGACACTGAATTTTCAGAATTCACACTCTCTCAAAATGCAAACAAATATTCATATTTAATAGAACTTTTTTCCCTGCAAATGCTACAGTCAATCATAAATGGATTTTTAAGTTTTCCCTGCTTCACAAAACCACAGCACTTCTTGCAAAGTCAAATATCAGCATTTCAATGTATTGGCATTGAAGCTGCTTGTGTAGAAGAATCTGTAATGAACCTTAATCAGAAAACTGTATCCGTACCTAATAATGTTAGCATATGATGTTATTACTCTTGAAGGCTATTTCACCATACAGAAGAATGCTCTAGAAAAAAAATCAGTGGCCTTAAAATTGTGTCATGGTCCTGTATCTCCTTTCCCTAAAAGTTATGCCAGTCCCTCACTTGCAGCTGAAGTGTAAAAACTTGCTTCCCCCCATATACCCTGCTTTTGACCTTGAAGACCTTTATTCACACATTTATTCTCACATAAGTAAACAATCACATAATAAAACAATTTCCCAGTTGACAATTTAATTGAAACAATTGAAGGAAACAGCAAGTTTAGAATATATATTTTATTAACAGCTTCAAATGAGTAATAGTAGTATTTAAGTTCTTTTCCCTATGCCGTTCACACCTGAGGTACTGAATTCCCAGTATCTTGTTATATAGAATTAAGCAACTCCAAAGCTTCTTTCTGTACCTGAAATACATAAATATAACAATACAGTGTAGTTACAGGCTTTTCTAGCAGAATTTGTCATGCAAGCATCTGAACGTTTCACCACAGTTCTGTAGATTTGTTACTGTCCTAAGACTAGTAAGTTTCCTTCCCCTATTGAAGATGCTCTGCATTTTTAACACGAATGGTAATAAAACGTCTTTACCCAGTCCCTTCAGTGTAATTAACATATGTGTTAATTATAACAGTAAGTTTCTTTGGGTTGAATACAGCAGATGAGCTCTTGATTTGCTACAGCCTTAGCATGTACCGAGTTATCCTATTCCTGGCCATAACCAACCAACCAACCAACCTGGAGTTTTCAAAACTCTGAATGGCAGCTAAAGAAGTGTGAAAAGTATCTTAATCTAGGGACTCTGGGTAAAGTCTAATAAATTTTGAAGTTGATTGCGAACATCAGTGTTAAATAAAGAATAAAAAACCTCTGGCCCTCACAGAGCAAGCAATTCAGGCAATGCAAGCCAGATATTATGGAGAGTCAGAGATGAGAAAAGCCCAGAATACTGACTTATGCTGACCTCTGTCATACACAGAAACAAGAATTCCAAGTTCTTTGCCCAGACCACTTTTCTTCTTGCTGGACTACACTGTCTAGTTCCCATGTTTGTGACACCTGTGATTTTTGCATTTTACACAATGACCCACAGAATGCAGAGAATACAACCTTAATTTAGCAGCTGTGCAGCGTTTTAGGAGATAGATAAGAAAACAGATCTTTGCACCAGATGAGCAGATGAGTAGTTTAACAAGTTGGCTATGGCACAGAAACCACTACTGGCTCTTTTTGTCTGGCTTCTGAAGGCAGGAAAGCTTTTGTCATCATTGGTTTCACGTCTGCCTCCAGACACCAATTTGTTTGGCAACTGCTAAGTATGGAACAGTTTCATACAGACCTGAGACCACTACACCTTTAGGCTATTGAGCTCCTATAAAAACTGCAGAAAAATGGAAGAACCTTTATTCATTTCTACTGAAAGATATTGCTGAAGGAACTCACTCCTTCTGGGAGAAACAGTTTGAACCTCACTGGAGAATCCACAGAAGAGGAAAAGCTTGAGTAGTGTTTCTTCTGAGGTGTGAAATGCAAAATCCTTCCCAAGTATTTCTTACAGCTAGGACATTCAGAACATGACAGCACATTTACACATTTTCTGTAACAGTTAAAGCATGATCTCACAGTGCAGCTTTATGCAAAACGACTTTTAGGTCAATCAACCATAAGAAAAATTAGTCCTGATGCTAACGGAATTACTTGCTCACCGAAGACATCTGCAATTTCTGTGGCTTACATTGAATACAGCGCTGGGTCTGCACAAGGCTAACGAACTACCCTCCTGCAAGCACACTATATATATATAAGTAGGCAGCAACCTGTCCAAACTAGGATCCTGAGCAGTTCAAAAGGGTAATTAAGTGTCTATTTATTGCCTGCTAGCACTGGAGATTTGCTGTCAGAGACATTGCTTCCATTTGACTCATTTAATGCACTCTGAATCTTTCCCTGTACTGTCAAGCTTTACAGATCTAGCATGTTTCTGATGCATCCATGCTTTTCTCTTCCTCCTGCTCATGATTCCATTAAGGGGGTGTTTTTTAGCTCTTCCAAAATGTGATTTCCAACTGTCCAGTTTTAGGCCTATGAAAAGTGACTCTGTGCTCACGCAGACTGAGTTTAGCTCAGGTGCCTGCCTTAACCTGAGCAACACAGTTAAGAATGGGTGGCTAATAGCACCACAAAAACATTTTGAAGAAGAAAGAATAGTTCTTTATTAGCAGAACATTCCGACCACTGTATCCAGAGGCAGTCACCAAGATACTAGATTTTTTTGGTGTCTGGGTGTGATCCTGGAATATAGAGCAAGTTGTAGTTAGGCATCTGAGGTAACCATTCCATTGCCGTGATGTGACTGACATGTTAGTTACTGTGTGTGGTTGCATTATTCAATCCTTAGCTTCTTACCTGTTTGTCCTCTTCGGTATGTGCAGGATAATCCTTTGCTTTGCTTAACCACAGAAGAGCCATCTTTTTATTGTTTAACTTCAAGTATGCCTTCCCCAAAAAGAGCAAATTTTTGCTGTAGAAATTTGGGTCAGCTGCATAGAGACAGAAGAAAAGCTTTGAATGGTAACAAGCAGCATACTGTCAAAGCCATGATATAATGCCATTCCTTTAAATACTTATTTCAGAAAACATGAATAGTTTTTGGCTTTAGAACAGATGGAACCCAATGTAAAACAACTCTGCTTTCTAAAATTTGGTCTCCTATAGTAATGTTAGCTAGCAGCTTATTAATTAATATGCTAAATGAAACTAGATTCCTCACAATGAGCATACACAAAGCGTATGCATAAGAAACAGCTTTGCTTTGCAATTTGCAAATTTGCAATTTGCTCTTCTGGACCTAGTAGATGCAACAGGCAATGAAACCAGCTTAGAAAATATAGGCAAGGAAATAAACAGGCACATTTCCTAGCTTTAGACCACGTACATACAGATCATTTTAGTGTATCTTTTGCTACACAGGAAGAGAACTTAAAATTGTTTGTACCCAAGTTTAACTTTTCCTTTTTTAAGGAGAGATTTAAGAAGATGCTCTTATAAAACATACTTTGCCCATCAACCTTTATTAAAGACCAGTCTTGTGTACTATTAACACCCATTACAGCACAAGCTTCCTCTGCATTTGGATCTAAGGTCAGGATGCAAAATGCTGACAACCATTTTTTGTGCATTTTGTGCAATAATAAAGTACACAAAGGCAGGTAAGTTCCTCTCCCTAAGGAAAAAGTGTAGTTTGGTAAAAATGACAGAGACTGACAGCAGCAATCCTGCCTGCTCCTATCTCTTCTTCTAGCAGGTGGACCCACTCTGTAGAATATATTAACTTCAATAATAAGCTCTAGCTTTGCCTGTGATTAGCATACTACTCTATTAAAAAAGAAAAATGGAATGATTTCACATGTACATAGTATGTGAATATCCAAGCATAAGCTATAACGATACTTTCAGAAATACTGCAAAAAAAAAAAAAAAGTAAAAAAAAAAAAAAAGTCAAATACCAGTAAATGTATGGAGGTGTTTTGGAGGCACATTTTGAGATCAACTCTACCATTCCTGTTCGCAGATGCGCTACTTGATACACAGGGAAAGATGCACAATAAACTTTTCCATCAAACTTCATTTATACAACACTGTCTTCCCATATCTTTCAGCTTACCAGTTTTGCTTGGGATTTCCCTCTTGGGGAAATAATAGCTACATATTTTCTTTTACAAAAGGACAGTTTTACTGCTATTTGGATAGGTACTCTGATCCAAATAGCTTCCGAAATCAAAAAATGTGCTTTCTTTGTCATCCTATTGAAAATACAGGGGAGTTTTAAACTTTAAGAAGGAACTTGAAAGACTGACATAGAAATCTCACTTCTGCTTGCTTCTTTGCCCTGCAATAGTACATTACAGATGAATCCCTTGGGGAAATATAAGTTGTTACTAATAGGGTAAAAAATAAAAATAATATATATTTTTTTAAAGTATGAAAAAAGAAAAAAAAAAAGAAAAAAGATATACTCACAGAATGACTGAGGTTAGAAGGGACCTCTGGAGGTCATCTGGTCCAACTCCTTCTCAAATATGGACACCTAGAGCCCCAGACCATTGTCCAGGTGGCTTCTGAAGGTCTCCCAGAAGGGAGACTGTACTACCTCACTAGGCAACCTGTGCCATGCTCAGTCATCCACCTGCACAGTAATTAAAGTGTTGCCTGATGTTTAGATTGAAACCTTTGTTCCAGTTTGCGCCCATTCTTTCTTGCCCTGGCACTGGGCACCACTGCAAAAAGCCTGGTTCTGTCTTCATTTCACCCTGCCTTCTGTATTTACAGACATTGATGAGATCGGATCCCCTCTGAACATCCCCATGTTGTTCGACCCTAGGATCCTCCAGGTCCTTGATCAAGATCTCGGTGGCCCTCTCCTCTGGACTCTCTCCAGTATGCCCATGTCTCTCTTGCAGTGCAGTGCCAAAGGCTGAGTACAGAAGGGATCACATCTCCCTCGACCTGCAGGCTGACAGCACTTTATCAGACACCACCCCAATAAGCAGCCTTCTGAGTGGAGAGGGCACATCACTGACTCAAAACTAGTAATTTTTAGCACTCTTCCCTGACCGGGAATCGAACCCGGGCCGCGGCGGTGAGAGCGCCGAATCCTAACCACTAGACCACCAGGGAGCGCGATAAGGGTGTTTTCCGTGCTGATAATAAGCGTGTGACACACTCTGAGCTTCTCTGAGATGCCTTCTGCCCTAACAGTCCAGTCACCTACCACAAAAGCTGGTAAGTTTATCACAGGCTATTCAGATAATTCCTGAAGCTAGAGGTTTATGCACGACAACCTGCAGTACATGACAGCATTCTACCTACAAAAAGCTACAAGAATTACCTTCCTCTGCCATGTGGAAGTAACGCAGAGCCTGCAAAAGAGAAGGTTGTCTTCCTTAAAATGGACCATGGTAAACTGAACACAGCAGTCAAGCTAAAGTACTATGCATGCTCAACACAGCTGAAGGACACCTATATCCTCCTAGCCATCATTTTATTTCTGTTAACTTAGCATGTTACAGATTGTTCTCATTCAATGTACAAACAGATTCAACCTCTTTACCACAAACCTACTCATTCAGCTATCTGCCTGCCTCTATCAGTGTTTATTATTCCACTGTAGGTATAGTACCTCCTGTTTGTCCCTAGCAAGTTTGATGGCATATTTCCAACTTGTCAAAACCATTTCTAATTTCATTTCTACCTTCCAGTGTATCCACAGTCCCTCCAAGCCAGTTCTCATGTATAAATTTAATAGTGAAGTTTTATCATACTTTCAAATACTTCAGAGAGGACTGAGTCCCACAGAACACCGGGCAGTATCTTCCTACTTGAAGATAAACCTTTATGAAATACACACACATTTTTCAACTAGTTTCACATACTGCACCTCAGAAACTTCACTTATCTCTTCCTAATGCTACCAGCTGGAGGGAAAATACTATCAGAGAATTTAAAGTGTGCATGTATCTACAAAGCAGTTTTTGTATTGAAACTGCATAAGTCTTATCAGTATGGCTCAACTACAGACTCTGGGACAAGGCTGCTTCTTTAGCTGCTTTAAGCGCTCTACACAACTTGATAGCGGGATTGGTAAAATTCTGCAGTATTTGAAATCCGAGCTGACACGCTGTATTCTTCCAAAAGTGATTTTCAGCAAAAGTTAAAAGGTTGACATTTCATTAAAAAGTTTTCTCTTTTTCAAACAGAACTTTAACTGCTTTTTGTGTTAACAGCAAGCAACCTTCTGCAATTACTTTCTAGTGACTCACTCACCCCTCACAACTTAAAAGAACAAAAGATTTTGGGCCAGGATTGTTGTTCTAATAGAAAACAAAGATTACAATGGCTGCCAGAGGATGAGAAAAAAGGTATTTGTTAGTAAGTAATAAATCGAGCTGTTACATTTTGCATTTATATTAGTAGAAGTATAGCAACAGTTCTGCAGGGGAAATAATAATCTAGGAAACATTTTCTTCTTGTACCTCTTGATAAGTGGAAGTTGGAGGTGTTGCAAATAGCATTGCAGCTATTTTTCGTTGGTACCATGGCATTTCAGCAAAGGAGTAACACCTGGAGCAAAAGGAAACATTGATTAACACCGTTCACCTTTCTCCTTGAACGAACATTCTCAGACCTTGGATATCGTAACTGGTTGTTGCCAAGAGTCACAACACCCACAGTCACGCTGCAAGTTCTATAAGCAAGTTCTTACAACTCCACAACACAATTGCAAGGTGTTTGCAATTGCTGCAAAGTTTGGCTAAAGAGGTTTTGGTGTGTCTTCTGCTGGGAATTTTTATTACATTAGGCTGGAGACAGTTATTAAACATGAAACAGCTTTTCAGCTTGTAGTATTTTAACAATTAATGAGCATTTTATATTGTTCTAAAATATAAACAATACAGCACAACTGAGTAATATCACTGCCTTACCTCAACATTACCTTGTTTTTCCTCAATTATTAATACACAAAAGCAGATGTGCAGCACATTCCTGAAAGACTCTGATCTATAAGAATGAAAATAAGCCTAAGAATCAAACTACTGTGTTCTAGGCTATGCCATTCTACTGTTTTCCTACCTACTGAATAATAAAGGTTATTAGTCACCTATCTCAGAGACGGTGAAAGGATTAAATATTTACATATTTCAAATACGTAGAGCATTCTAGGTCTAATATTAAACAGCACTATTCACTTTTATTACTCTCACACAGTGATGATAAAAATGCTTTATTCACTGCATAAAACAGAACACGCAGGAGGAGGTGAAAGATTAATGAGTAGAGATATGGAGGTGTTTGGGAGCAAGGGAAGGAACAGGGCATGGAAAACAAACTACGTTGAAAGTTTGCCATCAGACATGCCTTATCAGAATTGCCACTAAGACAGGTTCGGTCCAGTAAATACTAGGAAAAGAAATGAGAATCATACTCAAGAATTAACCAATATGAAATTCCAGTTTCAGATGAAGATGCTCTGGGACTCAGTAATGAATATATGTCATCATACAACATCAGGAAATTTTAGTACCCAAAACAATAACAATCCTCAAATTTCTTATCTTTCTGTTTTTCCTTAGGAACAATGTTTAAAGTACTTTTCCAGAACAGGCTTCCTATCACAATAGTGACACTAAGGCTCATTCAGTTGGGAGTACACACATCTGCCTAAACATCTGGACTATTGCTGGGGTTAGGTCCTGTGGGAATAAGTAACACTGAGATACTGAAAATTTGAAATAAGACTTCTGATATTCAGCAGTCCAGAAAAGGCACAGAAAAAGTAGCTGTGATTTTTTTAGGATTTCTTTACAAATCCTTTGCCTTTATTTTCAATCTCTCAGGCTCGTAGTAGAGATTTCCTGTAAAACATCTAGCAGAGACCAAAGCCTCTATACGTTATATAACCAGAAATGCTATCTGGAATCTCTCAATAACAAGAAAAAGATACTGTGTTCAACCAACTTGCTTCCACAGAAAATGCTGTTAGTATGAAAAGCTGTATTTCCAGTCCTTTGCCTGCATTGTAACAGTAACTCTTAGTGCAAATTTAACTGTGCAGTAAATTCAATGTCAAAGATTTTGATAATGCACATGCAGTCATAAGCTGCATTTACTTCAATGTAACTTTTAAAATACAGTATCATAACAGATAATAGAGGAAGTATTTTATGAACAGGCATCACATTTGATTGCTTTTCATGATACACAGACTCTTAAGTTGCAGCCATCAGTGAAATTCAATGTAGGTTCAGTGTTGAATTTTGTCTCCATTCACACTAGTCAGAACAAAATGACTTGTGTGTTATGGAGATAAAGGTCTGGAAAACAAGTTTGTAATAGTTCAATACAGAGAAACAAAGAAATTCAACGAATAAGTATTTTTTCATCTTTTTCAAATGTGTGAGAATTAACAGCCAGATGCTTTCAAGGCATGACCTCCTGTGCCATTCAATAGGTTTCCATGTTTGAATCAACTAATTACAAGCCACTGAATTATTCTAAGCATTTCTGCAATTCATACAGTCCACTTCTATTCTAGCATTTCTCTTTACCATGTGTTAAGTTTTGTTTAAAATGCACCTTACCAAATGCCCATAAGATGAATTGACGTTGCATCTTTTGGATTCAGTTCAATGGCTCTCTAGTGCAGGGGAGAAAAAAAAAAAAACAAACAAAACAAAGATGTAAAAGTTTATTCTGTTGCATCCGGCTTAAAATACATTGAACAACTAAGAAACATGTTGACTTGTTCTATTACTAATTAAACTACATTAACTGTGTGTAAAGTTTCAGGGACACAGTACTTATTCAGTGCACAACTGAATCTGCTCACTTCCAAAAAATTGAAGACACTGACAGATTTCTAAGCGCTCATGGTTAACAGGTCAGTAAGAGTTTCACATGAGACTTGACGTGTTCAGATTCTGATATAATTTCTGGTGATACAAAGTTAGTCAGCAGTCCTTTATCTTCTCCAGTACTTGTCCTTTAGTGGTACACAATCCACACTTAGAAGGATGGCCACACACCCATTCTCAATAGCACAGCTATACTTTATCTAGTCCTAAGGGACAGCAAAAGCACTTCAGCTATTTCAGGACTCTCTTCTATAGAGACTTAGTTTACAGCAGGAGTTAATTTGTATCCCTTTTTGCTTTGGAATCCCAGACTGTCACAATAACCCCCAAAATCAAATTGTCACCAGGAAATTTGAACAGCAGTACATTTGCAAGTTTTCATCACCAGCCAGTTCATAGCTCTCAAAAACTCTATGTATTGGACACATTACGGCTATCATATGCAAAGAAAAAAACAACCAAACAACCATTTACATTACCTGAAAATGCTCTTTGATAACAAAGGCATTTGCAATTTTAACCTTGATTCCTTCGTAATCACCAACATCACTGATACAAATGGCATACCACTGTAATTCAAAGTAAAAAATAAAACATTTAATAAAGCACTATATTACTAGTAAATTAAAACAAACAAACAAACAAAAAAACATACAGAACAGCCACCACCCCCACCAAGCAAAAAGTATTTGTCATGAACAGTTGTAACAGTGTCAGAGCAACCTGCTAATCTGCACAGATAAGGGAATCGGTGTCCACCTCTTATCTGAGATGCCAACACAATTGACTATACTTTGTTACCTCTCTGCCTGAGAGAAACAGCAAAAAAAATAGTGGAATGAAGCCAGAGCCTAAAGTCTTTCAAATGAAACTCTATAGAGCTACAACTGCACACAGAGACAGCATGCTGGATGTGTGGCACGAGGAGATCAACTGTAATCTGTGTGATCTGTCACCTGTTCCCACAGTCCTGCACACATTAAACCAATTTCTGTTTCCTGCGTACAGGAAATTTAGCTGCAAAAGTCTGACTATGATCTTAGAAACAAATCAGTGAGAATTAGAAGCAAAAGAGTGAAAATTAGAGAATCATGCATTCTTAACTGAAAAATTAAATTACGCTGACATTTGCTGAAACAGCACAATGACATTTGTTCCAGTTTCCACTGGCAGAAATCAAGGAACAAGATTTCAGTTGAGTTATTTTGCTTGGCTCACCTTGTGCGCTGCAAAATTTGATTCATTTTTTTCAAGTGCCTTTTTTGCATACTCAAGGGCTTCATACACCAGTTGTCTTTTCTCCTCTGCAGAAGTACTACTCAGTTGAGCTAAATCTCGTGATGCTCTTGCCAGCCGCCACAGTAACTCTGCATCCTCACTAGTTATGAACAGAAACACAAATGTTTTAAAGTAACAATGGCAACAAAGCTAGTAAAGGTCTCTGATCAGTCTTCCAATATGCATCTCAAGGGGGTGACAATATCATCTGCCGTTCTACGCTATATACAACTTCAGGGTAACAAACAACAAATGAAAACCTGCCATTTTACACTGTCTGAAATGCATTTCAGAGGTTTTTGCTGTCTGGTCATAAAACATTCCACTCCCATTTAAACAACCAGAAACCAAAAATATTAGAAAACATACCTGAGTCACTGTTAGACTCAGAATACCCATCAAAGCCGGTTTTCTTTTCTGGAGTCAAACTGAGTTATGCTCACAGCATAGCACAGTCCTGCTGTCATTAATGAAGTAACACAGAACTAGCAGACTAATTTTTCAGCCACATCACAAGAATGTTAAGTACAGCTACAGGGGATCATTACTTCTCAAAGAGTAAGCAGCACTGTTATACACTTAGGAGCAAGATTACAGTTTGCTTATGGCACCATGTCCCTTGCAGTCCAGGACCTTCCTTTAACTTCCCACCCTTTGTATGTGTGCCTCTGTCAAGAACCAAAAAGCAAAAACAGAAAAAAAAAAGCAAGCCATCCAAAAACAACTGAATAGTTAACTTCCTCCAGAAGTGTTCTAGGCCTTGTTCTAGTGCCTTGTTTCCAAAGGAAAGGACTCTTAATTTATCTATGCATTTTCTGCTTTTTCCTTAAGCAGCCTGTTTGTTTCAACTCACTTATCTGAAATGTTTTGTGTAGTTAAGACATAACTACATGAGTAATAAACTTTTTCTGTTTGGACTCAAATTCTAACAGGAAATAAATGAAAACAGAAAGAAAGAACAGCTGGTAAGCAATGTAAAAAAATATCAAAAATTGTCAATGCCTAAATTCTAGATACTGTGGTCATTACAGTAATGTGTAGACATGCTGTGACTTTTCCGATGCATATGTGTATTTTTAAGAATTATTAAAGTACTAAACCAAACAAACCTAAAACCTCCCTGCAGGAATGAAAACCTTAAATGTTAACCCTCCGCTTCTACAGCTGCACTCTGCCAAAAATCAGTACCTTTGTCATTCATTTTTCCATGGGGAAGAAAAAGATCAAGAATCCTTTCCTACTTAAATAAAGATGAAAGTAAGGTTCTCCAGCATACCACAACAAGAATATTAGTTGAAAACTGGTATAAAAGAACACATTGAAAAACAAAATAAAACAAAACACCAACAAACTAATATGAAGATATTCAATTCAGTCAAGTACCTATTTTTATGCTGAACCAGCAACCGATACAGCTTTTCAGTTTCTCCACTCCCGTACAGGTAGTCTGCTTGCTCTATAACTTCTGCCACTAAAAAAAGAATGAGAATCGTGGAAACAGAAAAACAAATTGTATGTAATTAGGATATTAGGGTATAAGCAAAATGTTTCAGAGCAAGTCAGTCTAACTGAAACACAAAGAACAAGTTACTTAATTTTTAGGCCATCGTTCTAAACAACTTTCATGCACAGCAGACTCAGATTAAGCTACTCATAATGAACAAGTAGGAAGAGAGACAGTGCTGAATACGTGCCTCTCTCATTGAACTGGGGAGTGGGCTTCAGCAACAAAGCATCCTGTGGATGCTTAATGTATTTAACATTCAAAAGCGTCTTTCTTAAAGCATCAGACACTGGAAGCAATTTGTTTTCTTTGCAAAAAATATCCAGAAAAGGATAATGAAGAACCTTCTCTAGTACATGTATGGAATTCAAATGTAATAATCTTAAAAAAAAAAAAAAAAAAAAAAAAAAAAAAAAAAAAAAAAGAATTTTGTTAAATTATTCTTGGTTCTTAATACAGTTCCATAGTTTTGCCAAAGACAACCACAGATTAAGTATGGTTCATTACCTTACCAAGCCAAAATGAAACATCGATCAAAGATTTTTCTGACTGAAGCTCTTCAAATTTGAAAAATCAATGTTGGCTTTTTATCAATTTATAAGCTAAGTATTCGATGTACTTAGAGCATTTAAATTCTTCTAGAGAATATTTTAAAACTCTGACGACAGAAAAGGAGGAATATGATTTCCACAACTGGATGAATATAAGGTAGTAATATAATATATATGTACGTAGTACACAAAACAGTATTCCACAGTCGTATCAAACAATTCACAATACAGGATTCTAGCATGAGAATAGACAGAATTAGGAGGAAAAAAAAAAAAAAAAAAGCAAATTGAAGCAGGTAGATCATTCTATTGAAGTATACAAAGGTGTAACAGCAAAACTTTGAGTTTATTCTTCTACCAACATTAAAACATGAAAAAATGACACTAAGTAAAATGTCCCACCGAATTTCATTTAGAATTTGCAGCTACACTATCATCTCTTTATTGCTACTCCTTGGTCTGTGATGAAACTTTTATGTGAAAACATAAGCTCAATCCACGCTTCGTAAAAATTACATTTATAAACTTTATTTTTCAAGTTATCTACTGAACATGGTAGTCATATTTCACGACAACATAGTTTTATTTATAAAAGAAAAAAGCACTGAAGACTACTAAATACAAGTCTTATGTTGAGCTTTAAAAGCTCCTAGAATATAAATCACTGAAGATTAGAGCATTCTGGATAACCTTTTTAACCTTGTCATCTCTAAATGCCTTCTATCAACAATTTCAAAGCTACAATAATGGTCTACATGGACTTTGGATTTAAGTGTGTAAGATAAGCCTCATAGTACATATGCAGCATTAAAGTAACCTCAGTGAATTACGTTTGCTTCCTGAGACATCCTGAACAGCACTGTCAGTATGGTCCTGTCTAATGACTGAATGCTCAGAATTCAACGTTCTGAACAAATTACTAGCTAGGTGATTTATGTAAATTATAAGACTTTTATTTCTTTTTAGTGTAGCAAAAACATGGGATATTTCTCATTTTCTCATTTTTGTTTGAAACACAATCTCAGTGCTACTTGACTACATTAAATGAGAACTCCACGGTGTTCATATAGAAAATCTCAACGAACTAGAATTCCAGAAATTGATCAGAGCTTGGTCTGCCTTCCCAAGTGAATCTTAACCTTTCTCAGCGAGTTACTTAAAGCCTGGGTGACAAACTAGGTGTCACACACCTTGTGCATTGATCTCATCCTGTCTACGTCACCAGATTTGGTTTCAGTAACAATAAATTCCTAATTAAACTGTTACCACGCTTTCAAGCCCTGAACTAATTCAAAACCCTATCAGTGAAACGTCCTGCACACAGCCTGAGTGGAGAACCTCAAAGACATTACACCATTTTCCTATATAATCCTGGCAATAGAAACCTTATGCTTCACATTAGAACAACCCATTTGAAAACATTACCTTTGAAGCTTGCATGAACCTCAGCAAAGCCAGAAAACAGCTTGGAAGCTTCATAAACCAAGAAGGACCCCGCTGAGAGCGCAACCCCCCTTTTAGGGCTTTTTCTAAGCACCTGCACGGGACCATAAAACGTGCGTTAATCAACGTCGTTACTCTGAATTACTATTTTTGCTCATCTCTGGCACGACGGTTTTATTTCCTATTCACAGCCCACACCCTCCCCGCCAGCTGGGGGTGTCCCGGGGAGGACGAGGACAGGCAGGACCCGCTGCCCCCCAGCTACCTGGCTCCGGCCGAGCCGTCCCCGGCCCCACGGGCCGCCTGTGGCGACCCCCGCCCGCCGTAGCAGCGTGCGGGCGGAGGGGCGGCCGAGGGGCCGCAGCAGCCACGCCGCCATGACCGCGGCCGCCGCCATTTCGCACCTCCGCCGGCGGGGGCGGTGCTGGCGGCGGGGCCGGCCGGGGAGAGACGAGGCCGAGGCCGGCCCGTTTCGTTTCGTTCCGCCGGGGGAAGCCGCGCATGCTCTGCCTCGGTACCCTCAGGGCAGAGCGGGGCCGCTCGGTGCGGGCGTGGAGGAGCCGCCTCGGGGCGAGGGAGCCGCCGTGCGCTGCCGCAGGTGAGTGGCTGGAGGCGGGGAGGGGGTCGCGGCTGCTCCGCTAGGGAACGGGCTCGGGCGCCGCGCTGCCGCCCGGGTGGGGCCCCTCCGGGCAGGGCTCCGCTCCCCGGGCACAGGCGGTGGTTCAGGTAACGGAGGGCTGTTGTGAAACGGCCCCGTGGGTGGCTGCTGCTGTGCTCCTGCCGCGGGAGAGCGGCCCCGGAGCAGCCTCCTGCGAGCGCTGAGCCGCCTGTCCCGGAGAGCGGAGCCCCGCGGGTGCCGCCCGCCTGAGCTTGTGAGGGCTGGGTGCTGATGTGGGGTGCTCAGAAACCTGCCTTCGCCCCTCGGAGAGGAGACTGGCAGGAGTTATCGGCTTTCCTTGAAGTAAATGGCTACAAACAAGGCGTCCGCTTCCCGCAGAGTTATTGTTGTTCAAGTGTTTGGGGCTTATTTTTCCGCCCTGCTGCTGCGTGACGTGTGAGGCTCGCCTTAGCAGGCGTGCTGCTGGTGGGTTTACTTCTACATTAGGACAAAACTAAACTATGAAACTCTCTGCTTCTGCCGCTACTGTCACATAGTCAAAGGGCATTAAGAGTCCTCAAGCTAACATACACCCTCTTGCCTCCAAAACTTCATCTTGCATTCATTTTCTTTGGAGTTGTATGCCTCAAAAAGTTCAGGATATTTTAATGGTCGTACAACAAAGCGTGTTTAATGCAAGTGATTGGTGTCAGACTTACTCCTAGGTTTTTGTTTTTTTTTTTTCAGTTAAGGTTTTAAATTGTTAACTTAAATCACACATACAGATCTTATTTTCCCAGTTTACGTAGTCACAGAGATAACTTCTTTTTTCAGAGTAGGCAGAGCTCCATATAAGCATTATTCATTGGAAGACTAAAAAGTAAAGTAAAAAGATGTGTAAAGGAGCTAGAAGAACCAAACAGAAGTCTATTTACCTGTTTTAATGTTAGGGAGAATGCTGTTTTTCCAGTATGCATGTTTGTGTTAAATATATAAGAATTAATCAGTACAAATCAGTTACATGTGACTGTTAGACTATTTTTAATTGAGTTGTTAAAGGCAAATGCCCTTAAGGCTAGAGGTGAGCCATGGTAGCTGTTTAGTAGAGACAACACAAAGACCCATCTTCTAGGTGTAAATGTGGCATAACTTAGCTAATGCTAAGTCTCAACTCCACAGCTGAGTTAGCTTAATGTTACCTGGGGTGGAGTTTTTTCTCGGTTCTGCTCTAGAGAAAGGTAAATGCTGTCATTACCACAGTTTCCTTTAAGAAACACCCATTATTTAAGGAAAAAGTTACATGTTTAGATATTTTTTTTTCCTTTCCTTATTAATTTTGTTAATTTTTTAGACACAGGATGACTTCCAATATAAGTAATACATGATCAAGTTAGTATCAGTGAGCATTAGTTCCTTCTAAACCCAACAGAGTTATTTCTCTTGGTCAGTTGGGCTAAGGTTAACAGCCACTTCCAGCATCACGTTTGACATTGTGGTATGGCTTGTTAAAACAATCAAAGGAACTTTTTTTTTTTTTTTAAATTCTCATCTACATGTTGTATGTTTACTTTCCTCATTTGGTGTTTAATTGTACTTTATACGTGATTCTTTTGCTCAGGGATTTAAGAGTGACGTTCCTCGACGACTGGAAGATTTCTGAATGTAGGGGTTTTGGTGCTGGCTTGCAGAGTCTTAATTTCTGTTAGTCTTGACAGAACAGTCTTTTGGATAGTGATAACAGTGGAATAGTGATTTAGACCATACTTTCTTCTGTGGTTGAAAGAATATGCTGTAGATCCTTCTTATCCTGTGGCTGGATCTGGTGCACGTGTGAACTCACTGCTCTGTGCAAGGCATGGTTAGGAGAAAGATGAAATAGTTGCTAGTTGTGGTTGGTGGCAACTGTCTTCTGGTACTTCTCACATCCAGGAGGGTTATCAGCACGTCCTGATGGTAGGTGAGTAGCATGTGTGCAGTAATCTAATGGTTCCAGGAAGCAGTATATTTGCTGTCTTAGTGTGTTCAGAGCTACTCCCTAGGAATATGCAGAGCAGGCATGTGTGATACCTCCCAGGGATAATGAATACAGAGTGCAAGTAGGTGGTACGATACAGAATTGAAAGACAAGACCAGAGAGCTGTTGGTTGTCCCACAGGAGGATTTGAAATATATACCATGTAAGGTATAATTCTCTGAATGGCAGTTTGAAGTTAGTGCTGTTGCTTGTACTGAGATAGTAAATGATGTGTTGAACCAGTGTGGTGTAGTGTTTCTATTGATTTTTCTTAGAGAACCTTAGGCAGCATGATGAATATAACTTAAAGATAGATTTTTATATTTAGGAGCCACCTACAAATAGTTGCCTGACTTGTTACACCAGTGTGCTACCAATCCAGTGGATAAATATTTGAGCTACCTGATTATGATGAATCTTTTATAAATAGATGATTCATTGCTCATAGAGAAAACAGTATTTCACTCATGCCTCAGATTCCTTAATACTAGCTCTTATTTTTTTCTCTGCATAATCTCCAGTTAAATGAGCAGTGTGGTCACTGTGGTTTTATCAGCATAATCTCATTTGTTCAATTAAGAATGAGATGGTTCCTCCGTGCATCCGAAGTGATGTGTGTGAGGAAGACAGAATTTACACTCAAGGTTTTGTGCGACTCCTAGAATACTTGGTGAATGATTCAAGTTGAGGTGAGATTCTTTTGATCTGCTTCTATTATTCAACTTGTCAGACCATCAACTAATGCAGCAGAAGAGTTTTATCAGCAGTGTTGTCTGTAAAGAAAAGAAAGCAGCAGTGGAAATTCAGATTTGTGGTACGATTTTTAGAGAAGCCTCAAATTTTCAAATGCAGTGCTGAAATTAGGTTATGAAATGGTCTTAGCCTTTCTAACTTTATGAAATGGCACGAGGTGGTTTGTTTCTTTAAGAATTGAAGAGTTGAATTGACTTTATTTGAAATACACATCTGTGCATTATGTGTTCTAGTATGATTGGAGATCATAATTCTGTTGACCCCCTCTGGGGGTAAAAGCATCTGTATTTGTCACAGTTTCATTGTCAGGTTCTTGCAACAGTTGTGGCTTTTTCTGGGAATATGTTGTTGTTCTGTGTTCTTTGCACATGCAACAGTTACAAAAAGATGTCAGGACCACTCTGATTATGGATTGAGAAGGTTACCTTTCTCAGGCAGATGTTGTCTCACAGGTTGTTTTCATTGCATTCTTATTTTGTTCATCTTT
Source organism: Aythya marila (assembly GCF_965140915.1). Taxonomy (NCBI): domain Eukaryota; kingdom Metazoa; phylum Chordata; class Aves; order Anseriformes; family Anatidae; genus Aythya; species Aythya marila. Next base: position 129,797,921 of record NC_139043.1, read on the forward strand.
GTGCTGCCTCTTTGTTGGAACCCTCCTTGTGAAGGGCTGTTGCAGGAAGTGCTGTTGTTGCTTGGTGAGAGATGCAATAGAAGAGGTTCCAAGGAATACAGGCCTAGGGATCTTCACCACAAAATACATGTATATATATATATATATATATATATATATATTTGCAGGAGATGGCATCCTAGTCCTATCTGAAAGTACGGAGACTGAATAATTGCATATACTGCATGTTCAGGGCAGTAAAGCTACATATTCATTATTTCAGATTAGGGTTCATTCAAGACTAATTTATACAATATGCCTGTATAATTAATTTCCATGTTATTGTCTGCCCAAGCTTATGGGAAATGCTTAATAATCCAAGGAGAATCAGAGTACTACTTTCATAAGATGTTTTTCAGTCTAACACACAGCTTATGTAAAATGCTTAACTGTTGTAGTGCCTAGAAGTGTCAGTGAACAGGAACAGGCTTTATTAGCAAGTTCTGAAATGTCTCCCCCTTTTTTTTTTTTTTCTGTGTCTGTCTGGGCACTGTAGCAACAAAATATAGAGCTTTAGTCTGCTGTCATTAGTAGTTCACAGCAACTAGGAAGTGCTCTGCTAGCGACAGCTTGTTCACATCAGAACAGGTTTGAGACTTGTGACTAAAGTCAGCAAAGCCAAACCCAGCTAGAGCAGTGCTCACTTCATTAGTCCTTTTGCCTTGCTGTAGTTAGGTATTTCTGCTTATCAGATTGGATAGCACGTGCTCTAAGGAACACACCTCAACACTGCCCTGCCCTGGAAGTAGCACTTGGGCAAGTCTGTGCTCTCCTCTGGTAGGTATTGCAGCATTGATGTGATTGCTGCAGTCTGAGAGTACCCAAGTGCTCTGTTAGAAGATGATCCTGATAAGAGAGCTGTTGCTTTCCAGGTGGAATGCCCTGCTTACAGTTCCTGTTCAAAAGGAACTGGGTCATTTGGCGGACACCGCTCGTCTTCATTAGAATCCCTGGGGGAATTCAGGGAACATCATGATCAGTGGAACTGCAAGACAAGGCTAGTCCTTGACTTGCTGTTTTGCTTTGATAATGACAGCCCAAGCAGAAATACCTGCAATATATTTAGTTGAGCTAATCATGCTCTTGAATGCCCTAGGCTTTTTGTAGGGTCAGGAATCAGCATCTCCCTTGTGACTGTACACTGCTGCAGTTCAGAGTCTGGATGTCGCAAGCTCTGCTGAATTGTTTAGTAGTTCAGTCTCCCCTCATCCAGCATTATCAGTGGTTTTTAAGAGCCTGCTTACACTCCTGTGGTCACAAAATCTATGCCAATAGAAAGGACTGTCTTGTCACTGTCAACTGGCCCCATCCCAGTAAGCTTTTATCTTGTTTCATGCCATATCCTACCTGGAGGACAAATGGCTGATAGTTTGAGAAAGGCTGAGGTTTGGGTTATATTTGGCTGATGGGGAGTTACTTTCATAACAGCTAATTGCATAAATAAGTGTATTGTTATGTGATGTAACTTACTGGCAGTCAAGGCTCATCTTACCAGATCCCAAACAGTTTCACCACTTTGTGTAAAGTTATTCCAGTATCCCAAATCTGCAAGTAATCTAGTCATGTGTTTGAAATATTTTGCATCTGGCTTGCCTACTAGATCTGGTAGTTTGTTGTGGAACGGCATTTTGAGAAGTAATAATACATTACTGCAGCTGTGATTCCTTCTTTCCACCATCCTGAAGAGACTGCAATTTGCCAGACTCTGTGTCCCAACAGGTTTTCAAAAAGACAGCGCTTAAGTGGCAGTGACTCCCTTCCACGAAGGTATTTGTCCTCTTGGGAATCCCCCCACCCGAACCTGTTCTGGAAGTTTTCACCTAACACAGGCTTTCAGACATGAGGAGAATTGGGTGGAGCAGAGATATTCTTGCTTTTATGCAGCACGGGATTACGAGGATTCACACAGCGTGTGCAGAGCTCTAACAGCTGCTACTGGTTAAAAGACTTCTGGTTCATGTAGGCATGCAGAGCATGAGTACCCTTTGCAAGCTATGCACTGACTGCAGTGTTGCAAGGAAATTGTTTATTTTCTGCATGTTTTCACTAGTGTAAATACTGTTTTGGGTTAATGAGATAGGACTTCTTCCTCACCAGTGTGTATATTATTAACGTTTAGTGTTTATAATGTTACCTAAACATCAGGTTGTATACAGCTATTTACTATGAAATATATGAGCCTTACATTATTATGGACAATCATGTTGTCTTTTTCAAATAGCAGAATTATTTCTTGAAATACGTTAAAATGTTACAGACCTCTTCAGTTATAAAAATAATGATTTCTAATATTCTCAAAATCTCTGAGGAAAGTGACTTGTGTTATTTTCATTTTGCATCTTGTGAAACTGGGAAGCGAAAAGACTAAAACTCGGGATTTGGGAAGTTTTTATTTCTAGGTTTCGAGTTGAGTGTCCTCTGCTCAGGTAAGCACATTCTTGTTAGAAGCTGTCTTTTAGCTACTGTGGACACAATTACTAGGTCTTGAACAAGAACACATATTTCAGGACAGGGAAGCAGGCATTTTAATCCTTACCCTCTCTGTATGTTAAAGGATGCTTTTTGCACCTTGCCTCTTTTGCTGAATCTGTTCTGTTCCCACACTATGTGCATAGTGGGGAGACAGTGACATGCAGAGGAGGAAAGGAAGTCACAAAATCAAAGTATTCATGTGAGAAAGTGCTTGTGGCACGAGAGAACTGGGACGTGCGTGCACAGGCTAAGAAGAAAAATCTGACCAGGTTTTTAGGTTGATCGAGTGCTGTCCATTTACAAGTGATTATGGAAAGATTACTTAGCCACATGTCTTCAGTTAAGGGTCCTTTCCCAAAATCCAGGTTAAGGAGTCTCAGTGAAGTTATGGCAAGAAAATAGTGAATTTTTTAGAAGTAGGTCTCAGTTCAAGTGTGAATTCTGTTACATCTCATGAAAACCCTTTCTACCTGCTGCTGTAGCATCAGTGGGTGTTAGAGCATCGTTCTGTCAGCAGAAGATTGTTTTTCTGGAAACAGCCAGTAAGGAGTCACGCTCTGCTTTGCACTGGGCAAAGCCACTAACTGTTAATGAGCTCTGTCTGGCAGCCAGGAAAGCAATAGGGAATGGAAAATAACAGTATAAAAAGAAGCAGGAAAAAAGGGGCTGACAGCTTTTTAAAAGTATGCTTTCTAAGCCTAGGAAACATCAATTTAAAAACTGTTCTCTATGTTTGGAACTCAGAGCTTTGCTTTTTTTTTTTTTTTTTTTCCTCAAGGACAATGTCTGAAACTTGGTAAAGTCTTGGGAGTTCGAGCTGCTCAGATGGAATCACATGTAGGTGTTTGGGGGGTGCAGGAGGATTTCCATAAGTCTGATGTGCTTCTTAGAAGTAGTGTATATGAGTGAATGTTTGAGTGGTTCCTTTACAGTTTATGTGTTTACTTCAGTTGGTAGTGATCCCTAAAGGGTCCATCCATCTCTAAGGCAGCAAAGCAGAGATGGAGAGGCAATATACAAAGTGTGCCCCAGTGGAACACAAGAAGCCTCAGGAAAGCTCCCTCAGACTACATTGTTTTCTTTCTCCCGTTTTCAATTCATTGGTCCTCTTTTCCATCATCATTGTTTCCCTTTTTGTATGTAAAAAAATAAGTTCTTTTTCACTAAGAGTCATATAAATGTAGTGAAAGGAAAAGGGCTGAGCACAGTTTCAGGTGCACTGTACTGTAAATGATGTAAGTAAACTGGCTAGATGGAAGCAGGTGCTTTTCCTTCCTTATTCTGTGCATTTTCACGATAAGTTAACCCAGAGGGATGCCGTGTCTGGACTGTGGACTTGCTGTACAAAAGAAAAACCTGAAGCTAAAGAGGCTTAGGAACTTCCAAGACAATCTGATTGTGGACAGAGGGGGAATTTTTGGTTTCTGAATCAAGGCTTACCCTCCAGGGAGATGCTGGAAATGTTGAACTGTAATTCTTGAAGAGTAAAATCAAGAGTTTCATAATATAGACAATATCTGTTGGTCAGACCTAGTTTAGATTGCAAATTATTGTTAGGCCACATTGGGCTTCATAATTGGTAATGAAGATGTTTGTTTGTATCTGCTCATATAGTTTTTGCAGTTCCAGTAGAGAATTATTGAGAAACTTCAACGGAAACGTGAGAAAGCTTTCATTTTTTTTTTTTTAACTGAACCTCCAGGAAGAATGCTTCCTCCTTATTCTTAGTTGTTACTTGATTTCAAAATTTTCTATCCTTGTTATTAAAGTTGTCGTTGTTCTTAAAGATCTGCTAAGCAAGATTGCTTGCTCTTGTTCCCTGTTTAAACTCCTTTTCCAATCCTGCCGTGCTTATCACTTCAGCATGTTGTTACAAAGATTTGTTTGGGGGAGTATTTAATATTTTTTTTTCTAATTCATTGAATTATTATTAGTATCCACATTATGAGATACTGGCATTCATGTGGGTTTTACAAGATGAGATTTAGAGTATGTGAAATTTTATTGTCAGCAGTCCAAACCACTGTGCTTTGTGGCATATCCTGTTTTGCATTTGGTTCCTCAAGCATTCTAAGAAACTTAATCTTGTTTCTTATTGCAGACTTTGAAATGAAGTTTTATCCCAGTATGGCAAAGCCAAGAATATGGTGGTAATGCTGTAATCTTGGTACCTCATAAATTTTTAAAATGGTATTTAATGCCTTAAATTATGCTCCTGACAAGCAAATGTTTCTAATGATCAATCATAGAATTAATGCATTGTGACAATCACAGTATTTGCTTTTTAATCCATTTTAAAAATAATGATTTCTATTGTTTTCTAGCTTAACAAATGGCGGCGCAGTGTGTGACAAAGGTGGAGCTGACTATTGCATGCACCAATCTCTTGGATAAAGATGTTGGTTCCAAGTCAGACCCTCTGTGTGTGCTTCTCCAGAATACAAGTGGTCAGCAGTGGTATGAGGTAAAATATGATTGCTCTCACGAATCTGTTAAAAACAGTCTAGCTTGTTGAACCTTTTAAAACAGTGGAGCATAAAACATCATTAAAATATTTTAAGTATATGCTCGCACCTTTGAACACTTCTCATTAGGTTATGTCTATAATAGGAGTGCAAATAGCACACTAATAATTGCTTTCTAATAAATACTTACCTGGTCTATTTTACCACTGTTTTCCCCAGCCAAGACAGACAGACAACCCTTCCAAGTGCTTAAATACTGCACTCCAAAACTATGGTCTCATCCTTGATTTGACAATATGCAATTTTTATATTATATTATGTTATGTTCTTTTCTGCGAGTAGATAAGATACTCCTTACAGGGAGCAAAGAAAAACAGGACTTTATGTATATCTGACTTACCACAGTGTATTACAAAATCCATTGCTGTTTGTTGTATTTGATGAAATGTTTGTTGAAAGATGCGACTTTATACTATGAAGCACTTCTGAAAGCCCTTAGCAATGTTACTTGATTTTGGTGCTTCTCGTAGTTGGTTGGTGAAATTTTGCGTAAAGTGGTATCTTTCTCTCTGCAGGTTGATCGCACAGAAAGAATTAAGAATTCCTTGAGCCCAAAGTTTTCAAAGAAATTCCTAATTGATTACTATTTTGAGCTTGTTCAGAAACTTAAGTTTGGAGTATATGACATTGATAACAAAACCTTTGATCTGAGTGATGATGACTTCCTAGGAGAATTTGAATGTACACTGGGGCAAGTAAGTATGCAGATTATTTCCCTTATAATTAAGAAAATATAAATTAAAGCAAACCATTAACCACTTTTATCTTAAATTTATTAATTACTGTGTTCTTTTTTTAGTTGGGTTACTCTCATGTTTAATAAGTTCCCTCTCTTTCCCCCCAAGTCTCAGTTCAGTAATACTTTTATTTGCAAAAGATTTTGAGATGCTGCCTTAAAATGTGCTCTAGAATGATGACTGGATTGCTATCTGAAAGTAAGTGGACTATCAGTGAGCCCAATGTAGTAATTTATATTACTTAGTATAATACTCAAATTCATATTTTTATGCCCTGAAAAAGAGAATTGGTGTATAGCAACATGTGAGTGTACACAAAGGCCATATTAATCTTAATTTGCTCTTCATTTAAGGCACACAGTGATTCTGGTTCTACTTATTATTGATTTCATTCCCATTTCCTTCTCAAATTTTACTGTTAATGTTACTGCAATTAGGAAGTTTTTTTTTTAATCTTAAAAGATCCTTCAAAGGCATTTCTTTTCAAGAGAGTCTTCTTGGGATTTATCTCCCTGTGCCCAATTGTCTAAGTGTCGTTTTTTTCAAGTTCATTATAAAGACAAGCATTATGAAATGAAATTCATTAACAATTTAATAATTCATTCTTAAAGTAAAGAAATACAAGTAGAATGAATAGAAACACTTCTGAGAAACCATTACCCAAAAAGGCTAAAATAAAGTCTACTAGAAACACTATAGGGGAAGAAGTGATGCTTGTTTGCATGACAAACACGTTGTGTTCATAAATCTGTTTAGTGAAGCTGTGAAGTGTGACTCGCATGTGCTTGAATGGTGGTTATGAAAAACATACATACCTCACTATTTCATTACATTCATTTGAAAATCTATTAAATTGATCTAATAATCCTTGACACTCAAATTTTATCTTGGCAGATAGTTTCTAGCAAGACGATAACAAAACCATTAGTACTTAAAAATGGCAGACCTGCTGGAAAAGGAAGTATTACGGTAAGACAGTAACGCACTTCAGCAATTATACTTAAGTATTGTTTTGTTTTATTTATTTATTCTGTAGCATTAACACAGTGGGTCTCATGTACAATTCTATGAAGAATGTGTAGTATTTTCTTCTCCTGAAATACTCTTTTGTCATCCAAAAGGAGGGTTGCCCAGCTTCTGTGATTGTAAGACTCACTGCATCCATTCAGATAATGCGGGCTACAGTAAAGCATCTGATGCACTGCTGTTAGGGCAGTGTCTTTAACTGTCAGTGTCATCATTGCGGTTAATCCTGATATCTAAACAAATTATCACTCCCTTTGCCCCCCGTTTTTTACTGGCTCATTTCTGAGCAAATGTGACCTTTTGAAATGGAACTGTCATAGGAGTATTGTGAGCACTATGAGACAATATAATTTCTGAATACAAAACATATATGTATTTTTTTTTTTAACCTAGATTACAGCAGAAGAAGTGAAGGATAACAGAGTGGTTCTATTTGAAGTAGAAGCAAGAAAACTGGACAATAAGGTATTTGACTGCTGTTTCTTTGGTAAAGCAGCAGAATCAATTTTGTCAGAAGACAGAACATCAAGATGCTCAGTCTTAGTTTTTGCTGACGTGATTACATCCATTAAGATTTTGCAAATGCTAAAAAAAATTGAGGGAAGATAGCTTCAGAGTAACTTCATTGACTATGTTCAAATGAATTTTGATACATTTCTAAATTAGATGAGTATATAGTAGGGATATTCTGTAAACAGCACTCTTCCATTGAATTGTAAGTCTTTATGTTTAATTGCAAAGATAATGGAGTTCTGATATATTCATTGGCTTGAATATTTGTGTAACTGTTTACCAGTTAGTGCTCTAAAAATGGTAAAAAAGAATAAGTACACTTAGTCTATAAATCTGTTATGTTAAGTATTTTGGTTAAAATGATTGTATTTAGAAAAACTTCTTAAAACAAAAATTTAATATAATTTTAATATTTAGCTGCATAAAAATTATTTTTAAATTAATTATTTTTAAATTAAAAGTAATTTAAAACTTTATTTTAATTCAGTAAAGCTAATGTTGACTGAATTTTAATCCATCAATTTAATGATATTTTTGAATTGGATCAAATTCTTAATGTACTTATATCATAGTACTACTGTAAGTATTAATTTTCTTGAACTTTATCTTAGATAAATTGAAATGCATCCCCTGTTATTTCTCTTTCACAGGTGGTAATAAAAAAATATGATAAATTATATCTGATAAATATAATAAGAAGTGCATTTCTTCATCTAAAGTATTTGTTCCCTGAATATTTAGTTTACCTTTTGTTAACCTAAGTGCGTTTTAACTAGTGTTTAATCACATTCATGCCACAGGCTGTTCTGGGATAATTACATGTTATTTAAATACAGGATTTTTTTGGGAAGTCAGATCCTTATCTGGAATTCCACAAGCAAACTGGAGATGGAAACTGGGTGATGGTTCACAGAACAGAGGTAGGATATTTTTTGTCAACAACCTAGAGGCTGAGGTAATTTGATTTCCAGTATGTCACAGCATTAGAGGTACAGCACCTTACAACCAGAAGAGAGAGTGGTCTGGTAGCTGACATGCAGGTGGGTTAATCATGTCAATCATGTCAGCTTGACTTTCTTATATGACAGAAAGATTACTGTACTCTGGTTTTGTTTTTAATGCCATCCTATTTTAAATGACAGAAAAAAATAACTTTCTGTAATCTAGAAGACAAATGCTTTAAAAAGGTACTGAATGCAGACAGATTTAACTGTTGTTCTGAGGGTAGAATTCAGGCATTCCTGTGACCGTGTTGCCTTTATGTCATTGTCACCTAGCTGAACTGTTTACTAATTAAAGCAATTATACTGGATGCTTGCATAGCAAGGGCATGCCAAGGATAATGCAGAGTGAGGGGAAAATGCACTCAAGCAGCAGCAGCAGCCTTCCAGACAGGAGGTAGGCAGGTTCCATGGCAGCAACTGGCAGGAGCGGGTTCAAAATGTTCCACTGTAACATTTTGTGTAAGCTCAGGCCCTAGTCAAAACTTAGGAGGTATGCACATTGGAAGGGGTGCATTCATTTTCATTTTGAGAGACAGATTCTGAAGAAGCACAAGTCTTTTTTTTGTGAGACTTATAAAAATATTTTCCCTCACAGGGTGTTTCAGCTGCATGAGAAGTATCTTTACCGTGAGGATTTTTTCATCTTCAATTTAAATAATGAATAAATAATGAATCCAGAATTTACAGTTCCAACCTAGGACTGGCTCTTTGTTAGAGTTTGAAAACCATGTGTGTGTTTGTTTACTTATGTTCGTTTATTTGTATTATCTACTGTTTTCAAAATAGGTATTTTTCTCTATGCACCAGTGCTGGAAGCATAAATATTGCTATTATTAGATATTAATAGATATTACTTGTTGCGTTTGATTTCTTTTGCTTTATAAAATCACTATTGGGTATTTCTATTATGGATACTCTCCAGTTGACAAATTCTGAAGATCTTTCAGTGGCATATTTGTTTAGCTTTCAGCTTGAGAGACTGTGTGCAGTAAGGTGTTCTTTTATCATCATGCACTATTTTTACTTAACTATACCATGAATTTCTTGAGGGAATATTTCCATAAGTGGCATTTCAGAATAAACACTGGCTGAAGAGAAAAGTAATCTCCAGAACACTGCTGTATTCAGAAATTCCAGTGTAAACATTTCCCCTGTTTTTGGTAATTGCGTGTGTTTAAAAAAAAAAACAACAAAAAACACTATATTTTTAAAATTACTTGAACAATGTCAGTATATTTGTAGATATAAAGAAATGGTAATTTTTGCAGGGTGGTAGCTGAATGGTATAGTAGATTACTGTGCAGTCTGAAAAATAAAGTTGGAAGTTCCTTTTGGAAAGATACCTTTTGGGCAATGAAATTGCATTTTGGGAATGTTTTGTTTATATCCTATGTGTTAGGCTTTGAGCTTCAGGAAGTGAATGACAGCAGCATTAGTCAACAGTTTTGCTTAGAACAATCAAGATGTGAAGGTATGACCAATTTTGAATCCCTGCTTTCCTCTCTTGTGAACTGTACTATTCTGTCTTTTATTCTTACAGGTTATTAAGAACAACTTGAATCCTGTTTGGAGGCCCTTTAAAATCTCTCTCAATTCTCTGTGCTACAGTGACATGGATAAGTCAATCAAGGTGGTGTATAAGAAATGTGTATATGAACTAATGTATTTGAATAAATATATAAAATTAAGAGATGTATTATTCTAGTTAGTTTTTTTTGTTTCAGATTGAATGGGAATTGGTAGAGTTTTTATTATTATTTGTTTGAAAGTAACAGAAGCACACTTAAGGGGGGATTGGTGATTTGAAAAAAAACAAACAACTTACAGTTTCAGTCTAAATGTTGGTCTTTGAAAGTCTGGGAAACCAGTTAAACAGAAGTGGCTTTGGAATGTCCAGATCAGTTTCTCACTTAGATTGTACAGTTTTAATATTGCACCAACCAATATTGGTGCTGGGAAGATACTACATAGTAAAAGTTGCATGGTAAAGGTTAGAGTATGCTTTACTCTGTTATGTGCAATAAATAACACTGATGAAATTCTTAATAGCGGAAGATAACAGATGTGGACCAGATATATCTTGTAGATACCAGATTTTCTCCTACATTTCTCCTCAGATGAATCTGAACTTTCTGTCAGAAGGTCAACCACATCTGTGTAGTCAGTTTTACTGGGACTGGTCTTTAACTCTTGCATTTCAAATCTTACTTTGAGTAAACTGTGTTTAACTTCTGAATGTTTTTTCTTCAGGAATTTCCATAGTTTAGGGATAGAATTGAAGCTAAGCAACCAATCAAAATGTTATTTATAAGCTAATATGAACATGTTAGAAACGTGATATTTTAGTATTTGGAAAAAAGCAAAAGCAACAACAAACCACTATACTTTCTGTTCTTCCTCTGGGAAAAAGCAAATGAGAGCATGATCTGCATGTGACAGGTATTAGTTATATGGCTTGAGGCAGTCCTTGAAAATGCTTAACAGCCACAGGGTTGCGGGTGTTACAACCACCTGTATAGATTTAAATATGTAATTACAGAGCAGATTAATGAAGAACTTCACAAGCCCAGAACCTCAGAACCTGCTTTCCTTGCTGCTTCTGTGTTTTTTCTTTATGTTCCTTTCTTTCTCCCTTTTCCCTGAAATACCTGTGACAGCTCTTGCTTTGCCATATATTGTTGTAAACATACTTATCTTTTTCAGTAAACAGCCCTGCTAAAACTAAGACCATTTATTAAAATAATTATTTTAAGATGAAGTTATTCTCAACTCTATAATGGTTTTAATAAAGTCTGTTCTCTGGAATCTTACTTCATAAGTGTAGGTTTATCTCCAGAGGAAATAAAATTTAGTTGGGAGTTCTTGTCAGATCGCAGACAGACAGTAGGCTGAATTGCAGCTTCTGGTATGCCTTAACTTAGAAAACCAGTAGCTATCACTTCAAACATTAAAATGCAAACGGAATTGTATCATAATATTAATGAAGAATTAAACAATGCTTTAACACTTTTATACATGCACAGTTGCATACGTAATGGGCTATTGGTCATAGTAAGTAAAAACACTGACTTTTCCCTAATGAGTGGCTTTTTATGCATTTAATGGCTTAGTTTGTGTATTCCCAGCAATACACAAACCATGTTGATTATTTGTCTTCTGAATTTATTCCTGCATACTTTGTGTGTGTGTTTGCAGTCACTGAAGCCTTTCTGTGCTGAAAATATGAGCCTTTCAACTGGAGCAAGAATGCCTAGCTCTGCTAGGGAAAATTTATATGCAATTTTACCACATGGTTCCCTGGTTTTATCATGTGTCCAAGAGAGCATATGTGGAACACAAGGAACGTTTCTGTCTTGCCTGTACTAAATTTTGAAAATTGGGTTAGATCGATCAAATATATCAAGTAAGACAAACTTTAATCCCTTTAAAAAGAAAAAGAGAGAACTTCTCCAACTGTGAACAAGTACTGCAACTTTTGGCTCAAGAAATGACTTCAGTTTTAAATTTCAGTTACCGAAGCGCTTGGCTGAGTATTTGATTGGCTTATTTATGGTGTTCAAAAGAGTTTACACATCATCTGCCATGATTGATATCTGTTGGTACTGTGAATGAGATTTAAGTTGCTATTCAGTGCATGCGCATGCATTTTATTTATTGGTGCATTTGAAGTGTTGTAGGAGTAGTACAGACAACAATGTAGAGGCATGCTCTCCACAGTGTAGAATATGCTATGTACACATCATATTTTATACTTCAACATTACTGCTTGTTTCTGGAAAGTTAATTTTTCTCAGAAGCTCAAATATATGTTAAAGCTGTTTGTTTTTCTTTGTTATTCCTAAATGAAGTGACCAATGCAATTAAACTGTGTTTCAAATATAACAAAACTTTTTTTCAGTGTTGAAAGAGAGATGTGGAAACAGTACGTCAGTTTAAGCCACATATATACACATATATATTATTTACATATACATGTTTATTCAGGAAAAAAATTCTTGAGGTTTATGTTTTGATTCCAAATAACAGGAAGTTTTTTCTTGGACTATTGTTTTTTTAGTATTTTAATTTGTTTTAATTGATTTTTTAATATTATTTGATTAATTAAAGTTAACTAGCATGCCTGTGTTGTAAAACTGAAATAAAATATCAGAAATGAATGGCATGTACAATTATTAAAAACCTATGCAATTATAGTTAAATATGTGGGTTTTTACTTAGACAATTGAAGAACATTTGAAGCTTGAGCTTTCAAAAACTGAGTACGTTATGATGAAAGTAATGGTGATAAAATAATGCTCACTTAAGCTGATAGATTCTCAAACAGAAGAACTGCCTGTTTTTCCCTTGTTCTGCCTTCCTTGGTTGGATTGGATGTTGAAAAATGAATTGCTCAAATTGAATGGTAAAGTCTTACCATTAAACCAGGCGAGAACGTTTATTTTTAGTTGACATTCTGATCCGTGAAGTGTGTATCATGAAGACTGTTTTCTAAAATTAAGGAAAATTCAAGTCCTTTCTAGATTTTGGACTGAAGCTTCATATACTTATAAATTCTAAGCTATCGTGGAGTTTAATATTCAAGTAATATTCAAGTATTAATAAAACTCTCCTGATTGTGAATAGATTTGGTGAATTTTTAGGTAGATGCTCAGTGATTTGGTTAAGACCTTCACAAAACCAAACATAATCCTTGATGACAGTAAAAGGCCTATAGATCATTTTCCTACTCTTCCCTTCCTCTCAAAATGTAGTTTGATATAATTTGTGTTACATACTGATCTGAGACCTGACACTATTTAGTGTTCTCATCTGTCTTCCACTTCAGTGGAAGATCTGCTGGGTAAATTCCTTTACCCAATCGTAATGGTTAAATGCTTATGCAACCCTAAGACTGCAGCACAAGAAAAAACTCCATGATGTAAGAGTTCCAGGAATGTTTTGGACATTCAGGTTTATGTAAAAATGTCACTGTGGTGCTTATTGCTTTGGTAGGCCAATTTCTGCTGCTAACGCTGAATAATGCTTCATTTTAGGTTGAGTGCTATGACTATGATGGTGATGGGTCTCATGATCTCATAGGAAGTTTTCAGACCACGATGTCAAAACTGAAGGAAGCATCTCGATCCTCACCTGTAAGTGTTACATAGTCTAAGCTGCTTGTATGTTTTTGATAAGCTGTTTTAGTCATTTTGGAACAAAGTTTACATCACTCAATTTTCTGGTACCTAAGTTGTGTTAGGCTACAGCTTAACAATATTACTGTAGTTGAGGCTGACTCAGTCTTTACAATGTGAATCCGCTTTCCTATCTTGGTTAGTATTTTTATAAATGTTATGTATCTAAATACCAACCATCATCACAAATGAATTTAATTAATCATAAAAGCCAAACAAACCAAACAAAAAACAACAAAGAACAGAAATCAAACAATTTAAATGAAGTATGGCACTTCAGTGAATATGGAAAAACTTCAGTATTTATATTACTGCACAGAACTGCACTTGATATGTTGCAATAGCTGGCTTGTCTTTGAAGTGAAATTACTTTTTGTGTTCTGACAAGCAGTAACAACTTGCAGACCTTGTAATAAACAGTATCCACTTGAAAAAGTGAAAGAAATCATTGGTAACCTTAACATTAAGCCTTTGCTTTTATGGACATGTATGTTGCCAAAATATTTTACTATTTTTCCTTTAATTCTGAAAACCTGCAGAATTGCTCCTGAATTGAAGATGAGATAGATATATTGAGTGCCTGCTTACACTTTTTTGACATCTTGAGTGTTGTATTTCTACTAAATTCTTCAGAGCTGTTGATGTAGAGCCTTTAACTGTAGGGTTTTTTGTTTTTTGCTTTTTGCTTCAAGCCTTGCCATGTTTTTTTTTTTTGTTGTTGATGTCTGTTCCTGAATTCATTTTTAATTAGAGGGTTTAGTTTAATGCCTATTAATGGCTTGTATTGCTTGCAAGGAATTTTGGTTACTGTTTATTAGACACATCCTGCATTTGTTGGCTACTTGGAACTCTTAAGTGTTTTTTTTCACTTCTTTCTAGATTTTCAGGAGCCAGATGGTGTCAGTTTTGCTTTCCATGCTTTTAATGATTTGACTTGCACTTTTCTTAGAAAGCAGGATCATAAATTGAACACACCTAGAAGGATTCTGCACATTCACATATTCAAGCATGTGTTTTTGGAAAGAACTGTGATAGTGATTTCCCAAGCAGTATGAAGCATGGTTATGTGGAGGCTCTCTGAGAATACAAAAATTAATTTTTCCCTAGTAGCATAATAGGTGAAGTTTATTTTGAATTTAAAGAAAATATATTTTCAGTGATAATCCTCCTGTGCTGTTTTTGGAAATGCTTTTGGACAGTTGTTTTCATGAGAACTATGGCTGTGCCTGTTCATAGTAACTTAGCTCTGTGTCAGTAAGGTGGAGCAAAGATACAAGATAATACAAGTAATGAGCTGAAGGATCCTTCGACTTTTAAAAGGATCTAATCTGTAATCCCATGTGATCTGATTTATTTGATAAGGTCTGTAAAATATTTCCAGTATATGTTGGCATATACTGGAACAGGCTGCCCAGGGAAGTGGTGGAGTCACCATCCCTGGAAGTCTTCAAAAGACGCTTAGATGTAGAGCTTAGGGATATGGTTTAGTGGAGGGCTGTTAGTGTTAGGTTGGAGGTTGGACTCGATGACCTTGAGGTCTCTTCCAACCTAGAAAATTCTGTGATTCTGTGATTCTGCATTTGGCTTTGTGTGTTCTTTAGCTATTCCCACAATTTTGACATCAGTTGTCTTTGTAGATTTTTTTTCTAAGAGATGTAAAGAAGAGGCATATAGACTTCTCAGGTGCTAACATTGTTAATGCATTCTGTCCCTTTTTTCACTTGATATTAATTGCAAGATCACTTTAACTTAAAAAAAAAAAAAAAAGCAGTGGAACTTGTTTCTGGCAGAGAGTCTGAAGGCATGGCTGGAATACCTCAGACTTACTTATGCACCAAACACGCTGGATTGTGTCATAGTGACTGCATGATGGCACTACCTGCTTAACCTAGCTAAGCCAACTGCTGATCCTGCTTTGCAGTTAAGGTATTGATTTAGTTAATGAAGCCTGAAGAAATGATTTTTGGAAAGCTTAAAAATATACTTTCTATTTCATTATGTTACTGCCACTGCTGCTGGGAAAAGTGATGATTTGCCTGAATTTCTGTGCCTTTACTAAAAACGTTGTTGGTAAGATCCTCAGAGAGAAAAATATACAGAGTTGCGTAAACAAACTTTTTTGTAGTCTTCTGTGTAAGAGAGGATTATCAGCTTCTTGATGGGAGGATGATGGGATTTTTCTCCCTGAATTTGGCAGGCTGGGTTTACTTTGGTTTGATAGTAAAATAAATGCATTTTTAATACAACCCAAAAGTATAGGTCTGAGAATGAAAACTTTTGAATGTGTCCCATAAATTACATTTATGATGTTTTGTTTTCTTTTGCATCCATGCAGGTTGAATTTGAGTGCATCAATGAAAAGAAAAGACAGAAGAAGAAAAGCTATAAAAACTCTGGCATTGTGAGCGTTAAGCACTGTGAGGTCAGTAATATGTTATAGTATGACTTTGCTTTTAAGTGTTTAGCCATAACTCTCTCCTAGTAATGCTTTCATCCTCAAGCTGTAAGAAACTTCACAATAACCAAAATTGATAGACATAATAAATATTTAAATATTCTGATTCATATAAGGAGAGAGATTTACATGTAAATCACACCTGTCCTTGACTGCCCCCCCCCAACCCTCTAGAAGTCGTCTGTATGGAAAAGGTTGCTTTACCAATTTGTAAGGCTGTTCCTGAAACACTGTGGTTCCTAACTTACTATTTTATGGTGAATCACAGTCTGGTAAGTTTATTTATAAAACGACGTATTAAGTTAATGGTGCTTTTGGAGCTGCTGTGTTGTCTGCCTGTTATTTTGTAAGAGCTATGATTCTGATGCAAAGAGTAGCTGGTAGTATGCACTGTAAGTATTGTCGCTGCAGTGGGAGACACATCGATAGAGTAAAAGTAGTGATTTTCATGGGTAAAGATAAATCTGGAACATCAAAAGTTGCTTCAGTAATATTTATCGTTCTCCCTTTCTAAAAAAAAAAAAAAGTTAATTTCCATCTTTGACTTTTATTTTTAGATCATAATAGAATGCACATTCCTGGATTACATCATGGGTGGATGTCAGCTGAATTTCACAGTAAGTTAAATCATTTATATAAAATTTGAATTTTTGGAGCAAACTGAACTTTATCATTGATTGCCTGTGCTCTTTATTTGATTATTGTGTTTTTATTTTGTTCTTTGGTGTGGAGGGTTAAATCTTGTCTGGCCATCAGGCCACAATCTCACTCCCCTCCTTAGGAGGGCAGGGGGAGAAAATAAGATGGAAAAGTTTGTGGGTCAAGCTAAAGATGGAGAGAGAGCTCACTGATTACAGTCATGGGTAAAACAAACTTGACTTGAGGAAGGTTTGTTTAATTATTGCCTACTGAAAATACAGTAGGATAGTGATAAACAAATTTTAAAAAAACAACTGCCAACCCTGCAGCTCCTGCTGCTGCAAAGACCTTGCCATGCAAACCAAATGCAAGGGGGGAAGCCATTTTGCCAGAGTTTTAACTATTTTTTTTTAGGAAAAATCTTCTTTACTCCTGGTACAAAGGTCTGAACCTGTGGTTATTTTCAGTAGGAACTGACAGAGCTGTGTGGAAGGAGACCAAGGAGAAATTTACAGTTCTGTGCTGTTCAGATTTAATTCATGGTGTTTTTCTTTGCTTGTTTGCTTGTTTGTTTATTTTTTCATAATAAATGTCATGAGAAGCTTTCATGTTGTGTCTGGCTTCCAAGTTGTATAATTCATAAACCTAAATGCTGCACAAATAGCAGTAAAATGTCTTCACCCTAGTAACATATCTCATCACCAATACAGAGAAGATCTTGACCTCTTGAGGTCAGAGAGAGAACTATTTCTAGGCATCTGTTGGGTCTGCCTAGTTGTATGTCTGAGAAGAAAGATGTGTATGACAAGAAACAGGAGTTAATTTTCACAACTGTTGAAGAGCTGTTGTGAATAGTAACTTACAGTAAATACAGGCAAAACCTGACAGATGGAAGTAATTTCAGTGCTTCCAAGAAATACAGAGCTTCTGCTGGTCTTGTGGTGGCATTGATTTAAGAGGGCTAAGATTCCAAGAAACTTGGATCTTAAGTATTGTGCCTGTTAGAAATTTTTTTTTAACAACAGTTTATAACTCCTCTGTGGTTTTCACTTTAGCTTTGTCAGAGATTAGAAGCATAATTTCACCTCTAACAGCAGTTTGTAAATACTCTGCTTGACAGGTGGGGATAGATTTTACAGGCTCAAATGGAGACCCGCGCTCTCCAGACTCCCTTCATTACCTCAGCCCTAATGGAGTTAATGAATACCTAACAGCCATTTGGTCTGTAGGGATGGTCATTCAGGATTATGATACGTAAGTTTTAATTTTTTATTTAAATACTTTTAAAGTATTTATAGATTTTTGTTGTAGCCAGTATTGAAGATACTAACATAAATAAAAATGAAAGTTCTGAGCTGAATGTAGAGCTAAAAAAAGACTTTGCAATCACTGTGTAATCACAAGCAGAATCTTGTGTTTACAGCAAGATAAGTAAGGCTTTTTATCTGTGATGTAAAGAGCAGCATTAATTTAAATAAATGCTCAATTTTTTGCCAATTTGATGTTAAAAATGGTTTTGGTCCTAGAAACAGTTGCAGGAGGAAGTTCCACCTAATTTTGCCTCGTAGCTCTTAATGATCAAAAGTATATTTAATAATCAAAAGCAGCACTGATTAACTAAACTTAGTGAACTATGATAGCTTTTAAAGGAAAGCACTTGCTTCATTTTCTTGAAAATTGCTCTTTTAGAGATAAGATGTTTCCAGCCTTTGGATTTGGTGCACAGATTCCTCCTTCCTTTCAGGTAATAGAACATGTAATTCTAGTACATAAAACAATTAAAAACATTTACTTCAGGAGAGGATTGTATATACTGTTCTGACGTTGCCTTTTGTGTATTAACAGGTGTCACATGAGTTCCCATTAAATTTTAACCCATCAAACCCATTCTGTAATGGTAAGTCCAAAGTAACATCAGACTTAGAGAATAAAATATCTTACATGATTTTAAAGATAAAAAAAGTCATTTGAAATGTGGGCTGTGAAGCATGTTGCTCCAATTAAGTAGGCAAGATTAGTCATGTAGCAGAAAACAATTTCATAACGTGTATCTTAGTTATTAAAAGTAACATTTGGTCTCTCTTCTGAAATTACCTGGGAAAACAGATTTTAACAACTAGGGCCCAGTACAGGTAAACTGGGAACAGTTCTCTCACCTTGTCATGCAACTTCAAATCAGCAGTAAGATAGAATGTCTAGCTTGAGTATGATGCTGCTAGAGCCTGTTCAACATGGCCTCTCTGATCATGTTCTTAACTACCGCCAGTTGCCAGCTGGAGAGCTGTTGCAATTCAGTTACATGCACTTCTGTACAGTATTTGGCCTTTCTATTCTTGATGTAAGGCAAAGCATGTTAAGCATTGTTGAAGCTGAAGGCCTCCATTGGTTATAAATCGTTTATGTTTTCATCATAGGAATCAAAGGATCATCGTGGTTGGTTTTAAATCTTTGCACCATTATTTTAAATAACTGATACATAGTGTTTTTAGGAAGATTGAGTGCATCAAAATATCCTAATTCTAATACGCAAACATTAGGTTGAAACTATTTATGTTCTCTAGGAATCCAAGGCATTGTTGATGCATATCGGGCTTGTCTTCCTCAAGTGAAGTTATATGGGCCAACCAATTTTTCTCCAATTATAAATCATGTGGCAAGATTTGCTGCTGCAGCTACACAGCAGCAAACAGCATCTGTAAGTTCTTTACCATAGTGTGCATATTTTTTTGCTTTCCATTTTGGCTTATACTGTTTTTCTTTCAAGCTTGTAAGTGTACCTGTTTTGACAGCTGGCCATTTACCTGGTGATTTGGTACTTGATATCTTTTGAAGCTGGATAAAAGCTAACTTATTCTTGCAGATTGTGCACAAAGATTCTCTCATAAATTAACAGAATGAACTCATCAGAGTTGAAATACTAGCTTAAAAATGTGTGGCATCTTTATGGCATCTTCTGCTAAATGCCCTTGCTGTGTTATGCTGTTATTAAAGTCTAATTAAAGCATTTGAATATATAGAATCATAAAATCATTTAAGCTGGAAAACACCTTCAACATCACTAGTTCCCACCATCAACCTCTACCAAGTCCCATTACTAAGCCATGCCCCTTAGTGCTACTTCCCTTGTCTCTTAAATACCTCCAGGGACAGGGATTCAAGGTCTACCCTGGTCAGACACTTTAAATCCTCAAACACCTGCTCTGTCAAGAATTCTTCTTAATGCCCAGTCTAAACCTCCCATGGTGCAACTTGAAACTGTTTCTCTGCATCCTATCACACTATCACTTGGAGAAAAGAGAATGACAGCCTCCTTGCTGCGACCTCCTTTCAGGTAGTTGTGGAGAGTGATGAGGTTTCCTCATCAGAGTCTTGTCCTCAAGACTAAACAGCTGTAGAATCATAGAATGGCTTGGGTTGGAAGGGACCATAAAGACCATCTAGTTCCAAGCCCCCTACCATGGACAGGAGTGCTGACAACCAGATCAGGTTGCACAGGTCCTTGTCCAACCTGGTCTTGAACACCTTCAGGGATGGGGCATCCACAGCTTCTCCGTCCAATCAGTTCCAGTGCCTCACCAAACTCTGAAGAATTTTCTTTCAACATTTAATCTGAATCTCCCCTCTTTTAGTTTAAAATCATTCCCCCTTGTCCTGTCATTACCTGTCTGAGTAAAAAGTTGCTCTCCATCTTTTTTAAGCCCTCTTTAAGTATTGAAAAGCTGCAATGAACTCACCCTGGAGTCTTCTCTTGTTCGGGCTGAACATCCCTAGTTCTTTCAGCATTTCTTCTTAGCCTTTCACTGCTCCAGCCCTGTCGCGATCTTTCTTCATAGTTCTTCTCTGGACCTGCTCTAACAGCCCCACATCCTTCTTGTTTTGGAGGCCCCAGCAAGTGCAGCCTCACAAGGGCAGAGCAGAGGGGGACAATCACCTCCCTTGACCTGCTGGTCACTCCTTGTTTGATGCAGTTGGCCTTCTGGGCTGCAAGTGCACTGCTGGCTCATGTCGAGCCTTTCATCCACCAGAACACCCAAAGTCCTTTTATGCAGGGCTGTTCTCAATGAGTTCTTCTCCCAGTCCATACTCCTGTCTGGGACTTCCCTGACCCAGATACAGCACCTCGTACTTGTCCTTGTTGAATTTCATTAGGTTTACATGAGCCCACTTCTCAAGCTTGTCCAGATCCCTTTGGATGGCATTCCTTCCTTCTGTTGTATCAGCTGCACCACTCAGCTTGGTGTCATCTGCAAACTTGTTGAGGTTGCACTCAATCCCACTGTCCATGTCATTGATAAAGGTTATAAACAATGTTGGTCCCAAGGCAGACCCTTGAGGGACAACACTCATCACTGGCCTCTGCCTGGTGTAGAGCCATTGACCACCACTCCCTGGGTACAGCCTTCACACCAGTTCCTTATCCACTGAATGGTCCACCCTTCAAATCCATTTCTGTCCAATTTGGAGATCAGAGTGTCTTGTGGGACCACGTTAAAGGCCTTATGGGAGTCCAGTCAGACAACATCAACTGGTCTTCCCATGTCAACTGATGCAGTAACTCAATCATAGAAGGCCCCAGACTGGTCAGGCACAATTTGCCCTTGGTGAAGCCATGCTGGCTGTCCTGGATCACATCCTTGTCTTGCATGTGCCTTGACATTGCTTCCAGGAGGATCTGTTTGATGATCTTGCCAGGCACAGAGTTGAGGCTCACGAGTCTGTAGTTTCCTGTATTTTAATTTCTATCATTTGTAAAAAATAGCAGTGATGTTTTCCTTTTTCCAGTCACCAGGGGGACTTTGCCCTACAACCATGACTTCAAATATGATGGAGAGAGACTTGGCAGCTCCATCAGCCTGTTCCCTCAGAACCTCAGGATGTGTGTCATTGGACATGCATGTACTTGTATGCTCGATGTATTTGTACATTTAGACTTGTACCTGATGAGTTTCATCAGGTGGTCTGGAATCTGCTCTTTGCTTATAGTGGGAGGGACTTTGCTCCCCCAGCCCTCACCTACAGGTTTGGGGTCTTGAGGGATGTAGGAAGCCTGACGGGCAGCAAAGGCTGAGGCAAAGAAGTTTTAGAGTATCTCAGCCTTCTCCATGTTTGTCATTACGAATTCTCCCTTCTCATTTATCAGAGGAGATAAACTCTCCTTGGTCTTTTTCTGACCAATGTACTTCTTGTTATTGACCAATAACCTTCTTGTTATTTTTTGCGTCCCTTGCTAAGTTCAGTTCCATCTGTGCCTTGCCTTTCCTGATCCCATCCCTGCACATCTGGACGGCATCCCTGTAAACAAAATGACCCCCGTTCCATCAGCTCTCCTCATGAGTCTAATTACCTGGTTCCTTCACCAGCTCATATTTCTACACCCACTTGAGCAACTTAATATCTTGCATTGAGAGGCCCAAAACTGAATACTGTATTTGAGGTGCGGTCTCACTAGTGCTGCATATAAGGGGACAATCACTTCCCTAGTCCTGCTGGCCACGCTATTTCTGATACAGGCAAGGATGCCATTGGCCTTCTTGGCCACTTGAGCACACTGCTGGCTCACATTCAGCTGGCTGTTGATCAGCGCCTCCAAGTCCTTTTCTGCCAGGCAACTTTCCAGCCACTCTTCCCCAAGACTATAGTGCTGTATCGGGTTGTTATGACACAAGTCATGTATTAGAGTTACTTAGTGAAGAAAATAAACTAGACCTTGGTTCACATCAGATAGCTGAGAGAGCAAATCAACTCAGTCAGAAAATGGTAGGTATACCTCCTGGCATGTAGGTACCAACCTAAGCGATGAACTGTCCTTACTATAAAATTTTAGGTGCTGTATGCACTATCCACCTTGCTCCCTCTTACATATCACATGTGAGATGTTGAATTAGGAAATCTGAAGAACAAGTCTTAAGTATCAAATCCTTTAGATAATACTCCATACAAGTTCAGCCAGTCTGAAGCTATGTATATCTGAACTCATTGATCATAGTAAATACTTCTCTCAGATGTCATAGAAAATCAGAAAATAAAGTTAGCTATTTTTGCATATAAATGTACCTGTGGAAACCAGTTTGGAAAAGAGCTGTGGATTTTCATATACAAAGAAATTTGGAAGCTTTTTCCTTGATGGTCTTTCAGTAGCAACTATCATCAGTACATGAATTAGGAAAGTATTTAGAAACTTCTGGACCTTTTTTTGAGTGCAATATGCCTAGCAATTTCTTTCTTTTTCTACGTGAAAGGATGTATTGAGGAATTTTTGCTGCCTTGCCATTTAATGCATTTAATGCAGATTTTTTTTCCCTAGAATGAGAGAAGCATAAGGAGAGAGAAATAAATCCAGTGATAGGTACTATCGTGCTTTTGGTCATAGCCTTCTGATCATGGTTGTTTTGTAGGCATTCTTGCTGGAGTGGGGAAGAATAGAATGGGTTGAAGCAATGACAAAAGATGGTACTTGAACAGAGGAGAAAAGGGAATATCAATTATTTTAGAGGCATCTAAAGAAAGATAGAAATCCAAATACTGAAGAGAGATTAATAAGAATACGGGGAGTACCTTTGAAACTGGAATTCATGCTGTCCAGTAATCGTCTGAAATAAACCAAATGAAAGAAGACTGCACGTTCAAAAAGTATTTGATGTTTTCCAAACTTTGTAGTTCTAGTTTGTTCATGGTGCTTCAATCTGAGACAGAAGGTAGGAAGCCAACTTCTAAAGGTCCTGGCAGTATCATGGAAGCAATTCAAGTGATACTTGACTAATTTACCTCTGGTAATTTAGTCAAGGTGGTCCCAGATGCCTAGCTAATAAAATTCAGAAAGCAGCTAGAAGACAGTTAAAGGAATTTAAAAATTATCGCGTTGCTTTTCAGAAGAAAAAACAAATTGTTTTAATCTATAGATTTTAGGAATATACTGAGTAAATGAGCGGCTGTTCTATTTTTCTTGGTATCACTCTTGTTTTTCTATTCTTACCTGGATGAAGCAACGGGTAGCATTTTATAAAGCTGTCAGTAGACCAGAAAGGAAACAAAAGCAAGTTTCACAAATATATCCTGTCCAAAACATCAGCAAACTGCCTTCTATACCAGCACAAATACTTGGAAAATAGGTTAGCTGTTAGTTTGTCCGAGGATTTTGAGAGTAAAGGAAGGAGGACAACATTATTTTTTGGGTGGAGGGTTGTTGAAAGATTACTACTATTAAAAGATTTTGCTGTCCATGTAAATATCTTTGGACTGTACAAAAGAAGCAAAACACAGATGTTTGTACACTTGAGTAAGTACAACGAGCATGTTTAAAGTCAGAACAGTATATAGGCTGCGTGCATTTTCTAAGCATACGTACCTACATGTTGTCTATTTTTCTGTCATAACACAGTGTTTATTGATTTGACAGCAATACTTTATTCTTCTGATCATAACGGATGGCGTGATAACGGACCTTGACCAAACTCGAACTGCCATAGTTAATGCTTCAAAACTGCCTATGTCCATTATCATTGTTGGTGTTGGAGGAGCAGACTTTGATGCTATGGAGTTTCTTGATGGTGACAATGGAGTTCTTAGGTCTTCATCAGGAGAACCAGCTGTCAGAGACATTGTCCAGTTTGTGCCTTTTAGAAAGTTCCAAAATGTAAGTAATCTGAATGATGTTCTAATTAAATACTATAGAAGTATGCTGGGTTTGCTGGGTTATATACAGTCCTTAGCCTTTGCGGTGTCCTTGAAAGGAACTCTGGAGTCTGAGATACATACTTATCAAATGCTCAAAAAGCCTTGACTTCAGTATCTGTAGAATTTCTATTAGGTAAGCTTATTCATGTTTAAAAAACTTCACTGGTGGTTTGAGCACTGCATTTCTAACAAGTTGCTGTAGGAGAATGACCTGTGTAAATCTCCCTCAGACTTGATTAAACAAATGGATGTGTTTTTCATTTGGGAGGAAGAAGTTACTTTTTTCATTTGGAAAAGTGTTTTTTTTTTTTGTTGTAGATGTGTCCATTTGTAAATGTGGGTTACTGTCACATTTTAGTATGGTGTTAAAATTCAAAGCTAAGTTGGAAAAGGTGGTCTTCATTAGAAATTGTGTGTGGCCACAGCAGTGGTCAAAAAAGACTGAGATGTGGAAGAATGGAGTCTTGTACAACCAAAAAAAAATATACGCACAGGCTTTGCATGTAAAAAAATATGCACAGACTTTGCAGTTTGCTATGAAAGTCATATCTCTGGAAGAAGTAGATTTAAAAAAAAAATAATAAAAAAAAATTCTTCACAGTGGGGAAATTCCTCATGGTGGGGAAGATCTCTTTGTATTTTTATTTTTTTTATGAGAGCTCTTTGTTTAATTTTAGTGCAACTATATCAATATCGAGTATGTTTATTGAATAATGTACTTGGATGTAGATTAGTTAGGTTCAATATTCAGTATAAAACTATTCAAATACTTTCAGCTGCTAGAAAAAGGAGCATTTTTTTTTTTTTTAATGGATATTTTGCCTTGGAGTAAAAGCAGTAGAACAGGGAAGCTTCCATCTGTCCTGTAAGGGCACTGTAAATTCATCTGTAAAGTGTCAGACTTTAAATTCTCCTAGTATAAGAGATGCTTATTACTCGTCTTAAGATCTAATTTAACAGTTGGTGGAGACTGATACTTGGTGTTCTTTTATTTTTTCTAAGTCTCCAAAAGAAGCTCTGGCGCAGTGTGTCCTGGCAGAAGTCCCTCAGCAGGTGGTGAACTACTTCAGCACCTACAAACTGCAACCTCCTAAGAATCCTGCTGCAAAGTGAATGGGTTGAGCAGGCGAGCTGAGACCCTGTGCCTTCTTTACTTGGTGTACCTACCGACTTTGTTCTTGACATGCTTCTATATACATGTATATGCATACCTCTGTGATAATGCCTGTTAGCTTTTGTCTGTGAGAGTTTACCGAGTCTGCCTTTTGAGGGCCAAAATTGTAATCGTTTTAATATTCAGCATTGATTTGTGGGATAGGGCTTCTGTGGGTGTGTTTCATTTTGAAAAGTAACAGGGGAAAAATTCAATACGCAGGGAGGATGAGGAGAATGATGATGAACAGCTGCCTGTTTGATAAATACAGCTAGTGAGAGTGTTCAGTTACTTCAGCAGGGATCAACACCAAGTGCTGCGGTTTCTCAGTGATCATAAAACCAGCCAGATGTGGAAAGAGGGCATATACCCACCAAGCAGATAAAAGTTTGTATGTGCTTCAACAAATTTGGAATACTTCAGGGTTCTGTGTCTATGTAAGCCACTGTAAGAAAATTTTGTCACAGTAGTGATACAGTTACATGAGTGCTAGAACAAAATGTAAAAGCCTTCCTTGTATGCATACTTGACATTTGCTACTTTAGTGCCTTTGGCCAGTGCCTGCCATCCAAGGCTGTATGAATATGAGGGAAATCTCTAACATCTCAGAAAAAATACTGTTGGCCTATGAAGCTACAGCCATAGAGGTTGTACGATATGTTTAGAGTGTGATCTGTACTGGAAAACAGGAACTTCAGGTGTTTTAAGTAAAAGTCATATATGTGACTATTGATCTTTAAAGAGCAAGGGCTTATTGTGAAGCAGGAATTCACTTTTTAATTGGAAAAGTTCTGTTTAATAACTGCACATTATCAAACAAAGATGTTTTTTGGAAGTCCTACCTATTTATATTGTTTTTGTTATATTTAAAATCATGAATCTTTCTGATGAGCTCACAAGTGAACAGTGCCTGCAGAAATCATGTCTTCCTACTGGGAAGGAAGAGGAAAGATGAAGAAAGTCTCTAAGCTCAAATCCTATAATCATACTGCTTTTCTAGGGCAGACAATTTGTTATATTTTGTTGGCTTGAGTTTTTTCTTCACCATCTTTTCTTTGCAATAGACTTTAAAGTGTAAATCATGCTGTATGTGTGTAGTGGACAGACAAAGCTTTCTTGTCTCCCAGCTGCGTAGTGCTTGATGAGGATCTGTTCTGATCCTATCAGTGTATGTAGATGTAAAGGTCCCATTTATCATTTCAAAATGCCTGTCCTAAACATTAACTTCGCAGTTTCACATTTGAAGTGGTTTAGAGTTAGACATCTGCTTGATCTGATTTTAGTTGGTCTAGCTGTAGCATGTAGCATGTACAACAAAATGGACTAACACTAAATTTAGCATTCTCAGGCACCTAAGATGGCACCAGATCATAGTGGATATGCTTGTTCTAGTTGCTGGAGCTGCTCTGCTCTCTTTCCACACTTCTATAATTCTGCCAAAAATCTGAATTCATATTAACGCTAATGGATGAGTATTGAGATTGTCTTACACATCCTGTAAAACATACCAAATGTTTTGTAGTAGTTGACTAGTTACCAGTTATGAATTAATACAGTATTCTACGCTGCCTTTTCCTTGGTGGAAAAGGGTCCTAAATAGTTATAGGAGTGAAATAGTAAGAAAGATTTTGTTTCATGTTAAGCCATGATCTGTATTTTAAAAACAAATTCTTTTCTTTGATTGTATAGAAATACAGAATCATCTCTTCATTGATATGCAAGTGTATTAGTACTTGATACATAATATGTAATAAATTGTCATACAAGATCTGCAATATAAAATGCTACGATCAAGGAAGTGGATGCTTATACCGAACCTAAATCACGCTGCTGTAAACGGATAAAGTATGATTTTTGCACCAGTAAAATGTTTCACAGCCAAGTGGTCCATGTAGACAGATAAATGAATATAGACAAAGCGTTAATACTGTATCTAGTTAAGTGGACGCATACTACTGATGGGAATTCAGGATACTACTGAAATTCCTCTTCCAAAAATATGATGCTGCCTCCGAGTTACATTACAAATTCTTTCTTATGTTGTGGTGGAAGTGCATATAAATGCTTTCAAGTATGTTAATAAGCGTAATTGTGCTAAACATCTGCTGCATATAGAATATCTAAAACTTTTTTGGTTTTTGATAATCTTAACATAAATTCAATTTCTGGAGCAGAGAATGCATTCTCTTGTTGCAAAAATGCTCCTGTATTTCTCAAGCTTAGGGAATTAAATAGCATATCAATGATACCTACTTCTCAATGTGCTCTATACTATGTAGAAGAAAAAATGCTTCAGACTGGACAGTGGCAAGAATCATTTTCCACATATAACTTCTTTTAGAGGCATACAGCTAACAGCATGTTGAAATATTTAGAAGCTTCCATGTTAGGCTGAAGCAGTATTCTGAGTCAAGGTATGTACCAAATTGTGAGTCAAGGGGAAGTCAGTTTGTTTTGCCATTTTTTATTTTTACATGCAAAAAATGCCTTACCAGCTTGAGCGTGTCAAGCAAAATATTGTCAAGTGAATGTGCTTGTAGGTCACTTGCACCACCTTGTGACAGAAATGATGTATAGCAGTCTTCATAATCGAGCTTTTTGCAATGTAATGTCTTAATATATATACATGTACAGCAGTGAAATAACCCGTGACCAGAGTTTTGTTTTTGTTTTTTTAAAAAAGTACTTTCTGTATGTATTTCAGTTTGGAAGTTAACTGATTTACAATGCCTATGCATTAAAACTGTAATTTCAGTACACTGCTCTTCTGTCATGTTTTTGTATTCAGCATTTTCCATGAAACAATGAACACTGCTTTTGCAGTTACTATGATGATGGTTCCACAGGCTAAGCAGCTTAGATATATAACAAGTATTATCAGATTAGAGGGAAAAATGCCTTTTTACTCAGTGGTTGTGAATGTGCACAGTGTATTTCATAAAGCATAACATACTGGCTTTTATCAAGATATTTTGAAATTGGATGGTTTTAGCAGTGAGTCTTTCATCCTCTTTGCTGTGTTAGAGTTCCCCTATTGATGCTATTCCATATACTTGTCATCAGTTTTTCCAGGGCGTGTTTTTTTTTTTCTTTACAGGAAATGTGCATTTTAAGTAGAAAGGCATGAAGATTTATTTTATATTTCATCCCTTTACCCTTAATGGTTTCTTAAGGTGTAGTCAAGTCTGAGATGCTTTATTGGGAAACTGAGACATACTAGAGACATTGCATGGTGTGTTTGGTATGCCATACAGAACCTGGATGAGCTTTGCTGAAAGATGCATCATGTAGGTGCTCTAGAGCAGTTCATTCGATTTCTCCACAAATTAAGAATCCACAGGGTAAAATCAGGTTCTGAAAGTAATGCATTTTACACAAGGAGCATGTCTTGAGGTTTCTTGTGCTGCGTGTTGTTCCTTCTGGTGAAAACCCTACAAATAGTTGAGATTTGGCCCCTCGCCACTCTCCAAAATGGAGGGGTTCTGGGAAGGGATTCAACAACAGAGAAGAAAGATCTCAGAGAAGACCCAGATGTCTGTCACTTAACAAAATCTTGACCTTATGCACTAACCCTTTTTTGTTTCATTTTGGATCTAAGGAACTCAAGGGCTTTGCATGACTGGATAATTTTGAAGCCAGAACTGACAAGCTTCCCTTGCAATCCTAAGCTGTGAAGAACTGTAGTAAAGCAGCAACGTGAGAGATGCTCTGTTGCTGCAGTGTAACACTTACTGCTGAAGTTTCAGACCTTACTTTTATAATATTTGTAAGTATGTGATTGATGAACTTCAGTATGCCAACAGTGGAAATATTTGTTTTGAAGATGTGACAGCATTTGTGTAGGCAGAAGAGGGTTAGATCTTCTGCAGTGAGAACTTTACTCATCCATACCAACATGTTAAAATATGGGGGCTTATGTGCTTTCCCCCCCTTCCATAATGTTTTGAAAACTGTCCTTCAAAAAGTGATGTAAGAAGAACCATGTATTGTAATGAATTTGTAGATCTTTGACTATTCACAGAAGGCCTTAGTTGTGGAGTAGTTTAGCAGTATTTCTAACTTTGATATTGTACAGAGATACTCCTGGATGTGCAATAGACAAACGATTTTGATGACATTTATGATGTCATGCAGCAGAAAGAGGTAAGATGCATTTTTTTTTCTTACGTATCAAATAGAAAGTGATACACAAATAAGGATGGTTCTTCCCATATGGCAGTGAGCCTTTGACCTCACTGTTAATGATGGAACTTTCTTTTTGAGAGATATGTGGCTATCAGCTGTGTCACAGAATGTTTGGAATATGCAGCATATGGAACAAGTCATCGAGTCACCCGGGCAAAGCTCCTGCAGATTCTGGTTGGGCTGCCAGATTTGCCTATGATTGGAGAAGTTCAAAGGCATTATAGGGCAGGCCTAACAGAACGTGTAGCCTACAGGAACGTATATAGCCTGCAAAGGGTTCAAAAGGCCTCATTTTGGCATGATATTTTTCTTATATCTTGACTGGCTGGTCAGCTGAGGAACTGTGTTTTGTTTTTAAGGTATTTGTGTGTATTGGGTTTTTATTTAATACTGCATCCCACTGTGTGTTGAGCTGATGCAGAAGATTGACTGTGGCAGCTCCTTGTTAAAAAAAAAAAAAAAAAAAAAAAGCTGTAGCCCTCTCAAGTGCTGCACTGGATAAAGGATTTACTTTAGTTCATAGGTATGATGAAGCTCAGCCCCTGTAAGGCATGTAGTTTGCTTGGTATCATCAGGCTCTGATGGAAGTGAAAAACTGGAGCAGCCAACCTGTTGGTTGGAGAAAAAGAGCCAGAGCCAGAAACGTAAATCCTGCTTTTTGTAAAATACCTTTGTTTCTGAAGTGGCCATTGAAATGTCCAAGTAGGACATTTTTCTAAAGTATGCCTGTAGCAACTGCTTGCTTTTTAGAGAGAGAGATTAATGCCCAATCCCTTGAGAAGATGAAATGTGTAAATCAGCAACCAAAAGTTAAAGGTCACTCTTAAGGGAAAATATCTTCTCTATTTTTATTCACCAGAATCGATAAAGACAGCTAGAACAAATGCTTTTGCTTTCACAAGTTGGCAGTATTTATGTGATCTGCTTCCCCATTGTGTATGTTGTGAATATTTTTTATTTTACTTTTTTTTTTTTCTAAACAATTTTTAATGGCATCTGAACATGCAACGTCATAGCTTTCTGCACTCAGCCATACTGATCACAAAAGCATGTCACTGATCAGAAGTATAAGGGGAGGAGAGAGAAAGATTGACAGAAACATAAGTAACCTCAGCAACAGTAGTGCAGTAACAAGAAAAAGGACAACTATGGGAAACCAGAAAAGAAAATAGAAAAGAACAGACATGAAAATTAAGAACAAACTGGCAACCATGAAAAACAATAAGAAAGAAAGAATAAACAGGAGAGGGAAAAGGAGAAGCAGGAACAAGACAGAATAAGAGAGAATGGAGAGCATGGATCAACCAAGAAACAAGCTGTACTGAAACCCAGTTGGATCTCTAATTCCTATTACAGCAGGAGTTCTCTCTTCAGGCTCAAGGTTCAGAGGTAGGTATGCAAATCTGCCCAGTTGCCTCAGGAGAGGACAGAAGGAAGAAGAGGAGCTGGGATAGGTTCTTTCTTGAGTAGCCTCTACTTTTATATTTTGTACCCAAAAGCCAAGTCACACTAGCCCTCCGAATTCAGCAAAAACACAGCCCAAAGCACCATCTATTTCCTTTTCTTCTCTTTAGCTTCAACTTTAAGGATCTCTCCTTCTCCTGCTGTAGGTGATGGAGACATACTAATGATCAGAGACTCATTAGTGGTTCCTCTGTGCATAACTGCGGGTGGTTTAGGCTTAGCATCTGCATTCGGCTCTTCCTTTTGTGCAGGGGGTGCAGATGAGGCTGCAGGCTCAGGGGGTTTCTTCTCTTGTTCAGGTTTCTTCTCTGGTTCGGGTTTCTTCTCTTCTTCTTCAGGTTTCTCTGTTTCAGCTTCATTTTCCTAGAATCAAGAAATCAAATGTTTTCTAGTGCTGCAGAAAAAAAATGGGAAGTAGTTCTGTATATGCAGTGGTAAGGCACAGCAGGGATGTTGTAATTAATGGCATGCAATGTATGTAAGCCTGCATTCAGCAACCAAAAATTTTGTGGAAAATGCTATTTCAAGATCAGAATGTCAACAATAAAACCCAGGAAAAGCTTGTGGGTACTGATAGTATCTGCTTCTCATGAATACTGCAGGACGAAACAGGCACATTCCGGGGCACACCACCTTTCCTCAAATTTTACCTTGCTTTATGTACTTATACTAGTATAGAAAGAAAATGTGTTATGTAAATCTCAACATATTCCCCAGTGCCCCAATTCCTTGTCCAAGCCTATTTGCTTTAAAGTTCATAAATACACATTAAATTTAGTGAATTTTCTGCTTCAATCATGGTATTGTTATAATTAATTTAAGCAAGTTCTTCATTTCACTTATAAGAAGGAAAGTATAAAGATATCCAGCTCAACCATAAAAGCCAGAAAAAGATTCTGCCACCTCTGGGCAAGAATTTAGAACTGAGCAGGTTCTTACTAATAGGAATGTTTCTCAGAAGAGAGTATAATGTGGGAATTACTTTTAATCAACTGAAACAAATTTTCTCATAAGTGTACTATATTACATATTTAATCAGATTTAGCTGTGTGGTCTTAACTTGAAATTTTGTCCTCAGTATTTGTTATAAGCAAAGTTCTGACTTTGAATTGGAAAGTTTGCTGTGTGCTTGAGTCAGCTGGAGCAGATTACTGTGTTAGGATATGCCTACATTTACTGTTCTTTACATAAGATTAGAAGATCGGATGCTTTTAGTGTCTTTGTAAGGTCTATTTTATCCTTACTTTCCTAGAGGATCTTTGTTTGCTTTCTTTGCTTTGCTTTTGTTTTTCTCTATTCTGCATAGAGTCCAGATCCAGGAAGATTTGAGCCAAATTTTAGAATCAGCGTTTACAGAGATTAAGTACCATGATTATATCTCAGCTACTGGGAATTTCTGCTGTTGATTGCAGTAAAACTATATTTTTATTTATTCTGTTTGCCCAAGCCCTCCCAGAATATTTCACATTTCTCTCTTCAGCACCTAAAAGAATCTATTCTGTTTTCTGTGGTGTTACCTGAATGTCTCGTTCTCTCTTCAGCTGCAGCAGCTTGGCAAGACCTGCTTTTCCTTTACCTCCAAGCATCGCTTTAAACAATTTTGGAGTTTCCTGTTTCTGCCCAAACAGACCAGCCAAGCCCCGTGGCTGTTGCACTGGTGGTCCAGGAGCAGGTTTCCCCTTCTCCTTCAGCAGCACCCTGGAGACAGGAAAGAATGAGAACACACAGCACTGCAGTGAAACCTAGAAAAGTTCCTGCAAAACCAAAATGCCACATTCATGGATGAAAACCTGACACCTTTTCTAGCCTCTTTTTTTTTTTTTTTTTTAATCCCAGATGCAGTGGCAAGAGCAAAACTGATAAGGGTAAGGGTTTTACTGGCTTTGGCATCACTTAGTAAACTGCAGGCTGCTATTCTAATTTGGAGTTCTTTTTCTATTTGCTGTAGTCTAAACTAGTGCAGGCTCAAATTAAGGTGTCACAAAGCAGATGAGAGCTTAGTAAGGTGAGAAATAGTTGAGGGGGGTGGAAGTCTCCTACCTGACCTTCTAGATGCAAATCAAGAGCATTTATTTCTCTATTTGGAGTTTAGCTGATGCTTGTGTAAGTAATAGTTAACCAGCCTTTCAGTGTGGCACATCTCTCACAGATTAGGTTAGGGTGGGCAAGAAAGCAGGAGAAAGTAGTGTAGGACAGAGAATCAGAAATAAGTTTTGATGCTTGTACCATTATTTAGAAAGATGATGGAAGTCAGAAAGGTGATTGCTGGTGACCATCAGTCAGTGGATTTGTTCTGCCTTTCTACCTTCTAGTGTTGGTTTTGACAACTGGCCTCTCTGAAGATTCCAGATGTGAAAACAGGTGAGCAAGATCTGTGTGTCTGCATTGTTTGGTGCCATGGGCATCACATCGTACTATTCAGGGGTCCATCACTGAGTCTGGAAGCCAAGTATGTATGCTGCTGGTCTTCAGTAAATCTGGATTCCAGAGCTGTCGAGAGACTTTTGCTTTTTTCAACATTCATTACTGTCACAGGCTGTCCCCAGTGACTGGCTGGCACATCCTGCTTGACTTAGATAGAATTTAAACTGTTCAATGTTTTTGGCTAGTAAACTTTTTATACTGTCCAATATAAATGTTCAGATTCAGGTTTCCTTTTATTCTTGTTCTACCTTATGAGCTGGGAGTGCCATGGACAAGAGTTCAACAGACCATTTGGGGAAATTTCCTGCAGATTTGACACTTATGCTTTTCAGATGGCCCATTCTGCATTAGGTCCCGTGTTCCTCAGGGATGTAATGATTCGCAAGGTGCTGTCATTTGATAACCAGAGTTGCTGAAACAAGCTGAATGCAATCATTTGCTAGCACTTTCATGAGCAAAATGTCATGCCTATGCTAGCATTCTCTGGTGGAATTTTAAGTCTGGGATCGTTCTTCCAAACTTTGATGCCAATGCAAGGCAACAGCTAAGAACAATACGAGTGCTGAAGTCTACTGGTAAAGACAAACTGATTTATGCACTTCAACCTGATACAAGGTACTCACTTCTATAGTCTTATGACAAAATATGACCACATTTTGCCCTGTCAAAGCTAGGATAAACTGATCCTAGCAAGCTACAGCCAAAGCAAGATGAGAAGCAGTTTCTGTTCAAAATCCCATTTCAGAATCCATTTGCACAAAATGCACACCTTTCAAATCTGTGTGATTATCTTTCATCTTTTCAGGCCTTACGTTAAATCCATTTCTAACTGCTCTTTGAGACTTTGGAAAGGCATATGACTGTGGGTGCATTGAAGCATATCTCTTTAGAATTAATTGCAGATCTTCAGTTGTACCCTTGAAAACCTACGGCTTAACTGGCATCTGTCTTGCAATCTGTTTGCCTTGGCTACCTAAGGAGTCCTGATGTTCATCTGTTATCTCCTATTTTGTTACCTTAAGTACAAGGGAGAATTCAGCTGTGTTCAAGACTTTATTCTATTTACCATGTTCCCATAACTCTTGGATTACCTGCCAAGACTATGACTTCTGTTAAGTATTACCAGACAAATCTGACCCCTAAGTACAAACATGCATATATTTGTTGTTCTTCCAAGAAATGCAAATGCATCTAGAGCCACAACTGTCTGTTCTGCAGCTAAACAATGTGATTTAGAAACTGTTATTAGGACATACTTTGCTTTCTTCATCAGAAGTTTTTCTGAGTCAGGATAGTGTACCAGGATTTCGTTGAGTGTTTTCTTGTCTAGAATGAAAAGGTTGGCAAAGCCATGAGCCACTACGTTGGCAGTCCTTCGATTTCCTCCGCCTGCAGCTAATAGGCTGCAATGAAAATAAATATTGTCAGTTACTTCATTACTTGCCCTAGTCAGGAATATCTTTGCTGGTGGCTCTCCACTGCAAAGCTCACTTATGTACCCAACTGTTCTGGCTGATGCTGCAAGAAGGCAAGTTGTCACTTCTGGTTGGTATTGTGCTGGTCCTAAGGACTGAGAAAAGTCTTGCTGGGTAGACACCCAGGAGACACTACTGCAAGGACTGAATTTGTTTTAGTCTGTGTGCGAACTTGGCATTTCCTCATTTTTATTGCTGGAAGTGATTTAACACCATAAGGAGAGCAGAACAAGTCCATTACTACTCAAAGCATTATTTACAATAAATGACTCTAAGAATTATAATTTTCCTGAGTGAATAACTTCTGTTGGTCTCTGTTTTGTCCCACATATCACATCTCACATTTGGATGTTGGCAAGTTTGGATGTTGGATGTTGAAAAGGATTAGGAAGGTCTTTCAGGCTGACAGTTACAGATGTGTCTGCCTGAAAAAGGCGGCTATTTTGTTTTGAAAGTAAGGTGTTACAAAATTAAAATAATTCATTTCTCAGATTAAAAGAATTCATTTCTCAGCTGTGGTGATAAGCAAGGGAAGCTGCATTTTGCTCTCAATACTAAAATTGCTTTATCAATATTTGAGGAGATTCACCCTAGAAATTTGTCCCTTAAATGTTTCCCTGTGAGTTACTATTTATGAAGAATAATAATATCTAAATTTAAAGGTCATTATTAAAGGCTAATTGGGACCCTATCAAGGGTGAACTAATACTTTATCCTCGATATTAATTGGGATATATTAATAGTTTCTAAGTATAGAGGATATGTATGTAGCATTTATAAATACTAGATTATGCAGAGGTCTTGTGATTCTTTATTTGTAACTGTGTGTACAAGGCTATTTTTACATACATATTCACAGTTTTTCTTTGATCCAAGATAACAATCAATATATGAAGTCAAGCTGAAAATGCAGTATATTGTCTTTTTAAACAATTCTGTACTATTTTGTAGGAAAAAAAGTATTTGCACAATAAGAAAAGCAGCTGAAGAAAATTGCAAACAGCTTTTGAGTTCTGATGAATTGCATCTCAACAAGTCATTGAACAATCATTTTCAGGCTTTCCTAACAACAACCTCATTTTATTGAGGCAGACTAGGACTAAAGAGATCGGCTTTTTCATTATGGTGATGATGCGAGGTGAATTTTACAGGGGAGGCTCAAACAGAATCATCTTTGACTAAAGGCAGCATTATGGGCTTCATGACTCAACCTTTTGTGGCTAGTGTGCTAAGAGTTATTTGATAGGGTAAATCTTTAAAGATAACTGGCATTTGCCTTACAATGGCTCTTGATGCTATAATATCTATAATAATAAAGAAAATTGCATTTTTACCTTGCATTTTTTACTGCAGTTAGCCTGAAATGCTTTTATACTTGTATGAGATAACTTCTGAATTCTTATGATAGCAAATTTAATTTAGAGTTATGAAGTTGTCAAAGTGATGACTCAGCTTATCTACTCCTCTTTTATAGCTGATCTCAATAGCAAGCTGCCATTCATTGAAATGAGCAAATTGATCCAGGGAATGGTGTGCATATCACCATTGCAGGGTGATGGCTCCTCAGCCTGCATATGGAAAGAACTGGTAAGTTAGGAAAGGGTCTGGATCTGGCTTCTGAGAAAAATGTCAAACACCAAATGGCAGAGCTCACTGAAAAGCAGCAGCTGCTGCTGGGCCAAAGCAGAAAATTTAAACTTTCACAAAGCTAAATATTCTTTTTAGCTTTGACTTTTATTTTAAAAATTTAAGTTACAAAAACCACTGAAACGCTAAAGATGAGACCAAACATTTAGAGCTCTTCCTGTCAAAAATGCTTTAGTTTTTCCAGAATTACCATTTTCTGATAGGAAATTGTTCTAGTGAAATAACATTAAATGAATGAATGAGGACATCTGGCTTAAAGTGTAAACTTGTCTGGGCTAATGAAGTGTTGTGTTATAGTTTCCCTGTCTTGAATTTCTCTCTCTCAATTGCCTGTACAGACAGGCTCTCATTAAGTCAGCAAGGCAAAAAAAAAATGTTTGCCTCTGTTTCTGAGATTATTTTGTTTCCCCAAACTGATATTATCTATACAGGAAAGTAGTAATGAGGGTAAGATGTTAATTGGAAGGTAGCTCCTATTACTTAATCTGTTTCTGTAACAATTTTGGAGGATGGAATTGGCAAAGGACTGGCTTGAACATTAGTCTTGCATTCGATTGACCTCCTAGTATAATTCAGGATTTTTTTTTTTTTTTTTTTGAAATGAATGAACATTCTTTGTTTTCTTCAACTCCTTTGACCAAGGAGGCTTTATAAGCACGCTTTATATGCATTTTGAACAGTAAGGTTAAATTGCAAGTATCTTATGAAGCTGACACAATTCTCTAAACAAATCTTGATCCAAACATCAGAAGGAAAGCCGTGACGGTCCAATACCATGTGCTAAACAAGTATTCCCCTCAGCATTCATAGTGTGGTTGTGCTAAATGAAGCAATACCTCATCTATTAAATACTTTTTTTTTCTTCCGTTTTCTTTGGCTATACAATACTCAGAAGACCTTGACAAAACTTACAAAGAGGGGTGCTCTACAAACTCATTATTTTCTAACACATCACCGCAAGGAAACGGATAAATCTCTGGTGATATACTTAGTGCTTCATGTCTTTGCTTTCCAATTTTGGAGATGTCTGCCAGTTCCTATATATTTTCTCCTTGAGTTTATCCACTGCCTGTCATTTATATGCAAAGTAGCTGTGTCTGTACCGGTGTGCTGTCTCCACCAACGCAGTAGGTCAATAATGAATAAAACAAGACCAGGAGTGTAGGGTTAGCGCATTGCTGAGGGTTTTGCTGGCAATTACATGAAAAGTAAAATATATCAGGAAATGCATCTTTAAAGGCAGCTGTGTAGTTCTCATATGGAAATGAGTACTCACTTTTATTAGATCAAAACGTTGAAAATCCTTTCCTTGTTTTCAAACCAATGACTAACATTTTTCAGTTTAAAAAAAAAAAAAAGTCCTTGCTCCAAATGCAAAACTAATAAATAATTGAAAAACTAGGTGAGAGTTACATATCTGGGCTGCTGCAGCTTTTTTCCTTTATCTTTTCAGTATCTAGCCCTTCCTGAAAATCAGTGTGTTCTCGGTCTTTCCAGCAGTTTGTTTTGAGGCTTTGTTTTGGTATTGTATTGCCACACAGAGAAATACCTTTAAAATAACCTT
The DNA here is from genome assembly GCF_965140915.1 of Aythya marila. NCBI lineage: Eukaryota > Metazoa > Chordata > Aves > Anseriformes > Anatidae > Aythya > Aythya marila. The sequence continues at coordinate 129,836,091 of NC_139043.1, forward strand.
CATGTGAAGAGCTGATACAATCTCACTTTCCCACTCAATGAGAAACGCCTGTATCTGTGGGATATATCAGGTGTTTTTCAGGTGCAGGTCTCAGCCAGTCCTCTACACCCATCACTGAATAAATGGGAATGTTTCCACTGCCACAAAGGGAGACGCAGTAGAAGATAAATGTAAACCTAGCATAGAGCTAATTGCCACTTCTCAAAAGACAGATTGAAGCTACCAGCAAGAGGATTAACAATAACAGGAAGGCAGCTGGAAGAAATCAAGAATCCAGTTTATCACATGCAGGAGCACATGCATTTTATTACTTTTCTTCAAGCCAACCTCAGCAGGGGATGCAATGCCTAAAATCTAGCACTTGGTTGGTTAATTGGTGAACAAGACACATAAGAGTTAATGGATTGCAACTCTCCACATAGCAGCTATGTGGAGAATATAAAAAACATTTGTAGCCATCTGAGAAAAATTTTCTTTTATGGCGAAACTTAGACCCCAAAACCTGATCTGTCAGCCTTTTTCTCTTATGCATGCTCTTAAACAAATATGTTTTAAAATGCAGATGATGACTTTTGGCAACTTAATCCCTACTTTAGCGCCTCAAGAACCACTCTGGTTTGCGATTTCAGATTTTTTATCTCCTTTGTTGGAAATTATCATTTTTACTATCTGCTCTGTAAGTACACTTAGTCGCACTATACAGACAATAAAATACATTTAGTCCTGCCCTATTGCAGACCTTGCAACAGGAAGATGCATTAAATCTTTTAAATGCTGAAGGAGAAGTCCATCTGTAAATCCCTATGAACATTTCCCAAAACACTGATTATACATTATTTGTTGTTTAGAAGGCTCAGATCTTGCCAGATTAGTCTCCAAGTTTTCATTTACTTAGTTTTTCCTTCACTTACCTATATCTCTATGCTCACTGTCTTCTTGGCTGATCTTACCCAACTTTCCAGCCTCCCAATGCTTACAAGAGAAGTTAAATTAATTATTTAACCAGTTAATTATTTATTATAAAACATTGATTATTTGACCAGTTCTAAGGGAAGTGTTAAAAATAGTGATGGACCTACCTGATCTCCCCAAATACAGCTCCTGCTCTTAGTGTAACCAGGACTTTTGTACCATCAGGACCTCCAAGGACTTGAACTTCACCTTGTTTGATGATGTACATCTCTCTGCCAATCTCTCCCTGGACACAGAAACATATAACAATCTAATTTTTTAACATAGAATAATCTGAAAAACTTCCATTTAAATAAATTTCATTGTTCTTATACACTGTTTTGCCATTATTATAGAGAAACTAATTTTTGTCCCACTTTTTCTAGCACTGAACACACGTGCAAGGACTGACTTTGGCAGATCTAATTGTGATGTGAGTTAATATTTGAGTAGAATTAAGACTATCCAGGCCAGCTTGAAAAATGAAGACTAGATAATAAACAAGATTATATCAGTCATTTCCATCAACTATCCAGGTAGAAACTAAAGTAATTCAGCAGAACATTCAATAGCAGAAGTGTGAAAACCCCTGTGCTCCATGGTTTAAAAAGTTTCAGTTTTCACTCCATTAATTCTAATCTTCACTTATCTAATTTACAAAGAAAATAAGAATAAAAAATCACTCAAAACTTTGTCTACTTTTATGTAATCGCTGGATAGCTTGAGATTATTAGTTCACTTATTTATCCTCCACAAGATCTCATGAGATTAAAAGGCATGATATCAGTATATAGGATGAAAAGCAGGCAAACTGGAATAATAGAAGGGACTTCACAAACATGATAATAACTGTCCTCACAACATCTCAGTAATGGGAAAATAAATATTTTTCCATTTGTGCTGTTGGACTAACTGAAGAAAAACAACCATTTCATTTTAAAAGCAAAAATGCAGCAGCAACAAAGCTAGGATTCAAAATTTAGGGTTTGTACTTCCTTTCCCTTAATCTGGTTTTCAAAACCTGCATGCTGGAGCCTCTTTGGTAAGGTATGATGAGGCACACCCAGGTAGGAGGTACTCCCAGTTCTCAGGTTCCAACAGGGTTTTATTCCTTGCTAAAAAATACAGTGTTAGTGGGACTACCATGGTTGTTGGCCACATTGTAGATTTATATAAATGAGTGTCCTCTGTGCTCTAAATCTGGCTGGAATAAAATGATACTCCCATTTTTTGTAACCCATCCTTGTTTAGAACTGTTTTTATCTGACTGCAGGATCAAGACCTAGAACCTGTTACTGTCATTACTGTCATACCTGCTGTGGTAGAGTCCCAGCCACATTCCAAGATCCTCTAATGCTGTGCATTGTGCAAGCAAATAACTCTCCCACCCTGCCTAGCAATCAGTAATTCTGGGATTGGTCTTTCAAGGGACACACCTGATCCTTCAGTGCATTCACAAATGTTTAACTTCCTGCATTGTGGAACTGGTGGAACTAACTCAGCATTCAGAAAGAGGTTCACAGCATAGAATCATGGAATCACCGAATGGTTTGGGTTGGAAGGGACCTGAAAGATCATCTAATTCAACTCCCCTGCACGGGCAGGGACACCTCCCACACCTTCCACCTTCCTCAGCTCCTTGAGGGAGCAGGACCTTTGTGACCAGAACTAGACCAGAGCGGCTAAAGCTAAGTTAAGGAGTTCTGATGGTCTGTGCTGTGAAGTGTGGGTTATTTAAAAGAACACTAACAGCACTGCTACTTTACCCCCATGCTTTAATTACATCCAGTAGAGCCTATGAGTATGGTAACAAACCTTTGAAAATAGACTTGTGCTGCTGTTAAGACCAAGTTTGAGCTAAAACGCAAAGAGAAGACACTTCATAGCTAAGGGACAGTGTGTCAGCATTGAGCTTAAGTCTGGAGATGGTTCCAGGCTCAGAGTGAAGGCAAAGCAAGATCAGATCCTGCTGTAAGGAGCAATATGGGTTATTTAAATTCCTGAGTAATTCTACTTCAGTATTTCTGAATACACAAATGAAACATATGCAAAGCATCATGGATTGAGATCTGTAGGGTAAGTTTGTATGTATATGTGTATAAAAAATTAAGCTTGCTCCATTTTAAATATTCAAACTTCATGATGTGTACCTAGATAAGCCATATTTACATTAAATACTTTCCCATACTATTATAATTTTGTTGGCTAATATAAGTAATAAAACCCATATTGTCTTGTTCTGTGTTGAAACATGAGAGCAAATTTGTTGTTATTACATAGAATACCTTAATTATTTTTACGCTATCTAATTCACTCAGGATTAATTTTATTTAAAGAATACTATTGACCTATGTCTGAACTCTTTTTCTTTTTTCTTTTTTCTTTTTTCTTTTTTTTTCTAAAATATGTATTATATTTATTGTTTGAAAGAGACAGAAATGCTCACCTTTTTGCAGACAAAGTCACCAGGTAAATACACAATGGATTTCAACCTTAGCAGCATGTCATATATCATCTGAGTATCACAGCCCTGTTAAAATTAAGTAGAATTGTTCTGTATTGATTTAGTAACACAAGTGATTATTAGTGCTTACACTGGGCAGCAAGTTAATACAAGAGTGATCCAGGGGTTCATAAGTGGAATGAAAAATGAAAACATAGTAAGGGACAGCTTTTAAAAGAGAGAAATTATTGAAGGAAATGTCATTTCAGATACTTATAATATTCTCTTTGGGTTGAGCAATTTTTTAATATTTTTTTTTTTAATGGAGTGAGCTTCTGTACATCTACAACATTCAGTGCTTTTTTCCTGTGTTTTATATGTCTTTTAGGTGATTTTTATACTGACCCAGGGGAAAAAAAGCAGGTCAAATTCTTTTTATGAATCTATGAATTCCAAGTCTTCAGCAAATGTTGCAGAAACATTGGAACTATGTAATGTTTAAACACAGACACCCTGATTTCTTGCAACTGTCCTAAAAAATGGTTAAGCTCAATGTATTTCACGACTACTTCTAAAAATGCAATGTCTCCCCATTTTTGATGTAAAATGTCCAATCTTAAATACCACATTTAAATAATCTCTCTTGAAACCTACCATGATAATGATAAGAAAGCTCCTTTGAACAAAAAGCTACTAAAAATAACATTCACTACATCAAAGCTGTGTTCCCAGAACAAATAGTAACCGTGATCTCTCAGGCAGTGCTAGGCCGTAGACAGCAAGGTGATCTGTACTAAAAATTACATTCTTCTAAATTTGGCTCTAGAGATTAGTTATACTCTAGAATCTGACAGTCTGACCATCAGCTTTAATATGTCGGTATAACAGGACTGTTTCTTAATCTCATTCACTTTTTTTTTTTTTTTTTAATCTCTGATTTAACACAAAAAAGGCAGGTACTTGTCTTTGTCCTGACTTGTCCCCACTGACTTAGATATTTCTTAGACTTATTTTGCCTTGAATATTAACAAATACGTTCTTAAGTGTGGCAAGATGCACAAAAAAAAGGTTTCTGTCTCACAAATACCACACATCATTGCTGCATTCTTCTGTAAAGGTACTTGCTTTGAATAAGTCAACTTTATTGACAATTGCAAAGTTCACATCAATTGCAATGGCTAATTGCATTTTGGTTGGCATCTGCTCCAGTAATTCTGATTCATCTGTAACAGAAATTAAAAAAAAAAAAAAAAAAGAAAACCTGATTAGTTGGAAACTATAAAGGAATAATGAAAGAAAGTCTATAAAAATGAGCATTGCATAGAAAAACAACTTAGTGGAGTAATTCTAGCATTTATTAGTTCAAATGAGGAAGATGCTAATATGCTAACCAGAAGAAATTGTCTTTTAAGTTGCATATCTTGTCTAAAGATATAACCAGAACTTTACATAAATTAATAGAAATTGTGAAGCGTTGTATTGCTTTGGGGTTTTTTGCTTTTCTAACGGAAATGGAATACTCTCCTCTTGCTCTCTCCTATGAAATTCAGAAAAGAAGAAATGTGCATTTCACCTTATAGCTATATCTGTACAGAACATTCTCTTTTTGAGCTTCTGTGTAACTGGAATTGGAAAGCCTTACCCAGCATTCCCTGAGAGTCCCATGTGTATTCATACCAGGTTCGAACACGATTTTGAACCACTTTTGGAATGGAGTAAGTGTTCATATAGGAGACAGTGTTGTCCATACAGGATCGGTAGTAGTTCTGTCCTGCTGTAGCTGCTCCGATTACATCTCTCATCTGCAAACATCAGTTGATATTACTACACATTTCAGCAAAAATAGTCATGATTTGAGTATCTTGTCAATGACATTAATAAAAAAAAAAAAAGGATAAAACTTTTGTTTACAAAATTGCTGATTAATTATGCATTCGACTCCATGTTTTGAATAGTTCCTTCATCTGCTTTTTCAGAAACATTAAAGATAAAACTTAACTGTGTAAGAAACAGTCTATATTTTTTATTTTTAAAGGAATCATTTGTGTTTTTCAGCTTGCTCTTCTGTCTTTTATTTCTGTAGTTGCATGAAAAATACAGATAATGCTTTTGTAAACATCTATAATAAAGCTACTGTGCATTTGCTGTGCTATGCAAGTCAGAAATGAAGCAAACCAGGCTAAATTTCTGTAATAACATCAGCTGGCACCAATAGAGCTAAGATCCTGACACTGTTTAAATTGAAGCTAGATCAGTCCTAAAAATCCACTTTGGGCTGAAAGTTGACCTTGAAGACTTTAGTGCAGGAACATCATTTAAAATTTCAACACAAATGTAATTTGTTTTTAGTAGAACAGCTTCACACTGCAGTGGCCAAGGATTAGTATGCTACTGAGGTAAATTCTATTTCTTATTACAGAAAGGCAATTGATTGGAGGAATAACAATTTTTAGGCAGCTATGCTAAATTGGGAATAACTCAGTAAGTTTAAAATATTTTTGTAAACAGGAATTATAACAATATGTAATGAAGCTGCTCGTGTATTAATAAGTTTTGATTCCACAATTGACTACTCTAGTTCCAAAAGATAATCTCAGATCTATTTGGGGAAGAGAGCTTTTATATGAATAATCAGTTTTTGGTAATTTTTGGTTTTATTTTTGGTAATACTTGTTTGTGGATGAATTTGAAATTTGATAGGAAAGAATGTTCTATGATAATTGGGTATCTCACACTTCTAAATTGTGAGAGGCGTATATATTTTTTTAACTTTGGCTGAACTTTTTTTCACATTCTGAACTCATAAAGAAAAAATCACCAATATCTTTATTTTTTTCATATTAATTCTCCCAGTAACAGACATGTACAAATCAAAAGCCCTGGAATCACTTCTAAAGGAATCCAATGCAAGACACAGCCTGACATAAGAATCATTCTATTTTTCTGTAGGCAAGGTATTTTAAAACCTGTGGACCTAAAGCCCAAATTTAATAGTTAACAAGCTACAAGCTGGAAATAGTCCATGCTGGGTTCCATTTGTTTGGAAGTATAACTGATTTGCTTTGCTGTAGGCTTTTTTTTTTTTTTTTTTCCCTCTTGCCATATGAAAATCAAGAGAAATAGAAAATAGTCAATTTTCAAATCAACAAATATTTTGTAACTTATGGAAGATATCTCAATTCTGGTTTGACAGAAAGCTTGCGATTTGTATTCTCAGTAATATTAAGTATGATTTATTTGATAATTTGTACATATTAATATAATTATACTTGCAATTGTAACTTTCATATCAGATTTAACAGTAGAGTGTGAATGTTAAGGAACTGCCTCCTTGGCTGTGATGAAGAAAAAGGGAATTGTACATAGATTTAAGAATAATCTGTGTCATGCACAGACTTGGCTTTAAATCAACTTGTGTGTGAAAGGCTTACAAAACCAGGAACTGATTAAATGCATGCAGCAGTCAGAAGAGTGGATGACAGTGAAAAAGAGGGACATCCATGTTATAGGTAAACTTTTTCCTGGAACTAAACAGAATAAAATTGAATATATCATTGCTACATTACAGTACATTGAATATACGTAGTTACTGATTTCTTGATGTACCTGACCAATTAAGCTGGAGAAGACAAAGACACCCAAGAAAAAATTCAGCAGTTGAAAAACTATCTCAAACAGGGTTTGTGGTTCTGGAAGGCCACCGATGGTGATTAATGTACGAACTGCCCAGTAGTAACACCTCAGGTACCTGTGGATACAGACAGAATTTTTGCTATTGACTGGAGCTACTTATGTCATTGACTACACTTTTTATCACCTTAACAAACACTTTCTTGCCTTCACTACTTTCCCCCATGCCTGGGAAGAGCTGTCCATGTGAACACCCTTCAGGCTTTTCTCAGAACTCTCCTGGTCTGGAGGGCGAATATAGCAGTTAGCAATAGTCAGTCACTAAGACTATTGCAACATATGGCTTACATTGCCTCCTTCCCTGTATCCATTTGCTGTCTCTCTCTTCCCATGTTTAAGTGTGAGCTCTTTGGCCAAAGGCTTTTTTTTCTATTTGTACAGTCCTTTTTGTACAGCCCTGTGCATGACTGAATCCATTCCATTCAATCACTGTATTTCCACTAGTTGATAACACGAGTTTATAAAAACAACAAGGGACCTGTACAGAATTCTTTTTTATTTTGTGAGGATAGCCATACTAACTCTATACTTATGTATGTAAAGTGCCTTGGCATCTCTAATATTCTTTTTAAAATTTCATTCGAAAACCATTAGTAATGCAGCGTACCCCATTAAGTGCAGCTGCAATTAATTAGTTCTAATCATTGCCATGAATGTGCTATTGTTTCTTTCTTTTCTGAGCTAACAAATAAATGGTCCAGGAATATTTCTAAAGGACACCTAATCATTAGAATTTGACTTTATAAGTCTCTATACAATCAGATTTCAGCTTCTCTAATAATTAGAAGTAAGTTTTCCTTAATTGTACAGTGAGATTTCATATCAACAATGACCATAGCTTCTAAAGCAATGAGGATTCATTCTATTTTTTGAATTTTATTGAGTTTGAAATAAAATAAAATTTAAAAAAGCAACAAAACCCCCAGCAACAAAACCGGAAGAAATGCTTTTGGAGATGTTTCTTTGAAATAGACAGTCTAGCATATATCTTCTCATGCCTGCACTGAATTTGAGGCCAACCTGATTGGCCTGCAAACTTCAGGAGTACATTTTAGTTTGGTGGCCCCCACTTTAAATTAAATCTTTTTTTTTTTTTTTTTTTTAATTATTAAGATATGAACTCCACTCCTATTAATAAATGGTTTGTGTAACAATACTATGAGAAGGTCAGTTTTGTTCAAATATAAGAAAGTGAACTGACAATATCAACCACTTCCAGTGAAGAATGTTCCATTTTAAATAACTTGACAGTGTTTCCAAATCTTTTCACCTAAAATGTCAGGATTTCCCATGCAATCAATTTTTGGTTTTCACTACAAAGTCACATTTCTCTTGCTTTCAAATTAATGAAACGCAGTAGCGATGATCACTTTTACCCTGGTTTTCTGGTTTTAAACAGCCAGAACTGCCAGTTTTCATTCAGAGTCCTTAAATCAAAAATTAATTGCATATGTGTCATCCTGTCATTTTTCCTTGTTAGGGATGCAAAATGAACAGTTGGATTACACCAATACAATATTTTCACTCAGGTTCAAAAAAAACCCACCATCACCTATTCACACTTGCAGCAAAGTATGCATAAGTGGCAGCTTTCACTCAAGAGTTCTGTAGCTCAAAGAAAAAGCAAGAACAAGCCTCACATACCTGTTGGAGGAATTGCAGATTTAAACATAAAGTGATGTCTCTAGCTTGTCTAAGAAGATTTGTCATACGAAGCATATTGATATTGTATTCATTTGTTATGTGTGAATGCTGTAGAGCTTGAAACATGTAGAATTCATGACTATGAAAATGTAAAGAAATTAGCAGTACTTCTGTGCTTAATTACTGTAGCAAATGAAACAAATTAACAAACTCCCTCACTCCCAATGACCTCAGTTGCCAAGACTGTTAAATCCACCATGATATAATCTCCATTCTGGGAGAGAATCTGTGAAGCATGAAAGCAATTCCTGAAAGGACTTTAGGGATCCTTAACATGTTTCTTTGAAGAATACATACACTCCTGAGGTGTTTTTTTGTTTGTTTGTTTGTTTTCAGAACTGCCCATCCCTTTCTGAAGATGTAGTTAATACAGTGGTTTTTTTTTTTTTTTTTTTTTTTTTTTTTTTTTTTAATTTTACTTCAGAGGAAATTTTCTACAGATAAAGTCACAATGATATTCACTGTCTCTTAGGCACAGATTTTATATTTTCTCTTTTTACTTTACTTTATTAGTTTTGTTTTAATCTGACATAAACGTTACAGTGTTGAAATATAAGGGAATGTTTTTCCTAAGAAATGAGATTGTAAATTTTGTTTATGGAAAGCCAGAAAAAAACAGACTACAGTTTCAATGGCATTAGCAGCTCTGCTTCCTACTAGCTAGAGTGTCTGGAAAACATCAGTGCTTACCATATGGCTTACTAGCCTGCTATAAAATTACTGTTGGAGCAAACAACATGAGACAAGAAAGAGATTTTCACTCTGCAGAGCATAGACTGTAAGTGTATCCTTCAGGCAATCAGACTATTAGATTTTTCCCTGAAATAAGTCCTATGTATGAAAACATTCAGAAACAAACAAACAAACAAACAAACAAAAACATATAAGACACCTTGTAATGTTATGACAATAAAAATATATTTTTATAAAAGTCCACTTCAGAATATGCTGAAGTTCCTACATGGTTTTGGTTAATACAATTAAATCAAATCTTTGTGCATATGGCTGTCAGATTTTAAGGCGGTATTCACACAGCCCAGTGAAGCTGTATTTCAGGGCTGTCACATTTTTAATCTCTGATTACAACCAGCACAGGTTTGAAGTGGAATAAAGAAGAGGCTTTTATAAACAGGCATTCTAATGATGTCCTCCTTGGTACCTTTCCTTCTTGAATGACTTATTCATCAAATGACTGTGGGTGTGATGTGCTCAGAGAGTAAGGTGTAAATGACAATGATTTATATCAAAAATAAGGCTACAAGTAGCAAGTCTCAAAGCATTAGGTCTGACATATGTATGGGTTGGGCTGCTGCGTTCACATGGCAAGGTTTTGGTAGTGGGGGTCTGCAGGGGTGGGCTCTGTGAGCAGAGGTCAGCAGCTGCCCCATGTCAGATCAGAGCCAGCTCCAGCCAGCTCCTGGACCTGCTGCTGGCCAGAGCTGAGCCACTAAGCAATGTTGTTTGCACCTATGTGAGAGCAGATTTAAGAAGGGGGGGGAAAAAATGTGCTGCACAACAGCAGCTGGGAGAGCACGAAATAAGAACCAGCCCTGCAGACCCCAAGAAGTGCAGAAGGAGGGCAGAAGGTGCTCCAGGCACGGAGCAGAAGTTCCCCTGTGGCCTGTGGAGAGGCCCCTGGTGGAGCAGGCTGTCCCCCTGCAGCCCACATGGAGCAGATCCCACATGGCTGCAGCCCATGGAGGACCCCTGGTGGAGCAGGTGGATGTGGCCTGGAGGAGGCTGCAGCCCATGGAGAGCCCCCACAGGAGCAGGCCCTGGGCCGGAGCTGCAGCCCGTGGAGAGGAGCCCACGCAGGAGCACGGGGTCTGTGGGGAGCTGCTGCCTGTGGTACAGACCCCGTGCTGGAGCAGTTTGCTCTGGGGGGATGGACCCCATGGTACGGAGCCATGTGGGAGCAGTTCTTGAAGAGCTGCTGCCTGTGGGAAAACCATGCAGGATCAGTTCAGGAAGGCTGGCGTCCATGGGAGGGACCCTACATCGAGCAGGGGGAGAGAGTAAGGAAGAGGAACAGGAGGTAATAAATAACATTATGCTGTCTGTTTTTCCCATGATGATAACTGGTGAGTGATCTCCCTGTCCTTATCTCATCCCTCCCTTGTGCCCTTTCCATTGTATTTTCTCCCCATTTCCCTTTGAGAAGGAGGAGCATGAGAGTGGCTGTGGAGTTCAGCTGCCCATCATGGTGAGACCACCACAACTGTGTATTCAGTTTGTTTGGAGGCACAAAACTGCCTCTGTAGCAAGCTCTGTGGGTGTGACACATCAGACCTATTTGGAAGTACAGCATATAGGTGATATGCACATATGCAACATCTTTAAAGATATGCCATTCTTACTGCATATTGGTCGTTGTAAACCAATGAAATTGAATTGTTCTAGACACATACAGTGATCATTTTCTGGGATTTCCAAATATCCACTACGTCTGTACCCAGAGCAGGAAGGCAGCAAGCCATAGAGAAAATTCATTAGGATACAAATGGATGTTTTGATTAGTAAATATGCTAGAGAATTTTTCAGCCTACCTGTAGACGGCTTGCAAACAGCAGGAAAGATATACCATGAGATAAGTGGAACAATTTTTTTGCCCAACTTTATTGTTGAACTGGGGGGCTGCATGAGAATTTTAGCTCCTTAGGCTTACTTTCCCTTATAGGCAGTGAGGTGGATACTTCCAGGGGACGATTCAAAACCATGACACTAGGTTCCTGCCTTTAATCACTTTCTAGAGGATTTGTCCATTTTCTCAAGGAATTAAACCAACCTCTTACTTACGTAGTTAAACTAGACTGAAAATAAACACATATGGTTCAAATTGTTCACTTAGCTAGAATTAAGAGACCTTCTCAATATCCTGCTGCTCTGGTCACATAAGCTCTGCGCTATGGTTTTGCATCTGTGATGCTACCCTCCTGCATTAGGAGGGACTGAAGTCTATCTACATAATTATGGGAAGTTCATCAAGAGCAGTTTTAATGCTGGGAACACCTTGGGTGGATAATTCGGGTGTGTTGCAGTGTGGGTAAACCTGACTGCCCTTTGTAGCTCGGGTTGAAGGCTTTCATTGTAGGCTGCCATGCAAAATATCTCTCTCTCTTTTTTTTTTTTTTTATTTGGACTGGAGCTAACATTTTGGAGTCTGGACACAGACTGGAAAAGAATACATCTAGCAGAAGTTTGGAAGAATTGCTGCTTTGATAATTTTACTTGTGGTTTTAATGCTGTGCTACAGCTGTTATAAATTGGACCTCACTAGTTTGTATTCTTGCTCAGGAATACGTATAATCAAACCGATGAGGGAAACTCTCGTCTGTGTGTTCTTTTTAGCCTGGGAAAGGGAAAAACATGATCCTAAAGTGTTGACATTTTTAAGAACTTGGTTTGGACATCACTAGCAATATTTTATGGACACAGCAGGGATTCTACATAAAACCTTAATGCCACTAAATCAATGCCAGTTCACTTGCTTTGAGTCAGTGTAATCGGAGACTGCTACAGTTTTGTTTCATATGTCAAAATGCTGTCTGACTTTTTTTAATTAGTTAAGAAGCCATGTTTGTTTTATCTTCTTTCTGAACACATTCCCATTCTAGATGAGAACAATGGAATATTTTACTTCAAATATCTGCCCCTCTGACTGCTGTGTGAAAGGAAATTATTGCTCTACCATAATATATGCTTCAGTTCTGGTCACTTATTCTGATATATTTTTCTCAGATTGGAAAACAGGAACAACCAAGAACAAAGAAAAATATATACCTTGAAGTGTATTTTCTGACATGTTTAATTTCAAACTGCATCTCCAATAATAACTGTTGTTCATACTATGACTCTGTCAAAAATTTCCAAATATTTGACAAATAGGTATGTCTTGCCTTAGTCTTTGATTTGATGACTATCCTATACAAAAGCCATTTACTGTTAGAAGGATAACAGGTTATACTTTATGAGATGCAGCTCAACTTGGGATACATCTTGAGTTTCCATGTACCTGGGATCTTATATAGTATAAATTAGGTAGAAGCAAAAGAATAATTGCATACTAATGTCAGATGAGGTAGATTAACGGATTAAAGAAGCATACATGAATATATTCTTATGCGTGTTTTATTTCAACATCTCAGTGTAATGACTTAAGTTATCAGTTTATTATTACTATTAATAATAAATTCTGCCATAAATCCCATTTGATACTAGTGTGACATCGTTTTCAAAATGTTTTTGCTTCTTCACAGAAAAGGTACCACAAAACATTAAAAAACATGACCATTGCCTCTGGGCACAACTGTATTGTCTGTGGTCAAGCCAGAAAATAATTTCTACCAATTTTTTGCATAAATGCAAAGTAAAATAATTTTGAATTTTGCCTGTGAAAAACAGGAAGGCTTTTCAATATATATATATATTTTTTTCCTGCTCTTTATTCTCAGAGCCTTCAGGTGCTTAGTCTTAGTTAACTTGTTTTTTAATTACAAGACAAGTATTCCCAAGAATAACATTAACTGAAATTGCTATAAAAGAAATTCATTATGCATTTTTCTTGACAGATTTCTAGAATACTTGATCCTGTGAATAAATACCTGTGTACAATTTTCTTACATAAGTGGTCCCACTGAGCTCCATGAGCCTGCTTGCATGTCTGGGTATAATATTCCAGCTGCGTATTTTAGTGGTGTGTGAAAACTTCAGCCATGTTATTTTATTTTATTTTTTTGAGAGAGAACCTTAGCTATTAAAAATCAATGCTACTTTATACGAAGTGTGTTTTACTCTAAAGGTTATTTTCTTACCCTTCAAAACAGTGTTTTCACATCAAACTTCTGAAGTCTGACAAAATTACAAAAAAGAAGAGCACATCTCCAAACTATTAAAAGAGAAGCGTGAAAAGTTGTTTAAAGGGTGTTTTATGTTAGCAGCAGTATATTATACGCAGTTTTGCAAATAACACAATTAATGAACAAATTATGCTTCTGGGCTTTAACTATTTTGTGGTCTTTGAAAAAATGTAAATTCTTTCATACATCTGATCATACTAGATATGTTTTTATATAACTACACCCAGAATACTGCTTTTCTGTTGCTTCCTCTCCCTCATCTTAATGATGGCATCTAGACTTTTTCTGTCATAAGGAGTTTGTGAGAAGTGTGCCAATATCCACTCCTTCCTATTGGGGACACCCCTTGGCACCTGGTTAAGCAAGTCCTTTTCCAAAGATCAGAGAAAGTCAGTAGATTTTTTTTAGACCAATCACAACGGTGCTAAGTGGGAATAAAATGTTGCATTTTAATGACAGTGCTGTGTGGCAGAAAAAGATTGGTGCCTCTGATTCCTTTGAGGTATTGTTCTGTCATCCTTCTAACAGTTCCCATGTGCATAAGTAATCAGTGAGTTTAATTTATGATCTTTGTTGCTTTCTAAATGTTTAATTAAGTTAGTGCTTAGTACTGACTCATACGCCTATAAAAGCTAAAAGTACTAAAACAATTATTCACTGCACCTGCCTCCCCAAATATGTGCTAGTAATGAAAGCTGCTAATCAACAGTCATGGTTCTAAAAATTAGCTATCCAAGCTAACAGCTATGCACTTGTAAAGTAAGGGCATAACCTGCAAACAAAGTCATGGGAAAGGGAGAGGGATGAAGGGAGGAGCAAAATCAATGAAAACTAATTGTGAGAGAAAAGGACTTACATGTTTCCTTGGCCATCATACACCCATCTAGTGCTGCCAAGTCCTTCATAGTCTGAAGCCCAATAATACAAGCATGCATTAATGTGCAAGATAAACAGCAAGTATCCAGTTGTTCGAATGACCCTATAAAAGTCAACAGATTCCAAATTGCAGATGACTAAATTCCTGTTAAAAATGTATAGTTTTCCCTCCTTTTAATATGGCACCCTTTGCTTTTTGTGTCAATAATGTATATACTAAGCATACACTAAATAGCTCCCACCTGTATTGACTCTGTGAAAAAAACCAGCTGGCCAAAAAAGCTTGTCTCTGATGTTTGTCCAAGGTCAAATAAATATCTTTCCTTGAGTATTTGACACAGGAGTATTTTTTAAATCATGATGTCCTGAGAACTTCATAATCCACCTCTTTTACTGGCTATGAATATATACAGAAATGCGAAGCTATATTAATGAGGCTAGAGGGTACAAAATTATGTGTTTGTCAAATGCCGTTCAAGATAGGCTCTGAACCAGTGAACTAAAGCCAAGGAACGTCTGAGGTCAGAAATGAAATGCTTTGCAAGAGCTTTGCTAGGAAGCCTACAGTAGATCTGCTAAATAGTGTGATTTAGTGGCTACAGCAGGAGTTATATCATTCCTAATCCTGGTTCTTATGCTTATGGCCAGTTCTTCAAAGAACACTCGTGATGAACTACTTACGAACTGAGCGGCTTCCTGTTTAATACAGTAATGATCTCATTGTATATTCTCTGTTCAGTGCATGGGGATCAAAAGGAAGATCTCCTGGATTTAGCTCTCTGTTCAAACATTCATGTATCCAAAGGATAAATAAGGAGGAAAGTATAGGACTTGCCTAAACACAGAGAGGCTGTTCCATAATGGCTACATCTGCTACAGCCAGAATGCAATGCATTTCACAGTGCATAGTAACTGAGAGGGTGATTATATTTTGATGGTGGTTATAATTTAATGAGGTCTAATTAACTTGGATCTATAAATTAAGCTAATGGGAGATAATGTTTCTGTGGTTGCTTCTGTATTAAGTTCTCCTTTGCTTGTTCTTCAGGTGCCGTTGCATGACCTCTTTGCAACTCCATGCCACTGAGCCATCCCCCTACTTGCACTGTTTAGGATTCTGGCAACCGAATATGACTTCTCCGTTGAAATGTTGGTGCACTTCCAGGACAGCTCTGTTTAGAGTTGTGAGATGTTGAGAACAGCAGATAGCTGATGTGAGACAGTACTATTGCAAAACTGACCATGCTGGGACTTGGGTACTTGTTTGAATCCATGCAGGTGGACTCTTGAGACCAGAGTAAAGGTTCTGGAAGCACTTGCTACAATATATGTTGGCATAAATATATAGGCATGCACCTAGATATAGGCATGCGCCTTTTTATGGCATCTGCCATAATGGTGCAGTAACTTTTTCTAGCTCTATTCCTACAAACGCAAACTGGTGAATTTGAGAAATGAATCCATCCAGGCCCACTGTGAAACTGAAAAGCAGTTTCTTCACCTTGTGGAAATTTAGAGAAGCCTGATTTTGTACCAACAAGACTTAGACTTTGTACCAACAAAGAAAGAAAACTCCTCAGTAAGTGAAAGGAGAGGATAACATATAAATAAGCTTTTAGAAGGACAGCATCTCATAAATACTTTAGTAGAACTTTGAGACTTCTAAGGTTTTTTATTTCACAGGTATCTGAAAACATGAAACATCATGTTTCAACCTCCTTTTTGAATTTCTAAATCACATAAAATATCTCATTTGCAATGTACGAATACAAAGACTCCCATTTAAGTGCAATACTCTCTGAAATAAGTTGGTAATCGTATTTTAATAAGATGGTATTTATGATGCAGCTGTATACAGGAAAAAGATTTTGCCCCCGGACTGGGACAGGGAAAGAAATCTGTTGGTGTAAGAACTGAACAGGATAAATTAAGGCTGTTGACAATGTTTGTCAGTAAATGGCAATAATGGTAATAGAGTAGATAGGCTGATCAGGTCCTAGCTGCAGCAGTGACTGCTGAGTGACCTATGAAATTTGCCATACCCATGTCCACGGGCTGCCTGAGTTGGAACCAAAATTCTTTTGGTGAATACAGAAGGTGAGAACACAGTGCAGTAGATATCAATTATAATCACTATTTGAGAGCCGTACTGAGTTCATTCTCATTCCAAGTTTAGTCAATGTGGTGGAGGATCAAGTTTCTGTATATGCCAGGTTCATGGTGAGAGCATGTTTGAAGAAAAATGTTGATATAGGCTCAAGCTCGTAACTTTTATAAAGTACAAATAAACAGCTACTGAGGATTTGGCACTGCTTAGAACCTAAAGAAGCTGTTCTTTAGCTCTTTCACTGAAGAAACTTCTTTCTGATTGTTCTGATCAGTTAAATTTTGACAGAAGCCTCAGTGTGGTGAATATTTTGCATGAAAGTAGCCTTTGCACACAAGCAGACCAGCTGAACTGAACAGGACTTCGTAGATGAATAAAGCTTTACATTTATTATTTTAATGATTACAATAAAGACAAAGATATTAAAAAAGATCTTAATTTGAACAGTTAAAATCTACCATACTGTGCCGACAAATATATACTGTCCAGTGCTTCACTGACAACTTATGACATTGAATGAAAGGCATTCTGTGCCAAGCTGTGCATTCTACAAGGATTTAATAAGGACATACCTATAGATGTATGCTTTGTCCAGAATAGCTTCCAAACGATCATTAAACTCAAAGAATGTGTTATGCTGAATGGAAAATAAGTGAAGTCATCCAATCATTATCTTTCACCACACATTTTTCTAGTAATACTGTTATTAGTTCACAAACACATTTTGAAAATAATGGATTTTTCAGCAGTCTGAGTTTCCTTAAACATTTATCTAAAGGTGAACTGCAAAGATAAAAATTGAGTAAAACATTGTTTTGGGTGTTGAGCGTCCATTAATCTGATTACAGAGATGACCTTGCTGTTTAGGTCACACTGATGTAGATAATTGATTTCTACTTTTTCTTTTTCTGAAATTCCAGTAACTATTCAGTAAGTGCTCATATGTATCAACAACCACATATACGATTACATAGTAATGATTGCTGCTGTATCAAATTCCTCCTGTTAATAATTTCTAGTTCACCTTTAGCCCTAAACCAAATCATGGTTTGTTCAGCCCAGAGCAGAGCAGGCTGAGGGGAGGCCTCATGGCGGCCTGCAGCTCCCTCACGAGGGGAGCGGAGGGGCAGGCGCTGAGCTCTGCTCTCTGGGGACAGCGACAGGACCCGAGGGAACAGCATGGAGCTGGGACAGGGGAGGGTCAGGCTGGGGGTTAGGGAAAGGTTCTGTACCCAGAGGGTGGTCGGGCACTGGGACAGGCTCCCCAGGGAAGTGGTCAGGGCACTGAACCTGCCAGAGTTCAAGAAGCATTTGGACACTCTAAGACACATGATCTGATTTTTGGGTGATTCTCTGTGGACCCAGGAGTTGGACTTGATGATCTTTTTGGCCCCTTCCAACTTGAGATATTCTATGATTCTATGATAATATTCCCACATACATTTTTGTTGTTGTTCAGTACACATCTGTTTGACTAATACCAGGTACAGTTTAACTTTTTATTCTTTCATACTGTTTTGGTTCTGATTTATGGAAGTATGAAGTTTGTTGAAGACTGAAATGAAGAGCACCCTCATTTAATTCTTAGAGTTCTTGTTGCTTCTTCCAACTTTAAATGAAAGCCATTTCTTTGTCAACATGCTGCTCCATATTAAGTGCAGTTTCATAAATGGTTTGTAAGTTGAAAAGACATTCACGTTGTTATACGTGACTATCATTAATTGTTTTGGTTGTGCAGACACAGTATTTTGATGGTGATTCACACAGAGGTAGTTTTACAAAAGAAGAGAGAGAAGAATAATATGGCTCTGAGGTAGCATTTAACCATTAAACTGGTCAAAGGAATACTACAGAGCCTACCATATAGCACAGAGAGTTCAGAGAGAGACTGTGCTCATGTGTAGAGAACATATTGAGGCCTGTTAGGTATTGTGAAATAAAGGCAGAGGGATATTGTCTAACCACATATCAGCCCCTCCACTGCGTGTCTTTGGACTCAACAAAAGTGGGTTCATGCTTGTTAAATGTGCTGTGTACAGCTTATGTTGTCATTAAAATTTCCACCTTTGCTTAATAAGCACCTGACATTACCAACAGCAGGAGAAAATACATTGTCATTAATTAGTGATCTTAAATGAATATTTCTGATGTTTGAAAACTAAACAGTTTATTTAAGATTAATCTAATTTAAATAATGGAAACAAACCTTTCTTAATCCCAAAACAGCTTTTTTATTATAAGAAAGCTACAAGAAAAATAAGAGAATAATGGCTTCAGTTGGCTAGATAATATTTATTTATTTATTTATTTATTGCTGTTTATATACTGATGTAGCTTAGATTCAGAAGATTCCATAAGATACTTTTCATTTTCTAAGCTCCATATTCCTAAGTGTTATAAACATATTTTCACTGGGATTTAGAAGCATTTATGTGTGGTTAGCCATCTATTACTAACACAGATCTTACCTTTAGCATTCTATTTGCTCTAAATGCTGGGTTAAATCCAAAGAAGATATATAAAACTTCAAATGGCAATACTGATATCACATCAAGCTGTTGAAGAGCAGAGAGAGAGATTTCAAAATAATCATAATGCATTTACTTGCTGTCAAAAACCTACTTAGATTGAATCATGATTGAGTATAAAATTTGAACAGTCAGCATGCAATGCCCATAACTTCCAAAGTACTAGCAGGCAAGATTATCTCTGAAAACACCAACAGCTTTGCTTTGCCCTACTTTTAAGTCCCTTGTGTCTGATATTTTCTTCTGTTTCATAGGGATTATTAACAGTATCTCAGATATTTGACTATTAATACATTCTGTTATTTCAATTACGATTCTGACAAGATTTAAATGGTAGGCATGTGGCTGGTAAATGGGGGTGCAAAAAGCACTTCATAGGCACTTCTACAGCTTTTAAGGTCAGGCTGCCTAAAGCAATCTGGGGGATCACAGTGAATTAGACTCCTTGATTGCAACTGGCAAAATTCATGTGTTTCATACAAAAGATTCATCATAGAATCATAGGAACTTAAAAATATATATGTATAGATGTTGGTTATTGTTATATTTGGATGCTTCTACTTCCCATATCAACAATTGTATGATAACTTATCTGCTTACTCTATTCTTTCCACTAACAGTGTGCAAAGAAGGAATGCTGTGGGAAACTTGGCTTTGCCTAAAGATTTGTGTCTTGAGTTGCTTTCCTCTGTTACTGATAACATTTGGGAATACGAGAGAAATATGGAACTGTGGGCTTCATCTCACTGTAATCAGAAATGTCTCTGCCCTGAGAGATGCAACTCACATTGGCAGCAACACTGCCCTTTAATTCCATGCAAGGAAGATACAGTTAATACCAGAACTCTGTGAAAAAAAAAGGAAACCAAGCCAAAAGCTTGATTGAGGACAAACAGCCTTCTATGGCTTCTCTCCCTCTCTCAGACACATGTCTAAGAGGAGGCAAAGATTAGTCAGAAGTGCTTTAATACCAGTAACTGTTAATTGGTACTTAATCATTTGACTAATTCCCAGTTTATGTCTACATCTTGCATGTAGTGAGAACACTCAGCTTCCATTGGTTTCCGTAGAAATCAAGAGCACTAAACATATTTCAAGAGTGAACCTAAAATAAAACTGTACATATCCATTTAATTCATTTGAGTTTAGTTTGACTCCCTTCTGCTAATTTTGCTGTAAAGTGTTTATTTGGGCTTTATATCCTGAAAGCACTTTTGGATAGCTTACCTTCAGGCATATAGATAGTGCAATCTACCAATCACTGAGACAAATTTTAGCTCTGAAACAAGACAGGTGCAAAAGTATATACAGAAGAGAGAGCAAAAAATGTATTTTCAGAGATGCAGGCTCAGTGTCACAGAACTGCATGTGTATCAGGAATTCAACAGACTACCTTCCCTCTGCTGGTAAATCCAATATTTTGGGAAAAAAAAAAAAAAAAAAAAAAACAAAGAACAAAAAACACAATTATTCTAAAAAAATTCTAAACTTTTTCTTTTGATTTTAGAAAGCACTATGGGCATCAAAAACGTTGCTTCAAGTTTTTATTTGCTTATGTGAGCAATGGCATATTCACTAACATTAGGTACTTCACAGAGTTCACTGAATAGAGTTATCATCTGGTTAAAACTTTTAATTGTGTCTAATGAACCCCTGGCAAACTATGCTGTTGTCTTTCAGTTTGTATGGGGATGACCTTGCACAAATTCATCCAAAATCAGAATTTTATTAATTTTTTTTTTCAATTATTATTATTTAGTATTATTTAGAATTGCATTTATAATTATTATGTTTTAGAAGCTACAGTATGACACTAGTAACACAGGACCTACTTACCCGAAACTTCATAGAGCTGTGGTAGAATTTCTTCATTTCCACTTTGTCTGACTACAGTGAGGATGAAAGGAGAAAAAGGGATAGTCAAGAACAGCATGCAAAGAATGAGCCCTGCTATTCTACAGTAGTAATACTCTTCTGATAATAAGGATGATACCATTTATATTAACAGTGGTTTAAAAGTATGAATGGTGAAGTATCTGGAGGAAGAAGTAGTATTTTTATTAGACCAATTTACCTTAGACCATATTTTATTAGACCTGCTTGAAAAAATCAGGTCCAGGGTTTATCTGTTTTTTTATCCAAGTCTGGCTATTGATCTAACAAAATATGCTATATTTTCACACAAACCTTCCCTCTCGAGGTCTTGGTACTGGCTGATCCTTGACCTAACACCCTTCAATTTGGGGGCCAAATGCTCCTTTTGACTTTAATGGTTCCAACAGAATGTTTCTGGTGGTGCTGTACAAAACTAACTCATTGAAAGCTGGCATTAACTTGCTAACATTATTAGCATTATAATAATCAACGCTGCATTCATTAGTAATGATTAGCTATTTATTTTTAAATTGCTCTCCATAGGAACTGATGCTAGAACCGTAATAAGAAAGGCTAATCACAAGTATCTAAAGAAATGCATCTATTATTATAGTTACTGAATTTATAGCAGGAACACTTTAAAAATAGCCTTAAAATCTTAAGGACTTTCACTATTATCATTTTAAGCATTAAACTCAGTGCAAGAGATCAGGTGGTAGATGATTTCTTCACCCACTAAAATCTTTGAATTGTACAAACAGTTTCAAGGGAAATAAAAGGTAAGCTTCCTACATTAAATTTTTAACCTTGTTCATAAAACTTGAGTTTTCTAGGATTTCAGCAAGATTACCGTTTTTTTTTTTTTTTTTTTTTTTTGACTGGCTAGGCATAGAAAAATACATTACACTGCACTGCATTTAATATCTATCCAAACTATATTTACACAGTTCTATCTGAGATTCCTCTATAAAGGTATTAGTAATATCTTGGATGTGTAAAATTCTACATAAAAGCACTGAACTAAAGCTAGTTCCAAATTACATTTGAGGATATATAATTTTGAATTTTCAGTCTGTTGGGCAAAATAATGTCACGCTGAAGTTATCTAAACTCTTTTATTTATTTATTTATTTATTTTCACATTAGGTTTTCTTCTCTAAGAACTTAAAGAGTCAAAAGCAGGGAAGATTTTAAAGAAAAGGGCATGTTCTATATGTCCTTTTCATATGTTAAGGGCAAGTCTTTACCTTTTTACAGGCACTTGCTTACAGTTTTATTTTGTGCTATTCTCTAAAAATATAACATAAAACAGAAGCAAAAAGCAAAATTGTATATATATGCACATTATGTGTATATATATATACACACACTATATATGTATATATATCACAGAATCACAGACTCATCTAGGTTGGAAGAAACCTCAAGATCATCGAGTCCAACCTCTGACCTAACGCTAACAAGTCCTCCACTAAACCATATTGCTAAGTTCAACATCTAAATGTCTTTTAAAGACCTCCAGGGATGGTGACGCCACTGCTTCCCTGGGCAGCGCATTCCAATGCCTCACAACCCTCTCAGTAAAGAAGTTCTTCCTAATATCCAACCTAAAACACCCCTGGTGCAACTTTAGCCCATTTCCCCTCATCCTGTCACCAGGCACATGGGAGAATAGACCAACCCCCACCTTGCTGCAGCTATATATATATATATGTATATATATATACAGCCGCAGGAAAAAAAAACAAACAAAAAAAAACCAAAAACAAACAAACAAAAAAACAAACAACAACAAAAAAAAACAAACAACAAAACACCACTAACAAAGAACAAACAAAGGAAAACACACACACAAAAATAAAATGTTTCTGAAAATTGAAATTGAAATTTGAAAATTTCAAAATTGAAATTTTGAAATTACTGGGATTTGTTCTGATTTAGGCAAAAAATTATAACCTCACAATCTGTAACAAAGTGCTTATATACTGTCCATATGTAGCAAATTGTGCACTGTCTTCAACTATGATTCCTGCACAATGTGAATGGAAAGTGGAAAGTTTCACACAAACATACAAATGCATACATACACATATGAGTATATAGTCATATAATCACTGGTTCCAGGGAAGCTGCACCAATTTACTCCTGGTAAGAAAGAGTTTTAAGCCTGTTCTGGCTGCTTGTATCTGTTGTTTTCTAACCTGCTTTTCTCTTTTTATTTTTTTTGTATGTAGGATTCACTTGTCCAGAATGTAGGCAATAGCTATGTTTCCTTCTTCCAAAACAGGATAATAGTAGGTCAATGAAGAAGAATATAGGTATACTTTGATAAATAAAATGTTGTGTAGATTTGACATATTAGGAAATGTGTATCAGCAATTTCTATAAACACATACCCACTATTTGTGGAAATCCTACTTCCAACACTTACTATTATATCTCCACCTTTTAAAAATTGCACTCGGGGCTGGAAAACCAGCAGGTCACACAGGTAGCAGATATCACAGATGATGTCTATGGCAACCCAATATATTGTATTACTTGGGGTTTGATATGGAAAGACAAAGCGAAGGGGGATAAACCAGCAATTCCAGTTATAGGCCACTGTCACAAGCATGAGCCATGCTACGTAACGTCGATCTGAAAGACAAAATAATGAATTTCCAGGCATGAAATTAAAATATTTTTTCATTCTTTTAGATATACTTATTCTAGTGCGGCCTCTGGGAACCTTTCTTCCCAGAGCAACCTCTCATTCTCCCTTTTTCAGTAACACAGTCTCATAAAAGTCACACAGGTTGAAAATAGGAATCACGCAATGAATAAGCAAAAGGGAAAAAGAAAAGTTTATGAAAGCATACAGAATTTAACGTATCTGATAAAGCTCAAAATGTTTTGTTGATGCATAGTATAACTGACAGAATAATTATTTTGCTTTAATGAATGGGAAAAATTCTCAATCAAGAGTCATCAGTTTTAATTGTGGTTGTTTTATATATCAGCTTCATGGCACTTAAAATCACACTGTCATAGTCTTACTACTGTTGTCAGTTTTCGTGGCTTTTTCCTGTTTGGAATGTAAGTTCTTGAGGGTTGGATCTATGTATCCCTCTGAACTGTAAACAGGAACGTGGATCTTGCTGTGACTTGTAGTTATCATATACTACTGAGTCACTTCAGCATGCCTTTACTCCATTCTATTGCACAGTTTTAATTTACCTGTGTATGAGTCTATGCTGTCTGGTAGTTGTAGATAGGTCATGTATTTTTTCAGTGGTGGTTTTTTGAATTTACAGCAGAGCATATCACAGTAGTGATCCTCCTCTGGCTTTGCTTCTGCTTCCTCTTTCTTTTCATCCTTTTTTTCATCTTTTGGTGGGGGTGGAGGCTTCTTTTTTGATGGTGCTAGTGAAAATAGAATATCACAACAAGTGACCTTTTAACAGTCGTTTAATTACTACACCCTCTATTAACATATACAAGAGCTTCATTGTGTTAAAAACTCTTCTAAAATCACTTGGGAGTGACTAAAGCTACAATTCATTACACTATTGAGTGTATTAAAAAACAGATTGGAATAAAATAACCGCTGATATAATCATGCACACCTGCTATCACAAACAGGGCACTTCATGTTAAAGAGTGCAATATATGTTACTGTATTTCCTTGGTGCCCACAACCAATGCCATAAAACACTGACAAGAAAAAAAAAAGGTAATTCATAATTCATCATTCATTAATTCACCTGGGCTTTTCTCTTAACATGATTGTTGCAACTAATGCATAGTTAGGATGGAGATAAGAAAATATATCTGTGCCATGGGCTGATCACTCCCCTCACCTAAGATCCGATATGCAAGATGCAGTAGGTGAAACTAATGGGAAGCCTATGGTTTTCTACATTTATATGCTTACAAAGCCTTTGATCCCTGTTCTTCCATCTTTATCTTGGATAACTTTTTGTCCCATTAATTCTGGTGGCTTTACCTCTGAATAGGATACACAGTCTTAGCAGCAAATTGATGAAATGGAACTATGGTAATTTGAGAAATGATTTTTTCAAATACAAATAGGACAAAAGAGGTAAATGAGCAAAGTATTATTAAAAAAATGGAATTCCTTTGTTAGCTGGTACAGTTTATAAGATGTCAAGCTCTGTTTTTTTTCTATTTTATTAAAAAATGGGTAAACACTAAACAGCTTCTCTAAATGGCAGAATATCAAATCACCACACTCAATTCTTTGTGAAAAAGAAATGAAGTAAAACTTTCCTATAAAGAGTAACAACATTGTATTTGTTTGATGTTTCATATTTTATCAAAAGTCAATATTTAATGAATTTCAGATGAGTTTGCTCTACTTGAAACACATACATAGAGTCCTCAGTGTGTCTGGAAGTTTGCTGCCATGGCTAAAATTTTATTTACTTTTACACAACAGATCTAATCTCAGATTGACCTATATTTACTTGTAAGATAGATATGTTTCCTCATATGTTTCAGATTCATCCCAATGAATAAAGGTATCTAGTATTTAATTTAAAATATATAAAACTGCTTGACAGACATGATTCTAGACTTGATTGCATAAGATTTTCCCCACAGATGTTTCAGTGATGGGGTTTAAAGGGATTTTGTACCTAAGGACCAGGCTTACTGTAAACTATTACAGGTAGCTTGACTCCAGTGGGCACAAAGTGATTCATTTCAATGGGTAAACATATGAAGTTTGCTATACTTACCAAAAAATGTTATCACAGCATTTTCTGTTCCCACAAAATAATATTCATCTTTAAACTCAACTGATACACAGCTATTTCATATATTCTAGAGTCACTTACAAGCTGTAGGACTGCCTTCAGGGGAGGACAGCACAGGGTCTTTCAGCTTTTCCTTATAGACTGTGGCCCTTTCCCGCATTTTTCTGACAATCTCTTGAAGCTGGGCATCAGCATACTCATTTGTTTGGAATCCTTGAGGTGTTGTCTTCTGTGTGCTAATTAAAACAAAACAAGATGTTGATGTGGTGGAAAGCTATGGAAGAAACAGTGCTAATTCTACAATATGAGCAGAATTCAAACATTAAGACTGGATCTTTATTGGCCACAATGTTTATTCGTATCATTTAATTCACTGTAAGTGGACACATGAGGTAACTGCTGTTGCTTCCAGCTTGTGTCAATCGATATTGCTGGCTGAATCCAGGAATCTACATTATATTTCAGGCAGAGGAGGTCAGGGTGCACCATGCTCTGTATAGCCTTCTACAGGAATGGCTTCCCACCACTACTTTTCACCAAGTTCTGCTTTGACTATGTAAGGCCTAGAGCTTATCCTACGTATTTGCTAAGATACAAAACATGTTCTTGCCATATGTCAAGTAAAATAAGGTCATTATTATGTGGTAATAGCCAGATGTTGACAGGATGTAACTGAGTTATATTAAAAAGACTCATACGGTGGTCCAGGTGGAGAGATTATGTTTACTTCATGCTCGTAATCTTTGGAAAACTGATTTCATCTATGATTTTTTATGGGTTTTAGCTACTAGGAAATAATAAGAAAAAAACCACATACTTTTTACCTAGTGGGAACAAACCAGTGGTGTTCTTGCTAAAGTTTCTCCAGTCACCACTAAGGTCCGCCCCCCCACAGTAAACACTGTGTGTTTACTCAGGCTCAGAGTAACACTGAGCTGATGTTCCAGCTTTAAGCATTTCTTCAGACTTAAGGACATTTGATTAGGATCTATGCATACTGCTCAGTCAATTAGAATATCTAGCTAAGAGTGTTCCTTGATCAACTCCTTTAGGCTTATTCTTACTTGAAATTTCATCCTTAGTTACTTGTTACTTGAGTCTGACTAGGCAAGCTGGGGACATTTTGGAGTGCCAAGCAGTTGGGCCATGCATTTGGACTTACTCTGTGTGGAGACCAGGATATGGATATTGCTGTGTATCCTAGACTGAACACTTCTCAACTGGTGTCTCACCCTGGTGGCACAGCCACAGAATCACAGAATCACAGAATCACAGAATTTTTCTAGGTTGGAAGAGACCTCAAGATCATCGAGTCCAACCTCTGACCTAACGCTAACAGTCCCCACTAAACCATATCCCTAAGCTCTACGTCTAAACGTCTTTTAAGACTTCCAGGGATGGTGACTCCACCACTTCCCTGGGCAGCCCGTTCCAATGTCTAACAACCCTTTCGGTAAAGAAGTTCTTCCTAACATCTAACCTAAAACTCCCCTGGTGCAACTTTAGCCCATTCCCCCTCGTCCTGTCACCAGGCACATGGGAGAACAGGCCAACCCCCACCTCACTACAGCCTCCTTTAAGGTATCTGTAAGATAGAGTTATTACAGGTGGGTGCAGGGCAGCTGGTGGCCTACTCCCATGCTGGTCACAACTGCTGTTGTCACAACTGCTGTTTGGCACAATCCACCTGTGCCTGATACAGGGAGTACAGCAGAGTAGTGCTCTTTAAGGGTTTTTCAATTCTGTACCAAATACCGGATGGGGCTGTTACAGAAAGAGAAGCAGCAGGGCAAGAGTGAAGCAAGCCTGAAATTTCCCATTTCTGGAGAAGATCTTCCCAAAGGTAAGTAGAAGGAAAGTGGTACAACAGCATATTGGGTAGAGAAGAAGTGAAAAATACTGTAAAGGGATCTTTGAATAAACACTATGTCTCCTCAAGTCTTAAACTGACTTTTAGGTTTCTAACAGGAGGAGCTGCAACTAAAAAAGGAGTGTGTCAGGGTTTTCTGAGAATCACAGTTTTCTGGAGACACACCACATATCACGTTGCCCAGGGACGTATAATTTAAGGATGTGAAAATGCTTCTCCAATAAAACATTGGATAAAATGGAGACATGTCATTAAAAACAGAGAAAGCAGAAGTCTGAAGTGTGTGTTTATCATTCTTCTAATTTAAGTCTTCTGTAGTTTCTATTTCTTAAAACTCCCCAGACAGGAGATTAATCAAACTATTCTGATATACTTTGTAATCTCATCACAGTTTATTTTATGTCACATATTCCCTCTGCTCCAGCCATCTGCAGTGTATTGAAATTCTTTCTTATTTTGAGCTAACATGTCACAATTGGTTTTTCAGCTTTATGCAAAGAATTTAAAATAATTCTTACTCTTCTGTTGCTGTATTTGCTCAAGGCATTAGCTATTTTATAAAAAAAATACACTTATCAGAAATGTCATAAGAAAAGTCCCTGCTATCTGCTTTCGAGGGATAAGCCAAAAGTTGTGTGGGATTTCTTCTATTCCACAGCCTCTCCCAAACAAGATAAAGTCTTCTCTATCATAAATTTGGTGCTTTATTGCTGCAGTGTAGGAATCATGTTGTTATTTGGTACTGATTGGAAGCTATATGAATCTGTTTAATGTTATTTGCCCTGCAGTTGATAAAAAATTGATTTTCCTTGCCCCACTTCTCATTTGGTTTGCATGAACTCCTCCTCTGTT
This sequence comes from Aythya marila, assembly GCF_965140915.1. NCBI lineage: Eukaryota > Metazoa > Chordata > Aves > Anseriformes > Anatidae > Aythya > Aythya marila. The sequence goes on from NC_139043.1 coordinate 129,864,603, forward strand.
ACTTTCTAGTGAAGACATGCTTAAATTTTCTATGGTTAATATAACAGGAAAAGGGTACTTGTTGAACACAGCTAATTTGAAGATATGTTTTGTACGTGTACTTCACGTGGAAGTGCACTTTAAATTGCCTTGGCTAAGGAAGCCCTTTCAAACTGCACCTCTCACAATAGGTGGTGCTTTGCCATGAATATGTGACACCAGTGCTATGCAGCTGCCTTTTGCTGCATGCTACAATCTGGTGGAAATCAGCGCCTGGCTCAGCACCTCCTACTGGGCCTGAGATCATTACTCAAGATTTGTGGTGCTTTCCTCTCTCTCAATCTCTCTCTCTCTCTCTCTTTTTTTTTTTTTTTTTTTTTTTCAGATGTTTCTTTCACTATGTGTGTGCTCTTTCATGTGTAAATCTTTTAATAACTCTATTAATAGACATTTTTTAAAATTCATATACATAAGCACATAGCTGCCAGCAGAACATATATGAGAAGCCAGCAGAAACAAGAGCAGTGGGTAAGCAACCCTGATAAGGTCATTTGCTGCTTTGAAGACACCACAGTTAATGAGAGTAATTGGTACCTCACACTACATTACAGTATTTTCTTGTTCTGGTTCACTGCTCCCCAGACTTTAGGATCTTGTGCTTGTGGAAAGGGCTACTCTAACTTATGTTTTTACCATGCTCTGTTAAGGAGATAATGCCTCATTTGAATATGTAATTATGTTCATACAGACTGTGTTGATTTCACTTTCTGGCTTTATTCTTTGTATGAAAGTTCTCACTGGGTGATCAGACCTGTGGGTATTGCTCATTTCCTGGTTTGCCTCTGCCTGTGTGTCACATTGCTGAATAGTTTGTGGCATGCAGGGGCAGATCTGCACGTTCAGAGGTAAATCTTCCTTACAGGCACACTGCTTAGCTGGGCAGAAAGGTACTTCCTCCTTGGTTTTCTGCTAAGTGCAAGGTTTTGTCTCTAAGCTGATGTATTATTCTTTAAGCAAATTGATCTCTATACAATATGTTACAATAGTACGCCTACACTTGTAACACCATACAGTCCTTTACAGAGTGGAAATATTTATACTCTGCAGTAAGAACTTCACATGGTCCAGTAAATGAAAGAGTCAGGACTACAACTCATGTACTAGGCATGTAGTTTTGTTAATACTTCAAACATACTTTGCCTAGCAATAGCAATGTATGTAACAAAATTGTAACAATAATGCATATTTTTATCTTCTTAACTTGTAGGTTTAACTTAACTTAATTCTCCCCAGGCCAAGAGAAAAGATTTAGACACCTGTAACACAGCAGAAGAAAAAGGTCTTGAAAGAACAGGCTATGGAAATACAGCGTTGAGTGTACTAATGTATGGAACATCTGTTAAGTACTGCGCCTTTGAAGCTTTCTGTGTTGAGTTCAAACAAAACAGGAATCAAGAAATGTTATGGGTGATTTCAGAATAAAGCATGTTAAACCTTTTCTAATTTGAAATCCAGAGTTTCTTTCCTGCTTTCTGGCCACAAACACCAAATACTGAGTTCAACTTCCTCTTTTATCTACCAGGTCACCCCCAAGAAAAAGTATTTCAAAAATACATGCTGTTGCCTAAAACAAATCCATACTGCTTTTTGCTGAGTTCAGTTATAACCCTTCTTTTTGCAGCATTTAAGAAAATCTATCCTACCTAATAGGGAATATAATTCTTGACCTTGCAATAGAACTTTTAGTGTTTTCATTGAGCATCAATATATCTAAACCAGTGTCTTAAATAAATAATTTCTTGTCTTGAATAAATTCTCTAGAACATCTAATCCAGATGACCAATTTTCAGAAGGATATAAAAATGCATAGCTATGCAAATGTCCACAAAACACGATATTATAGCTGAGAAATATTTCAGTGTGATAGAAAAACGTAGTTCTAGGTGTCATGAAATGTATTGATTCAAAGACATCCTCAATATGCCCTGACAGTGTGGGTAGAGTTACAGGGACCAGAACCCAATATCCTTCGCCACTTCCCAAGCTAAGATCACACATCCTAGATAATTAAGAAACCTCATGGCTTTGTGTAAGAGAAAAATTGTGTTAATCATCTCCTTGGTCCAGAAAAAGGAGTAATCAGAAAAACTAACTATCCTCTTTTGGCTTTCTTTATAACCAATAGAAAGCTTCTCTGAGGAGAGGTTCAGAATAACTAAGGTAGGTTTCTGCTCTCAATTGCTTTTGAAAAGAACCTGTCCTTCTGCTTTACCTGCACAGGAATCCTATGGAGATTTAGGAGTCACCTTTAATTTTTCTTTAATGACTTTGGTACAAAATGTAGTAGTATGCTAGTGATGTTTGACAGTTCATTGAATTGGTACATTTACAAAATAGGACTGATTTCTGTACCAGACAAATTGAACTATTTAGACTGAGTAATAGAAATGAGAGCAAATCTAACACTACATAATGAAGACTTTCACTTAAAAAAATAATTGTAAGAATTTATTTTGTAAGTGTTGGGATCATTAATTTCAGATAGCAAAGGGAGAAATTTCCAAGTGTTTCAGTCAACAGCAGGGTGCCTATGGAGCCACATTCTAATTTGGCTATGAAAAACACTGCTAGAAATACAACCTTAAAATGCAGTTAACATATTGCCTGTGAAGGAAGCATTAATATTGACGTATAAACACATGGTAATAATTATTCTGACCATCCAGACTCAGAAGGTGAATTCACATAGGAAACTCTAGTATCATAGAATGATCAAGGCTAATGAGAACCTGTCTTATAAAGTAACAACAAAACAAACTGAGAGGCAGTATGATCATTGTCTATAATTCCATATTTTGGTGGAGAACCAGGCAGGGAAAAGAAGTGTTTGAGTTGAAGAACAGTATTGTAACAGGAATAAATATGTAGAGAAACACTGTGAATTACTATGAAAGTTTCTAAGCCTGTAAAGACTGGGACAGCCTTGTGTTCTAGACAGCCTTCTGATATTCTAGGATGCGAGGAAATGGCCACAGTTTGTACTGGGGGAGGCTAAGATTGGATAGCAGGAAGAATGGAAACCCATGGAAAGGCTCTGAGGAACCTGCTTTGGAGGGGGGTTGGACCTAATGATCTTTTGAGGTCCCTTCCAACCCCTACAGTTCTGTGATTCTGTGATTCTGTTTTCAAGCAGTGGAACTGGCTGCCCATATAGTATTTTACAGTTCTGAAACAAACTGTTGACACTTTAGATCATTTCAAAAGTTCAATTAACCATTTCAAAAAGCTATTAAATCAATTTCAGTTTCCTGTAGCAATCTTAAAACCTGTACCTTACTGCGCCCCATCATCTCTTTTTTGTTGTTTTTTTTTTTTTTGAGGGAAAGTGTCTGAGAGACAACAAACTTTAGTGACCGAAGAGATCATGTGTTTCCCTGTTTGCTGCATGTTTTGAGATATTGACAGTATATTAACTTTTCTTTGCACTAAGAAAGGATAAAAATACATTTTATTTTCATTCTTTTTAGGATTTTGTTATGCTTTACAATGCAATTTGAATTCAAACTAATGTTACTTTTCTCCTAATATCTATTTTCTTATATATTTGATTAATTTAAAGTGATATAATATCAGGGTTAGTAGTTTTGACCACATATAAATGCAAGAATAAGCCATAAGCATCAATAAGCTTCATGTGGACTCTGTAAATAAATTTACCCATTGGAATTGATGTCTTTCTATTACCTCAGACTCTTTGTACTGAAATTATTCTTGTTTTGGCCCTAAGGAAGTGTTTTGAAACAAAACATGAAGATAATTCATTTTGCATATCTCATGTTTTATTCTTATAGCAAAATGGATATAGAAGCAACAATGTTCAAGTAAGCTGCTGTATTTCTGAGTTATCCGCTGGCATTGGACTCAGAACAAACTTCCCGATGTAGCGCAGACTGAAATCTAATCATCTGGGCTGCATGAGATTCCTCCTGTTTAGTTCAAAGGTTTGTCACAGCAGCTTCTTTGACAATCCTCTTAGTTATTCAATCACATCAGGCTGTGAATCCTCTAATCTTCTTTGCAGAATTCTCTAAGGAGAAGTCTGTCTCAATACTGAACACATGGAACTCTGACTGAGGTACCAGATTAAAATGTGAATAAGATTTTATTTTAATTAGCAATTTTGCAGTATGATCTATGCAAAAGAAAGTAGGGTGAATGTTGAAAGTACCAATTAACTTTTAAAAATCACCTTTCTTTAATGTCACTGGTGATATAAAATTGTTTAATTGCACTGGATATTTGCCATGATGTAAAAAATAAAGGCAGCATCATTTCTGACACTAATAGCTCTAGAACAAAAGTATAACATTCTAAGAAAGAACCATATGGGAATAAATGAGACTGTTGTGCTGTTGGGGCTTTCTTATTTGTAAGTGATTAAATCTCGTCTGGGACATTTGCTTCTTACCAGGAATTTCTGAAGATATTTTTTAGCATATAAATGAAAGTGCTGTACAGAGTTCATGAGCACAGCACAAATCCATCTTCAAACTTTCTATTCTTCTATTTTTAATAATAACCAGGGAATAAAATCTAGAATAAAAACACTGTGATATTTTACATAGTGAATTTGTTAAAAAGTTGCAACAAAATATTCCAAATGAAAAATTTCACTTTCATTGATGCTTTGATGTCTCATCTGAATTTCTGAATTCATTCAAATCCTAAAAAAAAAAAAAAAAAGGAAAACAACACCCAAGTGTAGGAGCAGAGACATTTTGAGACTTGAAACTTCGAGACATCCTATAATTTTACTTCCCTTTCCCACAGCTCAAAACAGGATGAAGCACACCTATGCCATTCCTTACACATTCTTGTTTAACCTTTTTAAAAAAATATGTCTAGTGATGGCTATTCCATAATTTTCATAAAGAATTTATTCCAGTGCTTCACTAGCCTCACTGAAAAATTTTTTCTTAACATAAATCTCTTTTGGTACAATTTGCTCTAACCACTATGAATATAGGATAAGAAGTATAGTTCCTCCTTTTTTATTTTATTTGTTTGAACAATATTATTTTCTATTTCTGTTATTATTCCTATTATTATTTTATTATTTAATATTATTTGCAAGGGAAAAAGATTTGGAGAAAGGTCACTAATAGTGTGGCTAAGAATATTAGTTAATTTTTTTAGCCCTCTTCACCTAGAATAATTCATTGTTCCAAATGCCAATTTTAGAGTTTACAGATTCCTGGCCCCAAGAGCTTCTTTTACAGAGCATACAAATACTATTTATCATACTCACTGGTGGAGGTGATTATTCAATGCACAGAGAGGTATGAGTACCTGAATAAAAATCTCTTAACCAAAATATACTTCAGTAAGCTTTAATTCAACTAGAAAAGGTAAAAATAAAATTGAAAAAAATAGTGGCATAGATTCAGCTCGCATGGAAGCTCTAGTATGTTGGGAACTCTGGCAGTTAATTGCATGATTGCAGGGAAATTAGTCACTGTTGGGAATTCTGGCAGACTTTCACAATATGCTGAAGTTTGTGCCACATACTTTGCCACATACAATTTTTGCCTATGCTCATTATATAAAATCTGCTTGGTGCAACCAACTTCATTGCAATTCTACCTTCAATGATGGTAAACCATGATTCAGCCATCTGTGCAGGAATTCATGCCATGCTCCCAGTATCAGTAAGAAAGTTCATGAGAGACAGAAACCAGTCCTCTGAGATGACGTTCAATTATCTCTAAGGCCATTGTTTCTCTTTCTGCAGCATCATTCATCCAGGGCACAAAATAAGGCTGGTCTGCCAGACCCCTTAAACTTCTCATCTGATCCTGCAATGTTTTCATCTTTGCAATGTTTTCATCTTTGGTGCAATGTTTTCATCTTTGGTGCAATTATATTACACACACTAGTGTACCTGTTGCAATGCTTGTTGCTTTTCTCGATTATCCAAATAGATAATTTGAAATAAATTACCATTTCTTCCTTCCTTCATGCCTGCCTTCCTTCCTTCCTTCCTTCCTTCCTTCCTTCCTTCCTTCCTTCCTTCACAAATAACAACAAAACCCACCAAAACAACAACAACAAAAACAAACCTTTTTTAAGATCAACAAAGGATTTACACAAAATACTTTTAATTAAGTAAGTAAATCAGTGGCAAAGTGACAAACCATACCCTTGTTTTCCTATGTATTCTAAACAAAGTTCTTCCATTTATTCTCTCAGAAGTAGGTATATATGAATATTATGACTTTATAATATAAAATAATGCAAAGGAAAAAAAAAAAGAAACAACAACAAAAAAAACATTTCAGCCTGCATAATGACATTCCAGTCTTCTTGCATGCTTCATTCTGTCTTCAAGGAAAACATTCTGAATTCATTACCTTTTCAACTTCAGGCTACCTACTTGAGTGTCCTGCAGAGCAAATGGCATTAAATAGCATGGGCAACTGCATCCTGCAGAACAGAATTTAAAGGCTGTGGGAAAATACATCTCAGCTATGATTACAACAAGTTTAATCCATTTAGATACAGGCAGCACAACATCACCTTTCTGTTTAATTTGCAGGTTCTCTATTTAGTCATTGCAGAAATTCAAATCCAGGCACTAAAAGTGATGAGCTCTGACAGACCTAAGCAGAAGGAATATAAGTTTTAAGAAAAGTATTTTGATTTCGCAAAATGTTTTGGATCTGTTCCATCTGTTTACAATTTTACGTACTGCAGTGTTTAGCTGAAAACAGCTAGAGAAAGGCAGGTCTCTCTGGAAAATATGTTTGTGACTGTAAACTGGGATTAAACTGGAATTTCAAAAGAGGGATTTTTCAGAAGTGCCCAGCATTTACCTTGTTTTACTTTCTTTCAAGTCAATTAGAATTTAGTACCATAAGTATCATCTTTTTGGGTCCTTGGTAAAGTAAACAATGATTTCTGGAGACTGCAGACGGTTGATACTAGGTCTGTTTCACCAAGGTGCTGAGATTTTGTACAATTGATAGGACATCATTTCTCTATGTACATGTATGCTCAGTGAATTGATGTGTAGCAACTAGTGGATGGCAAGCACTAATAAGCACAGTAATTTTCTTGGTTGAGGTAATTGAGCTAAATGAAGTACATTACTCACTAAGAACAGGATAGCAGCAGGAGTTCTCTTTATTAACCTGGCTATGCACCACATAGCAAATTGCCTCTTAATCTCTGTTTATTTTGTTATCTTTTTTTTTTTTTTTTTTGCTATTAGCCAAATTAGAGAGGAAAAAAAAATCTCTTTTATGGGCTTTAGAAAGGCTGGTATAACCTACTAGGTAATGGGATGTGGCTGTGAAAAAAACAAAATACGAATGTAATTCAGTCTTCCCAAACCACCTGCCCTCATATGAGTTTGCAAAGCAGGAGCTCTCCTTTTTGGAAAATGTTGAAAGCTGGGTTTCTGAATTTGCAAAAGCAGAATCAGAACAGTATGTATACTGTGTGGGAATGTTAAACACATTTTGTTTAATTGCTATGTATATATATTTATTTAAATTCATTTAGTGCATTTTCTTCAAATATTCTTTGCTAATAGTGCTTAGATGCTGAAGGTGGCATATCAGATAAAAATGTTTCTTCCACTCTGAACATAATCCAGAATGTGTAAGATGTTAAGGTGAACTATAAAAGCATCTGAAGTCTTGGCTATCTGCTGTATTTTTTTCTTTGTGTACTCTTGGATATGTAGCCTGCAAATATTGACTGTCATTTTACACAGCATTTTACAGAGCAGGTTTCATGATCCTTGACTGGGATTTCAGCGTACTCTATAGTATAAATAGTACAATGTAATCATCTTGGTAATCTGGGAAGATGAAACACTCTTACAACGTTAGCCAGGTTTATAGGCTTTTCAAAGACACAGAAGATTGAGGAGGTCATAGAAGGTCTTTATATCCCTCCATTTTCTCCGATCTATGCTCTCAGATGCTTTGTGTGCCATTCTTCTATCCTCAACCTTTTCTAGGCTGCTGCAACTTCTTTGTTCCAAACCTTTATGCCAGGCATCCACTTCTACTTCTTCATTAGGCATCTGTCTCCCCTCTTTTTACATGCCAAAACCCTTTACACATTTTTCTTCATCAAGTATTACATGCCACAGGCTTTGTGTTGGTTCCACCCTTCAGTGTAGGGTGATACCAACTTCTCACATTTGTCCAGTGTCAGCTTTGTGACATCTTGTGGGAGATGTGGTGATTGGTGGCCGCCTCGGTCATAGCGACCATGAAGTGGTTGAGTTCAAAATTTATGGTGACAGAAGGAAAAGTGCCACCAAAACCTCATCCCTAGATATGGGGAAAGCGGACTTCAGGCTGATCAGGGAACTAGTCAGCAAGGTCCCCTGGGAAACTGCTCTTGAAGGCCTCGATGTCCACCAGTGCTGGTCACTCTTTAAGCGATGCCTCCTAGAAGCACAAGATCAGGCAATTCCTAAATATCGCAAGTCAGGCAGGCGGGGCAGGAGGCCGGCGTGGCTGACCAGGAACGTTCTAATGGAGATTAGGCGGAAACAGAGAGTGTTTCACTACTGGAAGGAGGGCCAGGCGTCATGGAAAGAATACAGGGATGCTGTTCGTGTTTGTAGGGAGAAAGTTCGTGTGGCCAAAGCACAGCTAGAGTTAAAGCTGGCTGTGTCTGTGAGAGAAAATAAAAAGTTTTTTTTTAGATATGTAAATGGAAAAAGGAGAACTAAAGAATACATAGGGCCGCTCCTTGATAGGGAAGGTCTCCTCACAGACAATGACATAGGCAAAGCAGAGACGCTTAACGCCTTCTTTGCCTCTGTCTTCAATGCCGATGATGGGCTTCGGGACCCAGGGTGCCCTGAGCTGGAGGGCCGGGACGGTGGGGATGACAAACTCCCAACTGACCCTGAACGTGTGCGGGATTTGCTACTCCACCTGGATCCCTACAAGTCCATGGGTCCGGATGGGATTCATCCCCGGGTGCTGAAAGAGCTGGCGGACGTCATCGCGGAACCTCTTTCAATTATTTTTCAACGATCCTGGGAATTTGGAGAGGTCCCGGTAGACTGGAAGCTGGCAAATGTTGTGCCGATTTTCAAGAAGGGTCAGAAAGAAGACCCTAGCAATTACAGGCCTGTCAGTCTCACGTCAGTGCCTGGTAAAATCATGGAGAAGTTGGTTCTCGGACTTATTGAGGCGCACCTGGGGGACAAAGCAGTCATCGGTCCCAGCCAGCATGGGTTTGTGAAGGGTAGGTCCTGCCTAACTAACCTGATTTCCTTTTATGATAAGATCACCCGTATGGTGGACCAAGGGAAACCAGCTGATGTGATTTTTTTGGACTTCAGCAAGGCTTTTGACACGGTTTCCCATAGGATCCTACTGGACAAAATGTCCACCATACAGCTAAATAAAAACATCATACGATGGGTGAGCAATTGGCTAACGGGCAGGGCCCAAAGGGTTATGGTAAATGGGGCTGTGTCAGGCTGGCGGGCGGTCACCAGTGGGGTCCCTCAAGGCTCCATTTTAGGGCCAGTACTTTTCAATATTTTTATAAACGATCTGGATGTAGGAATAGAGGGTATTTTGAGCAAGTTTGCTGATGACACCAAACTTGGAGGAGTTGTGGACTCAAATGAGGGCGTAAAGGCCTTACAGAGGGATCTGGACAGGTTGGAGAGCTGGGCGATCACCAACCGCATGAAGTTCAATAAGAGCAAGTGCCGGGTCCTGCACCTGGGACGGGGAAACCCTGGCTGCATGTACAGACTGGGCGATGAGACGCTGGAGAGCAGCCTAGAAGAGAGGGATCTGGGGGTCGTGGTAGACAGCAAGTTGAATATGAGCCAGCAATGTGCCCTGGCAGCCAGGAGGGCCAATCGTGTCCTGGGGTGCATCAAGCACGGCATCGCTAGTAGGTCAAGGGAGGTGATTGTCCCGCTCTACTCTGCGCTGGTGCGGCCTCACCTCGAGTACTGTGTGCAGTTCTGGGCACCACAGTATAAAAAGGACATGAAACTGTTGGAGAGTGTCCAGAGGAGGGCTACGAAGATGGTGAAAGGCCTTGAGGGGAAGACGTACGAGGAACGGCTGAGGTCACTGGGCCTGTTCAGCCTGGAGAAGAGGAGGCTGAGGGGAGACCTCATCACAGTCTACAACTTCCTCGTAAGGGGGTGTCGAGAGGCAGGAGACCTTTTCTCCATTAACACTAGTGACAGGACCCGCGAGAATGGGGTTAAGCTGAGGCAGGGGAAATTTAGGCTGGACGTCAGGAGGGGGTTCTTCACAGAGAGGGTGGTTGCACACTGGAACAGGCTCCCCAGGGAAGTGGTCACTGCACCGAGCCTGTCTGAATTTAAGAAGAGATTGGACTGTGAACTTAGGCACATGGTCTGAACTTTTGGGTAGACCTGTGCGGTGTCAAGAGTTGGACTTGATGATCCTTAAGGGTCCCTTCCAACTCAGGATATTCTATGATTCTATGATTCTATGATCTTAATCATGTCTTTTCAAAGATTTTTGTTAGATTTTGTGTTCTAAACAGAACCTTCACGAAGCACATTATGGTGTTTTCTCTTGTGTATCCCTCTGCCTGCAGAACAAGGTGGTCTGGAGATCTTAGGTTTTATTTTTATTTATCTATTATTATTATCATTATCATTGTCATTATCATTATCATTATCATTATCATTATTTGAGTGAATTCTAGGTTCACTCAGTAGACTTGCTTTAAGTCAGTGTACTGGGTCTGGCTGGAATGTTAACTTTCCCGGCAGCAGCCCATACAGTGCCGTACTCTGTACTTGTAGCTGGAACAGCAGTGTTATCACACCAGTGTTGTGTCTACTGCTGAGCAGCAGTGGAACAGCATTGGGCCTTTCTCTAACCCTCTTAGGGGGTGGGCAAAAAAGTGAGGAGAGAAACATCACTAGGGCAGCTGACCTAAACCAATCAAAGGGATATTCCATACCATGTGGTGTCACACTCAGCAATAAAAGGTGGAAACAGGAAGAAGAGGGGAGGGGTGGGCTCTCGTTGAGAAGACGTCGGTCCTCCTCTCGAACACCGGCTGTGTGCGTTGAGGCCTTGCTTCAAGGACGTGGTCAATCATCGCTCATTTGTGGGAAGTAGAGTAATTTCTTTCCTCTGCACTTCCATATAGCTTTCATTTATTTTGTTTGTTTGTTTTCCTCCCTTTTTCCCCTTTCCCTTTTATTTCCCCTTAGTTAAATTGTTTAGTTCATGGTAGTCTTTATTTAATTATTATAATTATTTCCCTTTAATTAAATTATCCTTATCTCAACCCGTGAGTTGTTCTTTGCTTTACTTCTCCCCCTCCTTATCTAAAGGAGGGGGAGTGAGAGAGCGGTTGTGGGGTTTAGCTGCCCAGCACGGTAAAACCACCACAGTCAGTAAAGTTTTTGTACTGGTACCTAAAGCATTCCTTCAGCTTTGTGTCTGATGAGGTACATTCCTGGGGTTATCTCACTGCAGAGAAAAAACTTTGCTAATGCTTCTTTCAACATTTGAAAAGTTTTTGTACAGTTTAAGACCAAAGAAGCCATCAGATTTTCTAGTCTGTTCTATTTACCAGAGCCTATTGTTCTCAGGGTCTCAGACTCATGAAACACTTGTCAAGTTTTCATGCAACCACTTGGCAGTGGCAGTCTTGCTGCTCCCTGAGGAGGTCCCACATTTGCTTAAGTGCTATGAAGTATCTCACCTGAAATACTTGCACTGCATTTCAAAACATTGTGTGATTGTGTACGTGCATGCATGTTTTTATGAACCCTCCCCAAGAGAAAGACGTCTTGATGTATTGTGAAGTCTGAAATGATGTTCTATGCTAGTTCCGTGTTAATAAGATGCCACTGTTTTCTATTAGAGTGCAAATTAGGTTCTAAGTGCTGTTCTGTTCCCTCATTTCTTGCTGTGAAGAGACAGCGTACTCTTAGCCCTCCCTCTCAGAGATTATTATTGCTCAGCAAATAGCTGTTCATGGAAATAGCTTATTGTTCTGTTGTGTTATCATTAAAGACGGAGGGAAGAAACAATACATTGGCAGACAAGACAGACCTGTGTGGAATCCTATCTAAGCCATTGTGAAACACACATTAAAATTGCAACACTGTTGCAATTCAGCACCTTGGCACATTAGCTGTTCATGTGTATCTTCTCTTTCAGATGTGACGTTTATATGGCTGTAGGCAAATCACAGCTGTGTGTCCATTGCAGTGTACTTTTATATTTGAAAAATGAGTACATGTTGAGAAGGAAAGCCAATTTTTTTTTTCTTGTAGACAATTTCTGTGGGAACTTTCAGTAATAAATGCTGTCTTTTTCAAAGCCATCGTTCACTCAGTAAGAGAAATAGCTGGATTGTTCTTTCAGAGGAGGTTCAAAAAATATTTCCTTATTAATAGATAACACAGGCTGTGTTGCATCATGAGTAAAAAGCTACTCTGATGCAAATGAACTGGAAAGAGGACACACCTGGTGCACAACCCTACAAACATACATGTACATATTCCTACTTAATCCTGTTTTCAGATATGTTAATTACACTAGTATAAATGTTCATATATTAATAGTACCTGAAACTAAGATTTTAAAATTTGAAGTCCTTCTGTGAAAGTTGATTGCCTCCACCTGAACTTCTGTATGGAGGGACACAGGCCTGATCTAAATGGAAAATGTGGTGTTTTGAACATGAAAACTGCCTTTTCTCTTCCCTAATCTATGTATCTGAGTTTGTACAGATACATTTAAAAAATTAACAGTTGCAGTAAATGAGAATAATGTGAAACCTTTTCTATTAACATAATTTCCATGAAAATCGAGGTGCTCTGGATTGTGAACAGATAACACACAAACCTTAATTATCTGTCTTCAAAATCTATGGGCACTGTTCCAAGGTGCATACTGATGATTTTTACTGTGTAGATCAAGTGATCTTTTAATTAACTTTGAGAATGGCTAATATGGAAAAACAGTCTACCTAAGGCAATACCATAATATTAGGACCTACAGGCCTTAAAGGCCCTAGGCAGCCTCCATTGGAACTTTAACCTGAACACTCTGCCATGGATCTAGGCTGTCCATTCCTGAGCTATGCCATAAGTGTGTCTAACTCTCTGATCCTGTCTCTTGGACAGACTTTGGAGCCATGTTGTAGCTGGGTCTCCACTCCTCCCTTTGGACCTGTCTTTTTTGCTCCTGACTGGACTCCCTGGATAGTCTCTGAATCTGGTTCATCACTTTGCCTTGTTGATGGACCCTGTTACCAGGATCCTGCTCTTCTGCTGTGTTCAGGCTTCACTAGGAATGCATCTTGTTGGTAAGGGCACTGCTTGCACTGATGTAACCTATCACAAATTAGTCAGTTATAAATACATCACAAATGCTTTTATTTTCTGTAACTGCAGCCCCTCCTAGATTTTCTTAAAGAGGAGATCTATAAAATTCCTAAAAGAAATCAAATTTATTTCACTACAGAATGGTATTCCCCATGTTAGAAGCCTGAATCCATTTTAAAATCCCTCCCTTCAAAATAAATAAGTAAATAAATAAATAAATAACTGAAAATAATTAGAAAAATAATATCCAGCTTAGAAAAAACCCTCCCAGCTTCCCTTCCCTCAGGGAGCAGCTTGCCCTTGCTTCTCCCCAAAATGTAGCTGGACAAAATACAAAATTCCAATATGAGTTAAGAAAACTCTACTATCCATTTCACCTACCTTGAGTTCATTCAACTATCTAAATGATGGCTCTGTCTATAACAGTAGATCAAACAATAACAGGGAAAACTCCTGGGCATTGAGATTGTCAGTTGACTATCCTGCTGAATCATAAGAACAGTCCTTTCTATAGTTTTGTCTAGTCAAACCAGTGATTTCCCAAACAATTTCCAGGTATGGGAATACCCAGAAATTAGCATTGAACAAAGATAATTGACAACTGACTTTGTAAAGAGGTATTCTGTATTTTTCTAGTTGACCTGAGGGTTACAGAGTGATTTGAGCATGTTTCATTTGCTATTCTTATAGACTAAATGCATCCATTTGACTCAGATTCTGCATATGCATATATATTTATCTAGCTTTTCTCCTGTTAAAAAGGCAATTGATTTCGTTAAAAGTATTCTAGTGGGTAAATTTGAATGCATAGACACAGTAAAGTAGTGACCTTGAGCAAGAATGTTGTCTCAATAGACTTCCATGAATCTTCAGGGGCAATGAATTAAATTCCAGCAAATGCACCATTTAAAAACGATTCTCCTTCCAGTTCTGAAAGCTCTATAATAGATATGTTTAGTTTAGTTTCATACAAATATGATGACTCCAGCACCATGCCTTCTAAGCCTTTCTCCAGAATTCAGTGGGTAACTGTTTTGACAGTGGATTTTACCAAAGATTTATTATTTTTTTTTAGAGTCTGTTGCTGTAATTAGACTGACTAGATATATCAAACTGGATGTATGCAAGACAATGAGTCAGAACAGCTCTGAGAAGAGAATGTTTAATATAAACATTTTAAATTTCCCTTTAACAGATTTTGTCTTCTAATAACAAGCAACATACCTTTTGTTTCATAAGCACAATGAAATCGTGTTAACCATGCGTATAGAATTTACCAGTGGAACTGCAAGCATGTAATAACATATCCCACAGTGACAAAAAAGGAGATAGCTTTAGCTTGGTTTTCATTGCTGACCTACAGATTCACATTTAAATTACCAAGTTATTTATTTATAACTTCTTCAGTCATTCTAGTCAGTCATTTTTATTGCATGCATTGTTTTTTAGAGTCATATGCATTAGTCTTTTGCTTGATTATTGCTTGTCACTGTACTAAAGTCTATCTTTGTGAAGGAAAGGAAATAGCTAATCTTCTCTATAAATTAAATAGCTACATGTCAGGAAAAGACCTTTGTTTTGTGTCATCAGGGTAATCTGACTAATAGAAGGCAAAAGCAAGCAGGGGAAGTTTCTGCCTGGTTCTAAACTGAGTATATACATAATTTGCCTTTCAAAGGGCTAGGGGGTCAGACCGTTAATAACCCCAGACAAGAGTAAAGTCTTGGGGCTGACTGACTGGATAACAGCCTTGCATAAAAGGGTCTGAGGGTCTGGTAGACCACATTAAACTACAGTGTGTTCATGTGGCAGTGAAGTCTAACCACATGCAATACTTTAGAAAAAACATATCTAACTGATTGAGGGAATGTGGTTATTTGTTTTTGGTGTAATATTTGTGAGATTGCATCTGTGTTCAGCTGTAGCCTTCCCTGTACAAGAAAAACATTGACAAAATGGTAAAATACAAGCTGAGGGTTGTTAAGATGACTGGGGGCTAGAACACAGGCTGTATGAGGAGACACACAAAGCTGGATTTGTTCAGACTAGAGATGAAAAGAGTTCAGAAGGTGGTGATAACTGCAGTGTTCCACTACCCAGTGGGTGACTGTAAAAAACATGGGTCATGTACAGGTGTACAACAAAAGGGCAAGAAGCAACAGAAGAAAGTAAAAGCAAGGTAAATGTCAATTTTATATATATATATATATAATATATATATATATATACATATATTCATAAGGAGGATGGTCATAATAAGGTAGACCAGACTGATGAGAGAAACTGTGGAATTTCCATCCCTGGAGATTCGAAACTAGAGAGAGCAAGGCTCCGAACAACTTGATCTAACTTGGGAGCTGGGTGTAATCTCTGAATTCATCCTGCTTTTAGCAGGAGTTTGGTCCATGTTACTCCTGAAGCAGCCTTCCAACCTCAGCTGTTCTACGAGGCTAGTACTGTAATGAATATAGATTATTCTAATATTAGGGTTTTCTGGATTTCATATTCGTTCCTGTTTTAGGAAAAAAAAAAAAAGGTCACCTAAACTTTCTCCAAAGGTTTAATAACCCTAGATTTTCACCTGAAGGACTTTTCCCCTGAAGGACCATTATTGCTTAATTTGTTTGTCTCTTTTCTGGAAGAGACAGTTCTAATCATCTAATTGCATAGGCTAATGCTGATTTAATTGTATAACTCAGCAAAACTATGTTCAGGGTAAAAAGAATGATGTGACAAACATTCCAGCTATTCAAGGCAGCATTCTGGGACTTAGTCCTTTGCTAAGGCAGAGTAATAATGACTGAGCATTGATATAGAACTAGTTTATATGGGTAGTTGATCAAATTCTTTTCCTTGCAGTTTAGGATGAAGTACAGAATAAACTGTCAATACCACATACTAAATGAATACAGCACATGTGTGGTTGCCTTAGAATTGAAATAATGCCCTTCAGGTACAGTACTGGAGACACTTTTAAAGAACGGAAATATTACACACAGAAATGTAATGTCAGGATGTCAGGAAAAAAAAAAAATCACATTTTAAAATTGAATTTACTTACTTTGCATCTTCTTTTCCATTATTGAGCTGATGCTGTTCCTGTTGAGTTGCTTTAGCTGGTTCATTTGATTTTTCAGTTTGTGAAGGCTCAGATGTTTTTGCTGGAACTCCCTCTGCATTTGGAAATAAGTATTAATTTCTGAATACCAGTTTTTAAAGAATGATGATAGCGCTTTTGGAGGAATTTTTGGAGGAACTTGGCTGACATTATTTTGTCAATGGACATGATACTAATTCTAGCACCTGACCTTTGAATAATTTGCTGCATAAATCTATTTCAGTGCCAGCTGTACAGAACATGTTTATGATGAGTGCATCTTTTAGAATGTGAAACTTAGTGGGTTTTGATCTTGATTTATTTGTAAGCAGTTCAACAATGGTGAATATAGAGCTCTTTTATATTTATAAGCAACAAGAACTTGTGCAGTGTCATAGAATTATAGTGTGTACATATTTAAAAAAATAAGTAGAGGACAGATAGATCTGTCCTGAAATACATCGTAAAATACAGGAGGAAAAATGAAGAGTAGCTTATTTGCTTATGCATAGCAAATGCTGATAGCGTTATTTATACTCTAGTGTTTGAATTGCTTTAAGTCTCCTGTTGCTTCGGCTGCTATGACAGTCCTGCTTGTTGCTGAGTAAATTATGATTGAAATATATCATTAAGGTTGTGAGTAGGTGGAACTTTGGCTAGTCTAATTCTTCATATTTGTTACAAGTAACTTTGTTAAAGGAGTTTAGCAAGAAGTTTGTTTCACTTTCCCCTATGCAAATGGTATATTCTCTTGCTATTTAAGTGGCCTTATGTGATTAATTCTTCCAATTAGTCCTATTTCTTTATTTTAAATTTTTGTGCTGAAAAATAATTTGAAAGCTGTCATCAGTCTGCCACTTTGCATAAAGGAGGAACAAATCCAACCTTCATAAATACTTTAAGTAATACTATTATAGAGGAAAAAGCTTGGCAGCAAAACATCATAATAAATAAATCAGGAGCTTGTTGTGTATATCAATTTTAAATTCAAGACAGCTCAAAGAAAGTAAAACCTTGAGTATTTTGGATAGACAGTGTAAGATTAGTTTTTTTTCTGTTAGTTAATCTCCATATTTAGGGAGTTATTTGTTTCAAAGGGGGACAAGCAGTCACAGCAATAAACTGTTAAGCTACCCATCTGGAAAAGGATTGCTTGAAATGGTGTTGAAACAAAACTCAGTGAAGGACAATGGATCAGTTTGTTTACAGGACCTGATAAGCTAAACTACCCCCATACAACCATATATTCAGATAATTTTTTCTTCCAGGCATCTCTCGGAAGTGGATATGATGCTTCTCAAATTGAATTTCAGGTTTTACAAGATGAATAACTGATTACAGGACCAGTGGGGCATTTCTAGAGAGATATTTTATTTTCTTAGTATTTAGGTTAAGAAGTGAGAATGCCCTGTGCGAGCCTTGCTGCTCTTACAGAAATTTGCATCTTAAACAGGATCAAAGACAAGACCTAGTGTGGAGTAAGAAAATACCAGAAATACTCAAGCCAGAGTCAGGCAAGGAATTGAAGAGAAGGCAAAGAAATCTGTGTTCTCCAATGTGCTGGTTGTTTTGGCTTAGCAAGTTTAGGGGTTAATTTGCAAATAATCCTTGGGGGAAATGAAGCACTATAAAATATGAAGAGACAGCCTGCAGGATTTGTCTTACTTATCAGCTGTAAACTGGGAAGATTTTTGTGAGAAATTCCATTTAAAACTCTGACATTCTATTGGATTTATGGCTTAAATTGATAATGGTGTCTTGCCCACCTAATAGAAATGCGGATTATTATTTCCTTTCTGCAGCAGTTAGTCTCACAGTACTATCTTGAGGAAAAGTCTATTGCAGATATAATACTGGGGAATATTTCATCTTGCCCAAAGGGTCCACACAAGGATTTTCAAGGTAGAGAATAACCCACATGCAGGGAGGTGAGAAGTCTACTGTTTCTGTCACCAGGAAGGTTCAAGAGGGGATGAAAGGATTTTTGTTTGATTACAGGGTTCAAAATACTTCTGACTTATAGTCAAAAAGATTATTTTTCTATTTATATTTATTTATTTATTTATTTATTTTGAAGGGAGGGATTTTAAAATGGATTCAGGCTTCTAACACAGGGAATATCATTCCGTAGTGAAATAAATTTGATTTCTTTTAGGAATTTCATAGATCTCCTCTTTAAGAAAATCTAGGAGGGGCTGCAGTTACAGAAAATAAAAGCATTTTTGATGTATTTATAACCAACTAATTTGTGGATCTTTCTACTGAATCAGAAAATGTTCTGTTAAAATCTGCTTTACCTGTAAAAATTCTTTTGAACCCCTACCCCAGAGGACCTCTACCAATGATACTATTGACTCTATGCGTTCCTTAGCACAGAATCCTCTCATGGTTTTGTGGTCAACATAACATGATGCAGAAAAAGAGATACAGGAGCCAAAAATTTCATCACTTTATGCTGTTTCTGCTCCCTTCTGAATACATGGATTGTAGTTGTCCAGAAATATTGTCCCTGACTCTCCCTGCAAAAAATCCATGAACCTAAGAGTGACAGGATAACAAGTCGTAAAATTTTTGTAATTATCTCATTTTGGATTTTTTTTTTTTTTTTAATAGCAATTTCCCCTAGCTACATCTATGAGCAGGAAATGCAGCCTGATAGGAGCAATCAGTACAGTGAAATGGTGTTGAAGGCCTGGCATCAACTATGTATCTATTTGAAGTAGCTGTGTGACAAACTGGGTCTATTGTGATACTCTGAAATAAGTGACTATCAGCAACTCAAGTAAAATAGGTATACTCGTGATGTGCTTCTTCTTGCTTATTTTATATTCTAAAGGAAACCACTTTAGCTTTTCTGTTTAGTTTAGTTTTATTTTATTTTTTAGTGAAAAACTAAAACACAGTGGAGGGGACAGTATAGAGATTCAGGTCAGAAGGGAATTCTTCATCTGAAATAAACTACCAGTGTAGATACTCTAAATAGAGTAACAGGCTTGTGGATAAGACTAACTGTCTCTGGAATGACAACATGTGTACTGGAAGGAAAGACCACAGAGTCACAAAAAATATAGTGCTTGTGTATAAGCATTCCAGTGCAGAAGGATAATGGCTTCTCAGTCTGCTAGATATTCTCATCTTGGCCCATGTAGACCATTACCTGCTGACTGGACTCAGACTGATGGAAAACATCAAAACCCATGAATATTCCAAACTTCCATGAGGTTTTAGAGTTCATAAATCTCCAGTCTCACAGGTTTTATTTTCATTAGGATTAGGATATCAGGGTCTCTGGTATCACTGCCAACTGCATGTCAAGTTTTAGTTGCTTCTTTATGTGCAAAACTGGTTTGTTGTCTGTGTAGTCACATTTAAAAAGCCCTAGTCACTCTTCATTGCTCGGAGAATCTAACTCACACTGCTCTGACTTCTGAGACCAGCCCCCAAAGGAAAGACCTAAAGGAACAATGTGGTAGTCATTTTAGGGAACACTTAGAGAGCAAGAGTTGGTTTCTAGAATAAATAACAATCCATCAGGTAGATGGCAAGGCTCATAGCTTCAAGAAAGCTTCTATTGGCTTTAAATAAATTTGATGATGGTAAAGAAATCATGAGTGAGCAAAAGAAGGCAGAATTATGCCAAGGTGCAATCACCTAAAGCAATTTTCAAAACAGATGGATCCAGGCTTACTTGGGAAAACAAGAGATTTTATTTTTTTTTAATATTTTCCATTCCTGTTATAGTAGAATATAGGTAGCTAAAGCTGCCACTGTATTACAGGTGGGAGTTGAGGAATGCAGCCAATTGATGTCAGAATATTCTAGATCATTTGGCCTGCCCATAAGAATAATATAATTTAAAGCCAAAATGGAGAAACTCGGGCTGTAGAAGTATAAATTTTTGGGCAAAACACTATTCAAAGGAATCACTCAAAATGGTACCTGGTTAAAGTGAAAGGCCCACTGAAACCTAATCATATCAGTGATCTTCCTAGGATAGCAAGGAGCAAGGAACAAGATGCAGATTATAAGACCAGGTTGTTTCCCACTCGTAGTCTTTTTTTTTTTTTTTTTCAAAATAGTCATAAAAAAGGGATATTGGTGGGATATCAGTCTTTTACCTAAGTGTTATCTTAGGTTGAAGATGGTCCCAGCCAAAGGCTGATATTATTAAACCTTCACTGTTTATTCTTGTCTCCTAGATGAGAGTTTTAACCCAATACATTTTAGATAATTTGTACTTATTTCTGGGTTTAAACCTTTTTGATTTATATGTATATATGTTTATATATATATATATATAAATATTATCTTTCTCTCTCTGCAATTCCAGAGGTTTGAAAGTCTGTTTTTTTCTTTAATAAAACTTACAGTTCTTTGTATTAAGCACATGAAACCAGGCGGTAAGGCTTCATGAAAAGCAGAGTATTTTGCGGATAAGCATAATATTGGAAGAGCTGGCAACTTTGTTTTTAGTTTAAACCTGTTCATGTTTTCGAATGAGGTTTTAGAAACTTTCATATTTCTAAAATCCAGTACTGTATATACAAACTGTCCCGAAACTGTAGGTATTAATCCTAAGGATCTTTTTCCACAGATGAAGGTACTGGTATAGATAGATTTGCCAATGCCCTGACACAGCACTGCGGAGTCACTACTATCACCATAATAATTTTGAGTCATCTAAAGTGTTCAGTCCTGAGCATACACAAGTATCTGTGGATCCAAAAATCTCTGTCATGGGCCTAGCCCCAAGGAAGTGTTGTAGACTTCTCTTCAGACAATAGGCAAAGCCATCAAAGGACTCTAAAGCCCCATGGATCCTCTGTGATAAATGTTAGCTTGTGGCCTTCAAGGTTATCATGATCCTTCCACCAGCAGAGTATATAATGTTATTTCCTAACGCAGTAAGTACTTAGCAAACAGAAGCGCAGAGTCAATCATGCTATACTAATTCATCATTTATTCTACTTCCAATCCAATTCTCGCTGTTCTTCAAAAGCTCTAGACCTGCAAAAGGCAATTATAACCTCTCCATGCTGGCTTGGACAGCTCCTTCCTCTTATTCTCTCCAAAGACCAATGTGGGAACAGAGGAGCTGAGCTGTCATCCTGCTGTTCAGAGCCAGGGAACAGACTGCTTGAGCAAGCATTTTATCTCTCATCTGAGCCCTGCTGTGTGCATACAAACATCACCAGAAGGCTGAAGGACAGGACAGAAAGCACTATATGCTGTGGAGACCATCAACCTTATGGGTTATCCATCATCATGAGGTGCATCTGTAGCAGCCCACCAATGAGAAGGGGCTTTCTCCCAGAAAGTAATAAAGCATTTATCTCAGTCACTAGGCTGACTTTAAAAGCTGTATTTCTTGGATCAGTTACGTTCAGACACACGTTCTGTAGCCATAAGGCTTTAACCATCACAAATGTATTCTCTTCATTGAAAAAAGGTATGAAGAGAAGCAAAATATATAAAAAAAATAGTAGTTTTTAGAGATAAAGATAGGAATAAACGATAGATATTAGCAGTTAAATGTGTTCTTGTGAATAGGACAAAGAAGTACCCTTGCTTTGCCACACTTCTGAAAAGGAAGAATTCCCCAGAATTCCCAGCCAGCTCCATTGCCTTGTACTTGCAACCCTGAGAATATCTTGTTTAGCTTTCTCCTCACTTTCTGAAATGGTTGTGCATATGTGAAGGAAAAACTTTTAATGGCCAACAGTTACTTAGGGTCCTCGTGCAAAAAGAGTTCCCTGGGCTTATCCTTTTGCTTGTCTGTACGAAAGTGCATTTTAGGACAACTTGATCTGAGATAATCTTACTACTCTTGAAATCCACAATATGTTGTCTTAAGGATCAGTTAAAAATCACTGAGTTGCATGTATATATTTTTAGTATATTTTCATCAGTATTTTCATCATTGCACCTTAGTAAAGTGTGAACTTTATATTAATTAAAGATATTGGCCCATACATTCTTCTACCACTAACTTCTTAGTGATTTTTACAAGTGTATTTTAAAATATACTGATGCTTAAAATATATTTACTCACAGTTGTTCTTAAATGACATGCTATATAGATAATACAGCTTTAAATCTTAACAAGCAGTTCAGATGTTTATTACCAGGATTAATGTGGGCTATCTTTAATTAAAGAATGATTAACGTTGTCCTTTTGTATTCCTTCAGTAGAAAGTCCTGGAAAATTTTATCATTATTCTTCTGGATATGTAGATTTAAGGTTCTCCTGAAAACCTTTTGTGATCTGGTATCTGTGCTCATATGGCAAGACTATTTTATTTAATAGACAAACAACAATGCTGGCAATTTTAATGGTACATGGAAATACTTGAGGTTAGACAGCATTGTTTGAAATAGGAAACTGCAAGGGTAGAGACTACTAATAGGAGACAGAGTGGCCAATGGTTGAGTAATCTGCTTATTTGCTATCTCTGTGTCATATAACCCTTCAAAACATAATTTTGAGTGCTTAAAATCAGTGCTTTTTTATCCTTTCCTTTTTTTTTTGGAAAACTATTATTATCATTAAAAGTCTCAAAAAGGCTCTTAAATGTTACCAACTAGAGAGCAGGTTCTCTTAAGTACCAGGAGTAAAGAATGACTTTGCATTTGAAGTAGTAGAGTGGGAATTGAGAAAACTGGTCTACAAACTTCCTGGGTTACTTCTGTCAGAGCCATTTGTCTTATGGTCCTTGCCTCCCAGAAATGTTCAGGAGCTATGTTCATAAATACTTGAAAGATGTGGCTATAGGGTCATGAAAATGCCCAGAAAACTAAACAAAAAGGAAACATATGCAAGAAGGAGATAAAATTCAGCTCTGACATTTCAAAGTACACACCTTTGTGACTTTCCAAGTAAAGCTTTTGAACATATGCTGTGTACAAGGGAGAACTATTCAGAAATCAGTGGGGTTGAAGCAAAACAATCAATATATTTTGTCCATATATTTTATCAGAATAATAGCTGCCTGCTGACTGAGTGCCAGTGAAAAGTGTAAAGGACCTGAAGACAAGGAAAAGATTATTGTTTAAAAATCTCTGCATTGACAGGTCTGGTTTATTGAGCTGCAGCCCATTATATTTCAATATTTCACATCTTCATCAATGACATAGACAGTGGGATTAAGTGCACCCACAGCAAGTTTGCAGATGACACCATGCTGAATGGTGCAGTTGATACAACAGAAGGAAGAGATGCCATTCAAAGGGACCTGGACAGGCTGGAGAGCTGGACCCATGTGAAACCCATGAGGTTCAAGTGCAAGGTACTGCACCTGGGGCAGGGCAATCCCAGACATGAGTACAGACTGGGAGAAGAACTCATTGAGAGAATGAGTCCTCCCTGTGAAGGACGTGGGAGTTCTGTTGGATGAAAGGCTTGATATGAGCCTGCAGTGTGTACTTGCAGCCCAGAAGTCCAACTGCATCCTGGACTACATGAACAGAGGTGCAACCAGCAGGTTGAGGGAGGCGGTTGTCCCCCTCTACTCTGCCCTTGTGAGGCCCCACCTGGAGTGCTGCATCCAGGCCTGGGGTCCCCAGCACAAGAAGGATGTGGATCTGTTAAAGTGAGTCTAGAGGAGGGCTACAAAGATGATCAGAGGGCTTCAGCACCTCTCCTCTGAAGAAATCTTTGTTCTGAGCTTTGCTTATTTTGGTTAGGGACAAATACCTGTTTTGGGAATTGTTTTCTGTTAAAAATCAACCAAACCAAAACCAAACCAAAACAAACAAAAAACAAACAACAACAACAACAAAACAAACAAGTAAAAAAAAAAAACACACAATGTTTTAATGCTGAAATAAAAGTTCTTCTTCCCTCCTACAAAGTTAGTTTTTCAATTAACTCATAGGTTAGATCAGGCTTCATCTTGTACTCACTCTTCCTTCTCAGTCTTCACAGGTTTTTCATTCTTCTCTGCACTTACCCAGCAATTAGGAAGGTTACAGAATTTCCACCCCCATCTCTCTAGTCCAGATTGTATGTGGGTAGTTAGGTCACTGGAATGGGAGAAATATGTATTTGAACTCCCTTACCATGAAGGAGTCTCCACAACAGATAGGCTAATATACAAAATGCTTTTCTTATTTGTTTAGTAAAACTTTTAATGGAAAAGTGAATGTTCCTTGAGTGCATAAGTGTACTTGCTGTGACAGTCTGGAGTGGACTGTGGACTGAAGTTTCTTTAATCATGCCTTGGAAGTGCTAGACACTCAGTGATGCTGATTTTTTTTTTTTTTTTTTTGACTCTACCTGGGCTTCTCATTTGGGATACAGATTTTTTTGAGTCTGTCAGAAGCATCAGATTCTAATTTGCATTATAGCTTGGCACTTGCATTTTGTTTGGGGGTCAGTAGGTAGTCTTTTATATATATATTTTCCAAAGCATCTATGAAAATCTAAGAGCCACTGAAAAATTAACATGGCAGTCTCCTAGAAGGGAGGCTGTGTCTCCTTTATGATCCAGACATGCAATTCAACTATATAGAGAAATACCTAGGACGGTTTTAGACCTACGTTCTCTCTCAGGTTCTACCAAGAACAAAGATATATCACTGTGGGCTTTAGAGAAAATGCCATAAATATGTCTGTGAATCTGGACAAACTCTTTGAGACACTTTTGATTTTAGTAGAAGCAGGAAGACTGAAAAACTGGATATTGTAAACAGGCCAGTTTCTAGTGAGGGAAAAGTGAGATGGAAATGAAAGGAGAATGGACTTTAGAAGAGCTGTACTTATGTATGGTGCTACAGAAAGGGAAAGAAAAGGGATGGATTGGGAAGAATCACACTGGAAGGAGTTAAGAGGATGAAAGAAACTGTGTTAAAGAGGGTGATAAAGCAGACACCAGCAAGCAGGTGAAGACTGGACATAATTTTCTAAATAGTGTAACCATCAGCAGAGCTATTGAACAACGGTGTGTAAAACAAGTGAAGGATTTGTATAGCCAGTCAGTTATGGAAGGTGATAAGTATGCAAAGAAAGTATGGAAATTGGATTCAATATCATGGAGAACCTCTAATTAGGTGAATCATACTTTGTTAAGCACATAAAGAAATGCAGGGAATAAATTTAAAAATGAATTAATTATGGAAGAAACACACTTAGCACAGAGAATTAATTACAGAGTGAGCTAATTATGCAGAGAATCTATCACAAAGCAAGCTAGTGAGAGAGAGGGCAACTGAGGAGGTGGGAATGAGGCAATGAGCGGCCAACAAAGAAGCCAAAAGTACCAGGTGTTGCTGAGTGATGTAAGTGGCCAAGTTTTAACCAAACAGGCTCCAATTGTGCCGCCTGCTGAGTTCTCATCTGTGCTGGGAACATCATGCTGCCTTGTGAAGTGCTAGAAGGGAGGGAGAAGGTGATGGTTGCTTTTGGCCATGTGAGAAAAAGGGGCTGAAGATAAGCTCTGCTCAGGACGTTGGTTTACATTTCAGGATGGTGGAGCTGCCTTATGGGACAATGATTAGGGGGTTTATTAGTCTATATTATTCTTGTTATACCAGAGAAACGACTTAGAGAACTTGGAAAAGCTTTTCTCTAATTGGTTTTACTGTCTCCACCAGTCTTCCTTAACTTGTTTTGAGTGACCTCTGTCTTAATAATTCTTTTGAAATTTGTACATACACTGTAAAATGATGTTTCTGGTCTGCTAACATTTGCTTTCCCACAGATACTCTCTATTTTCTTCTTCCAGAAGCTGTCCATGTCATTTTAGGCCTGATACAAAGTTCACCAAGTGTTGCAGGAGCCTATATTTAAAACTTGGCATGAACTGCTTGAAAGCAGCCTCACTTTTCTGCCCAGAGATTCTGGAGTTCCTTATTCAGTTTGTTGCCTGTAGTAATTCTCTGCATTGTATGGCTAATGTCTACTTAACTCATTAATACCCACATACAAAAAGAGAAGCTGTTTTGGAGCTATTTGAAAATAAGGCTTTTAGACTTCCAGAGAACTACTGTTTTTAAAAACAAATAAACAAATATGGAGCCTAACTGTACTATTACACTAGCCTTCAGTTACTGGTATGGTAGTTGCTTCTATGCTACCGCTTATTTTACATTTTAGAAGGGAAAAAAAAAAAAGATAGTTTTTACCTTGAAATATAGATTTATGAATTACATTAATCTCATAAAGTTAGATGAGATTTTGGGTGGAAGCAGAAGAATTTTCTATAACCATATTTCATTCTGTCATAGCCTAGCATCTATGATTTAATGTTGCTAAAAAGCCACATAACTTCTGACTTGATTTTTCAATGGTTGGCTTACTGTTACAGTTAATTCATGTCAGATTTTTTTTCATTGATTTAGTGCTACAGCCATTTTATAACAAGATAATTACATTAAATGTACTTTGTTTAAAGTTTCATTATATGAGAAAAGGAATTGTGATACTAGTTATGATTATACAAAGTGCGAGTAGGGGTTATGCAAGTTTCCTTATGGTCTTTTTCCAGTGCTCCTCTCTCCTTAAATTATCTTTATTACAGAAAGCTGAATGTTCCTCAACCTATGCTTTCTGCTTCAATAAAAGGAACTTGAATTGTTCTTCCAAAGGAAAAGTGTGAGGTGACAGAAAAACTGCACTTGGTGCTTTTCTATGGATGTTTTAGTGAACGATGGAAAAGGAGAGGGCTGCAGCACTGATGCTGTAGGGGATGATGACAAAGGCCAAGGCCCACAAATAGTTGCGTAATGCATCCAGAACTTTTTTTTTTTTTTTTTGGTAGCTGCTGCAGTAGTCATTCTTTGTCTGTTTTAAGAGGGGCAGAATAGCCATGGCCAGCTGCCATTGTTTTCAGTAGCCAGTTGTTTAGGAAGATGATTACCTCATATTATTGCCCTGAGCTTTATGTTCCAGACGTGGGAATCTTCCAAATGTTGATGGCAAATTTTCTTTAATGGCATTGCATTTTTTCTGTTTGTTCAACAACAAAAAAAATTGAATGGCAGTTCAATTAATCATGTTTAAAAAAGAGTTGAATATCAGCTCAACTGTCTCTATTTATCTATTTCCCCCCTTTTTTTGGTTTAAATATATTTGACAAACATACACAAAAGATGCATTAAAATATGCAATTTTCTTTCTTAAGCTAGTAATTACCTTTATTTTAAAGAAAAGTTCCTAAGAAGAAATCAAGATGACAGTAAGAGGAAATAGGTTTGTTAGACTAGCTCATAAAAGCGGACAAACTGATGGAGGGATTGTGTGCTTGAAAGCTTGTTGCCTTTTATTATCGTTGAGCAGCGCTAATATTCCTGTAGCAAATCATTGGTTTGGGGTCAATAGGAATTCAGAGTTCTTAATTTCTCCCAGAAATAAAAAATAAGATCAGCACCTGACAGAGCATTTTTAAGAGGAACATTTTTATTTACAGTTGTATGTAGGGTACATATATATATATATATATATATTTTATAATCTCTGAACACTCATAAATGGCTTACTGACCTTGTTCCTTTGGTAATGGTTCTGCTGTCATATTGTTTTCAGTTTTCTGTGGCTTATCTTTTTTTGTATTTTCACCCTTGAGAAAATAAACAGGATAAGAAACTATAAATGTTTATTGTTGAGAATGATAAGGATGCTTTGATTTGTCTAGGAATTTAGTTAATCAAGTTGACACCTACTGAGCTGTGTTCCTGTGTTGTGTGTGTTCTTGAACCAGAATTTCCAGCTAGATTCACAAAAGGACTTGGAAACTGAGATCAAAAAGTGATGCCTTCACACCTGCTGCACAACCTAAGTTATGTAGTCAAGTTTTGCTGCTGCCTGTTCCCAGGGCCTCTTTCATGTAGTCAAGGCTGGCTAGTTCAGTACTGCCACTCACAAGACTTTCTACATCCCTGAATTAGTCATACTTTCTGCAGAGCCAATAGACCTGGTATGTTTTGAGCTACCTGACCACAGAGACAGATATTGATCTTTACAAAATACAGACAGTATCAACTTTTACTGCAAAAAGTTAACATATATATAAATTAAAATCACAGTGAATCTTTATGCATACTAAATATATTGCATTTTTTGTTTGTTTGTTTTGAAGGTTGTTTTCTCTGTTTCAGGCTTCTTCCTACTAGCATACGAACATTAATATGAGTATAATGCTCTACAGTTATCGACTATTATGTACATATCCTCTTTAAATGCCTTTTGTTGCAGGCAGAAGATGTCTTAATTCTTGACCTATTTACCTATCTCCATCCTAAAAACATCTTATAAATAGTGGAATATAACAGTGGTACAATCTGGGTATTGCATTGATATATGGAATCATTCTGGTGCGACGGGTAATCCATGTATCTAGGGAAATATAAATAAATAAATAAATATATTTTCCTAGAGCACTTTGCCAAGTGAGGTATCAGGCTGCACAGAATTCAGCTGTTTGGATTCAGGATTTTTATTTTTTTTTCAATATAATGTTTTATTGACTTAAGAAAATGGATTTGCAGAACTTTAAAACAAGCATGAGCAATACTCTTAGTGACCTAAATGCTATTCAAACACCTATGTTCTGTGAGCAATCCCATATGATGAAGACTAGGGGAGCTGAAGCTGAAATAACCTTCAGCTTTGCAAAAACTTTTTTTTTTTTTCCTCATGAGTCAGAATTTACAGTTTCTAAGACCTTCATACCTGCTTCACTGTAACCTCTGGAATTTTCCCTATAACTCTTTAATTTCTGATACCTAATAGTGCACAGGCGGTTCTGCTCTTAGAAATGTGATGTGCTTTAGAAGTATTACTATTACTCCGTCTCCCATACAAAACATTTCCCTAATTCTGCAGCAACTTCCCTGATGCCTTGGTCTCTCCACTATGTGTAGTGTTCAGGCTATTAGAACCAGAAAGTAAAGCTGTCCTACACCACAAGGAATCACTCTTCACTTATTTTCCTAAGTACTTACACCACTGTAAACAAATATAGCAAAATGGAATTTGTCTCTAAAATTACAGAGCAGTGGAAATTATTGATGTGCACTTCAACATTTCAGTTTTTCCCCTGTGATATTTTAAAGCTTGTTTTAAATTCTTCATTGGATTTTAGTTGACTGGAGTGTATGATTCCACAGCTCCTTTTCATAAGACTACTTGCTTTAGTTTCCTTTGAACTGCTAATATCTTACACAGCTTCTGAAAACTGGTTTGCTCTATATTAATGGCTGAGAAGGTCTTTTGTAACTGAAGAACAGAAAAATACAGTAATGAATCCAGTTCTCTTTCAAGAGACTTTATTTTATCATGTTATGGACTTCACTTTGGTTGAAAGAAATTTCAGAAGAGGATGGCAGGCTCTTTGTTCACCTCTATAGACTGGCAAAATACTAGAGAACTGTGTGTCCAAGGTAACTGGGCTGCAGAATATCTGTACAACCAGTGACTCAGAATCAAGGATTCTTGCTACATAGCAAGATGATGCTATCTGCAAGATCATTGCCTGCAGATCTGAAGTACATGAATAGTTTGTTGAACATTTTTTGCCATTTTGATGAATGGATGACTCCACACAGACATCCACTCAAACAATAGGTTTATTTTTTTTTGCATGTTTGTAAAGAACATAAATCAAATTTGAGTTGTAGTTGGACTTCTTTAAACCACAATTTCCTGAAGCTGTATAAAACTATGAGTTTAAGAAAATTTCACCAGTTATAAGAAATGATTCAGTCTTACGAACGCTTGTGCATGTAAATCAAGATTCCCAGAATTAAATTCAGAATCTTGGTACATCTAGACTATTATGAACATGTTAAAAAGTTACTTAGATTTAACTTTAAACTTAAGTTTAATTTCAATTGTTTTGGTAAACCCAAATTCAGATTAATAGCTCAGATATTAGTTATTTGGTTAAACCTTAAATTGTAGCCTTTTTGCCTTGTGAAAAACAAGCAAAAAATAACTCAAAACACTTTCTCTGATGTAACTGGGAAAAGATTAAAAATATATATATTCAAAGGTAACAAGTGAAGAATATCTATTCTTCTGTTTCTTTTGTATTCCATTAACTAGTATGGAAAGGATGAGTTAACTTTACAGTAAAGAACTACTAAGCAAACAAACAAAGCAACAACAAAACCAAAACTGTAGACTAAAATGTCTTTCTATAGTTTTCAAATCAGAGTTATATTAATAAAAACAAGCCAAATAAAAAAAATATATATATTTAAAGCTACTAAAATACTTTGCCTTTCTAACAGTTATTGGGAAGCAGAGTGATATATTGTATTGCATTCCAATATTCAGAAAGAGTATACTGGCATTTTCTACCAGGAGGGAACAACATGAAGAAGAATACCTCAGCACAACAAAAACAGTCATACCAATATTTCTAATTCCCTGTTTGCAATGTTGATCGAGGCCTCTCATAAGCTTTTATTATTTCGCATTAGTCCTATTTGGCAAGTGATTTGCGAAAGGAGGAAATCTTTTCTCATAATGAAAAGGTGAGAGAAAGGAGGGGAGGCATTTATTTGATTTTGCTAAATAATGATTTATATCCTTTGCAGTAAATTTGCTTGAAAATGTAATCTATTATGATATTTAGTTACATAAATACTTTCCAAACAAAATATTATATTACTGATCCTATAAAAAATAGACTATACCTGTTTTGTAGATGGCTTGGGAGGAATACTGCCATTTTCACAGTCTGCTTGCTCAGGTGATAACTTTGCTCTAGAAAACACTGCTTTTAGTCTTCTAAACATCTTGCCCCTTCAACTGTCCTGAAGTCTCTATAACCCTTTTACCATGAATAGGTATATAGCATGTTTTCTTGCCATCAGTAATCAAGCCAATTAGACACTTAATCAGGTTTAGGTGTGATTAATGTCTTAAAGAAATTCCCTGTACAGTCTGTTTTAGTGTTGGTTTTCTCATCATTTGTACCTTTGCTTTGTATCATAGATTTAGCTATTTCTAGCCTCAGTGGCTAAATTATATACATAGTCAATTTTTCATGCACAAATTCAAAGGAGAATGAATGCTTTCTGGTTAAAATAAATCATTGTCTGATCTTTTAAGTAGTGGATATCAAGCAATAAGTTTATCTTTAGAAGTGAAATTTTAAGTCCTAAAGACACTCATAGCTCAACTAGAGGTTGATTGACCAGTAATCCTGGCACCATTGCATCTACCTAGTAGATTACATGAGGTAAATCTCTCAAGAGGAAGGTATTCTGTTGACATGCTGGAGGGAAGGGATGCTGTCCAGAGGGACCTGGACAGGCTTTAAAGGGGGGCCTGTGCAAACCTCATGAGGTTCAACAAGGCCAAGTGCAAGGTCCTGCACCTGGGTCAGGGCAATCCCAAGCACAAATACAGGCTGGGTGGAGAACGGATGGATTGAGAGCAGCCCTGAGGAGAAGGACTTGGGGGTGTTGGTTGACAAGAAGCTCAACATGAACTGGCAACATGCAACTTGCAGCCCAGAAAGCCAACCATATCCTGGGCTGCATCAAAATCAGCGTGGCCAGCAGGTCGAGGGTGGTGATTGTCTCCATCTGCTCTGCTCTTGTGAGACCCCACGTGGAGTCTTGCATTCAGTGCTGGGCTTACAGCACAAGAAGGACATGGACATATTAGAATGAGTCCAGAGGAGGGCCACAAAAATGGTCAGAGGGCAGGAGCACCTATGAAGACAGGCTGAGGAAGTTTGGGTTATTCAGTCTGGAAAGAAGGCTCCAGGGAGAATTTATAGTGGCCTTCCAATGCCTGAAGGGGGCCTACAGGAAAGCTGGAGAGGGGCTCCTTGTAAGGGAGTCTATCAGGGGATAGGACAAGGAGTAATGTCATTAAAATAAAATGGTAGATTTAGATTCAGAATAAATTCTTTACTGTGAGGGCAGTGAGTCACTGGCACAGGCTGCCCAGAGAAGCTGTGGCTGCCCCATCCTTGAAAGTGTTCAAGGCCAGGTTGGATGGGGCTTTGAGTACCCTGGTCTCATGGGATGTGTCCCTGCCCATGACAGGGTTGTTGAACCTAAATGAGTTTTATGGTCCCTTCCAATCCAAACCATTCTGTGTTTCTATGGTTTGTTCTTACATGTTTATGCCTGGTTTTATTCCAAGCTTTTTATTTTAAAAACTGGAAATAATTCCGTCTTTCATTTTCTAATGTATTTATAAATGATACTACATTATGAAGAGTACTAGCTAAAATTGTAACTAAATTGTAAACTAAATTTTATGTTAATGTCCTACAGATAAATAAAATACTATATATATATATTATATATATATATTAGATTGTATAATAAGGATATGATTCTGAGTTTCTGTAGGCTTTGCATCATCCTACATAAATGTCTTTAAAATCAAATATGTTTTAATTTATAAGTAAAACTCAATTTCAGATATCTTTACTGCCATGTTGATTCAATGCCTTCTAATCTTTACAACTCAATGGTCCCCTTGTCCTTAATTCTACTTTATTTATTACAAGACTATGCCTTCCCTCAGAACTCCAAATTTGACCTAAATCTCATAATTGATTTATGCTAGTCATCAAGTCATCAAGAAATGTTGAAATCTACTCCTTTGAGTTATTTCTATAATAACATATTTAGCAATTATAGTGAAGTATTGAAAATGTCATAAAGGCTGCCTCCTTGGGGTTTCAGTTGTCTAGCAAGAAGAGTTTCTAATCTTTATTCTACTATGGTTGCAGCTGCAAGAACGAACAACCAATTTTCATTAATTAATTTGCAAGCCTTGTTCCTACACTTATGAAGCAGCCCTTATAATAGTTGGCTGGATGTCAGTCTTGTAACTGGGAACCATCGCTGTGTGTGTGAATACATAGTAAGAGAGAAGAAGAAGAAGAACTTAGAACCTCCTTTTGTTCTGTTTTACTTCAAAGTCTATACAATTCTTGCCAATGCATGTCT
This sequence comes from Aythya marila, assembly GCF_965140915.1. Lineage (NCBI taxonomy): Eukaryota > Metazoa > Chordata > Aves > Anseriformes > Anatidae > Aythya > Aythya marila. Next base: position 129,897,983 of record NC_139043.1, read on the forward strand.
ATGGCAAAAGTTAGTGTTTGCCATGACTAAATTATAAATTCATGTCTAAAGTATTTCCACATTTATGCAGATCAATAGATAGCTTCTCTTGTATGTGAAACTCTGCCTCCATGCTCTTTTTGCATCAGCTGATAACAGAAGATTCTCAAAACAAATCCTGGAAAATATTTTTTGTTTTTCTCTTACTATGTGTGATTTTAGTGGATTAAATTGGCTAGTGCAGGAAACTTTAATCTAGTGCCATATAAAATGGTATTTGTGGACAGCCTTTTTGAGAGCAACTATCTCATTAAAAAATGTAATTTTTCATTATTTTTTTTTAGAATGGGTAATTTTTGTTCCTTGATTATTAAAAATTGTAAATAATAAAAAATGTACATAAAACATAATACAATGAAAACATAGAATTTATATATATATCAAATATATATCTCTGTTCAAAATTATGTAATATTATGCATATTCCTCTTTTAAAAAATGACAAGCAACAAACTGTTTTAACTTTTTTTTTTTTTTCTTAATAGTGTTTACGCTGGTTTTAATTTATAATTAAAAACCATGCAAAAAAAAAAATATAACTGACATTAAAAGGAAAGTGCCTTTGGGAGCCTGTTAATAACTATTGACATCCACAGTTAATGAATGTTATATTGGTTTAGTCTGTGACTAATGAAATAAATGTTTGGAACCCCTTCATGTGATGCAGTTTTGTAAACAATAAGCAGACCATAGCAAATGTAATATTTTGATGTCAGTGGAGGTACAAGTTCACTTCCTGACCATTGTAAAATGATTAATATGCTCTTATTTTATTTCTCTTCTATGTACTATGGCTATTTAGTTGCTTTTATCAGCCCCTGAACATGCTAAAAGCAATTTGGATAATTGAATATCATGATCTGTTAAGTAAGAAGATTAAGAGTGCAGCAGCAAATGAGATAGCATATGTCCAGTTAGCTTAGCTATGTTGTCTTTGACCAGTGCTTACTATATGCTGTATAGGTAAACCCTACAGGATATAGGGAATTCAAGCCTGTCTCATGTTTTTTCTAGGTACAGGTGAAGCAAATCCTATATATATTAATGATGTGTCCCTATCCCATTTTTCCCCTTCTATTTTTTTCCAGTTAACAAAATACTGCTCTTCCATTTAAAAATTTGGTATGTGCATAGGCTTTCAAAGCTTTTGGTAACATTATTCTTCTATGGATTTTTTTTTTTTTAATTTTTAAATCAAAAAGTAAATTTGAAGCAAGGCATTCACAGACTGGATTTTATATTTTAAACTTTCGTAAGAAGTTATTCTCCATGAAACATAGTAGGTGTCTTAGAAGCCGAGGTCATTTAAATGCCATATATTCACTTGAATTGTAATCACTGCTAAAATAGCTGGCATGGACCTTTTCCACCACCTCATTTGAAGCTGTTTTAAAGAGTGCGATGCTTCTTAAATCATAAGAATATAAAAAAGGGAGCATGACTATTTCTTTTTCTTTTTCTTTTTCTTTTTCTTTTTCTTTTTCTTTTTCTTTTTCTTTTTCTTTTTCTTTTTCTTTTTCTTTTTCTTTTTCTTTTTCTTTTTCTTTTTCTTTTTCCTCTCCTTCTCCTTTTCCTTTTTTTTTTTTTTCCCAATCAGACACTTGAAAAATATGAGTCCTGTGCGCCCAGATTTAACTACCAGTGCTACCAGTGTATGTAAACACAGAGTGAACTCCAAAAATTACTTTGCATTTCTCAACCGGCAGTTTCAGTATTCTGTGTGTGTGAATGTATGTGGAGGAATGGTTAAGTGAAATAGGACACGTGGATGTTGGGCAGTTAGGAGGCAATGGGCTAGTGAAGTACCGTACTCAACTCACATGAGTCTGGCATGGACACAGCTGGCTGAGAGCCAATCAGGCTCAAGGACACGATGCCCTTGAGCGATTGGGAAAGTCCCTAAGGCGGGACGGTGGCTAAAAGAAGGAGGAACTACCTGAAAAGAGCGGGAAGTGTTAGCCAATCCTGAGCTTAGTTTTTGCAATATGTATGAGTTGATTATATTCGAACTAGATAAAAGGCGACTGAGCTATCCATTAAAGTTGAAGTTCACTGTTCACTCATATTGAGCGTCTGTGTCTTCCTTCCGTCGACAACAAATGTACGGATCAATAGCTATCATCTGAAGTTTATAGTTTTGTATCTAATCAGGTATAGAATGTTACAAAAATCAGAGCCTGTGTTTCACTTCCATTCAAACTTCCAACGATGCAAAATGTAATACGTGGATATTTTTCATAGATAAATCTTCAGCTTCTCTCTGTGATTCAAGGATCTTGACAGCTAAAAGTATATTTCTTAGCTCTGTAACAGTATTCAGACAGGAACTGAATATAGCATTTTTAATGATTTTTCCTCTTCACAGTGCAAGATTTGACAATTTTCCCTATTTCTATGGATTAACAAAAATCAAAGCACTAATTTAAATCTTCTGTAATTTTGAGGACTTTATTAAAACTTGTTAATATATATGTATATGTATTTCTTATAAAAAGAAATGTTCTGGATCTCGTATTTTTCATATCTACTCACTCTCTTGCTTTTTTTTTTTTTTTTTACACTTAAGTCAGCATTACCTGGCAGTATTACCTAAGTATGCCTTAACAAAGAGACCAGATTTATGCTTTAAGTGGAAATATGTCTCTTTAAACCTATTACCATAGTCATGACCAGATGTATGCATTATAATGGTAGCATTCAGTGAGGTATCTTTAGAAATACCAAAGATAAATACTCAAAAAGCATTTCTCAGGATATAGGTTACCTACAAGATGATTTTTTACTTTTTTGATATAGCTATCTCTGCATTGATTCATAAGGCTTTTGTTATGTTGCATTTAATGTACTGGCACAAAAGTATCAGAATCAGCATCTGCAGCCTAAATTTGAGACAGTAATAGGCCTTACGCTCTGGAGGAATCTGGAAATTTACAATAATCTTGATTGTCTTTGCCTTCAAGGAATGTGGATTCTACTTTTCCTTTCCAACTCAGTTTTATATGTTAAATCCAATTAACAGAATTTGATCAGCTTAGAATAAAAAAACAGATGGGAACACTTCTGTGGCAATTGGCTGGAAAAGACAGGGTGCTGATATTTCTCATTCCTATTCACATTCCTCTACATAAAATTACTCTGTTAAGGTAGGAGCCATATACTGAAGACCCATCTTCCAGAACCTTCCCCAGATCCTGGCTAGCCCTGACTGTGATATTATCATCATGCTGTTACATCAGCTAACATGATGTTACGGTTGGAGGTGGCAACAAAATTGACTGTCAGCCTACCAAAACTAAAATGGCTGATAGCACCTCTTGCTAGTGATCTCTTTTGATGAAAGTAACATATGAATCAAAGGAATGGGCCATAACAGAATAGTAAAATGTAAGCCTACTTAGGTTTAATTTAACCATTGCTCTGTTGGCTTAATGAAAGGTGAAAAAAGTTTCTTGTCCACCAGTAGAAAACACACTTCCCTTAGTGTGTCTGGCTTTCTTTTTCCTTTTGTTCCTTCACGGCTCCCGACAAGAAAGGCACCACCCCAGCTGTTTATACCTCCTATGTGTGCTTATGGGCAGAAGTTTTCCATTTTTAATAAAATTGAGAACTTTAAGAAATAGAAGCAAAATTGATAACTTAGGTGGTGCAGTCTTATTACTTTTTTCCTAAGATTACTTTCCTTTTCAATCATTTTAGTCATAAAAGTTTGAACATACTTTCCTGAAAAGAAATTTGGGAGATAGATGCATGGCTTAATTTGAATAATAAGGGTTCATGGTAGGCAGCTATGGGGAAGAGCATCAATAAGCATGGAAGATAAACACATGTGGAAGCTGCCTTCCTGTACTCTCTTGTGAGCAAATTATCAGAAGGAGAGGAAGAAATGGTGATGCATTTCAGGTGTCTCATGCGAGTAATGTTAATACTTGTATAATAGTCTCTCTGAGGGAACTGAAAATAAAGAATTAGGTTATAAACTACATCTTTTCTGGATCCATCTAAATCCATCTTACTTTCTACGTACCCTCAGTGCATCTTCTTCCCACTGCAGTGATGCTAAGCCTTATGTTTTTAGTAACATAAATATTTAAAGCGTGCCACCAACACAAGGTATCTAATCTAGTCAATAATACAGCAATAAGCTGAGAATCAAGCACTGCAGAAATGGTGGTTTAGCAGAGGAAGAAAACTCTAAATACAGAAGTAAATTGGTTTAGTTGATAAAGCACTGAACTGGGACTTATCCCAGTTTCAACCAGTTCACTTTTATGCTTTAACACTTTTATGCTTTACCTTTCTGTATTTTGTCTATACTTAAAGTTGTAATTATCATCTGAGGAGGCTTTCAATGCCATACATACATGTATGTCTAGACCAATCATTTTTTTTCTTATATTTATTAATACTAGCATTTTTTGGTGCTTTTGCAGTTGTGATGAACACTAAATTGTTTGTTTGGATGGGGAAAACTGGTGGAAAGGACTGGAATTCTTTAATCCATTACTAATGGTACTTCTAAGGCAAATTAGCAGTCCAGTTCACTTTGATGAGACCTTTACATTATAAAAAGCAGACATTAGGCAAACATTCACTTTTTGTGTAAGTGGTTTCATTCAAAAAAGTAATGTTCAACATGATTAACTCCTTCAGAGTTCCATATTGGTTCTTGCTTTCATTTCTCAACTTCTTTTAAAATAGAATGGTAAGAATGTTTTGATTCAGCTATCTAGCGGGTTGTATCTTAAGCCCAAAATACAAGACCTGGCTTCTGTTCTGACCTCTGACAAGAAAAGATTCATATTCAAAGTTCCTACTCTTCTGCAGTACTAGATTGACCTTTCTTAAAAATGAAGAGTTATTCTCAGCATCTCCTGTTGAAATAATATAGATATATAGATCATAGTTTGAACATTAACTGAAACAGAACACAGAGGGAGAGTAAGAGCAAGTGTTAGCCCTGCCCTTCAATCATTTAGGAAAAGAAGAGCAGAGTGTTAGATTCTACTGTAAAATCAGGACACTTTATATAATTTCAGATATAACGTGATGAATAAAATATGTGACACTTGTAGGAGTTAAAATAAAAGGGAAAATGCTTTGGATAAATGTTGCTTGTGTAGCACTGATGGCCTGTTTGGCCTGGACATCAGAGGGGTCAGGTGATAACTACTGGATTTGATTTGGCAACTTTTTTGATTCAATGACAAAAGGTAAAAAAGGAATGACTCTATGAGCAAGTCAGGCTCCACTTCTTGCTTCCCCTGGATGTGTCATTTGCAAATATAACATTGGTTATACTTACGGTAATGCAATCAGCTCTAAGAGAAGATGTAGAAGTTAGTTTTTCCGTCAGTTTAACTGTCATTTCCACTACAAAATAAGATCAGTTTGAAGAGAAGAGCATTTAATGGAAAAAAAAAAAAAATATGTCCCTCATCATTTTGGCGGGCTTACTGTGTCCACAGGAAGAAGTTTACTTTTGATTTAAGTAATGCTGTGAAGAATTCATGCTCCCCTTTTACTTTTATTTTCAGGGCAATATTTGCAAAATGTCATTCTTCCACCTGCAAATTATAAATTGATAGATTATTTTCTAGAACATGCTCTCTGAATTAAAAATAATTCATTCAGATTCCTATTCTGTAGGTAGGAAAATCCTGCAATACCCACTGGAGCCCTCCTAACCACAACTTTATTTTTAAACTTAACTCTGAAATTCAGTTTAATATCAATATTCCCACCTCTCCATTAAAGCTTATTTCTTTACTTGTAAGGTTACCTCTACACAGCTGTCACATCATTTAAGGAGAAGGGTAACTTAACCTTCTGTAACTCAATGAGCTGAAACTATACCCATCTGAGATACTGGTCCTGTGTCTTCACATAATTCTGGAGTGATTCTTATATAAATACAACAGCTGTGAGAGACGATTATTTACCTTAGTGATTCTTCTACTTCCCATCAGCTATCTTGCTGTTTGATTCTGGGCCTGCAGATATTTGTGCATCCAGTTAACTCTAAAAAAATGTAAATTCCTCCACTGAAGTCATGAGGAAAAAAAATAATTTGATGGAATTATTTCTTTGTTTAAAATTCAATATCTCCATAAATAAGTCTTTGCAAGTCTTAAGTGTTAGGAGTTAAACTTGAAAGTCCTTAGATTCCAAAGTACTGTTTGCTGGAAATAAACCTAGTTAAAAAGATTCCAAGGTTGAAGTAATATTTGGTAGAAAGATGCTTTTTTTTTTTTTTTTTTAAGGTTACTAATTCTGGGACTCTACTTTTATATAAGGAGGGGAAAAAAAAAGCCTCAAAGAGTTTAAAAGAATGATTGGTTAAAATCCATTAGACTTTGTATTAGACTTTGTTAGTGTATTTGATATCTTCTTATGGTAAAGCTTTTTCTTGGAACAATGAAAGTTTTAGCAATGTAGGAAAAGAGATTTATTTAGTATTTAAAAGCTCAATCAGTGCAGTAAAAACTGGAAAGAAGCCATTTCCCTTCTGCTGTAGAGTTAGCTTAGTTATAGCTCTCAGTGTTACAGCAGTGTCATTTCTTATTCAGATAAAATATGACCTTTTTTCCTCACCCCAGTCATTAATCAAAAACACTAGTAAGTTCATGATTAAGCAGTTTATGAAGTGCCATAAATTTTATGAGGGAAAGCAGAAGATGTGTATGACTTTTTAAAATTATAGTTTCTTTAGAGTTATAAAGCAGCAGACCAGTAGTCAGTTTTCCTTCAGATAGAATTCTGGTAAAGTTGTTCTTAGTTACAACTTTCTCATTTATTCAATTGTATCTGTTTGGTCTTGAGTGAAGATCCCTTATTTTTAATGGCATGTGGCTAGAAGCAAGCTACTGTGGGCTCCTGGATAACTCCATTCTTCTGCTTCCTTTCATGTGTATGTGTGTGAGCATGGAGGATGACATCTACTCATACCTCCTATTGCCATGGTCTTTTGCATCTTCAGCCTATGTATATTGTAAGAAACATGTCAACTTCGTGTCAACATGTAAACTTCAGAAGTTTAGCAAATCTTTCACCTATATTCTCTCCCTACCTAGCGTCAACCCAGAAAACCCATGGATCTTGCTATCAGTCATATAGTTCATTTTTACTTGTATAACGACTCCAAATTATCTTCTTCCTCATTCCCATTCTTCAAAGTGTCTCTTAAATCTTCTGATTTCAGCTTTTCAGCTCCTTCACAACCAGTGAACGTTATATTCTTCCTTCGGTATTTTATCTTGATTCCTACCAAGCTAACACTAGAGAACCCTGAGATCCAGTATTGCTCCACTGTGACACCACTAGATTTCTCTTACTTTTTCAGTCAGTGCCACAACCCCGTGTCCTGCTTAAATTCATGACTCTAACTAACTTTCCACTAAGCTTCTATCACCTCTATTCCAGTGCTCTGCCAAATCTGTTGTAGAAAGAGCAGTCAATGCAAGCTGAGAGCGATTCTTTTTTTCACTCTTCAGTGACTGTTCTGCTAGTGAGGGCAGTGGCAACTTCTAAGGGTCAGCGTAGATTCTTGGACCACTGAGGTACAAAGAAAATCATGACCAAGGCTCTTCAGATAGGTGTTTGGAGAAGAACTTTGTTTAGAACAAGCAAGGGATGACAGTGTTTCAACAGTTAATTTTTTTCAGCTTATTGACAAAAAGTAGTTAGTGGGTGTCCTGGTTTCAGTTAGAACAGAATTAATTTTCTTCCTAGTAGCTGGTGGAATGCTGTGTTTTGGCTTAGGATGAGAAGAGTGCTGATAACACCCCGATGTTTTAATTGTTGCAGAGCAGTGCTTATACCAAGCCAAGGACATCTCAGCCTTTCGCTCTGTCCTGCCAACAGGCAGGCTGGGGGTGCAGTAAGAGCTGGGAGGGGACAGACCCAGGACAGGTGACCCAAACTAGCCAAAGGGGTATTCCATACCATCTGACGTCATGCTAAACAATATATAGGGGTGGCTAGCCGGGGGGATGGGGCCGGACTGCTCGGTTAGGCTGGGCATCGGTCAGCGGGTGGTGAGCAATTGCACTGTGCATCACTTGTTTGTACATATTATTATTACTTTCCTATTATCACCATTGTATTATTATTATTATTGTTATTATTATTTTCATGTCTTATTAAACTGTCTTTATCTCAACTCACGGGCTTCACTTTCCATTTCTCTCCCCCGTCCCAGAGAGGGAGGGGGGAGGGTGAGCGAATGGCTGCATGGTGTTTAGCTGCCGGCTGGGTTAAACCACGACAGTGGGTCACAAGTTGAAGAGTCCTGCTATCTACTAGTATACCCATTGAGCGGTTTTGAAGGTAATAGCAAAAATAAAAAATAAAATAAAAAATAGCCCTGGTAAAGGATGGGATTTTGTAAAATTCATGCTCCCTTTTCATACCAGTAAATTAGAAGTGCTGTACTCTTTGGTAAGAACCAACTGCTGTAAGAACAAAGGTGTTTAATTGCTTAACTCCCTTTAAAGTCAGTAAATAATAAATGACTATTGACTAGTGACTATAAGACACATAAATACACTTTGCAAATGTAATCCTGGTCTGGTAAACTGGTAACCAAAGCACTAGAGATTCAGAGTCTCCTGCTAGATAGCATTTTAAAAGTTCATGTGTTAATTTATTTTATTTTACTAGCAGATAACATTGCATTGGAAGGGGGCTCTTCTGTTGTCTTGCTTCTCTATTACAGATGGTAGACATTTATTACAGTCTTTTGTGGAAATTAATCAAAAGCCATCTTAAACATTTGGATTTGGCCAGGCTGGATGGGGCCAACCTGATCTAGTGGGTGACATCCCTGCCTGTGGCAGGGAGGATTAAGTTCCCTCCAAGCTGAGCCATTTTATGATTCTGTAATTAGTCACACTTTCACCTACCACTCTCATATCTCAAGGTGTTTCTGAAAATATGAGTAGCCTGTAGTTAAGTTACTGATTTGTCCTGACGTTTCTCAGAAATAATGAAACTCTGCTCTCAGTACTACTTTAGTGATTTCCTCAGGCACAAGTGATGAGGAAATTGTCAGAAAATTACAACACTGTCAGCTGGACAGAGTGAAATCTTTTTCATACATTCTCATCTGTATTGGTTCTGAATGGCCCATACACATAAAAACAGTAACAAATATTTTCTGAGTGTGCAGGTATGATCCTGGATGCACAGGGCAAACAGCCTATTTGGTATGATACTGTCATACACAGTTCCTTTTAACACAGACTGAAAAATCTATATCACTATTTCTAAATGAAATATAGAATGTACTGGATAAACAAATATTTTAATATGTATGTTTCTTTAAGCACTTATTTTTGGGTAGGATTATGCTGAATTTGCTGTACTACTCTGTAGCGCAACAATACCATATAAACATCTTCTAGGAAGAGCTATATAGAAGAGTTTATTCAATCCCTTCAGATTCAGTAGCCTAAACAAATGAAAAGCTAAAAATGCCTTTGAGGTACTTACTGCCTGTAGAATCTGCCAAGGAAGCAGATGTCACCGCTAGAAAGATACAATAACCTCAGCAACTTACTATGCTTATTCTTTCATAAATATCGGGTTCCAAATCATCAGTCACTTTCTTGCCAACTCGTCATTTTTTTTTAATTGTTTCTTAATCTTACTGTGTACTTTATTGGTTCTTCTTTTTAGCTTGATTTAGTCTTCATCACACACCTATCCAATGGATTTGAAAATTACAGCTTGGAAAAGGATTCCCTTGACAGTAAGCACTCTTGGGTCTGCTGTGTTTAAAAACTCTGACATGATATGGTTCATTTTACTTCTGGAACCCAATAAAGTTTCCTCCAATTTGATTTAGTAGTCAGAAATAAATCTTCAAATAAAGAAATTGAAGAAATTGTGCTGCAATATATAATGACAGAAGTGTCCTAGGGAGATGTTTTTACATTGTGATATATGTATATTTGAAATACAGGTTTCAGGACTGCGAATCACTTTTTTCTTTTTTTTTGTTAATAGAAGATAACCTTCAGGACTCTCCATGCTAATGTAATTTTATGCAACTTATAGGTATTCTTTTCTGCTGTACTACAAGTGTTGATCTGTGGACAGTGTATAATGAAAAATATGTTTTGAATCATAATGTTGCTGTCATAGTGTGGAAAATGAAGGAGTTACTCTAAGAATGAGTTCTCAGGTCATATGGGAAGTATATATATATGTGCATGTGTTTTCATTTCAAATCATTCTACTCCATATTTTGGCTATATGCTAGTTTTCTCAGCAGAAAATCACAATGCCCTTAACAGATGGTCCCTCACAAAGAAAAGACCACTAGTATATGGATTTTATTTTTTTTTAAAGTAATGAAGTAACATATAGAAATGAAAGAGAACTTCATATTCCATGTAAACAAAATGTATTGGGAAGGAGATGTTTTTACAACAGTCTACATAAAGCTGCGTTTATTTTTATCTCTGCTTTTGTTTCTCATCAGAATTTGTGAGACCCTGTTATCATAATATGTGAGTATCTGCCCGTTTTGTGAGATGTTTATTTTCATTTCTTTCCTATGTCTTAAAGCGCTATTGCTATTTCACTGGGGAACTGAATGCATAGACTGAGATTCTTCTGAACTATCCTGAGGGGGAGAAATAGGCCTGAAAGGAATTTGGGCTCATTTCTGCCTTTCTTTTCACAACATTACAGAAGGAATCAGGACAACCGAATTTTGAATTGGGCAATTCAGTTAAGTTCCTGTACATGAAATTACTTGGCAGCGTCTCTTAAAGACCTTGTAGCAAAGCTACAAGAATGTAAATGTCTAGAGTCCTTCTCTAACAGATAAGCAAATTTTGTTCAGTGGTGCGTGTCAGCTCTATAATAAGCCATAACACAGTAGGGGTGATATTGCAGTAGTATCCACGAATGAAAATGTCCTTCTGTATTTGCTTTCCATCTCAGAAGATGCACAGCCTTTCTGTGTTCCAGGCTGAATCACAAAGCCCTGCTTTTTGCATAATTTGCAGTTTATGAACCATCTTTATATACCTTCTCATTTCTTTACATGGGAAGACCATGGCTGGTGTTGGGTATTTCTTTTTGTTTACCTCTGTAAAAGTAATTCAAGAATTACTTTTATTTATTTATTTATTTATTTTCCCTTTCACTCCATCTACTAAGCTTTAGGAAGAGATGGGCTATTAATTTAGAAAGGAAAACTATAATAGTTGCTGGTTTTGGATGCTAGATTAAGCTAATGAATTGATGTACTCCAGGTACCAGACATAGCTACTAGATATATGTCATATGAAGGAGGGGCAGACATTAGAAAAAAATGTCTCAAGTTTTGTTAGAAATGTTAAAATTGAATTATACTCCCTCAAAGAAGAGGGTCTACTCCTTGTTGCTCTGGCAGGCTGAGAACTGGGATGAGAGCACACTTACTGGCTGAATTTGCTGCTCTTGCATTATGGACAGAAGGAAGGAAAGGTTGAGATTATTGCTGGGAGATGATCTCCCCTCACTTCCTTTTAGTAACTGGCATACAACCTTACCACTTTCTCAGCTGCAGTAGTCAGGACAGATTGGTATAGGCAGGGTAGCTGGCTACACTAGGCTGTCCTGACTAGTGACAAATGACTACCTATTTTGGTTCCATAGCTCTTCCAAAATGCAGTTTTCTGTAACTTGAACTAAAAAGATTCCCCGTTATACCCCCGCATAATTATGTCACCTATTTTCTATTTTGACTGGATATTCAAAAGTCACCAAGTGTGTTAAGAGACCCATGCTTCCTATCATCAATGTGCCAAATATATAAATGAATTTTAAAAATACACAAAATCTACACAGTAATAAAATACAGAGTTCAGTTAATCTGTTTAGATTCATTGTATATTAAGGATGCTAGTAGAAGTACAAATATTTATTCAACTTCAGAAATTCACTGCACAAATATGAATAGATAATTATGGTCTCTACTAAGAAGAGTTCATATAAAAGCCACAAAGAAAGTATGATATTTTCATAAATTCAAGAAATATTTGCATATGTGGAAAATTTAATGGCATTTTCTAATTTGAAATGAAATTTTAACAGAGACCTAGCTGAAGAGAATAGGCTATGTTCCATGCATGGGTTGAACAGGCCATGAATGATTAAAAGGGAAAGAGAAGTAGCAATTAAATAAGCTATTGAAAATGAGATTGCTGAGTTTGGAAGAGTGAAGAGACTATATGGATGCACAGAATAAAACATCCAAGATGTGAGGATTCTGCACTGAATTTTGAAGGTGATAACATTGAGATATTTACATTTTGTAAAAGGACACTCTTCTATGTAGCACATGATGATTACACAAGGGTACCATGGTGGGTTTACCCTGCTATGCAGCTGAACTCCACCACAAGCGCTCTTAGTCTCCCTCCTCAAAGGAAAAGTGGGAGAAAATATGATGCAAAGGGTTAAGGGTTGAGATAAGGACAGGAAGATCGCCCACCATGTATTGTCACGAGCAAAACAGACTCAGCATAAGGAGATCAATGTAATTAATGCCCCTCACTAAAATCTAAAAGCAAACTAAAAACACCTTCCCCCCATCCACACTAAACTATGTCCTCTCTCAAGAAGTGCAGGTTGTATTGGATTTATGAGGCAAGGTTATGGTAGCAGTGGGTTGCAGGGATCACCTCTGTGAGAAGAATCTAGAAGCTGTCCCATGTCCAGTAAGGGCCAGTTTCAGCCAGATCCAAGGGTCCTGCCGCTGGCCAGAGCCAAGCCAGTAACTGAGGTTGTTTGTGTGTCTGTGAGGGCAAATTTAAGAAACGGAAAAAAAAAAAAAAAAGCTGCGCTACAGCAGCTGGGAGAGTGAGGAGTGAGAACCAGCCCTGTAGACCCTCAGGTCAGTGCAGAAGCACGGCAGGAGGTGCTCCAGGCACACAGCAGCAGTTCCCCTGCGGCCTGTGGAGAGGCCCCTGGTGGAGCAGGCTGTCCCCCTGCAGCCCATGGGTCCCACATGGAGCAGATCTGCACGCTGCAGCCCATGGAGGAGCCCCCAGTGGAGCAGGTGGATGTGGCCTGGAGGAGGCTGCAGCCCATGGAGAGACCCTGTAGGAGCAGGCCCCGGGCCGGAGCTGCAGCCTGTGGAGAGGAGCCCACGCAGGAGCAGGGGGGCTGGGGGGAGCTGCCGCCCGTGGGGAACCTGTGCTGGAGCAGTTTGCTCCTGGGGGATGGACCCTGTGGTACGGAGCCGTGTGGGAGCAGTTCTTGAAGAGCTGCTGCCTGTGGACAGCCCCTGCAGGCTCAGTCTGGGAAGGACGGCATCCCGTGGGAGGACCCCATGTGGAGAAGGGGCAGAGTGACTGTGAAGGAGCAGTGGAGATGAAGCATCAGGGACTGACCGCAGCCCCCATTCCCTGTTCCCCTATGATGCTCAGGGGAAGAAGTTGGAAGAGGGTGGATGGGGGGGAATTTATTTATTTATTTAAGTTTCTCATTTCTCTATCTTGTTAATAATAGGTAATAAATTTAATTAATCTCCCTATTGTGAGTCTGTTTTGCCCACAATAATTGTTGAGTGATCTCCCTGTCCTTATCTCAACCCCTGAGCCCTTCTCATCATATTTTCTTCCCCTTTCTCTTTGAGGATGGGGAGTTAGAGAGAGTGGTTGTGGTGAAGCTTGGCTATCCAGCTGGGTAAAACCACTACACAGGGGGATAGGGAAAAGTTCTTTACTATGAACGTGGTGAGTCACTGGAACAGGTTGCCCAGACAAGCTGTGGATGCCCCATCCCTGGAAGTGTTCAAGGCCAGGCTGGATGGGGCTTTGAGCAACCTGATCTAGTGGGAGGTGTCCCTGCCCATGGCAGGGGGCATTAGATTGTCTTTAAGGTCCCTTCCAACCCAAAGCATTCTATGATTCTAAGCTTTGTTCTATGAAACTCCTCCATCTCATCTGTTTAGAGTGGCATCTTAATTCTGGACTACTTTTTAAGTTTAAAGATTGTCTCTCCAGTTCTGCTGTGTTTGAGAGCAGTAGTGCATGGGTTGCCCTCCTGTTTTGGGGTTTGTTTAATTGTTCACTAAGTGTCTTCCTGGGAATAAAAACAAATTAATGAACTAAAACATTTTATTTCTCTGTGGATTCAGCTTCATTCTGTGAAGTCATAAACTTTGGAGTCCCTTCCTTGTATGAAGTGATCTCTGTTCTCTATAGTTTCCTCTCACAGTTTTTACTGATTTATTATTACGCCTGTGTGTATATGTTTTTAATGCTTTGCAATAATACCATAGGTTTTGTGAATCATGGACTGTACTGTGTATTTGATGAGAATTTGTATTTGGATAGGAACATAAGTCTTGCAATCCCTTGTGATAAGAATTTTCGTAGGATTTCTTCATATGGGTTTGTTTATTTGAAAGAGAAGAAGTTTTAAATTATTTGAAAGAGATCTTGAGAAGAAAACATTAAAGAAGATACATAGTTTTCTAGAGAAACTGACAAAAAGCAGAGGGAAAAATTGCTGCATCTTTGGAAGCAAGCTAGTGGAACAGTTACTGAGGCATAAACAAAAGATGGCTCAAATATATTGGGTTCTTAAACAAACCATATTTCAAAAATACTAAATTCAATTTTCAACTAGGCATCAATCACTCAAATTATACCTATTATGAAGGGAAAGAAAGTCCTTGTCTTCAAATCCATGCAAGGTGAAACATTTCAAAGAATAAATCCCAGTGGATTTGTGTTTCTGCAACATTTATTTCATATTTTCACCATTTATTGGTTTAGAACATTTTCAATACTCCTCAGTTTATAAAAGGTTCACAAGAAGTTAATAGGAGTTCTTCTTACTAGAAGAACCCATTTAAGAATGGATGAATTCTTACCCACTGTCCTGAGACAGAATATGAGTTAAAATGAAAGCGCCACGTCATTAAGTCTGTCCTTGTCAAGTCCATTTTATTTATTGTTAAGGCCACTGCCACATAAATAAGCTTATGCATAGCATTATATTACATATCTTGTATATATCATTAGGTACTATATTTGCGGTATTTTATATCTCCCAGCTATGCAAACTGATAAAATGCTGCTGATTGTATGCTGGTTTTCTTGTCTTTCTGCTTGAACTTGGATGGTGATATATCTCTGTTCGGTTTCTCAGCATTATTTTTTTTTGAACGGGGGAAAACGATAAAATATGAATTTAAAACAAGTATCTTGCAGATCTCTTTCTTATAACTATGCCACCAATTTGGAGAGACAAAACCTACAGTTTGTGCAGTTCTGCACAAAGTCATAAAGACTTTGAGTGGCAGGAGGTGGCGCTGAAGAACACACAGAACAACCGAGTTTTGTGAATGCTTTGAAACTTTTGCAATGGCAATTATTTGCTGCTGCTGCTGCTCAGATCGGCTTCAAGAGCAGAATTTTTAATGCTGGAGGAGTGGAAACTTCAGTTTTAACTGGCTGTTAGATGGGCAAAATACCTCTGGGGCAGCAGTTTAAGGGGCTCAAGGTAATGCTCATAGAATTATATTTGTATATGCTCATAGCACACCAATTTGAAGTTACAGTGAAATTATAATATTCTGAAACAGAAGACATCAAAAAATTTTAAAAAATAAAGAAAAACAAAACCATCTCATCCTTCTCCTTCACCCTGTTGTTGTGACCCCAAGGAAGGGAATTAGAGCTTGTGAGAAATTTTCCAGTGGAAACACTTTTTTTTTTTTTCCTTCTCATTTCTATCAGAACATATTGCTTCAACAAAACCGAACTTTTCCTGGAAAAAAACAAACAAACATATACCAAGTTTGACAAGAAGCAGTCTACAAGTGAAGTATGAATTTTTTCATCAGTGGAAGAGCAGGGGAGGCTGATTTTTTATTTGGATTCTCCAAAAGGCAGATTGTAGTTCTGCGTATTAAGTTTGTATCTTCATCTATAACCTGTATAAAAGCAGAAAGAGCAACAGAAGGAAGACAGACAGTTGCAAACAGAATCATTCAGTTCTGTGTATGATCACTCATCTTTTTTTTTTTTTATTTTTATTTTTTTGTGTCAATGAGATTTGGGAGAAACTCCAAACTATGTTATGCAGAAGCTTGAATTGTATATCCGCATGCACCTCTTGCATCTTTAACACTGATCTAATGGCTATTGTAAGGTAGCTGAAGATTTTACACTTTTTTTCTTAAGACTAAAAGTTCCTGCTATAATAAAAACAACAACAAAATTTAAAACTTTCATGGAATGGTTGAACTATTTAATACAAATATCAGAACTGGATGGCAAAAAAATCTGTTAGGAATACTTCAGTATTTTTTCAAATGTGTTAATCTCCTTAAGTTAAGATCCAAAATTTTAAGAAAAGTACCCTCAGTTATAGAAATGTTTTGATAAGCAGAGAAATGGAAACAGTTCCTATGTGAAAAAATGGCCATCTGGCCATTGTACATGCTGTTGGACAAGGAGGATGTAACTTTCTATGAGGGTAACAGTTTTTTCGTCTGTACTCCTTTCTCCCCATGTATACTGTTCTATTTTCTAGTGCTGATGAGTAATATATATATATATATATATTTTTTTTTTTTTTCTGAGGGCTTCACTCACTGTGAAATTAAATAATAATAGTTCTACATTCAGTCCCATATAGGCTCTAGTCCTTTCATCTGTGAACCTTGCTAATTTCTTGGAAAGAAGTTATCTACATATAAATGGTTTTGCGTTTGCCAGTATAAGCATGAAAGAATCCAAGTCTGAACAAAAAAAATAAACATAAATCCTGTATCTCTACCTTACAGGGTATGTCCAAAGACACTAATTTGTTGAATTTCTAAAACCTTCTTCCAGATCTCGGCAGCCTCCAAATTTACAATAAATCCCAAGGCATTTTCAGGTCAGATAAACAGTACTGCAAACATAGCATTTCCGTTGTTCTGCTTTACTTTAAGGTCAAAGGTACATGGAACATGGCATTAAGCTTTTAGGAACATCATGCAGAGTTTTCACAGAACCAGAAGATGAAAGTACTTCCAGAAGAGGATAAACAATCTTTTATTGAAATTCACAGGATATACTTATTCAGGATTTCTGTGGTTTTGTAATTCTTTAAACTATTCAATGCAAATATGATTCAAAGTGTAACAGAAGAGCATTACTTGCAATAACAAAATTATAATGCTTTTAACTTGAAATTTTAATGAAATGAATCTTATCAAGTCATGTGAATACTTTTCAGTCTGTCCATAGCATTCAATAACAATTGCACAGTGACTCATGCTTGGTCAAAGAGAAGAGGCAGAATGAAGGAGAAATCTGGGAGGGAGGAGAAACAGAATATATGGAAGAGGTGCTGTGGAACACACTCAGAGGGCACTATGCTTTGCTATATATCTGCATAGGAAATAACTTGGAAGGCAGGTGGACCAAAGGATATCCACTTTTTTTTTTTTTTTTTTTTTTAAAAAGAAAAAATAACTAAATGTAGTTATTTAGAAATAACTTTATAATTTCATAGGGGTTTCATACAATACAAATTATGTTGAGTCAAGAATGTGTCCTGGCAGCCAGGAGGGCAAAATGCATTTTGGGATGCATTAAACGGAATTCAGCCAGGTGATTCTTCAGCTATATTGAAGAGCTATGTTTTAAGGTGCAGCCTCACCTTGAATGTTTTGTGTAGTTCTGGGCTCCACAATACAAAAAGGATGTTGAGATCTTTGAAAGCATCCAGACAAGGGCAACAAAGCTAGTACAAAGGCTGGAAGGCATGTCCTGTGAGGAGAGGCTGAGGACACTTGGGTTGTCTCGTCTGGAGAAGAGAAGGCTGAGAGGTGACTTCATTGCTCTATGCAACTTCCTGAGGTGGGAGAGTGGAGAGGGAGGTGCCATTCTCTGCTCCCTGGTAACTGATGGTAGAACACAAAGGAACAACACAAAACTGTGCCAGGGAGGTCCAGACTGGACATAAGGAAAAAAATTATTTACTGTGTGGTTGGTTAAAAACTGAAACAGGCTTCCTAGAGAGGTGGTTGATGCTCAGTGTTCATGAGACTTTTGGACAACATTTCAACTTTTGGTTAGCCATGAAGTCAGACAGTTGGACTTGCTGATCTTTGAAGGCCCCTTCCAACTGAACTACTCCGGTCTGGTCTATTCCATTCCATTCCATTCCATTCCATTCCATTCCATTCCATTCCATTCCATTCCATTCCATTCTATTCTATTCTATTCTATTCGTAACAATTTGGGCTTTGGAGCAAGTTCTGTGTCTTCAAATCTCAAAATCATACTCTTTCCACTTACAAAATTGTGTCAACATTTTGTAAACAAAAAAGGAAGCACTGCAAGTCTAAGTGCATCTAATGCAAAGTACATCCCAGTACCACAGTTCATATTTAGTTTTAATATATTTTGAATAATCCTTTCCAGTTGTTTTGCAATTACACTTTGATAAACTTCTGTAGTAGCAGTTATACACTCAGAGAATTTCTGCTGAATATTCAAAAATACTACAAAGCTCAGACCTGGAAAATACAGGTTTTGTTTAGTGTTAATTTCATTTCCCTTGAAGTAGAGTTAAAAAGCAGGAAATTTGAGAAAATTAGTAACATCAGAGTAAAGGGCACAAAAAATATTCTCAGTCAGTATAAGGAAAATGATTATGATGTGTATTGACTTTGTTTCTTCAATGTTAAAAGATTTTTTTTTTCTTTTAAAAGAGACAAGATCAAATAGCTTAAGACTCGGATTGACCTACTTTAGGATTCTTATGATTTTCTGTGAATTAAAAGAAAATCATCCTCTCTCCTCCTAAGATTAAACTTAAATGAAGACAACCTTCTTTGAAGATGGTGGAGTTGTTCCAGTGTAAAATTGGCTCAGTTGTGAGGGTAATCAGGCCTCTTAGTAGCACTATGGAAAAGATGATGGCAGTTTCATCCGTGGGAAGTAGATATAGTTACTTTAGTCTCTGCAGGATATCTCTCTTGCTGCACTTTACTTCAGAGAGTACAATCAATAGAGTAAATACATTCACCACAATCTGAAAATTGTACTTACCTACGGCAATTATTAGCAGTTTGAGTTTCCAGTGTTCAAAATGTTTAAAGGTGATTTATGTAGCTCTGCATAATGAGACCGAAAGGATGGAAGAAGACAGGCATATGAAGTTTCTCACTCATCTTGGAAAAAGAGAAAGTAAGATCAAGGAAAAATTTGTTCTGATCAGATTGGAGATGGCATCCTCCTGGTCTCTCCAGTAATTTGGCATTTGAAAGATGGTCATTACCATTTTCTACATGAGAAGAGCAGTAGTCTTGAAGTTAAATCACGGACCTCAGCATACAGGGCTTTAGACATATTTCTTGCACTGTGTGAGTTCTGTAAGTGCTCTGTTTCCTCATTTGAAAACAAAACAAATTATCTCCAAATTTATCTCCAGTTTGTCACCATTAGCAATTCAGGTGTTACTAAAGTGGTATTTGATCTCACTACAGTTTGGCCAAGGTTTAATTTTCTTCCTGAGCTCCACCCAGTGCAGAAGTGGGCTTGGGTAGCAGCAGTAAGACTTTCATCCTTAAAACTGAATAATGCTAGTTCCTACCGCAGTAGTGTATGGTCTTGCTACAGACACACCAATAAGTCTGGGAACTGTGCAGTGTAGAAGTATTCAGAATATCTGTGGAAGAACTAGACTGGGTAAGCTACTGGAAACAGTGTAATTCAGCAAGTTTAAGATATTCAGCTGGGTAAACTGGAGTACAGTTAACATCAATGCACCACAGCTACATATGTCTGCCAAGGATGTTCTTCTCTATGTGCTGTATCTGTATCTGTATGGCACACTGGTCCACCTGGAGTTCCAGAGCTCCATGTAATCTGGCTTCTGATACACCCTTGTACTTGACAGCAATATTTACTTGCCTAGTCAGAACCATACCCATAGCTACTACACCTGTGATGTTTACATATAATTTGTCCAAAATTATGATGTTTAGCTGCAATAACAAAATATTTACATAGATACATGTATTCTTAAAGTGTCATTCTTTAGGAAATAATGTGAAATTTTGAACTGCAAAATTTAAAACAAAAATGACAACAAACTAGAAACAAATTAAGTGCCATTTTAAAATGTAGTTAAGTAATGTAAGCAACACATTACACATGGAGAAACACCCTATTTGCTAACAGCTTCACATAGAAAATAATGCTGTTCTGAAACAAAAGCCAACTTCAAATTACACTGTTTAAACACACAGAGAACACTGCCTGATCTGATTGTATAAATTCTAACAGTCTTACTATGCTCATCTTTTAGTCCAAAAAACAGTGAGAAAGAAGATTTTATTTCATTTTTCATCATGGCGTTCTGCCACGCAGAGGGATGTGCGAAGTTTGGGCACTACTATATACACATTATTTTGGAAACTGATTGGTGATTTTCAATCAATAAGTTGTTCCTTCCAATGGAGTGCAATACCATTGGTGCAGCTGTGCCACCTTCTGCTAATGCTAAAATCAGTGGTGATAATCACATTGACTTGTAGATGTTTCTTACTCCTAAGCTTTTTTTAAAGCATTTCATTGCTTCTTTTGTATAGTTTAGTGAAGTGAAGGTGTTCAAAAAGATGCAAAAGATGTTACCTAAAACTGAGATCCTAAAGTTTGCATGGCTTGCAAAAGTACACTCCAGGTTTGGTTAAGGTTTGAGGCATATCTGTACAAAACAATGACAACAAATAATCAAAAAATATCATATCTAATAAACACAGACTTCTGTGTTTGGCTGTTTCTTACTATCAGCTAATTCTATGGTAGTTCCTTTTTTTTTTTTTTTTTTTTTTTTTTTTTTTTGTAAGGGAGAGTAGGAAATGAAGAAAAATGTAGTCTGGTTTACACTGCTTGCTCTATTTTACTTCTTTGAAGTGTCAGAGAAATAACAGGGAAAAATGAAGTAAGGAGATGGATGCAAATTCAGGATGGAAAAGCAAAGCTATTAAATTAGCTTTTGAGATGAAACAAACTATTTAATTGTGGAGAGAGATAAATGGTAGTTTCAAGTCACTTGAATTTGTATTACTTTGCTCTTGCATATACTTTAAATGAAGCAGAACTGTTAAGAAACAACTTCAAGCATTTCTCCATGAGCATCAGAATTTTTAAACTTTCACTGATGAATAAATGCAAATAGAACTGAAGCCTAGGGCATGCTTCCCTTGAAGTTACTTGCAGATTCCCAATTTGACTTTACTGATGTGGGTGTGCGACCTTCTCTGTGCAGTAGGCATCCTCTAGCATCCTTCATCTGTATAGCTGAAACACAGCATCTTCAGCAGCAGCAGCATCTTTAGATGCTGGAATTGTAGAATTGTAGACTAATGAATGAGCTTCTGGAGATCATCTTGACCAACCTCCAGCTCATATCAGAGACAGGTCAGTGCACAATGCTCAGGACCTTGTCCAGACAAGTTTTGAATACACAGATTTCACAACTGGGTAAACTGTTCCCATGCTGACTACCTTCATTGTGATGTTTTTTTTTTTTTTTTTTTTTTTTTTTTTTTTTCCCCTAATACCTGTGTCTATCATCCATCTTCCTGCCCCATTAGGCAATGCAGTCTCCAGTTAGATCTCCACTACCCTTCTCCTGAAAGCTGAACAAATCTGGCACCCTCAACGTCACTCCATGTGCCACACTCACCATCCCACTGACCACCTGGGTAGCCTCCACTGGGGTCAATTCAATGTTGCACTTCTCTGTGTTCCTCCTTACATTTATGTTATACACAAAGGACAAGGGATTTTTTTTTTTCCCCTCTGATTTATACCTGCTACATCCTTTCACTGGGTGTAACGAACAGGAAAGAAGTGAACAAAGAGCACAGTACCTGAAGCATCTCTTTCCACTTTGTTTGTGTTTCTTAGTGTAAGAGTTTCACAGCAAAGGTCATCGTACATCTGCTACACAAGCATTTTTTAGAATTTCAGATCAAACTGGTTTAGAACTGAACTGTAATAATACATACGAATGACCTAGGACAAACTAGGTTGCTAGGAAGCCAAATGTTGTTTATCTAGGGAGTTCAGGGAGAGGAATGAATTTAAATCCAGCTGTTTTAGAGTATGGAAATACTTATATAAGACACTCAAAGACATAATTATGTCCTACTCCTTCATTTGGAGAGAAAAATCAAGTGCAGTGGTTAAGCCACTTAATTTAATTTGAGATCACAAATACTAAAATACCATAATCAGAAGTGTAGAATTTTGTGTGATGTCATTAATAAAAAAGTTAATGTTCTTTCTTATAACAGAAAATATTTCTCTAAATATCCACACACTGACTGCACAAAAAGGCGAACACAGCCCTGTTCTGTATAGTGAACTTTGCCTCCTGTGACATTCCTAAAGGCCAAGAACAACATGGTGCAGGCCATCAGGCATCTCTTGACACAGTTTTGGCAAAGACACCTTAGCTGGCTCAACCTGCTGAAACCTCAGGGACAAACCTCAGCTTCCTTTGTCTTCATTTCCTTCTTCTCCCCCTACCACTTACAAAGTGCTTAAGAAAACAAGAACCCTAAATTAATGTGAAAAGTTTCTGTTTCATTAAAGTGGTATTCTTTATCAGAGCAAATAGAAGTAGTTCATATAGGACCACATTTTATAAATGAGGCTTACAGATAGCAATTGTATTATACTTTGGCAATGGCTGCAAGTTAGAGCACAGGAAGTTCCACACTGACATGTGAAAGAACTTCTTCACGGTGAGGGTGATGGAACATTGGAATAGGGAGGTTGTGGAGTCTCCTTCTCTGGAGATATTCAAGGCCTGTCAGGACGCCCACCTGGGCGGCCTGCTCTGAGGAACCTGCTTTGGCAGGGGGGTTGGACCTGATGATCATTCAAGGTCCCTTCCAACCCCTACAGTTCTGTGATTTTACATAACAAGTATAGACTCACAACCTTCATTTTAATATACATTTTGTGGGCTGCAAGTAACCTTTGCAGTGACTGAAATTTACCATTGATACTAGAAAGATTAAACATTTTCCCTTTTCTTTCTGTATTGTTTGCAAAAGGTCAATGTGAGTATTAACAAACTTACCCTGGAAATCCAGAAAGGAAAGAAGATCTCTATGTATAGAGATCAAATGCAGAATACAAATTAAATAAATGTCTTGTCTCATTTCATAACTTTTCCTATTATTTTATTGGTAAGTCTATTCATTTTTTTTCCTCCTCTCTGCTAGTCCCATGTCTCTTCAAACAGTTAATGCTGGAGGTGATATGATAATATAAGAATAATTAAAATTAAAATTTAAAATTCTGAAACTCTGAAACAGAAGCGTAATTCAGAGTCTATTGTGGGTCCAGTCAGTTAAAATGAACTCTTGTTTCAAAATCATCTTGACAATGCAGCTCTAGGTAAATGCAGATACTGGTAAATGTTTTGGATGTCCTAGTTATGAAAAGAAACTAAGTGTCATGATGTTTTTGTAACTTCAGAAACTCTGCCTGAGGACTATATCTGCTAGTGAAATTCTTGACCCTGAATTAAGTCAGGACCTAACCTGAGGTTCACAAGAACATGCCAAGTGCCAGATGTCTAAGTAGGCCAACAGATTGTGCCACACGGTATGACCACCCTGAAATACTGTCTCTCCTGAGCTTAGACACTGAGGATATCCATTTGTGCAGGATTGGATGGATCATGCCTGTCTCCTCTAATGCAAACAAAAGTTATTTCTTTTTGGGCATGCAATATATTCATGGTTAACAATCAAGGTTGGCAGTTTAAGGTCTATGCACTCCTTGGTACTATCTGTTCTAGACACATCTTCCTTGTTACAGGAGGATAGCAGTAGTGACAGGGTACAGGGCAGTGATGGTGATTTTCCTACTTTCTGCTAAGTCTGAAACACTTTGCAGTTGGGAACACAGGACTCAAGGAAAAGTGAAAGAAGATGAGCATGAAAGAGCATGCCTTTGCATAAATGTTAGGGTATGCAGTGGGGAAAGGGCTGCTGCTAATCCAGTATATGTGCTCCTAAGTGTTATGCATTTTAAATCAAGCAATTACTGAACAAAGCCCCATTTAGTCACAAGAACAAAGTTTGGTAACTGTATCTTTCTTTTCTGGGGGCAGTGCCCTAGCCTTACTCATACAGTGGATGGGATACTCTCATGGAAATTATGAACTTTATTTCTCTGATCTGTGTCCTGTTCGCTAGCAGGAAGTTTTGAGCTACAGAGTATGAGGTCGGAAGCAGTCCATTCTCTTCAAACCAGATATTTAATGTAAACAGCTGAAACTACCATGTTTTGTACAATCAACTGCACTGGTGGTGTGTTCTTAGCATTTCTACAGGAGTGGGCTGCTAAAAGAACTTCATTGCAGGGTTGCCTTGCTTTGTCAACCCTAGACAGGCCTGTTTGCGAAAGAGAGCACAGTTGTCAGCACAGAGAGGAAACCAAGAATTCTGGCCATAAGGGTTAGCAAAACTTAAGGTATCCAAATGCTTCTCAAGGCATGATGTTTGTAGTTTGCATTTCTCCCTTAGTTGCCTTTTTTTTTTAATTATTTTTTTTCCCCAGGGCTTTATATATATATATATATAAATAAATATATATATTATCTCTCTCTCTCTCTCTCTAAAAATAAATATATATACATATATATAAATATATATTTATGTTTTATAATAATAATATATTGTATATTATGTGTGTGTGTATATATATACACACATAATTGAAAACAATGCAGGTGCTTGCTTTCACCCTCTGTAAAATGTGATTCTATTGTCAAATAGTGTTGTGAAAATATGTTTCAGGCTCTGAGGTAGAATGCTACAAGGCGTGAGGCCGTCTGATGTATTAGCATCTGATAAGTGCCTTAAACTCATGTTTCTGCCCACACATTGTCCTTTTGCCTCAGTAGGAGTAACAGAGATGATAAAACATTAGCAAATCAACAGTGCTCCCAGAACTTTTTTCTTTTAGAACAAGAATATTTAAGCATCCTCTGATCCTGTTCCAGCAATGACATGCAACCCAATACCATTCCTCTCAGTGAAATTATGATAGTGCTAAGAAGCAGGGAAAGATAACCTAGAGCATTTGAATGTTTCAGAGAGTTTCTAAAACTAGACTGGAAATTCAGGTAGCTCCCCAGCTGTCACAGAGTTGAATTTACTTTCTCTTACCTTCATTTTGACAATACTGGTTGGTTTCAGCAAGGCCTGGAAACATGGATCCAATTACATAGGCAAACAAGTATTGTACTCTGACTACATAAGTGGTCACTTATGTAGTCCTTTTCTTCACTTGTGTGAAGGTGGTGAGGCACTGTAATAGGTTACCCAGAGAGGTTGTGGATGTCACATCCCTGGAGGTGTTCAAGGCCAGGTTAGATGAGGCCCTAAGCAAAGTGATCTAGTAGTGGGTGGCATCTCTGCCTATGGCGGGGGGATGGAACTAGATGATCTTTGATGGCCTTACAACCCAAGCCATGGTATGACTATATGATTCTGTAATAAGTCAAAGAACTGCAAATCAAAGTTAGAAGAGTCAGTGTAACAACAATATGATTCAAGTAAGTTACCACCTGTATTTCTAGCCATAGTGGTTTGCAGTCATTTTTTCCACATGTTGTATTCTGCATTTATACTTATTTTACAGTGACAATCATCCATGTTTTTTTTTTTTTGTATTTTTGCTCAGCTACTAATCAGTGTTTTCTTAGCATGAGGAAGGAATTGAAAGGCATTACATCGAAAGGAATCAGTTAATTTCTGGCCTTTGTTTATTTATCACAGAATCACAGAATTTTTCTAGGTTGGAAGAGACCTCAAGATCATCGAGTCCAACCTCTGACCTAACACTAACAAGTCCTCCACTAAACCATATCGCTAAGTTCAACATCTAAACGTCTTTTAAAGACCTCCAGGGATGGTGACTCCACCGCTTCCCTGGGCAGCCCATTCCAATGCCTCACAACCCTCTCAGTAAAGAAGTTCTTCCTAATATCCAACCTAAAACACCCCTGGCGCGACTTTACCCCATTCCCCCTCGTCCTGTCACCAGGCACATGGGAGAATAGACCAACCCCCACCTCGCTACAGCCTCCTTTAATGCACTTATAAAGAGCGATAAGGTTGCCCCTGAGCCTTCTTTTCTCCATCTGAACAATCCCATCTCCCTCAGCCGCTCCTCATAGGACCTGTTCTCCAGGCCCCTCACCAGCTTTGTCACCCTTCTCTGGACTCTTTCGAGGACCTTGATGTCCTTCTTGTAGCAAGGGGCCCAAAACTGAACACAGTACTTGAGGTGTGGCCTCACCAGAGCCGAGTACAGGGGGACAATCACTTCCCTAGACCTGCTGGCCACACTGCTTCTTATACAAGCCAGGATGTTGTTGGCCTTCTTGGCCACCTGAGCACACTGCTGGCTCATATTCAGCCAACTATCCACCAATATTCCCAGGTCCTTCTCCGCCAGGCAGCTTTCCAACCACTCATCTCCCAGCCTGTAGCTCTGCTTGGGGTTATTGCCCCCCAGGTGCAGGACCTGGCACTTGGCCTTGTTGAACTTCATGCAGTTGACCTCAGCCCATCGGTGCAGCCTATCCAGATTCTCCTGCAGAGCCTTCCTACTCTCGAGCAGATTGACACACGCACCTAACTTGGTGTCATCTGTGAACTTACTGAGGGTGCACTCAATGCCCTCATCCAGATCATTGATAAGATATTAAAGAGGACTGGCCCCAGCACCGAGCCCTGGGGGAACGCCACTAGTGACTGGCCTCCAACTGGATTTGACTCCATTCAATACAACTCTTTGGGCCCAGCTATCCAGCCAGTTTCTAACCCAACGAAGTGTGCGCCAGTCCAAGCCAAGAGCAGCCAGTTTCTTGAGGAGAATGCTGTGGGAAACAGTGTCAAAAGCCTTGCTGAAGTCAAGGTAGACCACATCCTCAGCCTTTCCCTCATTCACCAAGCGCGTCACTTTGTCAAAGAAGAAGATCAGATTCGTTACACAGGACCTGCCTTTCATAAACCCATGCTGACTGGGCATGATCACCTGATTGCCCTGTAAGTGCTGCGTGATGACTCTCAGGAGGATCTGCTCCATGAGCTTCCCTTGCACTGAGGTCAAACTGACAGGCCTATAGTTTCCCGGGTCTGCCCTCCGGCCCTTCTTGTAGATGGGCATCACATTTGCTAGCCACCAGTCAACTGGGACCTCCCCCGATAGCCAGGACTGTTGATAAATGATGGTAAGCGGCTTGGCCAGCTCCTCTGCCAGTTCTCTCAGTATCCTTGGGTGGATCCCATCTGGCACCATCGACTTGCATACATCCAAGTGCCATAGCAGGTTGCCAACCATTTCCTCACGGATAGTGAGGGCCACATCCTGCTCCCCATCCCCTTCCACCAGCTCAGGGTACTGGGTATCCAGAGAGCAACTGGTTTTGCAGTTAAAGACTGAGGCAAAGAAGGCATTAAGCACCTCAGCCTTTTCCTCATCATTTGTAAATTAGTTCCTCCCCGCATCCAGTAAAAGATGGAGATTCTCCTTAGTCCTCTGTTTAGCACTGATGTATTTGTAGAAACATTTTTTGTTGTCTTTGATGGCAGTAGCCAGATTGAGCTCCAGATGAGCTTTGCCCTTTCTAATTTTGTCCCTGCACTGCCTCGTAACATCCTTACAGTCCTCCTGAGTGGCCCACCCTCTTTTCCAAAGATTGTAAACCCTCTTTTTTCTCCTAAGCTCAAACCACAATACTCTGTTCAGCCAGGCCGGTCTTCTTCCCCGCCAGCTCGTCTTTGGCTATGTGGGGACAGACCGCTCCTGCACCATTAAGATTTCCTTCTTGAAGAGCGCCCAGCCTTCCTGGACTCCTCTGTCCTTCAGAACCGCCTCCCAAGGGACTCTACCAACCAGTGTCCTGAACAGTTCAAAGTCGGCCCTCTGGAAGTCCAATACGGTGGTTTTACTGGTCCCCTTCCTGGCTTCTTCAAGAATGGAGAACTCTACCATTTCATGGTCACTCTGCCCAAGAGAGTTTCCAACCACCACACCTCCCACCAGTCCTTCTCTGTTTGTGAAGAGAAGGTCTAGCGGGGCACTTCCCCTGGTAGGCTCACTAACCAGCTGCATCAGGAAGCTATCTTCCATGCTCTCCAGAAACCTCCTAGACTGCTTTCTCTGGGCTGTGTTGTGCTTTCAGGATATAACTGGGAAGTTGAAGTCCCCCACAAGAACAAGCACTGACGATTTCGCAACTTTTTCCAGCTGCCTGTAGAACTTCTCATCAGTCTCCTCATCCTGGTTCAGCAGTCTATAACAGACCCTCACCAGGATGCTTCCCTTGTTGGCCTTCCTGCTGATCCTAACCCATAGGGACTCAACCTTGTCATTCCCAGCCTCAAGTTCCACAACATCAAAACTCTCTCTGATATAGAGAGCCACACCACCACATCTTCTATGCTGTCTGTCCCTTCTGAAGAGCCTATAGCCAGACATTGCAGCACTTCAGTCATGAGAGTGGTCCCACCACGTTTACGTGATGGCAACCAAGTTGTAGCCTGCCTGCTGCATGATGGCTTCCAGCTCCTCCTGTTTGTTACCCATGCTGCGTGCATTAGTGTAGATGCACTTCAGTTGGGCCATTGCCTTCTCTCCCAGCCTTGCTATTGTTCCCCCTGGCACAGCACTAACAAGCCTTGTTTCAGCCCTGTCCCCCTTCTTACCTAGTTTAAAGCCCTCTCAATGAGCCCCAGCAGCTCCTGGCCCAGGATCCTTTTTCCCCTTAGAGATAGGGACCCATCTGCAGCCATCAGGCCGCGTGCCGAGTAAAGCGCCCCATGGTCAAAAAAAAACAAAATTTCTGTGTTGGCACCAGCCTCTGAGCCACGTGTTTATCAGGTGGGATTTCCGTGTCCTCTCTGTACCCCTCCCTGCCACCATAGGGATGGATGAAAACACCACCTGTACTCCCACTCCATCCACTAATGGTCTCAGTCCGCTAAAGTCCTGTTTGATGGTCTTCAGGCTTCTCTCTTCAATGTTATCACTGCCAGCCTGGACTATTAAAAGAGGATAATAGTCAGAAGGGAGAACCAGGTTGGGCAGCTTTCTGGCAATGTCCCTGACCCTGGCCCCAGGGAGGCAGCAGACTTCCCTATGGGTAGGGTCAAGCTGACAAATAGGGCCCTCTGTTCCCCTGAGAAGGGAGTTGCCCACAACAATCACCTTTCTTTCTGTCTTGGTGGCGGCAGTCCTGAAGTGTGGAGTTGACTTCCTTGCCCTAGGCATCTTCCTGGGTAGATTTACTACCTCTGCCATAGCTACCGGTCTCTCAAGCTCCAGGGCCTCAAACCTGTTGCGTAAGGGCACCTGAGAAGGTGGGGCCAGTAGGGGGGAGACATCGCCTGCAATGTCGAGCAGGGACCTGTTTCCATTCCTCCTCAACTCCTAGGTCCCCTCCCTCTGCCCGACAGCAACATGGCAGGAGATCCACCCCCATTTGGAGTGTCTCACCCTGGTACCTGTCCTTCAGGCCGCAGAGGGAGTTGCTCCACAAGTCTATCTCCTGTTCACACTCCCTGATATCCCTCAACCTCTCGACCTCCTCCTTGAGTTCTGCCATGAGGTGGACCAGGTCATCCACCTGCTCACACCTCACGCACACAGTCTCTCTGCCCCCCGCAGGTGGCAGCAACAGGCTCAGGCACTCCCTGCACCCGGAGACCTGAATTGCTGCAGTTTTGAGTGGGCAGTAAGTCTGGGTGTGTACAGACTTCCTAGAGAGCGCACTGTGCCTGATGGAGACCATTGCAGCCTATCTAGTGGTAGACCGCTGTTAGAGGAGGTGTTCGTATGGGGTTAGGGGGAACGCTCTGCCCTGCCTGCGCGAACTGCCGCGCTACCTGCCGCGCCACTCCTTTCTGACGTGCCACTCCCTGTTTGCTCGTCCTGGTCTCCGCGCTCCCTAGGGGCAGCTTTTGACGGCCAGGGAAGGGGCGCTGCTGGCTCTGCCTACGCCTCCTTCTTGCCTCGTTCACCTCCCTTGGGAGGGCTGACGGGTCCTAGTGGCTCCTGGCTCCCTCGAGTGGGCTCGGTGCCGGAAAAAAATTGGCCCTGCTCCGCTGCAGAACATGTCTACCCTGGAGCCGATTGCCTCGTGTAAGAGTATGTAAGAGTATGGGAAGATCTTCTCGGTGATGATGAATTCCCAGTGGAATTTTGAAAATATGTTTCTTTAATTTGCAAATATTTTTACTCAGGTTGTTGGTTATCAGCTCATCTACTCCTGTCCACCATTCCATTTTATCATTCTTCTTTCCTTCTCCTCATTAATATTCTGTGTATTATTGATTTTTATTTGTCCTCCTGTGGAGAAGCCCCCAGTGGAGCAGGTGGATGTGGCCTGGTGGAGGCTGTGGCCCATGGAGAGCCCCCGCAGGAGCAGGCCCCGGGCTGGAGCTGCAGCCTGTGGAGAGGAGCCCACACAGGAGCAGGGGGTCTCGGGGAGCTGCCGCCCACCCATGGGGGACCCGTGCTGGAGCAGTTTGCTCCTGGGGGTTGGACCCTGTGGTACGGAGCCGTGTGGGAGCAGTTCTTGAAGAGCTGCTGCCTGTGGGCAGCCCCTGCAGGCTCAGTTGGGGAAGGATGGCATCCCTTGGGAGGGGCCCCACATGGGCCAGGGCAGAGAGTAGCCGTGAAGGAGCAGCAGAAATTAAGCGTTAGGACCACAGCCCCCTTTCCTCTGTTCCCCTGTGCTGCTTGGGAGGGAGGAGGTGGAAGAGCGTGGATGGGGGAAGGTGCTTTTAGTTTGTTTGCTTTGTCACTTCTCTAACTTGTTAGTAATAAGCAATAAATTTTATTAATCTCATTATGCTGAGTCTGTTTTGTCCATGTTGATAGTTGTTGATTGATCTTTCTGTCCTTATCTCAACCATTGAGCCCTTTTCATCATATTTTCTCCCCATTTCCCTTTGAGGGAGAGGATTGAGAGCAGTTGTAGTGGAGCTTGGCTGCCCACCTGAGTAAAAATGCCACATCTAGCAATGACTGCAAGTCCTCCTCTTTCTTCTCATGAAACAGCAAACAAGTGCTAGAGAAGGTAGAGAAGACATTGTATGAATTGAGATGTAAAATGGCTGGTATTAAAATTGTACTGCATTGCAATGTCACTTCAGCCATGCCTCATGCTACTTCAGTTTACAGAAGCTCAAGCTGTCTCGATGAGGCAAAGGGAGCTGTAATCATGAAAATGAACGGTTCCATCTTGCCTGCAGTGAAAATATGATGACAATGAGATTACAGTCTTTCTCATCAGCATGGATAATTAATTTTTTTACTCTCTGAATACAATAGTTTATCTAAAATAAAGATCAATAGAAATTAAGTTACCCCTTCCTAGTGATTTTTTTTTTTTTTTTTTTAATAAAGGAACATTCAGAAATACTGAAGAAAAATTACTGAGATTTTAAAGCCAATGTCAATATCCTGAGGATTATTCTGTAGTTACATGCAACTATTTATTCTTCAGTCTCTTCAATGAATTTGTACAGACATTTAATGCATAATAAAGATTACTACTAAATTTATACCTGTAATATTTTGGGTGTGTTTATTGTTTTGAATATTGCATGTGTAGTCTCTAAAGTATGAATAAGTGCCAACAGTGGAATATCTATTATAAAAAATATTTTTAAACTTATGAAAAACTCTTGATGAGATATTATTTGATGTGGAGTTAAGTTATGGATGTTAAGTTAAGATGTGGAGTTAAGTCAGTCTTGAGTGGAATCATAAGGGAAGAAAAATTAACTTGTTCCTAAGTTCCAACTTGCAAAGAGTAGGACACTGCTCTTGCCCATGGTAGCCATAGCTTTTGCCCATGGTAGCATGCATTCATTAACGGACTTTTCCCAGTCAATGCAGTGTTTAAAATGTTCTTATGATACGTGCCAGAAGCCAGCTTAACCTAGTATCCTGTCATTGAGAACAGTCAAAAGGTGATGCCTAGGAAAAGTTGTGTGAAGACTGGAAGGAGAAATAATAAATATATTGTATTTCCCCAGTGATCTCTTGGACTCTAATATTTTTTAGATCAGGGACTTCTCAAGCCACATGTCATTCCTGTGCAATTACTGACCCTCAGTGTTTTTCTCTTTCATGAATTTCTCTAGTCTTCCAGTGAAGCCATTTAACTTGTGTATGTATTTAAAAGGATACTGTCTTTCATTTAGATTCCACAGCTAAATGCATGAACAGCAACAGAAGAGACTGGGTGGAAGAGATTTCCGTATAC
The DNA here is from genome assembly GCF_965140915.1 of Aythya marila. Lineage (NCBI taxonomy): Eukaryota > Metazoa > Chordata > Aves > Anseriformes > Anatidae > Aythya > Aythya marila. Next base: position 129,930,350 of record NC_139043.1, read on the forward strand.
ATATATAAAGCAGAAATACATAGATTCACCATATAGACCTTTCTTTTTGTTTCAGATCAAATTCCTTTCCAGCAAAATCTGGAGTACAAGGTGCTTTTTAATTATTTATTTATTTATTTATTTTTATCTATGAAAAACAGAAACCAAGGAACATTTTTTGTTGTTATTTAGTACTGGAGTATTTGGAAAGACTTGGTATCACTTCCATTGTTTGAGGCATCATGGAAATAATAGTACAACAAACTCCAAAACATATATATTTTTAAAGGATGCAATAGCTTGAAAATTATGATTTTTTTTTCTTGCTACTAGTTTGAATCAGAATTCTACCATATGGCAGAGAAGAAATAGGAAACCATATGCATCCATTACTGGGACTGTGTTCCTGAGAAAAACCAGTTTGCTATTTTTATATTGGCCAGCAGGTGTCAATACCCCAAAGTGATGAAGCTGCCCAACAGCCAGATAGACTTGAAAAAGAGTGAGGCTGAAACAAGGAATATATATACATTTTGGGTGCCTCGCTTTGAAAGCTGGCTTTGTGAAGTTCTGTGCTTCACTACCACTAGGAAGGAAGCCATCATCTGAGGGGAAAGAGGGAATGGAAATTAAACAACCCTTCCATCCAGAATGGAAAGATGTACTTATTTTTTCCTATTGCATTAATAATAGTATTTCTATTTCCTGTCTACACCACTGTGAAGCTCTGGGATCTCTGACACCAATCTTCAAGCCTATGTGCTCCTTAGCCAGTCAGGCAGAATCTACCTAAACACTGTAAAAGTGACTACTTGGTAGTTTTTATCAGTGCAAGGGATATTAATTGAAGCTGTTCAAGTGCCACTACACCCCATGTGTTTATGGAATCTAAAGATGCTACTCTACAATATTTTAATGGATATTCTTATATTTAAGATCATAGTACCTGTCAGCTGTTGGAGTGAAATATCTAAAGAGAAATTTGTTTCCAATACAAATTTCAGTGTTAATAAAACCATGTGTAAGTAATGTCTTTTTGAATCCCTTTTATACTTTGGTGGAATAGAATCTTGTAATACTTTGTGTAGGAACATGACACATTCTCCTTAGATTAGATTTCAGAACTCTTTCAGTTAATTATAAAGATATCCATATATCCATATTATTATAAATTAAGCATTCTAGGTACAAATTGGGGATCTCTTAGGAAAGATTTGTGATATTTCAACTTTTTTTTTTTTTTTTCCTGATTTCCAGAGAAGTAGTGCCTGAAGGTTCTATCCTACTGTTTTAGATTCTACATAACCTTAATAAGGAAATAGTCATAACTGTTGTATTCTTTCACTGATTTCTCTTCTCTTCTCTTCTCTTCTCTTCTCTTCTCTTCTCTTCTCTTCTCTTCTCTTCTCTTCTCTTCTCTTCTCTTCTCTTCTCTTCTCTTCTCTTCTCTTCTCTTCTCTTCTCTTCTCTTCTCTTCTCTTCTCTTCTCTTCTCTTCTCTTCTCTTCTCTTCATACATTTTCAAGGCACAATATGTTATTTTGGAGCATTTTTTTGATCTCTCATTATAAGTGAGGACTTGTTTATTTTTATATATATATATATATATATAATTTAGGTAAATATGTGTTATTGTATTACTTCTGTGAGTAATACATGGTCTCTCTACCTACCACTCATGATGAAATCCTGGTTGAAACTTTTTTTTTAAAACAATTGAATTTCTGGCCTTAGCTTCCTACCAGCTGTTATTTTACAGTGAACTGTAAGAGCTAGGAATTTACATACTCCATTTTTAATTTAATCAAATGTTGTCAGTCTGCATCACACATTAGATACTGTTTCCATCAGAGAGAACTTAAAAAACAACAACCTGAAAGATTAAAAACCTCTACCTCTTGAAGATAATAATCTTACTGAATTTTAACAGATTGCTTTAGCAGATGGGGATGTGATATTCACTACAGCAAATTGCATTTACATGCTCTCAGACAGAGATGTCACATTTGCCACAGTAATTTACATTAACATGATTTGAGACAGATTCCCCCCAAAGAATTAGAAATAACATTTTATCAATTCACTTTGCCTTGTCACTTCTTCAGATAATTGTCAGTCTGGACTAGGACATGTTTTTTACTGGTAAGTGTCATGATGAACAGGACAGAAATACTGTTTTGTAGTGGTCATCTATAAATGCTATGATATAAAGGATCCTGCATGCTACCACATCAATGCTATGTACCAAGAAATAAAGAACATGGATCCCAATTATTGTCACAGTGTAGTGGAAAATAAGTTACTTTTGATTCCATGTAATTTATTGATTCAACTCTGGGCAAAAGTCTTGCACTTCTGCATCTGTGTATAGCCTTTTACCACTACCTCTAGGAGATCTTGTCACCCACTTTAAAAGGCTGATGGAGCTCACTCTGAAAAGAAACTTAACCATCTCTGCTATAGATTAGACCACATCTTCAGGCAGGGGATTGTGTGGGTGCAATTTAGCTGTCTTCTAGTATTGTTCAGCAGATCTAGGAAACATATTTATGATGGCATCTGCTGTACCACTCGAAAGAAAGTATGCATGCATCTCTGTGTATTATCTGAAGGCACCAATGGTCCCCAAAAGTCTTAAATCCTGCCCTAAATCAGAAAACAACTTACAGAAACTGTAAGCAACAAACATGCTTAATAAAGCTTCTTTGGGAGAAAATAACACAGCTTCTGAAGCTTTATAGTTCTTGTAATTACTAGATTTCTAACCAGCTCAAGCAAGAGACTCCTGAAGTCCCAATACAGTCTCAAAGGGATTTTTCTGGTCAGAGGGTTAGAGGCCAACCTTGGAGGAAATGCTTCAGGGATATCTCACAAGAGTAACTTGAAGCTGTGGTGAGACCATCTCAAGTGATTGTTTCTGTAATTTGATTCAACATAGATCCAAGAAATGACAAAAGACCTTTGGGAGATGTGTTTGTTTGGAGTATGAAGCCTGGAAGTCTTGAATCAGAACCTGCTTGGATCAGCTGAAGACACTCACATTCCCTCAATTAGGCAATCCAATATCAAATGCAAACCTGTGTGCAGTACTTCATCTCTTTTCTAAAAGATGTTGCTGTGTATACATGGAGGGATGGTGAATGATCTATTATGTCAGTTGGAGAGAGACAGATAATATTTTTTTGCAGGACTCCATGAGAGTCCTAATGCCTCTCAGAAATAACAGAGGCAAATAACACCAAATGGCTGTGTGTGTTGCCACATGGTGAGATTTGTCTGTTATCAGGAAAAATTTGCTGGGATATCTCCTTGCATTCTCCATTTGTAACATGGGGTTTACCCTTGTTCATCTTCAGTTAATTCAAAAAAGAAAAAAAATCACCTGTCAAACACTAGCCTACTAACCTGTTAGAAGGAGAAGCATCATGGGATGTCTAGAAGAATCTAATCATCCCCTTCAGAGAAGAGTTTTAAGGGGTAGTCAGTTAAATCTTGGTGGACAACATTTTTCAATTATAGTAAAACAAGAGACGCTATAGCTGTTCTTTCAGTTAATGAGACAGATATGCTAACAGAAATCCAGATATCCTGAGGACAAAGATCTTAGCATAATATGCAGGGAGGTGTATCAAGATTTTATGGGCAATCTTAGTTCAGACATTATTTTAGATTATTTTAATACACTTTTTTTTTAATATTCTTATTCTTTTATTCTTTATTCTTATATATTTTTCTTCTGAGAGAAAGTGAGCTACTATTTATAAATAAAAAGTAGTATTTCCAATAAATGGAAGAACAGTGGCTGTTTGCCTGCCTAATTTCACATGAAGTTAGCATGATCAGGATACGTTCTCTGTTCAGTAGTACAATTCTGGTTTTCTGTGTTCTCTGTAGAGATTTAGATCACCTCACCCTGGCATTTGATCTAGTCATACTTTAAGAATATAGATGCAGCTCATTTTGTAAGTGAAGGACAGATTTTCATTTCTGGATTCAAGTCCATTTAATTAATTAATTAATTAATTAATTTTTAATTTAAGAATATGAAAGTAGGTTAGATTCTCCAAAGACTTTCTAGGCATTTTAGCTGTATATTCTAATTCCACTGAATTGTCTTATACAATAGGTGTTTTGCAGATTACTCATTGTTGTGCTTTCTCAGACTCAGTTTTCTCAAAGCTTTCTCAGAGCCTTCAGGAGCTTAGAGCAGCCTGGCTCCTGTTAGAGTGTGAAGAGCTCCTACTACAGTGTAATTGGTGAAGACAGGTAAGATTCTGACTACACTCAAAATCTATAGTGGTTTAAGGTTGTTGCAAAAGTAAACCAACCCACTCCCTCAAATCAATTCCTCTTCCCATATTATGAACAGAATATGTATTGTATGTAAGCTTTTTTTTTTTTTTGCAAAAATAATGTGCCCATATTCTGTCCAGTAAAACACAAAATTTATAAGGCAATGTACCAGTAAAACTTCAAGCAGTGAGAGGGTCAAACTTGTCTGAGAAGAACTGATTTTTGTAATGGCTGCAAATTGCATAACATCTGAGGTAAACTTCTGAAACAGCCCTTCTGTACACCCTCTTCCCCTCCCATTGTGAGTGGAGAAAGTATACATTTTTTTTTCTTTCTTCTGAAAATGTTTTACTTTTAAACAAATAAAAGATGTTCACTCCTCTAGGTCACAAAAAGTCTTGGTTTTCAGAACTAATAATATTTTCCAAAGTTCTTTCACAAATTACAGATGTCACTACAATTGCATTCCGTCAAAGAGTTATACAGAAGAAAATCATAATGCATTACTGCAAAACATAAAATAAAAATAATAAAAAAAAAGGGCTGGAGTTTAAGAACTGTTATGTGAAGAGAAACATGTTAGTGATTGTTTCTAAGAATTCCATTAAAATATACATACATTTTTTGCTTGTAAACAAGCGTAAGATAGTACAATGAATCTGGACAGCAATGTTCCTACATTACAGCCAATAAAAGACCAATACAGAGACAAATGGTACTTGCCTATCTGTTTTTGCTTTAGAACAAATGAGGTGCAAAGACCTCAAGTCTATGTTAGTCATAGAATTGTATGCCTGAAAAAAAGCTTTGTAGAAATCAGTGAAGTTTTATAGAACTGGAATCCATCTGTATGTATCAGCTTGCAAGACTGGGTTTTAAACAGTAAATCTGAATAATAAAAATTAAAGTTTTAATAGTCTACCTTTATAAAAAGTAATGTATCTAATACTTTTTTCTCTTGAAGCTATTTTAGAATAGTGGTTCCTAATCCACACCTTTTGGGAAATGCTGGATAAGATCCTGTGGTGTTGCTGTAAGTCAGAGGGTACTAAAAGGTTAAATTTGAGCACAATGGGATGAACAGAACACAGGGTTGATTTCAAAATGAGACTTTCACAGAACTGTTATTCAAGGACCAATGATGGCTGCTGCTTTCTGCACGTTTCATTTAAACTAAAGACAAATTTTCCAAGAGAATTCAAAATCTGTCCAGAGAAAAAATCTTTGACACTTTCAATAATGTTACTGTACATTTCTCAATATAGTAAGTGTGATAAAAACACTAGTTAGAATTGCAAAACATTTTTGTTGTTGTTGTTTGTTTGTTTGTTTTTCCCTTCCTAGTTTGGATCTATTAAACAGATTCATTTTTATTTCACTGAGAAAATAAGCCCAATTTGATGTTGTTGTTGTTGTTTTTAATGCTTTGTAGAAACAGAAAGTTTGAACCAAGTTTATTTTTATAAATATTCTGCACTTGCAGGTGAAGTCTGACAGAATGTCACAGCTTACTTTCCATTTAGTTTCTAGCAATTACATGCCTACCACCTCTTCTGAATTACCAGCTGGAGACATTCAGATTTCATATTCAATCTCAGCTGCACTTAGATTTCTTAGAATTCTTTTCTCTTTCTCTCTCTGCCCCCCCCCCCTTTTTTTTTTTTGTTTTGTTTTGTTTTGTTTTGTTTTGTTTTTTTTCCATTCCATGAAAACATTACTGTTATGGCTGGCAAACTGTATTCTTTTTTCTATCAGAAATCATGGTACCCAATGCTGTCATGGCTGCACATTGACATATAAACTTATATTCAATCCTTGAGTTAATATAACTAAATAAGAAAGACCTGCACAGATTTTCATGAATGTCTTTAATTCAGTGCTCCCAGCTCCACTCTGTGAATCATCTCCAGTGTCAGAACAGTGCAGTTGTTCAAAATATCCCTTAGTGTCATGTGTCCTGGACATACTGGTTGGGAGACATGAGGAGAGCAGATAGAGTAAAGGGAGTATTTTAAATTACACTATTGGGGTGGATGCAAGTAAATAATGATTGTGACAAGCAAAGGTATTTATTTTCCTGTTATTGCTATGGTTATTAGAAAAACTCTTGCTGGTTTAAGGCTGGGAGCCAGCTGGGCCTGCAGCTAAGAATAATTGTTGTTGCTGTACTGTGCAATGCCTTATGAATTCCTGCTGGGCTAGTAATTAATCAAAAGTGCAGCTGGGAATATTACATGGCCTTGCAGGTTAGTTGGTCTTTCTCAACATTTACCTAATTTCTTGGACTTGGAAGCTGGGATCTGGATTGAACTAAAAGCCAAAATAAGGTGAAAAGTTGTTGGTCTGAGTACAGTGGGTACAGAGTACACTTTTTTCTTCTCAGTTCTCCTCTTTGTTTTCCTCTGGTACCCTGAAAAAATGATTTATTGGTATTGGGAAAATACAGGGGCATACCATCATCTCATTCAGAACAAGAAAGATCTTAGTTCAGATATGAGATCCACACCCCCCCTTTTTGTTGTTGTTGTTGTTTTTCCCTCATCACTGGTGAGATCCTGGTTTATGTTTTCTTCTGTGTCTTAAAACTAGTGACAGTACCTGTGCTAAGTTTGAGGCCAGATTCATGATATAGAAAACAGTATGGTCTTGTTTTCTCCCAAAGTCTGCTGTTGACAGTGACGACAATGTGGGATTGCTGTGTGGTGCTACTTCACAGCACAGAAGACTGTTGTCTGCAGAGACTTGAGTTTCAGGCCTAGGCTGTACCACAGCTTCACATGTTTTTTTGTCACCTGAAGATGTTATGATGGTGAATCTGGTTGAGTGGAAGAAACATCAAAGCTAAAATCTCCAGGGGTTTGTAAAGTCTCAGGGACAGCAACGTTGAAAAGGCTGTAAACCACTGACAGTATGCATAGCAAAGGCTGAAGAAAGCAAATCAGTTCATAACTGGATTTAGTTTTTGTTTTCACAAGCCTTTAATTCACTGATATACTTTGTAATACTCAAATATTAAACAAGCAGTATTTGAGGTAATGTTACTGGTAGCTTTAAGGTGGTACTGAGGAGAAGACAAATTATTAAATGTGCCGAAGACCTGCACTGAAGGCACATTTTCTGAGGGATAGTACCCTCTGTGAGAGTCATGTCCTCCAGCTTATGCATTTAAAACCTAGTAATTTAAATCTTAGACCTCTATGCCAGGCTCCTTCTGCTAGAAATAGATGCAAAGAAACTAAGCTCTTTATAGGCCAGTTTGCAGGCCAAAAACAGGTCAGATGACTTACTTTAAATGCGTGCCAGTCTAGGTGTACAAAGTTAGATAACATTACTTTCAACCTCAGTTGAACTTAATATATGAACTTTTAACTCTCTGAAGTTAAAAGTGAATGAATTTACATGAATCAACATGTAAATTCATTAAGCTTTCACCTTTCTACCTTTACTGTATTCATGAGTTAAAAGCTGTTGATTGTCCTGAAACTTTGAAGCCTTGTTCTGTTTTAATGGATATGAAGTTACACTTTGAGGAATGTTCTTTGAGGACAGTTCTACAGCAACTGTTCTAAATGTGGCACCTATATAAATGATTTGCATACCATTTCTGAATTAGGAAGGAAAGAGCATGGATAAGAAATCTAAGGAAGGACAGTGCTGATAATTAAAGGCATGCTTTCACTTTGAAAGATAATTCTGAAGACTGCGAGAACAAGATGTTGTTCCACAGCAACCTAGTAACTGGGTTAGTGTTCATGAAGAATTTACATTCAGGTGGGACTCTCTAAAGCTTTCAGTAAAACAAGAGTTGCTATATTCATCTATATTCAGGTGCTATATTTAAGCTATATCCAGCTTATTATTAAACTTAGTGTCTTTCTCTATTACAAAGTTAAAATCCTTGTGCTCTACAACAGAATAAAAGGGGAAGCTTTCTGGGCTCTGGTACCCACATGGTAAGATACCAACATGAAAGAGCAGCAGAAATTGTAATAGCTATTAATTGACTTAAAACACTTTGGAGGTTATGTAATATATAAAATCTGGATCTCTGTGTATTCATATTAAAAAGGTATTTCAAGTAAAATAAATATTTGCAGTATACAAAACAGATCATGCAAACATCTGTGTGCTTGTGTTGTCTTACCTAATGGTACGTGTAGACTTAGGTCTTAGGCAGGGAGGTTCTGAAATTACCTCTGATCAGAGCACTAGAGGAAAAATACCTAAGTGCTTTATGTATACCATGTATATGTATACCATGTATACCACCATGCTACCATTCCGATCTTGTTTAAAATCTCTCATGCAGGCATTTTGTAATTGTACAAACCTATTGGGTATAGCATGGTAGAGAATCCAGACCTCTGTGCCTAACTGCTGGTGTAATCCCATTGAAACATGATTAGTGTATTCTGATGCTTTTGCCAGGTGAATAGCCCTGTTTACTGTCTCAGCTGAGGCTCTGTATGATTCAGCTAGCAGCACTTGCTTATCACAGAATCATCGAATCATAGAATGGCTCAGGTTGGAATGGACCCTAAAGATCATCTAGCTCCAGCACTTTCATGGATGGGGCATCTGCATCTTTTCTTGGCAACCTGTTCCAGTGCTTCACCACCCTCACAGTGAAGAATTTCCTCCTAACCTCTAACCTAAATCTCCCCTCTTCAGTTTAAAACCATTTCCCCTTGTCCTGTCATTGCCTGCCTGAGTTTGCTTTAAGTATTGACAAGCTGCAGTGAGGTCTCCCTGGAGCCTTCTTTTCTTCAGGCTGAACAGCCCCAGCTCTCTTAGCCTTTCTTTTCCTCAAAGAAAAGATGCTCCTGTCCTCTCATCAACTTCATAGCCCTGCTCTGGACCTGCTGTAACAGATCTACATACTTCTTGTGCTGGGGTCTTCAGACCTGGACACGGCATTCCAAATGAGGCTTCACGAGGGCAGAGCAGAGGGGGTAGCCCAGGATGTAGTTGGCCTTCTGGACTGCTAGCACATGCTGATGACTCATGTCAAGCTTTTCATCCACCAGAACTCCCAAGTCCTTTTCCTCGGAGCTGCTCTCAATGAGTTCTTCTCTGTACTCATGTCTGGGATTGCACTTGGTCTTGTGGAACCTTATTAGGTTCATGTGGACCCACTTCTCAAGCCTGTCCAGGTCCCCCTTCCTCCTGCTGTATCAAGTGCACTACTCAGCTTGGTTTCATCAGCAAACTTACTGAGAGTGCACTCGATCCCATTGTCTATGTTGCTGATGAAGTTATTAAACTGTACTGGTCCCAAGACAGACCCCTGAGGGACACCGCTCATCATAGAACAGAGGGACATAGAACCATTGACCACCACACTCTGGGTGCGGCCTTCAAGCCAATTCCTTTTCCACTGAATGGTCTGGTCCACCCTTCAAATCCATTTGTGTCCAATTTAGAGATCAGGATGTCATGTGAGACCATGTTAAATGCCTTACAGAAGCCCAGGTAGATGACATTGGTCAGTCTTCCTTTGTCAACTGATGCAGTCACTCCATCATAGAAGGCCACCAGAGTGGTCAGACATGATTTGCCCTTGGTGAAGCTGTGCTGGCTGTCTTGGATCACCTCCTTGTCTTGCATGGGCCTTGACATTGCTTTCAGGAGGATCTGTTCTGTGATCTTGCCAGGCAGAGTTGTAATGCAGCAACAGACAGTAATAAAGTTTGATCATGAGTAGATATAACTAATTTCTGGTATAAATGAGGGCTAAGAAATCAACTGAATTGAAGCTGAAGCTCCTCTACAGAATCTGGGCTTTGGATGTGATTTTGTATCTAAAAAGTCATCATAGAGAATCTCACCAGGAGGGCTTTGTATTTCTGGCAGATTTTAAATTAGACTGCTTTTTGCCTTGCTATCTTGACTGGCTTCTGGTATTTTTTTCTTAGAGTAAGGGCAGTTCTTACAGAGTATATCATTTATATAAAGCTAGTTCTAAGGTCAAAAACTTGTAATGGCATATAGAACAACAAAAAGGCAGATCTTGCCTTCTGTCAATACGTTTTGATGATTCAGTCTTCTATTTTGAAAAGACCTCTTATCACAGAATTTGAAAAGCACTGTATGAAACCAGGCTAATGTTCCAAAACGTTTGCATGTTCTGCTGTTTCATGCTGAATGCCAATTATGAAAGGCACTTTAAAACTATTTATTTGTGGAAATGTGTTTGTTGCATTTTTACACTAAACAACAACAACAAAAACAAAATAGCAACACCATGCCTCACTGATATTTCACTCTACCAGATGGAACTAATAGGTGAACAGGAATCCTTTGAAAACAAAAGAACGTTCAAACATTCAAACCTGTTGAGTCAAGACTAGTGTACAAGCCCCACAGAACATTTCTGTTTTGGTTTCTAATGTCACAAAATAAAAGCAGTCTGAGTTTTACATTGTAGGGACCTGAAATAAGGTAGTGGAATGCATCAACCAGTAACAGCAAGTGATCCATCCCACAGGTTCTTTGTTCAGACTTTGGATTCTCTTTGTTCTTCTCTCAGGTTTTCAAGGAAATTTGTCTATGCACGTTAGAGGTAGCCAAATCCAGTGAGATTTTGTAACCAAAGGTTTTCTCCTGTTTTAACTATGTTAGAACCTAATTGTTGTGCTCGTAGAGGAAATTACATTTGCTTCAGAACTAGTTCAACTAGTCTGACTCTGTTTTGTGTGAGTATAAATCATGTAGCCTCAGCCAGCATGAATTTCTAAGACTCTGTAAAAATGCCATAGTTGGATAACAACATTTGGATATTGGATAACAACACTGGATAACACATGCAGCACAATGAATGACATATAGTTTCTTATAGCAGCTGCACACTACATCTCCTAGAGAATTTGATTTCTCTATCCTTTGTTTTCCCTTCGTATTTTTATTCTGTTTTTCTACAACATCACTTTATACTCTGATTTTACAAAATGCAATAACATAATAATAAGAAAGAGAAGTTTCATTATCAGTTTGCAGGCACTGAGGCAAGGCCTGGCCATACTGTAAAAAGTAATACATTATAATATATATTTAAGATTACATTTGATATAGGTTTGCTGTGTGAAGTTTCATAAAGAACAAAATGTTCTCTTATGAAATTCCAACAGCTTAATGAAGTTGTCATCACAAAGCTTTCACAATGAATACTTTATATATTAAAATAACTGAGGTTTTAAGATGTAAAATGAGACTTCACTTATGGCCTCATAAAATTTTGTTTTGCGAGGGTTTTTCATTATGTTTAAACTACAAGATAACCATGTTCTTTAAAAAAAATAATCACAAACTAAAAACAAGACAAACAAACAAAAAAACACTTATTTTCATTACATTTAAGAACTTTTTCAAGAATTATTTTTTATTCCAATATATTTTTATTTACATGAGAGCAGTTCATTCATCTTATTACAAAGTAGTAAGATTGATATCTACCTCTTTTTTTTTTTTTCTTTTTTTCTTTTTTCTTTTCTTTTTTTTTTTTCTTTTTTTTTTTTTTTTTTTTTTCAATAGCCTATCTGCTATTTAGGCTAAACTATCAGGCTTTAAATGTAGTATCTTCAGAAATCTTATGAGTGAGACATTATGCTTTAATACTTTTCCTGATAGAAAAAAATTCTTTGTGAATTGTTTTTATAATCTTGGAGAAGCTTCTAAGTGAGCATAAAACTTTTTAAGTCTTTTACCATGAAACACTTCAAATTTATTCTTAAAATAAAGGTTTGACAGCTTCCCCTCTATACTGACAACTATTCCTGAGAATTAAACCTTGCAGCTATCTTTGCTTGATGAACAAACTCAGGAAAAAGGTCTTGAGTAATAAATTCAGCTTTCCTTCTAGTCAAGCACTTCTGTAAAAATTCAATGCCTACTGGCATTCTGTTTTCCATCATTTGTAAATGCCTCCTTGTTCCCTACTGCCATGCACAACAGAGTGGTAATAAATTTAAAAAGATGGATTACATTTTGGTAGCAAAAAGTGTTGAGTTTTCCGTCTTGTCATGGGCAAATTCTGCTATTTTCTTTAGCTTCTGGCTCAGAGTATGATGACAAGAAAGAAAATATCAAGTTGAATCTAATCAGCCCAATAGAAAACTGGAATTTGAAATACTAAGAAATTACTTTAAAAGAAAAAAATGCACAAAAGCAAAATTGCAATGTATTTTCCAATCATTATAATTTTCCAATCATTATAATAATTCCATGTGCACAGTCAGTTCAAAGAAAGATTGCTACATGTTGAATATGTTTGTTTTTAATCAACAAATTTAGCATGTAAATAAAGAACTGTGGTTTCACAAGATTTTTTCTTTACATAAATAGACAAGGTCATACTTTGAAGAATCAGGTTGAAATAAATGGATTACAGGACATCATTTGATGACTTTTTTTTTTTTCTAGTACAAAGAGCAAAGTGTGAAGAGTATTATGAACAGCAACTAAGGCCTAAGATAGCTTTGTAGAACTGTAGAGTTTAGTATTCTCTTCCTAATTGTATCTGACTATGTTAATCTCAAATTTCCCTTTTAGGATGGTCACCCAACTTCAACAAGGAGGTATACAATGGTTTCTATCCCAATATAGGCTCTAAGGTATACTTTGTGTCATGAAAAACACAGGTGAGAATTAACTTTAAACTTTAGGGTGTTGGCACCAACAGGAAGCTAGCATGTAAAAGGCTCACCCTAGGGATTTCTGTTTTGCTAGTCTCACTCTTTAAGTTTAGAATAGTGTTGTTAGGTGAGAAGGTTCCACTCACATACCTATAGACTAAGGTAATCTTATGTTGTGTATCTTGCCCAGTTCAGAATCTAAGACTTTAGCTTTGCTACTCTGAGCCTCAGACTTTTCTACAAAACTATCAGGTTCTGTTGAATTTACTGGTACACGTCTCAACCAGTTTGAGATATTTCTAGTGGGATTAACTGCATGGATTGAGCTCATCAGACCCTAATGTAGATATCTTAAATGTGTCTGTGTTCAACGAATCACATTTATTATTATTATTAATTATTATTATTATTAATTTTAGGGAGAATGCAATGAGCCTGTTTAAAAATGTTAGACATTCTAAAGTCACACGAAGAACATGAATTTCATTTAAAATATTTCTGCTATTTATCTTGGTTATTTCCAGCTCTGAGCTCTGGCAGGTAAAATGTGAAAAGAGAGAATGTTCTAAATGCAGGAAGAGGTGAGACGACTTTTCAAGCATTTCTAGTTGTCTCACAACACACCATCTTATCTAGAATACTGAGTTTCATAAATCATATTTGAAACTGTCTAAATCTTCTTCTAGGGAAACTAGGCTTCTAATCTGGATTTGTGAGTTCTATTCCTGCAAGCTGGTTCTTAACTGCTGCATTTCATTTTATGCAGTATTGTCCCCTGGAATCTGTTTATAGATTTTTATCCTACTCTAGTGCTTCTTGAATGCTGCTTCAGGTATTCCCTGTGTTATTATACTGTACCCAATTAAGCCATCCCAGGCCTTTCTCTACCAGCCTGTTTGAAGTCAGATATGTGGACAAGTATGAATTTCTTTAGTCTTGTTTGTTCAGAAAATCTTTTAATTCCATGTTTGTGATATTTGGTGTCCTTGTTCATGACAAGTATAGTTTTAAAGTGTTGTAAAGTTTTGCAAGAATTTTATGTGACCACAGGGCTTTTTGAGATCATTGTACACACTTACTTACTTGGCAGGAGCATTATTTTGAGCAAAACATTATTGTATTGCATGGGCTTGCAAACTTGTGTGGTTTGTATGGTTGACTACATATTATCTATAGTAAGCTAGAAAATCTTTACTATCTCATGATCTCATGTTTAATGACAGAAGACTATGTCTGACATGCAAAGCATTGCATAAAAGTACGATTTTTTCCTTGCTAAATGAACATACAGCTTTTCAGGCTCCCAGAATATTCATATTGTACAGATAAGCTTCCTCAGGAGGTAGCAAAATGGCTGGAAACAACTTGAAATGGTTGACTGAAATGTAGCAATTAAGGATAAATTATGATTAATATTATAATAAATTAGAATATTATATTATAATAAATTATGACAACCATACAAACTGTGATTTTGACTCTGAAAGAAGACAATCTATCCATAGCTTGCATATACCATTATTTTGGATTCATGACATGCATTTTCTTGAAACAATGTCCTGATGTCTCTGTCCCCTGAAGTTAGTTCTCTGGGGTAGACAGCTGTTCAGCTTGATTTCTGCTTATGATGTGAAAGTCATCCATCTTTTTATACTATATAAGGGACATTTTTCAACAAATTTTCTCTCTCTGAATATTTCCAGGTGTTGATAGTATTTCATACATCAATCTAGTACTAATATAAACCCTTGTGAGATTTGAAACCAATATGATTTAAATCTGGGGAAAACTTAATTATTTATGCATAGACTTTGCTTTGATAAAATATAAAAGGCAGCTTGTCTTTTCAGAACAGAAGCCAGCCTGAGAAGTTACGAATTTGTCCTGTTAGTTGCCTTATTCTTTGTCAGTCAGAAACGCAGATTAGAAAATGCTGAAAACACTAACATTAACAGACATGGCAGAAACTTGCAGAGAAAATGCATTAAAGTATTTTTTTTTTTTTAATGAAAAACTACTACTTGTTTGTGGTTCACTAAAATCAACTAGAAAGTGGAGATTTGTTTTTCAAGAATGTGTCCTAGCCTTATCTCAAATTTTGTGTTCTCCTAAATAAATTTGAATAAAGTCCCCTAAACCTGTAGTTGTTTAAATGATTTTTTCAGATTATGAAACTTCTCAGTATGATTCATTGGTACAATCTTTAAGCCATAAAATAATTTGTATTTCTGTTTTTGTTTGTTTCTTTGTGTTGTTTTGTTTTTGAAAATACTTGTACTTACTCGATTAATCCAAAGCTATAAAGGTAGTATCTGAGACAGATTAGACAGAGAAATGTACACTGCAGAAGCAAACAGGCAAGTAGGATGCCTTGCCCTGTAGTGCCTAACTCAGTCTGATTTGATTAACTGCTAAATTTATTTATAAACTCATGATTTATAATCCTTTATTACCTTGCAACTGTAGTCTATCTTTGACTATGGCATTTAATTTACTGAGATAATTAGCACAGTAACATGCTTAAAAGTACTAGTAGTACTATCACTTTCAATAATAATTATTAAAAGAGGCTAGGACATGTTTATTCTGTCAAATTGCAACATGAGTCACAAGCACAATCTTAAAATTGTGAAACACATTTGCACATTTTTAGGACTTTCTGATTATAGTAAAATGTTTTGAGATTGACAGTGATAAAATATTTGTGATTTTTCTTCAGCCTAATCTTCTGAAACGCTAACAAAAAGTCCAGCATATTTTCATCTATCTGAAGCAACTAGCAAGGTCCTGAAACTGGATGAACTGAAAACCCAGTACCTATTTCCATTTCCCTTAGATTTCCCATCCACTCCTCTTCCACTAATTTATGAGTTTTACCTTCTTTTATTCTTCAGTGTGTAGCTCCTGTATCTTCCTACTTCATGGACTTAAATGCCCTGAATGCTCTTTACTTGTGTAAGAGCTCTGTCGTCCTGGCCATGAGATACTACTGTAAAGATAAAGAAGGAAATGTTTCTGGAAGAAAACCAAAAAAAAACCACCACAAAACCCCTTGAAGACCCTTGAAAACACTCCCCATCCCCCAAAACTACCAAGTTTCTTCAACTCTTCTACTAATCTCACCTACAATAAGCTGCTTTGGAAAAGACTAAATTCCCATCTAAAAGCAGTATGTTTGGCTGCTTTTAAACCTAGCTTGCACAATTCTATAGCATATATCTTCTAGAGCAATGGATAACGAGTAATTAGATCTTTTCAGCTCTGTAACTGCACTCTGCTTCTTCACCCTACTCTGAAATTATTTTCTACAATTAACTGTTTATCTTTGGTATGTAAGATACCTTGTAATTCAAAGTATCTCAGAAGAATTCTTAAACTTTATTTTGTAAACTTTATTTCTTGTTCTTCTGTATCAGTCACTTTTATGAGAGAATTTATTTGATTTTAATTACGTCATTGCTGAACCAACATCCCTACTTTCTAATATGTTAAAGTTGCTATGACTTTCCTTTCTGAAGAGCTAAGAATCACTGAAAGCTTTCAGTGGACAAAATAATAAGTTTATAAGGCTATAGGCTCATAATTTTAGACAAGATTGTAAATAACTTATATGTCTAAAAGAGAATAGGACTGAAATTGAATTTAAAATCAATCTTTTGAGTCTGAAAATCCTTGCTACTTTGTACGTGGATGGTGATAATTAGATTTCCTAGGCCCACCAGTTTTTAACAAAGATTTGTCTGTAAATGCATGGAAACACTTTAGTTTTATTAAGCCCAAGCATCTCTGTTCCATTTCATGCCTGGGTTCTGCCACTCCTTCACGGTCACTCTCTGCCACTCTCTGTGTGAGGTCCCTCCCATGGGATGCCGTCCTTCCCGAACTGAGCCTGTGGGGGCTGCCCAGACGCAGCCTCTCTTCAAGAACTGCTCCCACATGGCCCCGTACCACAGGGTTCATCCCGTAGGAGCAAGCTGCTCCAGCACAGGTCCCCCATGGTGGCAGCTCCCCCCAGACCCCTTGCTCCTTCGTGGGCTCCTCCCCATGGGCTGCAGCTCCGGCCCGGGGCCTGCTCCTGTGGGGGCTCTCCATGGGCCTCATCCACCTGCTCCACCAGGGGCTCCTCTATGGGCTGGAGCGTGGAGATCTGCTCCATGTGGGACCCATGGGCTCCACTCATCCTCCAGGCCACATCCACCTGCTCCACCAGGGGCTCCTCTACGGGCTGGAGCGTGGAGATCTGCTCCATGTGGGACCCATGGGCTGCAGGGGGACAGCCTGCTCCGCCACGGGCCTCTCCACAGGCCGCAGGGGAACTGCTGCTGTGTGCCTGGAGCACCTCCTGCCATGCTTCTGCACAGACCTTGGGGTCTGCAGTGGTGGTTCTTACTCCTCTCTCCCAGCTGCTGTTGTACGGCAGGTTTTTTTCCTTTTCTTCAATTTGCTCTCCCAGAGGCCCAACCAGCATTGCTCATGGCTCAGCTGTGGTCATCAGTGTGTCCCTCTGGAGCTGGCAGAAACTGGCCCTTATCTAACATGAGACAGCTTCTGGAGTCTTCTGGCATAGGCCACCCCTGCAGCCTCCTGCTACCAAAACCTTGCCATGTAAAAACAATGCACAGCTACTTTATTTTGTGATGTGTCATAACGTATACCACCCTTTATGTTTGGGAGACCAGAGTACAAAGTATTAATTCGGTACAAAGAAGACTGAACTTCATTTTCTACTGGTCGGGGAATTCAAACTCAGATCTCCTGGGAGAGATATCAAGTCCAATCTCTTCATCCACTAGGTTATGAGGCAAGGAATAAATGTTTTGTATTCCATAATGAAAGGGAAGGGAAGGGAAGGGAAGGGAAGGGAAGGGAAGGGAAGGGAAGGGAAGGGAAGGGAAGGGAAGGGAAGGGAAGGGAAGGGAAGGGAAGGGAAGGGAAGGGAAGGGAAGGGAAGGGAAGGGAAGGGAAGGAGAGGAAAGGAAAGGAAAGGAAAGGAAAGGAAAGGAAAGGAAAGGAAAGGAAAGGAAAGGAAAGGAAAGGAAAGGAAAGGAAAGGAAAGGAAAGGAAAGGAAAGGAAAGGAAAGGAAAGGAAAGGAAAGGAAAGGAAAGGAAAGGAAAGGAAAGGAAAGGAGAAAATAAAATTACGGAATATTTAGATGAAAAGATGAAATAAATGAGCCAGCATCCTCCCTTCTTCCAAAATTCATTTACATTAGTTATCTGTTAAATGCTATGCTAAAACTTAGGTAGTTGTGTTTGTAAAAGTGCATGACCTGTGTTCTAAAAAGGTAATCATTTTCTTTAGGCTTTAAAAGAAAAGTGTTTTCTGTTTCTAACATTCTACAAGTTGTCCAGGAATGGAGTTTGGCCTATGGACTGGGGGAAGGTGGTGCTCTATGAAAATCATTCAGCAATTCGAAATATGACAGCGTGAATAACATATTTGACCTCACTAAAAACATTTTAGAGGTGTGTTCAGGGGTATCACAAAAGAATTTAATTTAAGTTTGTTTTTTTTTTTTTTTAAAGATTAAATCTAATTAAGAGATGTATTATAATTGGGTGAGGTATTATAATTTGGGTGATATTTAGTGTATTGCACATCAAAAAAAAAAAAAAAAAAAAAAGTTATAAGTGGGAGAATAAGGCTCCAGTCATTAGCAAGACATGATTGGCACTTTGATGGACACTATGGGAACCTCACATTAATTGGTTTGATTATGATCTCAATTTTTCTGCTATAATTGTTTACATTGATAGTACTACTCTTTGTTCAGAGACAAGGGAGATCAGAACTAAGCCTCTTATGTGAGAAAGGTTTAGTCATGCAAAAAAATTGCAAGAACAGAGAAATGATTTATTAGCTGAGTAGTACCTGGAAGTTTAACAATTTATGCTGGCTAAACCTGAAGAAACTCAGTGCTACCCTGCATCTAGTGCAGTGTGCTTTCTGACCCACTCTCACAGCTGGGGAAAAAAATTATTGCTAATAAAATCACAGAAACCCAAAAGAACAAAAGAACCATAATATTAATATCAATAACACTACAAAGTTTTCTCCAAGAAAAAAAAAAAAAAAGAAAACCAATGTTTTCATAATTATCATTAAATTTGGAATAGGAAATAAAAGATCTAGCTTTAGACTAAATCTGCATAGTACTGTATATCATAATCTTTATAACATCAGACTTTCTGCATCAAATCCCACCATCCTTGTTCTTGGTGATTGTTTCTGTTTGCTACTTTAGAGAAAACTGTAACCAAAGAAAATAACTGAATAAATCTTAGACCAAGAGCATAAAAATAGGTTTCTTTATGAACTGAAAAAAGCTCCTAAGAATGTCATATTCTTTAAATATTAATGTGTTGAGTACTTTTACGGAGTAGTGAAGAGACAGTTTTCCCTCAGTTTTTCACTGAGCTACTAATTTTTATACTGAACTGTTGTGGACTAAGATTTAGGAAATTCTCATCTCCCCTGCCACAAGCAGCAGATTTCCTTGATAGTAGTTAGTCCCTGGAGATGGCTGCATGTGAACAGCCCCTGAACGTGTATCTCTGAAACCACAAAACCTGTTCCAGTTTCGTATTGAGTATAAAACGTAGGTGATGATGCAGGAAGTTTTACAAAAATTGCCAAGTCTATATGGAGGAGTGACTTGTTTATTCAGTCATGTTACATGTTACTGGATTTAAAATAAAATTAAAATAGGACCATTGATCTACAAAAATGATTCAAGTCATTAACAACTTAATAGAGTATATTACTGGAATTTATTTAACAATAAAGGTTCATCTTAGCTGTTTCAATGTCTAAGCTTGCCTTCAAATCTGGCTGATTGACCAAATATATCTATTTAAGATTGTTGTGTCTTTGGGAGCAATTAGAGTTGCAGTTCTCCTGCTTGTGTTTTTGAAGGTGTTTAATGAGGTCATTCAGGTTAGGGTTTGGTGCAAAACTTTTCTTCAGTCCCAGATGAAGTTCTCAGTTCTCTTTCCTGTTTATTGCCTGATTCTTATTTCATGAGAATTAATGTCAGGTTATCATCTTCACTGAAGGGAGCTAAGTCTTTTCCTTTTTCTCTTCTTCCCTAAGGTCTTTTGGTTAATGTTGGTGTACCTTAAATAACATTTTCCTGGCTTCAGGCTTCTTTCTTCTGAGAAGAAACTGATAAAATAGTAGTATGAGAAATATTTATTCATGGTTTTCTTACTGGATGCATAATTGTTATTTTTTTCTTTCAATATTTATGTAAATATTAAACACAAGAAGGTACCAGATGCTAAAATTGGAAATAGGTTGCTCTTGATAACAATTCCCTCTCTACCCCCTACCCATAGGTTTAGAAGAAACCTCCTAGGGCCCTTCTTATTGCAGCACCAAAGCACAAATTACATGTCAAGACAATGATTCTCATTAGCTTCCCATTTGTAACTGTAAGATGTCCGGTTTATCAAAAGCAAGTGCTTTAGAATAACACCAATTAATAAATTTTATAGGTTTTTATTTACTTGTCTATGCATTTGTAATTGGAAGTGTGTACTCTCCTTCATCTGAGAATCTTAGGCTGAGAGAGCTGAGGATGTTCAGACAAGAAGAGAAGGCTCCAGGGAGACCTCAGTGCAGCTTTTCAATACATAAATGGGCTTGTAAAACCTTTTTGCTCTGGCAGATAATGATAGGACAAAGGGGAATGGTTTCAAACTAGAAGAGGGGAAATTAGATTAGATGTTAGGAGGAAATTCTTCACTGTGAGGGTGGTGAGGCACTGGAATAGGTTGCCCAGAGAAGTTGTGGATGCCCCATCCATGGAATTGTTCAAAACCAGGCTGGATGAAGCCTTGGCCAACCTGATCTACTGGGTAGCATCCCTGCCTATGGCAGTGGGTTTGGAACTAGACGATCTTTAAATTCCCTTCCAACCCAAATTGTTCTGTGATTCTGTGATTCTATGACTCTATGTTCTCTTTCCTCAGAATATTCTACCAGGTGCTTGGTCTTCTCTCTGATTGTCTTCCTCTGTTGGAATTTGTGTTTGAGTCTTGTTTCCTGAGAAATCTGTCAAGAATGGAAGTGTTTTGATCACTAGTATGGAACTGAAATAAGAAATTTGACAAGTTAACTTGCGTTGACAATGATCTTCCTTTTCAGCACCAGAGAGAGTGATAAAAATCTGTAGGCAATTCAAGGAGTGTGAAGCAAAAGGCAATGAGGTCTTTGATCCTTTTGAAGATTTCAACAGGGAATGGCTATCACAACTCGGTTTGTCACTCGTGAACTCTTCATCATGTGAAGATTTTAGTCTTGTATAGAGGCAATATGTCAGATTTCTTCAACAGCTTAATAAAACATCTTTTTAAAATTTACTTGTCCTAGTACCACTGTTCCTCTTTAACTCTCATATCTTTATTTTGAAACTTTGACTTCCTTCTTTGGTGGAAGTATTCTAGATTAGCTTGGACAGTTTTGACAAGACTATAGTTAAGTTCTAGCAATTTATCAGTGTACCATCAGAAAACACCATAATGTTGAAATTTGATTTATATGTGGAAAGTCCAGTTTCAAGGTCTGCTTCTACTTCTGATATTTACACGTTTGCCCTACCTAAAGGAGACCCTGAGTACAGTTTATTATTTGGAAGCATGCCCCTATGTAACAAAGCACTCAGTGCTTAATAGACCAAGAAAAGAGACTCCAGAAGAGAGTTACTGTGTGAAACCCCAACTTTGAAAATGCAGTTTTATGTTTCAGCATCCTTCTTCTCCTTCTGCTTCTGTAAACTTGAATCTTGCTTCCTGATGTATTCTTTCTGCAATGCTGCAGATTCTGACATCTCAGCCTGTGGTCAGCACCTGGATCTTCATCCTACTCACTGTCCTCAATTCACATCCACTGCTGTCATATTAAGCACTGTACATAAGATACAGGACTTTGGCCCTAACACTGGCACTATGGCTTCTTAAAACCAAGGCCGGGATTTTGGACTGTAATGTAAACTGCCAGACTGATGCTTTTCTAA
This sequence comes from Aythya marila, assembly GCF_965140915.1. Classification (NCBI taxonomy): domain Eukaryota; kingdom Metazoa; phylum Chordata; class Aves; order Anseriformes; family Anatidae; genus Aythya; species Aythya marila. The sequence goes on from NC_139043.1 coordinate 129,952,268, forward strand.
CACAAACAAAAATGCAAGTGCTGAAAGTGAATGTTTAGTTTCCTGGTCAAACTGAGGTCTACACATCAAAGAGAGTTCAAGATACACATTTGTACCAAAAGAGGTACTTCTAGGATTCAGTGTCAGAAGATCCTTTTGAGAAAATAATTTATTTGTTGTCAAATTATTTAGAATGCTTGAAAAATAACTACAATATTATTGTTTTAGGTGATTTATCAACTTTAAAATCAAATTCCTGTTTATATTGTTCTGTGGTTTTTACAAGTAACAGCATGTTGTTTTATAATCAAGGGAGAAAAAAGTATCTTTTCCCTCTTCTGAGTTCTTCATGTGTTTATTGCACATTGACAGGTTCTCCATGATCAGTTTTCCTTAATGTTCATTCAGATCATTGAAGCGAAAGTAGGAAAGAGAAAAGAACTTCTGTATTAGAAAAAACAAAACAAACAAAAACCACAAACAAATAAAAAATGAACAAACAACAACAAAGTCATTAATACCATCACACCATCTTGGTTTGAGACTCAAAAAGTATCTTGTACCTAAAATGATTAATTATTTTTGTTTTTATTTTATTTTATTTTATTTTATTTTATTTATTTTATTTTATTTTATTTTATTTTATTTTATTTTATTTTATTTTATTTTATTTTATTTTATTTTATTTTATTTTATTTTAAATTGAGAATATATCTGTCAGATTACTCTGGTGTCTCAGCTCTTTAATTAACGTGAAATTAAAGATTTTTATGAGCACTGAAGAACTAATCAATGAATGTCTGATCACAAGTTTTGTAAAAGAAGGACACATTTTTTTTCTCTGCATGATGCACATTTATTTTCATAAAAGCTAATGTTTTATACAAAGCTTTTAAAAATCCAAATGTATTGCAAAGTCAGCTCTCTTTACAGAAACTTTAGCCAACATGGGTGGAGTAACTTCAGATTTAGGTGGGATAGCAGCAGCCATTGCTTCATTGATTGGTTAAAGTGCATGAACCTGGTACTACTAATATATTATAGGATTATATTTCCTATATAAATATATAGGATTATATATTCCTATATATAAATATATAGGATCCTATAAATATATAGGATTATGTATTCCTATTCATTCTACATGCACAGGACCTTGGAAAGAACCTCTTTGCAGTCCAGAACTCCTTCTCAAGCAGCACTGTGGGGAAAAAAGATCCTTTTTATCTCCATTCTGAATTTTCTTATGTCAATTTATGTCCATTATCTCTCATAATCCATCCATGCACTATCTCTGGTAGGTGTTGAGGGATGCTGTGACATCCCCCTCAAAGTCATCATTTCTACAGGGTGAACAAGCCCAGATCCTGCAGCCTCTTCTAACAGGGCAAGTGCTCCAGTCCTGACCATCACGGGAGCCTTCTGTTAAACATGCTCCTCCTGTACTGGGGCAAAACTGGATGCTGTATTTTGGATGATGCCTAACAAGTCCTGATTAGAGGGAGATGGTCAGTACTTGATCCTGTTCTTACAGCCCCTGATATTGTTGGTCTCTTTTCTGCCAGGGCACACTGCTGGCTTATGTTCAGCCTGCTGTCAACTGAGATGCCCAGGTACTTCTCAGCAGAGCTGCTCCCCAGGCAGTACATCCCCTGCCTGCACCATAGCCAGGGACTTTTCCCTCCCAGGTGCAGAACTTGGTAATTGTCCTTGTTGAATATCAGAAATTTGGCTCATTTCAGTAGCCTGTTCTCTGGATGGCAGCCCTGCTCTTGAGCACATTTCCCTGCTCCCTCCAGTTTGGTCTCATCTTCCAGCTTTATGAACATGCTTCCAAATCATTGTTAAAATTTGAACAGTACAGGTCTCAGAATAGTCCCGTATGGTATGTGTATATACAATATGTAGAAAGCATGCATGGGAATGTCACTGACTGGGAGGATCATGTCTGAAACATTTTCATGTAAAATAATGAACCACTAGTGCTTCAGCTAACATTTTGCACCTGCTTGTTCCAAAGCTGTAGTAGGCTCCTAATTGTCTGTAAGATGGAGAAGCAGTAAGGGTACCCAGGCTATAGAGAAGAGTGACATGGAAGCAGGATTTGTTTTTATGACCTGAAATACTGTGACACATTGAATTTGAAAAGACACGGTAAGACTCTTTTTATGTCTGATGAGAAAACCCCACAACCAGTTCAACAGGAATGGAAAAGCTGATATTTTACTCTAGAACTCTTTCTTTTTTCTTTTTCTTTTTCTTTTTCTTTTTTTTCCTTTTTTTTTTTTTTTTTTTTTTCTGTTCTTTTTTAATGCTGTCAGAGGACTGCTGTTCCGTGCTCCTTTCTGGGTCAAACTTCATCTTGTACACACAGAACAATTATTCCATCCATTTTTATTTGGAAAGCCCATGAAAATCCCTGAACAGTGAAGAATCTGAGCTCTAATACTGCTAGTTTCCCATCTGTCACAATGACTTGCTAAGAAGGATTAGAAAATAAAACTAATTTACTGGTATTAGAATGAATTAAGTAATGACAGTAAATTATGGATTAAAACAGGGAGTGCTGCAATTCTGAGAAGTAAAAATGCAGCTTTATTTTAAAATGCATTTGCCTTCAAAATGAGAATGTATTTTAGATTTCAAGCCTTTACAAGGGTTTTAGTTTGGGCATTTCTTCTAATTTAAATGATTATAATATTTGCACCTTGAATGACACATATCCCTTGCATTCATCTGATATCATTTAGTGTGGCCCAATTATTTTCAGTGATGAGTCAGGGGCAACCAAATGCGATGTGTACATCCAAAGGCTATACTAATACTGCCTCATTAGGCATAAACTGTATGCCCAGGGACACTTAAGGCTGTTAAGCATCTGGGCAAATACAGGCATTCATGTTTTCAAAACTTTTTCTTTAAATATTTTGTATCTCTTCCCACCCTTCTACCAGTCTCATCAGAACATGGTCCTCCATCTTTCAGTCCCACAGTGCAGAATACGTGTTAGCATATTTAGAATATAGGTCACCGTGAATTGATTTTTACAAAGCAACATGAACACTGAGGGATATGCAGTGCTATTTTAAATGTAGACACATTTGCCCTTACAAAGCCTGTTTTTAATGAAGTAAATATTTTGTCAAGTGATAATGCATTATAAGCCAGCCTCTGAAATCTAGAAGCAACACTCCTGTACTGCTGTTTGTTAAGGCTTTAATTAAAGCATGAGTACACAAATGCCTTCCATGTGAGGGTGTGTGCATGCAGAACTAGTGCAAGGCTGCTGCTAGAGGAGATGTACAGAAGAGAATTGTTGTTCCTACGACACCGGCCCTAGAGCACACAGGGCAGGTGTTCTCCTTTGATGAAAGTGAGCTCTGCGCATGTCTATATGTGCACTCAGATATCGCTTGCATGTGCAAGCAATATCATGCACTTTGTGTGTTAGGACTATTCCGTATATTTGAATTTGGTATATTTGAACCTGATTTGGTACCAAAGGACTACCAAGATGGCAAAGAGGCCGAAGCACTTCTCATGAGGAGAGGCTGAGAGGGCTGGGACTGTTCAGCCTGAAGAAGGGAAAGCTCAGAGGGAATCTCATTGATATCTATAAATAGCTGAAGGGAGGGTGCAAACAAGGTGGAACCATGCCTTTAGTGGTGATAAGTGCCAGGACAAGAGGCAAAGGACAAAGAATGGAACATAAATGGTTCTGTGTAAACATCAGGAAGCACTTGAGCAGGAGGTTGGGCGCAATGACCCCCAGAGGGGCCTTCCAACCTTATTCATTCTATGATTTTGTGTTTCTTAGGCTTTTGAAAAGAGACAAATTTGTGCAGGGTGTTTGTCTTTATTTGATTACTCATTGTATCATCAAAAGGGTAAGACTGATGCGTTCCTTCTTCTGTATCATTTACAGTTTAAATACTGATGAGATGTTCTGAATTTCTTTTTTAAGCATCTTCATATGGGTGTAATATATAAATGAAATTTTCTGATTCAGAAAAAGCAATTTAAAATAGGTTGTACATAATAAGTGAACTAATGGAACAAAGAAGTAAAGCATAGCAACTGTACTGCTGTAGGATTTTTATAATGAGGAATGGAGCAGGCAAATGTGACATACTTGTATAATCAGTCATTTAGAGTATTTATTATAATTAAAATTGTAGAAATTATGTGGATAGTAATCAGTTTTCATTATAGTTCTTTACGCATTTCAGTGCTATAATTAGATTGTGGCATCTGTCATTGCTGATTAATTTGTAGACAGCTCTATCTTTCCACTAAGATTTACTGTGCACCAGTCAAAAATTTTATTAGCTAAAAATATGAATAAAGAGTAGTTTGCGGGTGTAGCTTTTTTACTTTGTAATTTTGGAAAGAAGAAACTGCTGTGTAAAAATTTTCTGATTAGTATTTCTCCTTACACTCTCTGAATTGAGAATATCCCAGCAGGATCTGTGCAATTCTCCGTGATCAACACTGGGTAGAAGGAGCCCCAGCAGTTCTTTTTGGGCTTAGAAAATAAAAGCCATTTCTTTCTTAAAACCTTTTTCTGTAAGCTTACACATTTTGGGCTCAGCAGCCTATGAAAATCTGTTTTAATGTTAGGAAGAGAAGAGCTGTACAAAGTCAGGCTGTGAAGAATGACAGTCTATTCTAAATTGCAAAATATTAAAATGCCTCTGGTGCTCCAACTGTGGTCTGCAGAAGCTTGCTTTTGGCCCCAGTTGTACTAGGATTTATTTTACCCACATTTGTTATACTGTCTGTTGTCTTGAAAAGCTTTCTACCTTAAGTAAATGAAAGCTATAATGTCCTGATCTGTTCACTCTGCTGCTGGGTTGTCAGAGTATTGTGCTTGCTTAACTTTTGCAACAACATGTAATATATCTTATCTGCAGAAAGACTAATACAGCTGATTGATGACCTGGGTCTTCTTAGCTACTATCTTGCTTTTCTTGTGGGCTCTGTTTGAGCTGTTCTTCATGATTTCCTGGATTTAACAACAAAGGTAGTTTATGAAATAATTTATGAAGTGTATTCTCCTACTGGCTGTTCTCACCTCTATGCCAGATTTCAGTCTCCTTGGCTGTTCTGTCAATTTTCTTCTGTCTTCAGTGAAAACTGAATCACTGAGCTGATTTAAGTTAAAAGCTAAACTTCTGAAAACAAGGCACCGGCAGCAACATATGGGCAAAAATGGGCAGATGAGATCAAGAAAGATGGGAGCTTTTCAACCAGTTTCTTTGCCAAAATTATCATGTTGGGACTGAATGACTTCAGTCAAGTCAGATGCATACTAAATCACAAGGAAATCAGATAGGCAGAGCCATCAAACCTAGGCAAACCTTGCATGTATCATTTCATGACATTCACACCACAGCTTTCAGCATATCTGCTTTATGGTGAAGGACTTATTTGGACTAATTTTGCCATCTGTCTCTTAACCCTGTCAAAATTTTCACTTTATGGACAACCTTCTTCCATGTACTGAAAACATTTCTTTTAAAAATGAGTATCTTCATCCTAGGGAATCAGGAGTCAAATGCTAAATGTCCCTGGTGTATGACAAAGAATGATGATAACTTTCAGTGCCTAACACTGAAGAAATGACTTTTAGCATAGAGAACAACCATAGTTGTAGCTGATCATCACATGCAGCCAGGAAGACATTTCATAGAAAGTGAGAGCAGCCTTTTCCCAAACCAGCTAAGGTTTTGGATTATTTTTGTACTCTTATTATGGTGTGAGAATTGTATGGGATGTCTTTCAAGTTTGTATATGACTTGTCCAAGTCTCATAGATATATATATATATATTTTCCGCATCTAAGCTTTAAGGTTACAAATAGCACAAGTTTATGGGCAGCTATGAGGATCAAAACTCATATTTTGGTGTCTGATACATTGGTAAATTGCTGGACGAAATGAGATTAAAAAAACAAACACACAAACAAAAAACAACTTATACAGCATCAGGGAAAGAACAGGAAAATGAACTGATTTTGTCATTAACTTAAATAATCTGTTAAGTTAAACCACCTGTTTAATGTTCAAACTTGATTCCAACTTGCCAGCTGCAAGAAATAAAAAGAAAGGGAAAACCCTCTTGAAGAAAGAAAAGTGAAAATCTCAGAGTGGTAATGTTAATCATGATGATAAATTCTCTGTTACTAGTGAACCAAGTGTTTGCCAAAAATATACTGGGCTATATTAATAATATTAGGACATCACATATTGCAAGTCCTGCATTGGTATAGATTTGTTTTGAATGAAATGCTTTAATGCAGTATAGTCCAAGTACTACAGTAAGACAAGCAACAGAAATATGTAGAAGTCTGTCCTTGAAAAGCAGAAGTCTTAGGATGTCAAGATTTCTGAGCATGGAGAATTTTAGGCACTGCTCTTCATTAATGCAGCAATTTAATTTATTATGCTAAAGCTCACTTGTTTGCATGTGCAGTGAGTTGCTTCTCTGATTTTGGATGAGATAAATCTCATGCAAATATATATAGCTATGCACCACACAAAAATTTTAAATCAAAGATATATTTTTTTTCTAATTAAAACTTAAGGCATGCTAAGCAGAGAGATTACATTATGCAAAATGCTGAAGTGAGTTATATAGTGCTGTGTCTGATTAATATATTGTAGATGTCATAATCATAGCCCCATAATAAGCAGTTCATGAAGAGCAACAAGAGGAGAACAAGGAGGAAGTAGAAATTGATAGAACAAGGGGAATTTAATTGCATTTACCTAAGGCCAGTGAGGAGTCTGGAGAGAAACTCAGAGTTATCCTAAATCTGATGTTAGGATGTTCTAAAACATGCCTAAAATACAGATGCGATATGTAGTACAAAATGATGAATGTCTTTCTCAGTCCTCTTGCAAACTTCTGTTTTGTCAGAAGTACTTTCAGATGACCTTTGTTTCTTCCCCATCTTCAACATTATTGTGCCTTTAGTGAAACAAAAGTGATATAAGTGTAGGAGGAAGAGTTTCTTCCAACTCACCATTTTATTGTTAAAGCTGTGTCACATGAATTGTTTAGGGTTGCTTTTTCACCATGAAAAGCTGGAATCCTGCTATAAATTACAATCACAAGTTAAAAGCAGCTACTTCAAGTAAAGTGTCTCATGTCTATCTTGGTACTTTGTGACCTGTTATGATCCACACGGTAGATCATCAGATAAATAGGAATGCAAACATTGATGTTTTTAAGATTTAATTAAAATGTTCAGTTTTTAACAGAACTGAAGTAAAGCTTTTTCTCAAAAAGGAAAGTGTACTGTTTTGTGTTCGGATAGTAATTTTCCCCCTAGGTAGCCAAATAGGGATTGTACAGCTTTCAGTCTCAGCATAACTGTTCTTCCTGGATTCCTGTAAATAGCAAAATGCAGATTAAAATAGCAGCAGCAAGGGAATTAGCTAAACATGTACATTCATCCTGTTCACCCTCCAGAGCTTCTTTGTAAATGAGACTAATTTTGATTATCATAGCTTAGAGAATTTTCCTGTGTGTAAATAGATTTAAAACACGTTAGAACAGATGTTAATGCTCCGGCACATGCAGCCTAAACTGATTGCTAGTATCAATATGATAACTGGCCATTTGTTAGGATCCTTAAAGGGTAAAGCTTGAGTAGATTACTTGGAAGAAGAGTTTGTCCAAAACAATGTATTTCTTCAAGGATTCACTTTATTTTCATCTCTGAGCACTAAACCCAAGAAAACAAAACCTCATCTGCTTATTTGTTCTTCCAAAGTTTTGTGACCTACCTCTTTATTCTCAATTAAAGGAAATTTAAAGAAAGAGTATGATGTTGAGAGAGATGAAACACTGGCTTCAACTTATTTGCTGCTACTATTTACTTCTACCTTTTTTGGAGGGGGGGATGGGTCAAGGTGGGAGATTATTTGACAGTTAGCCAGGGGAAACATTACATTGTTGGTGTTGAAGAGTATAATTGCTTAGTATTGATTACAGAGTTTAAAATTTTCCTTGTGAATGTGATCCTCAGAAGAGAAGAAAGGTATCATTTATTGCTAACTCTATGACGAAGAATTGATTACAAAATGTGGTGTTGAAGTTCAAATGTCTGTAGAGTAACAAAAGCTAAAATCCATAACTGTGCTTGAAACATTAACCTTGTACTAATGATAAAACAGCATTAAACATCAGATTGACACCTGAGCTTAAATCTGTGAAACTACTTTGACTCGCAGAGCTGTTCCCTTATAACATGAAAAGAAAAGTGTCCACTCATTAGTGACAGGCATGATAATCATGTATGGCTCTGCTCTTCTGTGACAAACTAAGCAAACGTGTAATAATATATGTATATCCAAAAGCAAATATTTTGGAAACAATGATGAAGTAAAATTAATTTTAATCAGTGTCTGAATAATTTATTGATGCCAATAAGCTTTTAATTTGGGAAATCTCATAAATATTTTCCTGAATAATTCAAAGAAAAGTATCTTCAGGATAGTGCCTAGATGAGATAATTCAGCTATGATACATTTAGATGGTTTTAAAATTAGTTAAAAGCTTATTAAGCTGTGTTTTTATGAAGTAAAAGGTAGAATTTTTCATTTCTTTCAACTCTTTCAGTAAACATATATGCTTTAGATGACTACTTCTACATCTAACAAACTTGAAAAATGTATGTTTTTAGCATGCAACGAAGGAAAGATGAATGCCTCAAACTGTGTATATTGATAATCATACCAGACTGGTCTTAGACACTATATTTAGTTAGAAATTAAGAGGTATTGTGAACATAAATTTATTTACTGTGTGTAGGTGAATGTCTGAGGTTGGAAGAGCCCTCTGAAGGTCATTTGGTCCCACACCTCTTTCTCAGGCAGGACCACCTACAACCAGTTGCGCAGGACATGTCCAGACAGCTTTTTTTTTTTTTCCTCCAAGGAGGGAAACTCCACTACTCCCTCTGGGGAATGTGTGCAGTTATTCTCAAATAAAATAAATGCTTCCTAATACAAAGAGATTATTATTATTATTATTATTTTTGTCTGAGTACTACATTCTCTGAGAAGGAGTGACAAAGGAGGTATCTGTAAACATTCTAGAGTCAATATCTCAGTATCTTTTATTAGGCTGATAGGTTAAATGAGGAAAAATTAAACAAGTTTTGGGGAAACATCAAATGTTTTTTCAGAATTGATTGACATAGCAAAATCTTCACTCATTTCTTGACTTCGACCTCTCATCTAGTAATTTCCCTTGTGAAAACCATCACCATTTTTCTTTCTTGTTTCAGTACTTTCCAGAAGTGATTTACATTCCATGCCTGTTGTAAGTGTACAGCATAACTACAGCATTCAGCATAATTACAGAATCCTGTAGTTATTCTGTACACAGATGATGCTTGCTGACATCTGACAGTCATCCATATAAAAGTACTCTAGCAGGAGGCAAAGATTATTACATGGTTTGTGGATGCTCACAGACACGTCCAATATTTTTATGTAGCCCCATTTTTATGTAGCTGCTGAATGAGAGATACTGTTGAATACTGTTAGTCCTGAATTCTGTGGTGCCCTGCTAAGGCTGGTTCTGAAAGACTTTAGTCAACTATTTAATATTATGAGAACCCTACTCTTAAGACAGTAGTTTTATTTCCTCTGGAGAAACAGAGCTTGATATTTTTTGTTACTTTATAACTGCAGCTTCTTTAAAGGATATAAATTTTATATTTTATGCAAGGATCTTGTCAAAAGTTTATTAAACTTTATCCTAAACAAGTGTTCTACAGAGAAAACTGTTTTGTCAAGAATTTCTGAAGAGCATCACAAGATAATATCTCTCTTTCCCTCCCTCTCTCGCCCTCTCTCCTTCTTCCAGAGTGTAAAGAAACATCTTTCTCTGAAGTTTTTGAGAGAGATTAAGGAAGAAGAGCATAAGATATTATCAGGCCAAGCTTTACTATTGCATACAGTGGAGCAGCTGCAGGAGATAAAGATTAGTAGCTAGTGGTAAATTCATTTTCTGCATGAGCAGAACCATCTGTTCATTGCTAAGAAGTTCATTTGTCCAGCCTTTCAAAAATTTTGGTTACATATACCCATTTCTCAGCATAATGCATAATTTGGTTTGTGGGAGGGAAGATTAAGAGTGTGACTACTTGAATTTTATTTACTGTACTTTATTTGCAAAAATATGAGCTGTGTGGAAAGTACTTTGCTGCTGAGAATGTATGTATGTTGCATATGTATGCCAGTCTGTAGTCACATCATACTTTGCACCTATATTGTAAGCTGCTGATTGCAAGACTGCATGATTATGAGATTACAGTTATTCAGTCGTTGTCCCATGGGCCATATTTAGTCTTGGCAAAGGCAGTAGCTTCATGAAGCACAGCCATATCTTATTTTGGCCACTGTAGCGGAACGCAGAGTAGGCACTTCTTGCCCCCAGGGTCTGAGGCTTACTGAAAAAGTTGCCCTTGACAGGCATTGATTTCCATTTGGTCTACTAGATGATAATTTATAGGTTTGCTCTGATTTCTATTTTTGTTGTTTGTTTTCTTTTCTGTTTTCCCCTTTGACAGTATATTGCTTAGAGTGGCTTGCAGACTGAAGTGATTAATATATATATTTTTTTCTTTCAGTTGAAATCAGATTTTCCAAAGAAATATTTTATATATATATATATATGTATATATATATATATATATAAAACTGATACATAAAAGTGAACCTGCTTGTGTTATTCACATACAGAAGAAAAGAATATGGAAAGATGGGAGTGAGTCTTAAATTTCTAAGAGGCTAGTACTGTTAATTCTGATGACCATTTTAATCATACCTGATGACCATTTTAATCACATTTTAAAAAGTAAATGTCTACATAAAATCCATTAACAATATTGGAAGAAAACAGACTTCCTATGCTTTTTGGATATACCATATTAAACACATGAAGAGACTTAAATTAGTATTAGAAAGTTAAGTGGCAACAAGAATGTATTATGCTTAGCACTTAGTATGTAAATTCACTTGTTGCAAAGGTGTGATGAAAATGAACTCTGAAAACATTCTGTAAATATGTTACTTTTGATCTTTGAGTGACTGTTTGCAATATTTGCTAGTAGAAAAGCCAGTGTGCTTCTGAGTAACTAAACCATAAATATTAATTACCTTCTTTAAGATACCTTTAGAAATAGAAAGTTTTGCTAAAATTTTCACTATTGCTTAGGAAATACATAGTATGATATTCATGGTCTTAGTTAATCTCTCCTACTTTTAATTTTGCGTTTGAATTAGACTTATCACCACTGTATAAAAAGTTGCTTTGGCAATTCAGTGATGGATCATCATTCTCAGAGGCTGATAATTCTGTCTTAAAAGTTAACCCTGAATAAAATAACAAATCACATTTCACAGAAGCATTTACCCTTGATAGCTTGAAATGATGATGAATTACTTCTACCTCTACTCACTTTTTTTTTTTTTTTTTTCACACCCTCTCATGCTCTCTTACACAAGTTGTGTTCTATAGAACAGAAGCAAAACAAAGTTTATCAGTATCATACCACTGCAATTTGTGGCAGTGAGGGGAAAACTATATTTCTAGGCCACTGATCAAATTAGTCCTTGATTTACAGACTTCAGGACTTCCAAGGAAAGCTGCAATTTTTGCTAGTTTTACAAGTGATTCCTTATAAAATCGAGATGTGTAAAACTGTTGATGCATTTGAACTAAGTATTATATTTTTTCACTTCTCTGCATTGGCTTTATCTGCTTTATTGCACAAGATTAGGTAGCATGGTTACTTTGTTTCTTGCTCCCTTACCTCTCTTACTGGGATCCAAACTTACAGCATTATCTTTCCTTTTTCCTTTGGAAAGAATTTGTCTCACATGTACCAGTGAGATTATTGCACGTGTATCTGAAGACAAAATTTGGCCTAGTGACTTGAGCTTGTTTGCATCAGGCTTAGCTGCAGAGAGCTGTATAGGGAATTGTTCATAGTACTAGGCAAATATTGTAATTGCTAGATTACAGACAAGAGCCCCACAGCAACAGTACTGAACAAAGCAGTTTGAGCTTTGCATATTTAGATTCTCCTGCTAGAGAATACAAGTTCTGAGGCGATCTGCGATTGTTTTCTTCTGGGACTGTTAAAGCTAGAATGCAAGATCTTAATTATGTGCAACCCCAACCCTGCTTAGGATAATTTACTATTGCTCATTTGTGACAGTTCTTTTCTCTGGTTTATGTAAGGAAGCATGTCTTTCAGTAAATTTCTTGCCTCAAACATTTCCTGCACCTTTTAAAATTCCTATCTGATCATAGGGACATCTTATGAAAGTACTGATTTGTTTTGACTTTATGATTCCTAAAATGCATGCGTGTGCAGCATGTAAAATAACTGCCATAAAGGTGTGAACGGCAGAGTATCTCACTTAATAAAACACTGGATGATACATGAGAAAGCTGCTGACTTTCACAGGTGCAGATCAAGCCTTGAATCCTAAGAGGAGCATTTTCATTTAGCTGAACTTTAAATACACCAAAAATCATCTCAAAAGGTCAGAGACATGGGAAGAAAGCAAGACAGTTTAAATGTCTGTGGCAGATATGATACGGGAGTTCTTTTGTTTTGTTTTTTTCATGCATACTGCAGTCACTTCACTACAACAGGACTGTTAAAGTTGTGTGTGGCCTCTTATGCTGAGAAAAAAAACTGTGCTACAGGACAAGATTAATATAAAACCAGTCAAATGGACCTAGTTAACCTGATGGGGTATGTTGTAACAAGCTACAGGCTTGAGGAAAAGGGAGGACAAAAACTACAGGGTGCTTAGATGGAACCAGGAAACACTGCCAGCAAACACAAATTAAATGTTAAGACAAAATGCTACTCTTGGTATTACAAGAAAATAGGTCATCAGATATGTTGAAGAGATACAAGTGCCATCATTTCATCATTTGTAAGAGTTTAGAGTCTTTCTGTAGTAAGCTTTTAATTACAGGAAAGGCTTCAGGGTTGTGAATCTAAGACTTAAACATACATACATCAGTCCTTTCTTTCAAGAGACTGCCAAAGATGAAAAAAAAGAAAAAAAAAAAAAGAGGATGTCTTTTATGCAGTATTCTTGTGGTTATGGCATCCATCCAGGAAGTGGGAGATCTGAACTAATTATTTTCTCTCTGCCTCCCATCTTGCAGTTTTTATTTGGGGATGAAGTACTCTTGATCTTGTCTCACTGGAGCTGCTGTTTGACAGCATTTAAATCCTGGAGAAAATGACATTCTTCAATCTACCCTTGGTCAGCAGTCCTTGGGCCAGCAATGGGAGTCCAGTGTCTTACCTGTGTCCACTGTCATAAGAGTTGTTCTCTTCCTTGTGAAATTTATCTCCCTCATCCCTTCCTTTCTTCTGGTCTTTCCAGATACTGCTAGATGAGTGTCTTAGCTGTCTCACAAAATCACTGTGTTAAGTGACTTTTGAGTTTATTGAATGAAAAGTTGGAAGATGTGTTCCAGCCATTTACATGTGAGATGAAAATGGGTTGGCAGTCTGCACTATTCAGCATGTAGCCATAGTACAGTTATGACAGCAATCTTGTTATGACTCTACTCAAACAATGGACAATACGAAGACTCTTTTCTGGACCTATTATCATTCTCTCTGCTAGCAATAATTAACTTTGATTTTTTGGGATGACTGATTCAGGTTCTTACACAAATATGGCCTCCTTATGGAAAAGCGTTTGTTAGGTTCAGTCTTTTTGCATAGCACTGAAGCACATAATGAAGACAGAGCTGGAAACTTCCAGTAAGTGTGAGCCACAATCAGCAATGCATCTTGGCATAATGGCTTTATCTCCTGCCTGTAGTGAGAAAAATGTTTTGACCATTGAGGAGTGGGCATTAGACTTGTAGCAGTTTTAGTTGACTCAATGGATTTTCTATTTATTTATTTTTTGTTTTGTTTTAAATCACAGAAGAGTCTCCCTCTCCCAGGTCTTTTTGAGTTCTATCAGTTTCAGTAATGTTTCCAATTATATATGTGTATCTTTAAGTTCTATTGCAGAAATGTACATCTGAGAAATTTTTTAAAGTAGTCTAATAGAAGAAGAGAAGAACATTTTCATTTTTACTCTGTATCTAAGATGCCAGTCAAGCTCATATCCTGTAGCTTTAAGTAAAACCCAGAATTGCTACTGTGATTTTCCAGAAGTCTTTTGCAAAAGTGCAGAGCCTACTGTTGCAATAAAAAAGCTCAAGGTATAAATATAAGGGTAGAGAAGTTGGTTCAAGTTTGTGTATTCTGCCTTCTGACAGTAAAATTTTAAAATCTTGTGGTACTTGAACACTTTTAATGTACCAAGGTGTTAGCAGATAAAGAGAACGCGGTATCATAATTCTTTTCAATTTCTAATCTTGAAGAGCAATCAGGGTGTGTTACAAACTTAGCAGTGATCACCCTAGTCAATATTCTTAAACTAACAGAAATGGCTATAGTTGTCTACAGGACAGAATGAATACCTTTATGGAAATTTATTATTTAAAATATGATGTATTCTAATGTTTACAGTGACAGGAATTTGTGGCTCTCATAGACAGTTAATCTTTTTCCTTTCGGGAAGCCATTCAATAAATTACGTCATTGAGGGGGCTATTACTTATTTTCTTACAAGAGAAAATACAGATCAGCAAAGATTGTTATGTCCAAGCTACAGACAGAATTATATATACATGTTTTGCATCAAAAGCCTTGATTCTTGCTGATGCATTGAAAACTCATTTTGAAATATATTCTGAATGACCCATTAAATCATCTCTGTATATCTTGTGTAGTTTAGCTTACAAGTGAACTAAAGATAAATAAACTAATAAGCTTATACACATATATTAACTCCAAGGTATAAGGCATAAAGAAAGAAGTACATACATACTATTGACTTGTTTATTGCTTGATGAACAAGCCTTTTAGATGAAGAGGTAAGGGGGGGAGATGTCAAATGTTCCTTTTTCTTTTAGTTTTGAGGAATATAAATGATCCTAATGAAAATGCTCAAACACTGCCAAAAATACTTAATCAAGTTAAAGTCTAAATTTTACACTGCAAAAAAAAAAATAGTATAAAGACGATGTTTAGATAAAGTTTTTGAGACGGGGAAAGGGAGAGTAGGTTACAAAGTAACAATGGAGACAACCTGTCATGATGTGCCTTGAAAGAAGTGAAGAGGTTCTTCCACATTACATGGAAAAGTGTTTTTTTTTTTTTGTTGTTTTTTTTTTTTTTTTTTTTTTGTTTTTTGTTTTTTGTTTTTGTTTTTTTTTTTTCTCTCTGAAGGACATTGAAATTCAGTGAAAAATGTCAGAATTTGCTGAGAATTTAAGATGTAGAAATTTTAATGTACTGGAGAGGCCAGAAAGAATAGATTTTGGAAACTTTATTTACTTGCTTGCTTTTTCTTAAGTTGTTTCTTGTGTTTTGTTGGTGTTTGAAACTTTTGACCTATTTTCTAATAATGCAGTCTCAAAGTTCACAGTAAAATGATCTCATGAACAAGACATCCTTATAAAGATCTGGTGACCAGTCACCAGAGTAGTAGGATAGTAACCGCTGATCAATATTATCACTGCAACTTATGGCCACTACTTGAAACGTATATGCAGAGAATCAAATTGTATTTAGCAAAAGGTTTTTGCTCTGGTGTAAAGATCTGATTTAGATTCTATTTTTTTTTTCTTTGTTAGCTGAAAAAAACATGATTTGTCAGTGCAAGTCTGTACAGGGCCATAGAAATCACTTCCTTTAGATGAGGATTTACATTACTAACTGTTAAATCAAAATGAAATGGAGGAGCTCCAAAGATCTTCTGGTCTATAATGGTTCCCAAATGTTGGAAGTTGAGTAAGTTCAACTCTCAGAAAAAATATATGATATCTACTTTATAAAGTCTGTGCTGTTAGAAGACTTCTCTTGGGGCTTGTTTAGAATAATAGTGAGTTTCTTAACTGGTTCTTAACTCTCTACAGAGTAGAAGGCTGTTTGGATCATTGTCCTGTGTTGGTTTAAGTGGATTTGGACATAAGTGTAAGTTGAATAGGACATTCTAAATATAAATGTGAATCCATACAGGAATTTAAGTTAAATCACTGCCACTTTTGTAAGTAATTCTTAGAAACGTCTATGTCTTCCCCCTTTGAGGGTTGCCATTCTTCCCACAAATGCAACTTTTGAGCAAGTTTCCTATTCTGATCTGTCATTATATT
Source organism: Aythya marila (assembly GCF_965140915.1). Classification (NCBI taxonomy): domain Eukaryota; kingdom Metazoa; phylum Chordata; class Aves; order Anseriformes; family Anatidae; genus Aythya; species Aythya marila. The sequence goes on from NC_139043.1 coordinate 129,968,519, forward strand.
TATTTTATTTTATTTTATTTTATTTTATTTTATTTTATTTTATTTTATTTTATTTTATTTTATTTTATTTTATTTTATTTATTTGTTTAATTTTTATTTTAATTAATTAATTAATTTATTTATTTTTAGTGCAGCTGATTCTTGTAGTTGTGTGCAAGCTGTGATGACATCCCATCATAGACAGCATAACCTTCAGATCAGTGAAATGAATTGCAGATTTCTGCTCATATCCACAGTGCCCTGTCCCTTATATACACAGTGTCACATTTCTGGCAGTCATGTAGGCAAACTCCTGGTGCTGAAAGGACATACAATTGAGTAGAGGCCCACAAATTAAATACTTACTATTTCTGACAGCAGTTGGAGAATTATCCTCATCATGTACATGTATCACAGCTTGGTCTTCTCTCAAGTGAATCTTTCCTTAGCAGAGGTGTTAATGTGATGTTATGCAGATGTAAAATGTTTGCTGCCCATTCCAACAGCCATGTCCAGATGCATCAGGGAATACATAAATTTCCTAGTACATACCATATATGCTGTGGTGCACATAAAGGGAGTCATTTATTTTCAGGTCATTAGGGTCCCAGAAAGGTATCAGTCCAGGCTTAGCTTGAGAAAATTTCTACCCCACAGTTTGTGGAGTATAAAGTTTTGAAGCAGAGCTGCTGTGCTCAGCAGATTATGGATTTTGTGTGCAGAAAACACTGATGATTTTAATTTTTTAATTAAATTTCACAGAAAGAGCTCTTCACAGAGAGTGAGAGACAAATATTTGTGACATCCAGAGTATCACTGCTACTCACAGTTTTATTTTTTGCTTATTAGTGCTGGCTTCCAAATGTTGTTTGTATTCACTGACACATCTCTTTACCTACTTTCCCACCTTTCTCATATTTCACATTTTAAATATCTTGCTTTCTAGTGCAAAAGACATGGAACAATTGCAATAAAGAAAAAGGATCATTCCAGGCAGGTTTTTTATGCCTTTATTTTGTGAATGGCAGATATGATTACTGTGTAAAAGTTTATTATTGATTATCTGGCTCCCTCCATGTTATTCTTTCTGCTCTGATTTTCTCCTGCTATTAGTGGTCAGTCACGTGTCTTCATTTTTCTCAGATTTATAATTATCTATATATAAGACTTGGGGCCAACTGGTGTCAGGTGCATTCCAGATCTGTACACTCAGGAACAGCGAGCATGCTATATTGACAGATGCAAAAAACATATCCTGTAAAATGCTTCTTGACTATTTATGTGACTTGAATTTCAGCCATTTGCAGCTGACTCTATTCTCACGTCTTTCCATGGCATATCAATGACTAACCCAAGGTGTTTGGAAAGGGGAATTGCAAATGATCCACAAGCTTTTCTAAAGTCTTAATAATTGTCTCTGGCTGTGGGTCACATCCTTCCTTCCCTCAGAAGAAAAATACAAGAAAGTTTTTGAGATCTGGAATTCTTGCATATGGTCAGGGGAAAGGAATCCCAAAGTTTAATGCATTCTAATTAAATTAGCAGGGCTTTCTATTTGTCCCTCTGAAATACTTCCTTCCAGGCTCTTGGAATCAAACTGCTGTTGGTTCATCCAGTCCTCTTCAAAAAGAAAAAGAAAAATAAAAAAAAATAAAAAAGTGTTGATCAATTCTGAAAGAGTACCAACCATCATTACTGTATGATATAGACTGATCATTCTTCTAGGAATTATTTGATAATCTGTATTTTCTTGAAGCTTGATTTGTTCACAGTCCCAAGAATTCTGCCAGTTCTGAGACATATTCACATAAAATACCTTCTTCTGAAATAACACCTGTTCATAAAAACAGCCTGTACATGGACAAGATGATCTGAGTTTAATAAATGCATTGTTGGCTAAAAATATTCAGGGTCACTGACTCACTTGTTTACATTTTATTATTTATTATTATTATTTTAGTCAACTGCTGGTGCTTTCTTCAGTGCCTTTGCAGTCATGAAATAGATTTTTTAAAGCTGCATAAGTTACTTGTACAGATTGCATTAACTTTAATACTTTGAATATTTCAAAACTCCTTGATTTACAGATAGAAGCAAAACTGGTGAGCTATAGTAAGGGAATCTCATTTTAATCCAATTGTATAGGATAGTTTAATGTATGCTTATGTCAAAACTTTTCTGTATGAAGGAAATATTGCCAAATAATCAGTTTTATACTAACACTGGAAGAAGTACCAGGTTTTACTGGAAAAATACACAGTTGACTGCTGTACTTTAAACAGTATTTTTTTGGATCATTTAGTAATTTTGGGGCAATTTGAAAATAGCAGTATTTATGACAGAATAGAATACTTTAAAACTAAAATAAAAGGTTAACATGGTAGCTATACCACTCTATTTATATCAGTACTATTGGCAGGTATTTTCTTATTCAAAATTGAAAGGCTTTGATGAGGAGATTGTATTGAAGGTTAAATTAATTCTGATATGGTTATAGCATCGGTAGTTGATAATTTCTTTAATATTGATGACTGCATGACAATTTAACTGATTACTTTAAAATAGGGATGCCTTTTCTTGGGGTTTCTTTAACTTCTGTTCAGCCTGCTGCAATCTTTTTTCATGTGTAGTTATTTCATTTCTTGTGTATTTTCAGATAGTGTATTCTAGTGTACCTATATTAAATGAAACACAAATTGTGTTGGCACCACTGGACATAATTACTCTTTTTTTTTTTTTTTTTTCTTTTCTTCTTTTTTAAAGATGATGAAGAGCAATAATACAGGAAATAAATATTTATTCGTGGGAACAGATTTATTTCCCAAGTGAGAGAAAATAGACTAGCTATCTCTAAGGGAGGAGTAATGTTTTTGTCTGTGGTCTGTATACCTGCAAGCAAGGCAAAAGTCATAGCCAAAATAAAAGCAATAATAGAAAATCCAGGCTGAACATATAAATATCTAATTATACTACATCATTTCTGGCTACTCAGTGCCTCTTCTTCTATTCCTCTTCAGATTAACACTGGATGCAGAAGTGGCAATTATGTCAATCAAGTAAAAAAAGCAGGAAGGGAGGGAAGTCTTAACAAAAGTTGTAAGAAAGAAAAAAGAAAATCTCCTTTAGAATGCCATACTGTCTTAGCCAGCCTGTGGGAAACGGACAACCTTATAGTATGTTCACTTCAGGTTTAAACTATGATTTCTGCATGGTAGCCTTTGGGATCATAGTGTTTGCTTGTTTGGTATTCTGACAGCTAGAACCTTATCTATTTAATCAATTAAAATCACTAATTTATTATCATCTCTAATCTATTAGAGAAAGGAGCTTCTCTCAAAACTTCTATTTGAAAAATTTAAATTATCTCCTCATATAGATATTTTTTAATTTAATCAAGAGTCTTCCTTTCATAATAATGTCCTGATGTTGCTCCAATTTGCTGCTTCCTATGGACAAGTGAAAAAAAACATGATACTTTTACTTCTCTTTTTAAAATGGTGACTTAATGAAACACATATTGTTAACACTATAAAATGTTGGTATTTTATTATCTCACAAGGTAATGCACATTTTTTTAAAATATTTTTATAGGGAAGTATATATTTTTATGTATTTTGAAGGTTATACAGTGGTCTTAATTAGGAAGTGAAAGGTTGTTTTAAACAAAAAGGAAGCATTTAGGAATTATATATTCTTTAGGAGAATGATAAAATGTGCTGGCAATACTTGAAAAGAATCAAGTTCCCATGAATCAAACTTACAATAGATTCTATTTGAAAATGGAAAATACACTTTTAAGTATAATTCTCTTCATAGATCTGGCAAAGGTTATGCAAACAGATTTGTAAGCTGTATAGACTTTTGATACCATTGCAAAATTGATTTTGGAGGAGATTTTCAGGCCTTGCCTAAAAGTGGGTATTAAATAGCAGTGATAAATTATAAAGTTGAGGGAGCCACTTCAATTTGCAATTACCAATATTTAGGTGTAAATGGAAAATGAACAGAATTCTGAAGAATACAACTTTAATTGTCTGGGGGTCCTGATATGCCAGAGAACTTCTCATGAATGTAATTTACTGAGTAGCCACCAACATTTTCAAATAAGACAATTTCAACCATGAAGAAAGGATTTAAAAAATAAATAAAAATCAGCTCAAAATCAGTTTATGTAAACATGTAAGTGGGTGAGGCTGAGGCTGGTTCTTCTTTCCCGAGGGCTTCTGTCATAAATGACGTGGTGCAAGGTGGTTGTAAAAAGCTGCCTTGGGAACACATTGCACTAGATGTGTTCAACACAGTACCCAGGGTGTTATAGGGTAAGATGTGAGCACAGACTAAATCTGAAGATCAACGATGTTTGGCATTTTCTCAGGATTTTTTTATTTTTTTTATTTTTTTTTGGCTCCTGTAACAGGCTGAATTAGAAGTGTGTATCCATGTGACTAGAAATTTTAGGGAAGCATAGATTAAGATCTGAGTTTTACAGTTAGTGTTAGTGCATGAGTTGCAAAGTGCTCAGGGTTCAAGAAGTCCATGCTGTCATGAATCTTAGAAATAATTCATAACTGATCATATATGTTTACTATCTGGCTGAATTCTTAGGCTGTGAAATTCACCTAAATTGTGAGGATTAAGTTTATTTAAGAAGCTTGTTAGCTTCTTCCTAACATAAAAAAAACAAACATGATTTAAGTTTGTGAAAAGCTCTCCAAGGCACATGTGTAAGGAGCTCATGGGTGGTGGTGATGGTGAAGATACCAAAAGTGAGCTAAACATGCACTTTTCATCAATGTTGGCATTACATTTTGGAATTACAATGTGGAAACCACATTTTTTCTGTTATTGATAAAATAGAGGTATTGTTCTCCACCGAGAACTGTCTCCAGGCCACCTGAGTGGCAGACTGTCCTGGCAGTGGAAATGCTTGGTGTTTTTTATGCAGGATGCCTGAAGAAAAATCTTGAAATTTGAGCTGATGGAGCCCTAAATAGCTAAGGATCTGTGAGGTCCACAGTGAAGCATGCAATATGACCCAAATATAGCTGAAAACCAAATCTCCTAACATACAATGTCGACAGGAGGAAAAACAATGAAAATAATTGTAGTCACATAGAGCTGAAACAGATGTATCATTTTGTTCCAGTGGCCTGAGTAGAATGCTAAGAAAGCAACCTCTCAGTAAGACTCACTGATAAAAATCTTATTATGTAGTTGATTTAATTTGTCTATACAGTTTAACTAGTAAATACACTATTAACATTTTAAGTTCAAATTGCTCAACTTTTAGGCCCATACATGCACTGCACAGCATTCTAAAGGACAAATCTTGCCTGTAAGCTGTTTCTGGAGCAGATAAAGCTGAAAGTAGTTTGGGGCAAAAGTTGAATGTTTTTGCTTCACTGCTGTTTTCACTGAAGAGAATTTTTGTGTCTGTTCCAAATTGCTTGTTAAAGAAGCTAGAATTCTTGTAGAAATGCATATATGTATATATATATATAACTCTTGATTTCAGTGATAACTTTATTTTTATGCTATTAGAATTTACAAACTTTAAATAGTTACACAAGGGTCTTTAGCAGCCTAAAGTGTATACAATTCTATTATTTTAGGCGCTTGAGACAATTTCTTACAAAACTCTCATGCTTTAGGGCAATAGAAGTGTCTGATCAACTGGTAGATGAAGTGGTATTCTACCTCCAGAGGGCACTCTTTGGCCTGTTTAGAGATCAAGTTGACAGAGTGCTTTGAGAAATTCTTAAAGGAGTACAGAAAGACTAGTCTTTCTTCAAGAAAGGCAAAAGGCACAGGAGCAGACCTTCATAATGAAATGACCATCCTGTTGGATTAGGGGGAGCAATGGATATTGTCTTCCTGGACTTCAGTAAGGCCTTTTACATTTTCCCCATAAGATCCTCATAGGGACTACAGAAATAGATTGTGAAGTGGATTGAAAGCTGGCTGAATGGCCAGAGGCTGGTGGTCAGTGGTGCAAAGTCTAGTTGGAGACCAGTAATAAGCAGAGTTCTGCAGGGATTAATACTGGGTCCAGTCTTATTTAACAGCAGCAGCAGACCTGAGGAGAAGGGCCTGGGATTGCTGGTTGATGAGAAGCTCAACATGAGCCAGCGATGTACGCTTACAACCCAGAAAGCCACTCATATCGTCGGCTGCATCAAAAGCAGTGTGGCCAGCAGGTTCGGAGAGGTGTTCTTGGCTGCATTAGGCAAAGCATTGCCAGCATGTCAAGAGAAGTGATCCTTCCCTTCTAGTCAGTGTTGCTGAAGCTGCATCTGTACTGTCGTCCAGTTCTGTGCCCCTTAGTGCAAAAGAGACCTAGACCTTTCCCTATGAGGAAAGGCTGAGAGACCTGTGTCTGTTCAACCTTGAGAAAAGAAGATTGAGAGGAGATTTTCTTAACATTTACAAATATCTTAAGTGTGGGAGACAGAGGGACTTGGCCAACCCCTTTTCAGTGGTTTGTGGGGACAGAATAAGGGGCAATGGCCACAAAACGGAGCACAGGAGGCTCTGCACCAACATGCGAAACAAATGCTTCACGGTGAGGGTGATGGAACACTGGAACAGGCTGCCCAAAGAGGTTGTGGAGTCTCCTTCTCTGGAGATATTTAAGGCCTGTCTGGATGCCTACCTGGGCAGCCTGCTCTAAGGAACCTGCTTTGGCAAGGGGGTTGGACCTAATGATCTCTCCTTTCCAACCTCTACAATTCTGTGATTCTGTGACAAGTCTGGAAAGAGTCTAACAAAGGACCTCCAAGATGACAAAGGGGATGAAACACTTCTGAGCAGAGGCTGAGAGGGCTGGGACTGCTCAACCTGAAGAAGGGAAAACTCAGGGGGAATCTCACTGATGTCTAGAAATACCTGAAGGAAGGGTGCAAAGAGGACAGAGACAGACTCTTTGCAGTGCTGCCCAATGCCAGGACAAGAAAGAGTGAGCACAAACTGGAAGACAGGAGGTTTCCTCTGAATGCCAGGAGGAACTTCTCTACTGTGCATATGGTGGAGAACCAGCACAGGTTGCCCGGAGAGGTTGTGGAGTCTCCATTCTTGGAGATCTTCAAAAGCCACTTGGGCAATCTGCTCTGAGTGACCATGCTTGAGCAGGGGGTTGGAGCAGGTGGCCCCCAGAGGTCCCTGCCAGCCTCAACCATTCTGTGATTCTGTGAGAGTGCTACTGCTGCCATTGTTTGCCAGTCTGTCTATGCTGAGCTGCATGTATACATGCTTTTGTAAGAAGGTGGGAGCCATGCAGGAAGGTGTGTTAGGAACTGCGTATGCATTTGAAGGGGTCTTGTAATTTCTAATGTCACCTGATTTAATGTTAGTAAATTTGACTTAGCAAGTGATGAGGAGAGTGAGGTGCAAGAGGGACAGCAGCGTTTGCTTTGTTTATCTTGTAGCTTCAACAGACTTTCAGACCTGTGGGTTCAAGGTTACCTAACCTCAGAAGTTAGACTTCTTAACTGTTTCACTAAAAAGGAAGTACAACTTCTCATCCATTTCAGATGTGGTTAAAAGGGTGTTTTGTGTTTGTACAGCTTTGCTAATACAAGTTACCTTCAGGATACGAGTGATTTCTGGAACTAGAAGTAAATGAGATCAAAGATGCCCTTTGTCTGCTTCCACCTACCATTTCTATGACTCTCCTGGAGGTTTCTAATCTCACACATCTGCTGACATATCTACTTATTGTGTTGCTTATTCAAATGTCTGTGTGAAATACTCTGTGTAGAAAGCAACAAGAATTTATTTAGGATTTTTGTTTTCCTTAACCTAGATCGTTTCATAGATCAGGCTTAGGGAAGGGTTAAGCAGTTGTCAGTGTAACTGGCAGGAGAAAAGTGTGGGAACAAACAGCTGACAGTGGGTGCGAGGTGGTAATGATTCAAACCAGATCTGCTGCTGAGAAGTCTCTCTTGCAAGTCCTTGATGTAACCAGACTGTTATATTCCAGAGAAGGGAACACAAAAATTCTTGGAGAAGATGTCAGTGTTCAATGAGAACAGAATTTAATATTTATCCAAGTTCAGTAGCAAATTACCATTGACTTCAGTGAGCCTGGATTTCATCTATATTGTTTTCTGAATGCAGACATGACATGGAATAGTCAATAGGTACTTTCTGCCTCTTTCTGTCAGTTATTACACTGACCCTAACTCAGTGCAAATATGAGCTATTATTAAAAGAAACTTGTCCCACTTCTTCCACTCCTGCTTTTGGCTGCTTGTGTCCAATGTTTCCCTTGAGTCAGATCCAATAACAGAAATTTAGCCCTCCACTAAAAGGATAAACCCAAAACAAACAAAAATCAGTTTTCTGTTAGATCGGGTTTCTGAAGTGACTCATCCTGCAGCTGTGGATTACTTACATCTGATGCAAAGGAGTGAAACAGCAACTGAGCCTGGGGAAGAGACCACCCCTGTCAGTGACAGCTCAGTTTCTCCAAACATGTTGTCATCTTCTGGAAGAAGCGACTTCACCCTCCAGCCCACTTCCTTTCCCTCCTGTCGACATAAGCCTTTGTGTGGCTATGACATGGAGCTGGAGAACTGATCTGTGGTATTACTCACCCATATCAAGTTTACACATAGTAATGACACAAACTCATTTATTCCCATAAGGGAAAGGATAGTAAAAGAGCAGGGTTTAGTGGCCAGGGCTGAAGTGAGGCTGCTTCTGACAACAAGAATGCTTGCTTGAAGTGCATATGAAGTTCTAGACACAGAATATAGCTTTAAGGTATCTTAAACTGATCTAAAACATGCCCACTGCACTCCTGCATCATCATCCAGTTATCGCCTTTACATCTGGGCTAGTGTTCTTGTGATGGATGGCAAGCAAATTTCAAAGAATAAGCTGGTTGAAAACTGAACCTGTGCAAAAGATTGTTTTTTTTTTTTTTTTTTTAAGCAGATGACTTCCCTAAATCACATGCTCTGCCAGATGGATCACAATGGAAAGAAGGAAGCACTGATTGCTTCTTTTTAAAGCTCTCTTTTTAAATCTATTCAGACAGCTAGTGAAACTCATCCTTAAAGATGTATGCTGTGGGTTGATGCAAGTAAGAAATGGTGCTAATCTGATGCTTTCCTAAGGTCCCAAATGCAAATAGATGTTCACAGCTCCATTAGGGAGTGGAAGAAAGAAAAACCTGGTTACTTCTTGCCCTTTTAGTCCCATGTGTCCTCCCCCTGCTGCCTTCCCTCCTCCTTCCCCTCCTGCTTTCCTCTTTTGACACAGGATTTTAGCCCTGTATTGGTAATTGGTGGTAATAGAACTGAAATAATTCTGATTATCTCTCTGCTCTTTACAAGTATAGCACAATATTGTCAGAAGAAATAATATGTTTTTCTCAGTATGATTTCTTTTTGTAGCCAACGATAGGATGTAGAAATAGGTTTCCTGGTAAAGTATATGGCCAAAAGAATGATACTATGATAACTGCAGCTGTGAAAATCTATTTTTTATAAAGGAGGCTTTGTTTTTCTCAATTGTTTAAATTATTTCTGAATAAGTTTCTGTCATTCTTTTGGAAAAGAGATGAACTCGTAAATGGTCTGTGAAAATATTCAGCTTGAGCTGTCAGTGGATATCATCGATCTGAAGATCATTATCTTGACACGAGGCTTTCTTCAGGAAAAGCCTCCAAAGAATTAGTCCCAGGAGTATGGTGAGTTGGCAGTTTGTGCTCCTGGCCTGGTGGCTGCAGCAAGGAGGATGGGTCACACTCTGGTTCAGGAGTCTTGGCCACTGTATTCTTCTTGGTGCCAGATGTAACCATGGCTGGTAGGTGCTGCTAACAGTGCTATATGTGTTACCCAGAGAAGTGAGGGAGGCTTTCCTTAGCAGACCATCATTTATCTGCCTGCTGGCTGATGCATTTTATTTCCTTCCCTTTTATCTTAACACTCTTTTTAAGATTTTCCTGTCCTGTTTGTACAGAAGAGACCAATACTCAAAGGTATTTGATGAAGATCAGCTATATGTGCATTGTTTGAAGGCTGAGCCTGTGTTGCAGACCACATTCAGTTTCAAAGACAAATTAGGAAAGAGAAATCTCAGAAAATTCCATGGCATGGATCAGTTTTGCCCAGTACATGCACCTTGACTTGCCCTACAATGACTGATACGTTTGAGTAGTTTTCTGAAACCTGGGGTTAGACAGCTTGGCTGTATGCTTTGCAGGCTTTTCAGAGATAAACACCATAAACACCAGAAATAATAAAAAAAATAATAATTTATTTAAAAATGCCTACTGGAAATGTATACAGTTAAATACATAACTGTAGCAAAGCTGGCTGGTCTCAACCCTTGTTTATCCTTGTTCTGGGAAGAAATGTTTGCCCTTTGTGGCATGGCTGGGGCAGTGCAGACCTTCCCCAGATCATGGGAACAAAGGGGACATGGAAAGATAGTGACAAAAGCTTAACAGCAGTCTCAGACCATTTCCAGATGTGAACAGAAAAGACAAATAGAGATCCTGGCCAAGTATCCTTGACCATGCGGACAGCAACATAATTTGGAGCAAGGTAACTTCCATTATATTTGTGTAGCTTCTCTGATTTTTTATTTTATTATTGTTATTATTATTATTTTTTTTTGCAGCCTACACTCCTCAATGTGTTGTATAGAAGCTATTGTCTAAGCTATTGTCAAACTTGTTTAAAGATAGCTTGTTTATTTAATGCCTTATCATTACATAGCAGACATACCCGGTGACTTAAAAAAATGTTGGAAGTGCAAAACAAGGTGAGACAGAGGTAAATAGCTCGTATACCATTAAGAGTATTAGACTTCTCAACAGCTTATCAAAGTTTACCTTTGGAAACTTTTATAATATGAAGAAAATCGGTTCTGTCTGTGTAGTTTTTAAAATAACAAAACAAAAACTTCATGACGTATGAATACATTCACAATATATATAATGTGTAATTACAATTGAATTACACTGGTCAATTTTCTATGTTCATATAGTTGTCTTACTGAGAGCTGTGGTTTTTGTGTGGTGTTCTCTTTTGTTATAGTCTACAACAAACAGATCCCTGAGGCAAATATTTACTCAAAAGATGAAAACCTCCAGGGCACTTTTTGGTGCTGTTCTATTAAAAAAAAAAATAATGAATTGCATATTAATTTTGCTGTGGGCACTTGGACCTCCACTCAACACATTCCCAGTTCTAGCATGTGAATAGATCCATTAAAGTTAATAGTAAGGATATTTACAGAATTCATTGTCAACCTTCCACTTTTCTTTTACTAATTTCAGCTGACACAAAGTTGGATTGTGCTAAACACTTCTGGAAATCTTTCCTTTCAGAGGACTCAAATAGCTTGAGGCAGTGATGTTTTCAGAAAATTACACTTATTATTTTTACCAAAATTTCCTCATCAGCAAATTTTACTGACGATGTGGTTTTTGACTCCCATGGACAGAAGGGTGAATAAGAACTTCCGGATTTTACCCTGAATATTTCTTTTTCTTTGATTTTACAGTATTAATTTCTGGTGATATTTGTCCTTTTTGCTTCTGGCTTCCTTTGGTAAATGAGTATATGTGGAGCTCTTAAAAAAATGCTTCATTGGAGCTAGTAGAAAAGGAATTAAACAAAACTATTTTCCCCTTGAACACAACAATCCCCTTGAAACAGCTAAATTTTATTCTCTGTAGGCATCTCATGCAGTAAGACTCCCACAGTCCTAAACCGTCTTGGTTTCTGACCACCCAAGCAAATGATCCAGTGGAAATGCAATGTCAAAACATTTCTCCTTGATCTCTTGGAAAAGCTTTTTCTCTTCACAGTTTCAAGTTACTCAGCTGCAAATCTATTAATAAAAAATACAGATAATTAGAGATAATTATATAAAAGCCACAAAACAAATAAACAAACAAACAAACAAAACAACAGAACAAAAAAATTTTAAACAACTTTGTGACAGCAACAGAAATGACCTCTCTGTGTAAATTAGCCAATAGTGGCAAAGGATTATATCGTACTATATTCTTATAATCAGGGAAGCAAAAAAACAATAATAAAAATGATAACATAACATATTAAATATGTTATTATATATAACATATTAAATGTTATAACGTATATTAAATATAACATATTAAATATTAAAACAATAAAACAATAAAATAATAAAAAATCATTCTAAATATTGATGTATGTGTGTATGAGTGGTTCTTTTTTCAAAGACTGTAAGAATAGATATTCAAAACCTCCAGAACTCAAACTCAGAGACAGAATCAAATAGGTGAGTTTCCTCACAACTTTAAAATCAGTTAGGTAATGTTATACATTACCCCATGAACAATAAGAAATGCTCATGGAGTAACAGTATGGGTAAAACAGACTATTTACCCATATGATAAATTAAACATAGACAAAAAAAAAAAAAGACAAAAAAATAAATAAAAATCTGTCTGTGTAGAGAGTGTAGTAGGCACATAGAGAGGATAATTTTACTTATACAGATTACAGGACTTGCACAAATCCTTATTATGTCCTGTCTGTGTTGTACTATCCTGGTTTGAATGCTAGGCCTCTGAGCATCTTCCTCAACAACAAGAATGTGCAGTTGGCTTGATGAAGCGCTTTAATGAATCTCTGTTGTTGAAATGGGTAGTTGAGAATAAACCAGAGCTAAAGAACTATGGAATAAGTGTATTTATAACCTCTTTTTACCCTTCACACCTTCATGTGTGAAGTCTTGCTAGTGTTACCCAATCATCACCTCATTGCTTAATTACTTAATTGAAACACTATACAATGGAGACATTTTTTTTCTTTCTTTCTTTTTTTTTTTTTTGAAATTCACCTTATTCTAATTTTTTCTAAATTCACCTCTCCAATTGTGATTAAAAGTAAGAAGAAAATTACCTAGTGGGCTGTCTTACTTCTGGTTCTAAGAAATATTAACTGATTGGTTATGGCTGAACATAAGTAACGATTTAGGAATTTATGGTATTTGCCACTGCTGATGATACTGAATTGAATGTTTGATTTTGATGAGGGTTTTAATTTTTGACCAAAATATTATGCCCAGGTTTTCCTATCCTATGTGTCTTTTTTTCTTTTCCCCTGAGCTTTGAATCTGCTTACATAGTCCTGAAGTCATTAACATCTCTTTTTATTAAAAAAAAATAAATTGGAAAACATTGATATTCTTTCTAAAACTATCTGTGGAAAAACTGGGGGAGGTAGACCAGCTTGCTTATGAGCAGAGAAAAAAAAATAAAAAAGGAGAGATTTTACACATCTTTGAATTGTTATTCTGGATGAGCATACTAGCTAGAGACACCAGAACATTCAGTACAGTTGTTCTGAAGAGCATCATCCAAAAAATCAGTCTTTCCCACAGCCCAGGCGATAGTCACCTACTCCCATAGGGTGTATTAATAAAATCTTTCCACATTAGCAAAGTCTTTAGAACAAATTCCTCTTCTTCAAAAGTTATCTGACACCATCACTGTCAAAAATCTCTTACATAACTGAAAGTAGATTTGCACATATAAGTCTGTCATTTGTGTCTTCATGAAATCTTCATGCCCTAAAACAAAAAACACAGTAATATAAAAGTAGGATTTGAAAGGGAAAATTCTCCTTGTAGCTTTCCTCTATTAAAAGAAAGGTAAAACTGAACTGAGTATACAACAATTCTGAACACAGCAATATATTAAGAACATCTGGTGTGGTTCTTGTGTGTGTGCTGGGCACCAAACAAAACTGGTGGGTGGCTGTGGAGAGGATAAAGGCATCCTGAGAAACAAGTTCTGGAAATGGCTTCCCTCCCCTCTCCCTCCCCCCCCTCCCCCTTTATATAGAATTTGCAGTTCCTAATTTATATTCCACAAAAGTATTAAAAAGTGGTTCCTTACCACTAAGACTTCCTAACAAATGCAAAGAATATGAATTAAGTGAGTAAGGAGATGAAAGGAGATTACAGAAGTTCGTCTACTTCTGTAATCTACTCAGACTGTTTAGATTTCTTTCATGCAAATAATGTCTCTGACCAGGTATGTTTAAAGGTACGTTTTTCAAAGTTTTTTGCCTACAACACAAGTTCAGTTTGCCATGATCCTTTAGCCCTTAAAACTCTTCTGTTAGCTGAAGCTTGGATTTCACATTCATGGGAATGATAAATATTAATACTATGAATCACATGAATCTAGCTGATCCCACTGATGGATATTATATTAGAGGCTTGATACTGTCATTATAACTAATGTGAATGGAGCCATGGCTGCAAGACAATAGATGACCTTGCCTACTAAATTGTTGTCATGTGAACAGACTGGACCTAAACCCAGGTTTAAACAGAAAATGGAATCAAAATGTCATAGCAATATTTTTTGACTGTAATTAGCAGTATATGTGACCTTTTCACATAATTCAACTTTTCTTTACTCATGTAACCCTGTGTAACTGAGATGGTTAAGTATGTGGTGGGGTCTAATCATGCTTAGAAAGTTTAGAAATTTAAGGTATTCTTCCCTATGTCATACTAAAATTTTGCAGTCCATTTTTACAAAGTAGGGAAAAAATCCTCTTTGGATTGTTTTGAATTTAATTGGTTAAGAAAATAGTGGAATATTCCATGCATGCACTGGGACAAATGACAGTAGCAGCTGACTCAGGCAGTTAACCCCAACTTCTGGTGATCAGCACCAACAGAGCATTGTCTCCCCCGGTCTGTCCCCACGTGCCCAAAGACAAGCTGGCGGGGAAGAAGACCAGCCTGGCTCAACAGAGAATTGTGGCTTGATCTTAGGAGAAAAAAGAAGGTTTATAATCTTTGGAAAAGTGGGCAGGCCACTAGGGAGGACTATAAGGATGTAGCGAGGCTGTGCAGGGACAAAATTAGGAAGGCCAAAGCTCATCTGGAGCTCAATCTGGCTACTGCGGTTAAAGATAACAAAAAACGTTTCTATAAATACATCAACACAAAAAGGAGGACTAAGGAGAATCTCCATCCTTTACTGGATGCGGGGGGAAACTTAGTTACAAAAGATGAGGAAAAGGCGGAGGTGCTCAATGCCTTCTTTGCCTCAGTCTTTAGTGGCAATACTGGTTGTTCTCTGGATACTCAGTACCCTGAGCTGGTGGAAGGGGATGGGGAGCAGGATGTGGCCCTCACTATCCATGAAGAACTGGTTGGTGCCCTGCTACTGCACTTGGATGTGCACAAGTCGATAGGGCCAAATGGGATCCACCCAAGGGTACTGAGAGAACTGGCAGAGGAGCTGGCCAAGCCACTGTCCATCATTTATCAGCAGTCCTGGCGATCGGGGGAGGTCCCAGTTGACTGGCGGCTAGCAAACGTGACGCCCATCTACAAGAAGGGCCGGAGGGCAGACCCGGGAAACTACAGGCCTGTCAGTTTGACCTCAGTGCCAGGGAAGCTCATGGAGCAGATCCTCCTGAGAGTCATCACGCAGCACTTACAGGGCAAGCAGGCGATCAGGCCTAGTCAGCATGGGTTTATGAAAGGCAGGTCCTGTGTAACGAACCTGATCTTCTTCTTTGACAAAGTGACGCGCTTGGTGAATGAGGGAAAGGCTGAGGATGTGGTCTACCTTGACTTCAGCAAGGCTTTTGACACTGTTTCCCACAGCATTCTCCTCAAGAAACTGGCTGCTCTTGGCTTGGACTGGCGCACACTTCGTTGGGTTAGAAACTGGCTGGATAGCCGGGCCCAAAGAGTCGTGGTGAATGGAGTCAAATCCAGTTGGAGGCCAGTCACTAGTGGCGTCCCCCAGGGCTCGGTGCTGGGGCCGGTCCTCTTTAATATCTTCATCGATGATCTGGACGAGGGCATCGAGTGCACCCTCAGTAAGTTCACAGATGACACCAACTTAGGTGCGTGTGTCGATCTGCTTGAGGGTAGGAAAGCTCTGCAGGAGGATCTGGATAGGCTGCACCGATGGGCTGAGGTCAACTGCATGAAGTTCAACAAGGCCAAGTGCCAGGTCCTGCACCTGGGGTGCAATAACCCCAAGCAGAGCTACAGGCTGGGAGAGGAATGGTTGGAGAGCTGCCAGGCAGAGAAGGACCTGGGAGTGATGGTGGATAGTCGGCTGAATATGAGCCAGCAGTGTGCTCAGGTGGCCAAGAAGGCCAACGGCATCCTGGCTTGTATCAGGAACAGTGTGACCGGCAGGGCTAGGGAGGTGATCGTCCCCCTGTACTCAGCTCTGGTGAGGCTGCACCTCAAGTACTGTGTTCAGTTTTGGGCCCCTCGCTACAAGAAGGACATCGAGGTGCTTGAGCGGGTGCAGAGAAGGGCGACAAAGCTGGTGAGGGGCCTGGAGAACAAGTCCTACGAGGAGCGGCTGAGGGAGCTGGGCTTGTTCAGCCTGGAGAAGAGGAGGCTCAGGGGCGACCTTATCGCTCTCTATGGGTACCTCAAGGGAGGCTGTTGTGAGGTGGGGGTTGGTCTGTTCTCCCACGTGCCTGGTGACAGGACGAGGGGGAATGGGCTTAAGTTGAGCCAGGGGAGTTTTAGGTTAGATGTTAGGAAGAACTTCTTTACTGAAAGGGTTGTGAGGCATTGGAACAGGCTGCCCAGGGAAGTGGTGGAGTCACCATCCCTGGAAGTCTTCAAAAGACGTTTAGATGTAGAGCTTAGGGATATGGTTTAGTGGGGACTGCTAGCGTTAGGTCAGAGGTTGGACTCGATGATCTTGAGGTCTCTTCCAACCTAGAAAAATTCTGTGATTCTGTGATTCTGTGTCTCTCTCGCTTTTCAGAATTACTCTGACCCCTTTATTGAAAACACCCGTCTGTCCAGCAGACAGACCCAAGCAACTAAGAGTGCCATACCATATGCAAAAATGTTGTCCCATTTGCATATGGAAGCATGTGTTTTGAAAGGGAATCATTGACAGAGCTGTTGCTAGTAAGAGCAGTAAGAGCAAAAGTATTTCCTTAATATAAAAAGTATTTCCCAATATTACATTTTTTTTTTTTTTTTTTCCCACTCATTGATACTTTGGGCAGATTCTTTTAATGATACACATTAATAGACCCAACAGACAGCATGACATTTTGCCAAAATACTAGTAAAATGCTTATTTAATTATTTTTTATTTCTTTGATACTGTGTTTGTTTTGTTAGGCAAGATTCTGATTGTGGTAAATTAGATGTTAGTGGACAGGATACCATATCCCATGTAATTATGGGGAGAACAGTATTTTTATACCATCTTTTAAAATTAGAAAACTTGCATTGACTTATGCTTTATCTTGCTTTCTTTTGAAGGTTAATATTGATATTTCAATTTTTAGGTTACTCATTACAAATTTTCATTAACAATTCTACTTTATAAATAATGTCAAACTAGAGAAACATGCATCAAATCTATTGTTGGACTTTCTCATGATTTATCCTTAGCTGAGCAAATTGCATTAAGTTGTTACATTTTTTCATTTATCAGAATTTATATCGAAATGAGGAATGCTGTTTGTTACTTCTTTATCTAATATAAATCAGAGCAAGTCCGTTGAGTTAAATGGAACTCCTGTCAAGCTGAAGTCTTCCTCATTTGTCTTCGCAGTCCTGTATGAAATGTACATTTCACTTCTGGATGAAGTGAAACATTCAGGTCTGACCATTCAACAGACTTTGGATATGGGTGGCTTAGGTTTGGAATAAAGCTTTATGTATTCTGTAGTATGTGCAATACATATTTTTGCTGTAAATGCTCATGTTTCAGACAGACTGATCAAAAATAATCATTTTGGACTGTAAATAAGCTTTTGAAAGTATGAGGTAGTGAAGACCACCATATGAACCACCATTACTACAGCAGCAATGACTCCATGCACATTTACAGTTTCTCTCTCTCTTTTTTTTTTTTTTTTTTTATAAAGTCAAGAAGGTCAATTTCTATACTATGTTGTTGTTCTGAAACTTCATAATCACAAGAGAAATGTCACCCTTACTTTCAGTTTCTCTTCTGAATATTTGAGTTGAAGAATCCAACCGACATGCTTATCTCTTACTTGCAAGCAGCTTTCCTTGCTTTTTCAGGTGCCAAAAATTCCAGCTGCCCAATATCCCACTGTGAAAATCTTCAGTTTCCCCTGGCAGCTTTTATGAAGCAGTTACATTACCATTATAAAAACTTTATAGCAGATCTTAAGTTGAAAATGCCAGGGACAATCTAAAACCAGCTGAATAAAAACTTAGAGTTTGGCTGCTGTTTTGATTATTCATGCTCAGATTCATTTAAGTGAGAATTCTCTTTTCCCGAACAAGATCTGAGATTGCTGTGAGTCGGTAGAATTCAGGGGCCTCAGTGACATTGGGGATATTTCCCTCCAGTGGCCACAGACTTAGCTGTAAGTGATTCTCTAGGAAAAGCAGCAGCAAAGAACCCAATGTGGGGTTGTTGGCTTTAGAAATGTTGGGAAGCAGAGAATACATGAAATTTCCCAACACCAGTTAGAACTTCAAGGACTCTTCCAAAGAAAAGTATATAAAATATGTGTAGGATTTCAATTATTTATCTTTGTTTGGCTTCAGTTTTTTATTTCTGTATGCTTGCATACAGGAGTTGTCTCAAGTGACTATGCTCATCATATTTCTACACACACACAAAATTCCAATTCCAAGTCTCTTATGAGCCCTTTGCACTAAATAGATTTATTTATTTTTTATTACTGATCCAGCAGAACAGTTTCTATTATCAAATTTAAATCTAATTGGATGAAATCTCTTAGTGATACACACACAAAAAAATATTTTATTTTATTCTCTGTTATTCTAAGTCCTACTGTGATTGTCAAAAAACAAACAAACAAACAAAAACAAAACAAAACAAAACAAACAACAAACAAACAAACAAACAAAAAACCATTTTGAAGTACATAAACTTTGAACATATGATGGCACTGTTGCCCCTAAACTAACTGGTGACTACATGCCTCTTGCCATGTGTGGTTTTGTTCTTCAGTGGAAAATACCAGGAAGTAGTCTCTATACTTTGTTTTTTTAAAGAAAACGGTTCTCAATATTTCTTGTATTTTTACTCTGTCAGTGACTTCTAACCTCATTTATCAACTAACCTCATTTATCAACTGACTTCTTGATCTCTTTTAATTTATTAATATTAACAGTTAAGCACTCCAGGCACTCCTTTTTCTTCTGTGTGTTTTCAAAAGTATAAGAAAATATTTGATGTGTTTTTACCTTGTTCTGGTTGTTTACCACTGGCATAAGTTGTTTCTAACAGTTCATGGAGGCTGATTCCAAAACCAATGTTCCTAAAAGATTTTTTAATCTTTGGGTCTGCAGACCCTGGCGAATCTCTTGTAGCCATTGGGGTCCTCTTAAGCTTTCATTCTGGTCACTAGCTCAAAAACAGTAATAGAGGTATATCCTTCCAGAAGCCAAACAGAAAGCTTCCTGCCTCCTATAAAGGTGCAATTAAATGGGACACCAAAGGTGAGGGTGTCGAGGAAGGTCAAGTGATGGGATATAGTATCCTTTCATTTTCCAGCAAGCTGAAGCTGGCAAAATTTTGAGTGGATTATGTTTACTTTGGAATTTTTGTTTGAAAAGAAAATTGATCTTAAAAGAAGTTTGAGGATTCATGCTTCTCAGAATCTGTTTATATGTTCTGAGTCAATACATATAACTGCTGGTTTGCAGTGTCAACAGCAGTAACAGACAAAGATGACTCAGTTTGCAGCATTTTGCAGTTTGTTTCCCTCCACTGAAAGAAGAGGCAATTATATATAGTATTCCTTTCCTCTCTAGTTGGCTCAATAATTCCACGCAAAGTTCTTTTGTTTTTATTTTTTATTGTATTTATTTACTTACCTGTGGAATATTTGTCACTCTCTTAGAAGCTTATCTTGTTGTCTTAGGTATCTATAACTTTCTGTCTTTCCCCTACCATGTGTAAAACCAAAGTATATGCTTGCCTGAGAGGTTGCTGCTGGAATGTCCATATCTTTAGGGTAAAATTCTTATCTATGACAACTAGAATGTTATTTCCTGGTCAATAGGTGTTTTATTGCATGTTTTATTTGGTATCCACTTGCTTGATTGGAAGACGGTAAAAATGACTACTGTTATAAAATTATTATGGAATTACAGAATGAGACATGTATGAGTAGCAGATCCTCAGGAAGCAGTTAAAGTACAAAGGACTAAAAGTGAACAAGAGTCAGCAATCTTACATGATTTTGAAAGATGACAGAGAACAGGAACATAATTAGAAACACAGCTGATGAGTGAAATTGATCTCTCTGCTCTCCTGATCTGAGACAGTGTCCAGTTTTAAGTGCTGTGATTGAAGAGAGGGAAATATAAACTGCAGAATATCTAGAAAAAAAAAATAAAAAGGTGGTCACTGAGGTAGGAAATGACTTATGAGTATAAAATGGGTACAACACAGACATTTTGGAGTTGTTTAGAGAATACAATTAAATGCATTCTGCAAAAAGGAGTCGATCTAAGTGTTCTGTTTTCTGTTCCCATGCTGGATGCCCAGTTGGAAGTATTGTAGAAGTATATTGTGGAAGTATACCTTTTTCACTTTTATTTTTCAGTTGTGCTTAGATTTATCCAGCAACATCTATATGACCCTCCGATTCTGGTTGCAACTAGGAGTGACAGAAGCAGCTGTAGGTGTGCAATGCTTTGAGGAAAAGAAAAGCCTGAAATGCAGAGAAAATTGCATAACATCATCTTAACAACCATGTCAACAATCATCAATGAAGAGAGGATCGATGCTTTTCAGGAAGTGTTGGAAGAATGACAGTCCCGGTGGACAGTGCATTCAATCAGGAGTTCGTGCTGATCATAGAATCATAGAATCATTTAGGTTGGAAAAGACCCTGAAGGTCATCTGGTCCAAGCATCAACCTAACACTATCAAGTCTGCCACTAAACCATGTGAATGTGGATCCACGTGTCTCTTAAATACCTCCAGGGGTGGTGACTACACCACTTTCCTGGGCAGCCCATTCCAATGCTTGAGCACTCTTCCCATGAAGAAACTCTTGATATCCAGTCTAAACCTCCCCAGCATAACTTGAGCCCTTTACCTCACATCACTTTGCTCCTGAAGCTGAGTGGTAGGAAGAAAAGGCAACTCATCTCAAGTTCATTTCCATCAATGACAGTGATTATTCTTGTGTATGAATCCATAGGCTGCCCAGGGAAGTGGTTCAGTCACCATCCCTGGAGGTCTTTAAAATACATTTAGATGTAGAGGTTAGGGATATGGTTTAGTGGAGCAGTTGTTAGTGTTAGGTCAGAGGTTGGACCCGGTGATCTTGGAGGTCTCTTCCAACCTAGATGATTCTGTGATTCAGTGATTTTCCAGTTTCCTTCATTTTCAACCCCCTCCCCCCAACAGATTTTATTAAAGCATCAGTAGCATCAGTGTGGAATCTTTGGCAGATTTACCTAAATCTTTATTTACTGAAATATTGGCATTACAGTAATGACTTCTGCTTTAGATAGGAAATTTCCACCCAACATTAAAAAAAAAAGGCAAACAAAACCAACCAGCCAACCCTAAACACCCATGGATCAATTACACAATTTGAGAATTTTGCTTGAGAATTTTTTCATAATCTCTGTGTGTGCTGCTTTCCCTTCTTCCCCGCTCCCCCCCTCCTTTTCAGGGTGTTGATAGTTTTGTATATGCAGATTGTGTTTTTTATTTATTTTAAGGCCTGTCTAAGAAGAGAGCACTGTATTCACTGTATTTGTTTCTCAGATATATGCTGGCAACATTCCTAAATGTATTTCATTTTATGTGTAATCTCCTGCAGTTCCTATGATGTTGGAATATGATTTTTGCTGCCTTCATGTTATTTATTTATTTATTTATTTATTTATTACATATCGATATGAGTATCCATTTTCAACGTGTCTCAAACTTCAAAATTTCATTATTTGCAAATAAACTATTTTAGTTTTCTACTTCATCTCCTCTGTGGAGAATATGTTCTTATTACTCAGATGATGTTCTTCTGCCCTTGCTTTAACATCTAGATTTCAAGGAAAATCTAGTCCTCTAGATTTTAAGAGTTGCTCTTCTCACTTCTCTGATACTGCTTCAATTAAAAAGCAATTTAATGGTGCAGAAATGAAAGAGTTAACTCAAACACACCACACGTTAACTATTCTGACTGTGCTTTCAAGCCCTGTCAGATTAAGAGGTCTATTGTAGCCTATGTAACACTAATTTTGATTGGATTTATATCCTTGCCCCTGGGCAAGGTCTCTGGGCCCCTTGTAGGGTTTCAAAGCCATATTTGCAGTCTTTCTTTCCATTCATGTTATGCTCTTTGATAATCATTATTAAATATATGGAAATAAAGCTTTATTTCCCTGTGTTGTTTTTCTGCTTACTAGATAAAGAACACTAAGGAGTTTCCTGTAGCTTTTAGATAATAGTTAATATTGCAATATTTATCACTGGATACAATTGTCCAAGTGATCTTGACAGGGTAGCCCCTATCTCAGTTTCTCAACCCTACGTTTCATTAAAGGTGCTGCAGTGAGAATTATGATACTTTCTCTAGACAATTTAAACACAAGGCCTTTTCTAATTCTCACTAAAGATGCTGGATTATGACTCCAGAATGGAGCTGCTCAGTTCATTAAAAAATGTGAGAAAAATATACCTATGAGTATCAAATTCTTAAATCTCCTTCTAGCTATTTTATTTATTTATTTATTTATTTATTTATTTATTTATTTATTTTCATTTGGAGCTGTCACTTTGTGCTATAGCTGGCAGAAATATGTGTTTTTATTTTCAGCCTGGTTTCCCAAAGAAACAATGGTTATATGAATGAACTGAGTGCCTTTTTGTTTCTTGTGGTAACTTTTACATCTATTCACTAATCTCAGTTTAATTTATTTTACAGGTAGTCAGAACATGTGACATTTCTACATTACTATTTCTCTTCTCATTTTCCCTTTGGTCATGATACCACATTTTTTATTTTTATCATACCAATGATACCACATTATTTTTTTTTTTTTTTAACATCTGTTCATTTATACAACATCCTGTCTAATCTTTTGCTTGCCTGTTGGCAGTCAGAGAAATAATGACCACAATGTTCTAAAATGAATATAACACTCCAAGTCTGAGATTTTAAGCAAATAACAGATTATTTTGGGCTATCTGCACTGAAATAAAACTATTGAAAATCCTGATGTTTGGACAGAACTGAGCATCAATTTTCTGGTAGACAATCTCTAAATAATTACATTTCAAATCAGTAGAATCAGTCTTAAAATCTTAGCCAACATTTGGAGAAATATATTTCTATAGAAAAATATGTGATTAATCCTTGAACATTCTCTAAAGACTTTCTATTAGGCAAATCTTCAATTTTTCCTGCATCAGAGCTGTTGTCAGGCATTGTAGTTCTCTTAGGCTTAGTTCTTACCTTTCCCATCTGCATTATTAACTTCCTGACCCCAGGAGAATATGAATGACTCCAAAAGTCTAGGCTGGGTTTTGACTGATTTTAGGGACTCCATCATGAGTCTTTTGTTGTTGTTTGTTTGTTTGTTTGTTTTGTATCTGTGTGAATTTTAGGAACTGTAAGTGGGAGCTATAGGATTTAGCTTTTGCTCATATCTCAATCTGTGATGATAGGAGTTTCTGGGTAATTATTTGAAGCAGAAGAACAGTCTTTAATATTCCGTATTAGAAACTTCCAAGTAAAACTGGAGTCATCTTATATCTGATCTGCACCCATAATTTTACATTGTATGAGTTCTGAGATGCATTTTTAATGCAACTACTCTTTTTGTGCTAGAAATTTTTTGCTAAATACTCTAGAAAGACTCCAAAAGAAGATGTTATTTATAAAGTTTCTGATTTTTCTGCCTATTGCACTTGCAAAATTTTGTAAATGTTATTTTTCTGGTTATATGATGTTATAATTCTGGTTTATTTACATTATTACATAAATAATCAAGTAGAAATCTTATGCATATTGCAAATTTCAATTCCAAAGGTGTCTTGGAACATGTTTTGTGATCAGAAAGATAAAAATGAAAAAAATAAAAATAAAAATAAAAATAAAAAGAAAAAGAAACAAAAAACAACCAACATGACAACATCAAGGTACTACTCAGAAGTAGTCTTGCTTCCCATTAAAACAATAAACATTTTTTTGATTAAGACTGATTATCTAAAGAAAATATTAGAAGAACAGCTTACATGAATTATAAAAAGAATTATTTTGATGGAGTACCTCAAGCTTGAATAACCAATAACTATGGTTGCAGCAGAAGACACCTTGGTATTGCATCTGATGCTTGCACATAATTTTTCTTGGAAACTTAGTAATGGCACTGCACTAAATGAAATTAATCAACAGTGGAACCAATTTGGTCTATGATATGACAAAATCATAGAATATCCTGAGTTGGGAAAGGCCCACAAGGATCAACAAGCTTAACTATTGGCTGCACAAAGGACCATCAAAAACCAAACTGTGTCTGAGAGCATTGTCCAAATGGCTCCAGTAGATATGGTGCCCTGGGGATCCTGTCCCAGTGCCTTACCACCCTCTGGGTGAAGAACCTTTTCCTAACACCCAGCCTTACTCTTCCCTGTCTCAGCTCCATGCCATTCCCTTGGGTCCTGTCACTGTACCCAGAGAGCAGAGCTCAGTGTCTGCCCCTTCTCTCCCCTCATGAGGAAGCTTCAGGCCACCATGAGGCCACCCCTCAGTCACCCCAAGGTACAGCTCATTGTACCCAGCCTCATGGAGCACAACAGGGAGAAAATTTGTGTGGCCAAAGCCCAATTAGAGTTGAAGCTGGCGATGTCTGTTGGAGACGATAATTTTTTTTTTTTAGATATGTGAACAGAAAAAGGAGAACCAAAGAAAACATAGGTTCGCTACTTGATGGGGAAGGTCTCCCCACAGACAATGACATAGGCAAAGCAGGGACGTTTAATGCTTTCTTCGCCTCTGTCTTCAACACTGATGATGGGCTTTGGGACCCAGGGTACCCTGGGCTGGAGGACTATGACGGTGGGAATGACAAACTCCCAGCCGACCCTGAACGTGTGCAGGATTTGCTGCTCCACCTGGATCCATACAAGTCCATGGGTCCGGATGGGATTCATCCCAGGGTGCTTAAAGAGCTGGCTGATGTCATCACAGGACCTCTCTCAATTTTTTTTCAATGATCTTCGGAATCTGGAAAGGTCCTAGTAGAATGGAAGCTGGCAAATGTTGTGCCAATTTTCAAGAAGAGTAAGAAAGAAGACCCTAGCAATTACAGGCCTGTCAGTCTAATGTCAGTGCCTGGTAAAATTATGGAGAAGATGATCCTTGAAGTTAATGAAGCGCACCTAGGGGACAATACAGTCATTGGTCCCAGCCAACATGGATTCATGAGGGGTAGATCCTGCCTAACAAATTTGATTTCCTTTTATGAAAAGTTCACCCATCTAGTTGACCATGGGAAACCAGCCGATGTGATCTTTTTGGACTTCAGCAAGGCTTTTGACACGGTTTCCCATAGGACCCTACTGGACAAAATGTCCAGCATAAAATTTAACAAAAACATCATATGATGGGTGAGCAACTGGCTGATGGGCAGAGCTCAAAAGGTTGTAGTAAATGGGGCCACATCTGGCTAGCAGATGGTCGCTAGTAGGGTCCCTCAAGGCTTCATTTTATGTCCAGACCTCTTCAATGTCTTTATAAATGATTTGGATGTAGGACTAGAAGGTGTTTTGAGCAAATTTGCCAATGACACCAAACTTGGAGGAGTCGCGGACACGGATGAAGGTGGAAAGGCCTTGCAGAGAGATCTGGACAGATTGGAGAGCTGGGCAATCACCAACCACAAGAAGTTTAACAAAAGCAAGTGCTGGGTCCTGCACCTGGGACGGGGCAACCCT
The DNA here is from genome assembly GCF_965140915.1 of Aythya marila. Classification (NCBI taxonomy): domain Eukaryota; kingdom Metazoa; phylum Chordata; class Aves; order Anseriformes; family Anatidae; genus Aythya; species Aythya marila. Next base: position 129,994,437 of record NC_139043.1, read on the forward strand.
GGCTATATGTACAGACTGGGCAATGAGACATTGGAGAGCAGCCCTGCAGAGAGGGATCTGGGGGTTGTGGTTGACAGCAAGTTGAATATGAACCAGCAGTGTGCCCTGGCAGCCAGAAGGGCCAACTGTATCTTGGGATGCATCAAGCACAGCATTGCTCGTAAGTCAAGGAAGGTGATCGTCCCGCTCTACTCTGTGCTGGTGCAGCCTCACCTTGAGTACTGTGTGCAGTTCTGGGCACCACAGTACAAAAAGGACATTAAAATGTTGGAGAGTGTCCAGAGGAGGACAACGAAGATGGTGAAGGGCCTAGAGGCGAAAGCATACAAGGAGCGGCTGAGGTCACTGGGCCTGTTCAACCTGGAGAAGAGGAGGCTGATGGGGGACCTATTGGTCTACAACTTCCTTGCAAGGGGGAGTGGAGAAGCAGGTGACCTATTCTCCATAAACAGCAGTGATAGGACCCGCATGAATGGTGTTTAACTGACACAGGGGAAGTTCAGGCTGGACATCAGGAAGAGGTTCTTCACCGAGAGGGTGGTTGCACACTGGAACAGGCTCCCCAGTGAATTAGCCACTTCACCAATCCTGTCTGAATTTAAGTGATTGGACTGTGCAATTAGTCACATGGTCAAACTTTTGGGTAGACCTGTGTGGTGCCAGGAGTTGGACTTGATGATCCTTATGGGTCCCTTCCAACTCGGGATATTCTATGATTCTATGATCTCACTAGCATGCAGTTCCTCAAATTTTGGTGTACTGTCGCATAGTTTATCACTGGTGAGCCTGCTTTTATCCCTTTCTCTGATGAAATCTAGCTTAAAGCTTTATCAATCAGTTCTGCTAACTCCTGTGCAAAAATCCCTTACCCACTTTAAGAAAGGTTCATCCCATCGGGCACCAATGGACCTGGTATTTTGAAGAACGTCCCATGATCGAGAAACTCCAAATTCTGAGGGTGACATCAGCCTTGGAGCCATGTATTGATCTGCTGGTTCTCCCTATTCCTTTCAATATTGTTCCCTGCTACTGGAAGGGTTGAGGAAAATCATTATGGTTTTGTCTAGTCTTTAAAGGATACAGAACAAAGCAATGAAGCAAAATGAAAGAAATTTAAAAGTGTTTACCATGTGTAAAATCTGACAGCTCCTAAAAGGTGTGTAAGTATCACTAATTTTCAGAAATATAGGAGACAGGATACTGCCATTTAAAAATATATTTCCTTAAAATTTTGTTCAAGAAGTGAAAACTGTTCTTCTTATGTACAAATTTATATTTTCATTAGCATATTAATGCTAATATCATGGGTCACACCTCTGAGAGCTCTGGTTCACAGCACTGTCCTGTTAATTCCATGTAAATAGTCAAGATGGCGTCTTCTTTGAAAGGCATATCAGTATCTGTAGTTTGAAGGTTGGTTGATCTATCTCTGAGTGAGATTTTATTTCTTTATTTATCTATTTATTTATTTATTTTCATCTCAGTCCTGTTTTCCAACTCTTTACTCCTTGTATTGAAGCTTAAGGAATGCCTATTGGCAAGTGATCTCTTGGTTCACTCAGAGATTTTTCTTTAATAATGTCCATGTTATATTTTTTCATGTATTTATTGAGGACTGTATGACATTTTCTCTTTTATTTTTAACTTAAGTGTTGAATTAGTTTTGTTTGACCCATGTTTTCAAATATTCTACTATAATAGCACAGAACACATTTTGTGAGTGTTGTGGTTTAACTCAGCTGGCAGCTAAGCACCACACAGCCGTTTGCTCACCCTCCCTGGGGTGGGGGAGAGAATCAGAAAAATGAAGCCTGTGGCTTGACATAGAGACAGTTTACTAGGACAGAAAGAGAAAGGAAAATAATAATAATAATGATAATAGTACTACTAATAAAAATGTGTGTAAAGCAAGTGATGCACAATGCATCACTTGCTCACCAGCTGCTGACTGATGCCTAGCATATCCCTGAGTAGCTGTCCCCCCATCCCTATATATTGTTCAGCATGATGTCAGATGGTATGGAGTACTTCTTTGGCCAGTTATGGGTCAGCTGTCCTAGTTCTGTCCCCTCCCAGCTCCTGCTGCACACCCAGCCTGCCCACTGGCAGGACAACGTAAGAAGGGAAAAAGTCCTTGGCTTAATGTAAGCACTGCTCTGCAACAATTAAAACATTAGTGTGTTATCAACATCATTCTTATCCTAAATCCAAAACACTGCATCATACCAGCTACTAGGAGGAACTCTATTCTAGCTGAAACCAGGACAGTGAGAAAAGCCTTTTATTTTTCTTTTCCAATTAATATATGCTATGAAATTACATAATATAAACTACTGAAAACATATTTACATATTTAAAAGTCATTTTCAGCTTAGTCCTCTCCTAACAAGCAAAACTGACATTTATCTTCCAGGAAATTAAGCCAATATCCCTTATACAGGGTCTCTGGTTCAGCAGAATTCTTAAGCGTCTGCCCACTTTTAATAGGGTTGACTATTCACATATCCTCAGTTATAAATTTGGTTATGCATCTGCCTAAACTGAGGTCTTGCTGTACAGTTTTCTGTAATCTGTTAAAGACAACTGATTGGAGTGCAGTATAGTCTCAATTCAATGGTTTCTTGAATAGCAAAGAGCAAATACCCCATAAAATATTGGCCGGCTCATAGGCTTATGCATTAGGAAGGCGATTCTTCCAGTTCAATTTGTGATTTGATAAATATGCATTTTAAAATAAGCTGATAATAGTAATTTGGTGATTTAAGTCAACTGAACATTTTCTGTTCATTTAGTTTGTTTAAATCAATTTTTAATTGATTGTCATGCATCAAAATATTGTATTGCACTTTGACACATTCATAAATTCTGTCATTAAGAACTCTTGTAACTATTTATGCAAATACCTTAATCAAAAAGCATATTTTGTTAGTCAAATTTTAGTTCAAGAATCACATTAACATTTTAACCATCATTTTTTACAGTCATGAATAGCAAGCAATTTTAGTTACATCGTGAGTTGGAATCCTTAACTACTGTCTTAATTAGCAAAGATGTTTTGTTATTAATGCTGCTTGATGTCTGATACTCTTAAAAAAAAAAAAAATCAAAGCAAACTTGTTTGAATTTACTATTTTTTTAATTGTTCACCTTTCTGTTCCAAGCTAGCTAGATCTATTCTTAAACTCAAAGTAGTTAGTAGTTGTGTAAAAAAAATTAAACCACAAGGAGTCGATATACTTTGTTGCATACTTGTTACTGTAAAAATAATCTCTTGTAAAAGCATAATGAAATTTTAGGCAATTGCATGCTAATAGCTTCCCAGTAAAAACTTCTGGGAAGATCATATATGTAAAGGTTACTTCCAACAAAGTGTTTATCTAAAGTTAAGGAGAGACAATTTTTCTAGTCTTGCATCTTCCCTTTTTATTTATTTATTTATTTTTTTTTTTTAATATGCTGTCTGTCTAAGAAAGAACATTACAATTTTGCAGACTGGAAGAAATTCATTTTAGTGTAGAAAAAAAAGCCAGAAGTCTACATGTCTATAAGTCCCACCTTAGTCTTACTGTGGGACATAGAGAGATGTAAATTTTTAGCTTCTGTATTCACCATGAGCATGATTCTGTGTTGATTCTGTTAGTGATCCCAGGTTGTTACTCATAAACAAAATCAGTTGTTTGTTGTGGTAATTATCTAACCTTGTCCCTGATTAGAGTGTAGTTTCTGTTTTTTTTTTTTTTTTTTTTTTTTTTTTTTTTTTTTCCATGTTATTAGAGAAACAGAAAAGAAAACCAAGACCTCAAAAATCATGGATAGCAGGATTAAATACACTTAGATATACATCATAATGTATAACCTCTCCTAAAAACCATAAAGAGAGATTTTACAATGCTGCTAGAATACCTGTTGGTATTTTTTAGGGAGTGAAAAAATATTCATGCTGTCTCACAAATCTTTACTCAAAATTATGTTGATTCCTTCTCATTTTGTCTCCAGATGCATCAAAATCAATTGTCGTACTCCTAATGTCAACCACTTAGTTATCAGAAGGTTCTTCTGTCCTTCTTCAGTCTTCTCTTTTCTAGACTAAACAAAGTCCTTTAGCCTTCTTACAGATCATTTTTCAAAAATTTTAATATATTTTTAATTCCTACCATGGAGTCTTTATACTTTCCTTGAATCTCTTTTAAAATTCCAAAGCTGTAATAAGACTACAAAGAACAACTCAGTTGTTCTTTGTAGTCTTATTACTATACTACCAATTTTTCATGTGATGTTTGTTTATTTTATTTCTCCTTATTAAGTTTAGATAAATTGACTTGTTTACTTTCAAATTCCATTTTATTCTATCATCATCTTTCCAACTTCATGTCCTTTTTAAAAATTATTTTAAGTATTCTCTCATATCATATCATATCATATCATATCATAATTTTATTTTATTTTATTTTATTTTATTTTATTTTATTTTATTTTATTTTATTTTATTTTATTTTATTTTATTTTATTTTATTTTATATTGCTGCAGTCATAATTGTGGTACACTTAATTTAAAGACAAAGCTCCACCTTGGCTATGAGTATTTTTCAGCAGAGGCAGAAAAGGGAATGGGCTGCAGTTCTCTTACATGCACGAAGATGAACATGGTGGAAGTCAATGAAGCTGACAAAATTTATGTGGGGCCTTTGAAGAGTAAAAGTAGCAAAAATTTACTTTGTCATTTTATTTTTGTGCTCTGGTTTGTCTAAAGTATTTGATGTATTCCAATAGTAAGAAACTTCTTGGGAAATTAAAAAAGGAATCTCTAATTCATATCTAATTGCATAATATTCCATGGCATATCTACTTATTCCAAATATGAGTTTGAAATAATAATTTTGAATATATAAAGCATCCAGTCTGAAAATTTTGTCTTGAAGATATATTTCCAGCTTTGCTCCTTATTTAAGTGACAAGATAGCATAAGACTGAATAATGTTTCATTTTCCTGCTTTTTAAAAAAAAATTTTTTTTAACTCTTTCAGATCAATGCTTTTTTTTTTTTTTCTGCTCTGAATTACACCTGAATACTCATGGTACAAAAAGTTAAAGTATCAGTATACCCCATTGTACATATTCTGATGTTTAATGTAGAATCAAATCTGATTTCATTAACCTAAAATCAGAGTAATAAAATAATGATTTATCAATGAGCAGATCTCTCAGACCACTGAAGAAACATCATATTTCCATAAAACATATCACACCTTTGTTTTATCCAGTAGAGCTTTCTGATATTTTATTTTCCTAACTTGGAGTGTTCAGTATCCTTCTTTGCAATATTAACATATACGTGAAAATCTACTGAATGTGTTCCCTTTGTTATTGATAGGTTTTCCATTAAATTCATATTTCATAATTGGTTTAATTTATTACACAATGTTAGATTAGTGATCATATTTTCAGGCCACATTTATATCAGGGGAATGAATAGAGTAGTTGACTGAGTGAGGTAATTAATCTCATCCTAAATGCCCCAAATAGTTTGGATAATTAAACCTTAAAACATCCTGTCTTTCAGAATTAAGTGAGGATAACTTAACCACTTTTTTTGTTGTTTTTGTTTTTGTTTTTTTTTTTGGTATTTCTGTTTCATGTCATATCGTCTAATAGTTTACCTGTTGCACATTCAGTGGATATATGTTCAGATTTCTGAACAAGGGAAGAAAAAACATGAGCCACACTCTGAAGACAAAAGCTAGTCCAAGAACTGCCACTATGCCTGCCAAAGGAAAAGATCCCTACTTTAACCTATTGCTTTAAGGAGAAGAGGAGAAGAGGAGAAGAAAAGGAGAATATGAAAGGGAAATAAACCTTAATCTTTTGCATTCTGACCTTGCTTTCCTGAGCCAGGGAAATATTCAAAGTTTTACTAATTAATTACTCCATGTAAATCCAGTTAACCTCAAAAGAATCTGCAGTGTTTTTGAAGAAACACTGACAGAAGCTCGTGACAAATAACTTCTGAATATATTATCTGAGCAATTTTGTGCAGATATTTCAGCAAGACAGTTTTCCCCAACTAGTTTGTAATACCAAACAGGTGCTTTCTAAAAGCAAGATATGTGATGCCAGCTATTTTTCTTCTATGGGTAAGGAAGTTAGGCTTGTTTAATACGATTGTTCTTGGCAAATCCATGTTTGTTGTTATTCATCTCTTGTTGAATCAATTTGTTTTAGAGAATATGAGGCATACATTAGGAAACCTGGTTTTCTGGATTTATTGACAAGATTTTCATTATTATTTCATTAGGCAAGCTCTTGTTTACACAGAGATATAGACAGCTGAATATTTTACTGAAACTTCACTCAACAATTACATTGTGGACTGAAGGTCCAGGTGTCCAACCTGATTTCTTGTGATAGTCTTCCTGCCTGACCCAATTAACTTCTTTCACAGAGCAACCACTCATGCTTTTTACACTTTTCAAAGAACAGAGACTGACTGAGCCTCTTTTTCTTTTGCTGTTTAAGCTATTCACAGGTACAATATTTGAAATGTGAAGAGCAGAGTGAAGTTTGGCTGGCATCTATCCTTTGTCAATGTTGAGTTCTTGTTTTCAGTAATAAAATGTAAAAATTCTGTCCAAAATACCATGTTGTAGAAAAACATGGTGTTTGCTTAAGCTTGACAAAGATAGCATTTTGCACACATCCACCATCTACAGGTGGGAAAAACTACCTTGGATATCCCAGAAGTGGAAGCTCTGTAAACGTTAAGGTTATATATTTTATATGTTTGAAATATATACATTCCAAAATGTGAATATTTTTTACATTTTTTTATCATTTGCAGTCATCTTTCATTCAACTTGAATTATTGTAAGGAATGAAATGGATCCATAAAATAATTAAATTATAAATTTCATGGTTTATCTTGAAAAAAATATCAATGTATGAAATATGCAGCAATTTTTCATAGATAATATTTAAACAACAACAATAAAACCTCAACCAACCAACCAAAAAGAAAACAACAACAAGATATTTCAAAGATAACACACCTATTACAAATTTTCATATCTCTTTAGTGACAAAAATCAGCATATACACATTTTGGAAAAAAATATATTTGCAGATGGATCCTTCTACTTTACCAATAAATAGAAAATTATGAGATTCCAGAACTGATAAACTAATCAAACTTAAAAACAGTAAGGATTAGTGATTGGTTCCCTCTACTGTGTCAGGGACTGGCTCACTAGGAAGAGGGCATGTGTCTGCTATTTATGTGTCTGCTATTTATGTGTCTGCTATGCTAACATTCAATTCTGATTTATTTCTGAGAAGATGTGGACCTTCCTTTTGCTCAGAAGAGTGCCCAGACCATCAGAATACAGGCTTTTTGGCCATTATGAGGGAAGAAGTGATAGTGATAGGAGTGATACTAAGGAGTGACAGTTTCTGCAGTTGCTGCTTCTCCATTTTTATATGAATAATGAAACTCTCTGGAACAGAAAATGGCATTGTACCTATATGGGAAATGTTTTAACCACAAAACTGAAGTGGAATACTTTCTCTTAGGTTTGGTTAATACGTAGGGAATATTACATGCAAAACAGGATTCGAAGTAAAGGAACAAAAGGAGGTTTTATTTCAGTCTAATGGCATATACCTGGTAAATGAAAGAAAAAAATGAAAGAAAATCCAAATGTTAGGTCTTAGTCAGCAGAGGGTAATTTTGAAATTTTATCTGATATAGTTATCCTAAATTCCTTGTTAGTGGTGTATGTCTTATCCAGTTCAACCCTTTCACTTTATGCCCCCTCATTATTATTATTATTTTTTTATTTTTATTTTGAAATAGGCTAGAAATCAAACAAATAGGAATGACTCTCTACTTGGTATGGGAAAGACCTGGAGTCTAGTCCTGCTGTACAGGCTCCTTGCTGGTTTACTCAGGACCAGACCAAAACCTTGCACAAGAAAACTTGTCTGCTAACATTCTGAATGCCCCGTAATGTGCTGACTAATCGACTGTCCTGGCACATTGAAAATGCAGGTGTATGCACATGTCACATCTGTCATGAGTATAGATAACCTCTGTGGTCTCCTCTTGAAAGTATTTCTCTTCCTAAGACTGTAGAGGATCCGAGTGTTTTGCCTCATATTAGACCCAACAGTTCTGTGGGTAGACTTTAAAACATCAAATTTAGAAACAAACAGTTTTGGAACTGGAAAACTGAACTGAAAAATATTCAAGTCTCTTTATTTCTGCTACAAACCAGCACAGATTAGCCCAAAGTGCATCTTGCTTTTTCATAAGACCATCAGAACAGTAATAGACCCTGTTTTAGTCAATCAGCTCTATTGTGTAATATCATTTCCAAGCATGCCAACAGCTCATGGGGTAAAGTAAACAAATTTAGAGCCAGATTCATCTAGATTTTACTCTTAATCTTTTTATTCTACATCTTGGTTCTTTAGCATTTTTAATGTTTCACATTTCTGATTATGAAACTTCCTTTTCTCATGCCCACTGACACACCTTTCTATCCAGAGAGAAAGCTGTCAATGCTTTTAACAAGCAAGAAACATCATGCTTAAATACTTTCAGTTGTATAAGACATCGGTCAACAACCTGAAGTAACATATTCTTGTTATAACAGATGTGACATTTTATTTATGTCTTACGGACAAAGACTAAGAAAGGATAATTATGGATATATTCTTCCACTCTAAAAAAGACAGACAGTTATAAATTGATAAAATGATGGAAATAACATTTCCATTTTTATGTTATTTGAAATATTTCTTCCTCTTTGCTCACTATCTAAAGACTGCCAATGTTTCATGGAAACCTGTCCTGCTTTTCAGCAGTAGTTTGTAACCAGACTTCGGTCACCCAATTCCTATTGATGTTGTCTCAAATAAAAAATGAAATATTGTCAATGTATCTTTTTGTACTGAATTAAAGGAATTAATAAACAAACACATCTGTAAATGTTATCTATTAGCACATGTTAAGCTTCCACCCTACCAGTCCTCATGCTTTTTTATTACTTGGTGCTGCCTTCAAATCTTATATATTAATAAACAGAGCCTGGTCCAGTTCACTTTACTGGTGTCCAAACTCTGAAATCCCTTCTCTACTTTCATAATGGAAGCCTTGATTTGTTGGAAGTCACAGAGCTTTGACAACAATATTGTATGAGAGTTCAGATATTACTGTCTGGTGGTTTGAGTGTGGCAAAGTAGGGAAGGAACCCAGGGTTGCTGGCAGCTCCTTCCCCAGATAATGGCCAGATAAATCACGGGCCTTCCGGACATGCTTCCAGATGGAAGATAAGTTAGAAAGGAAAGCTACTCAATCATGAGTAATAAGGGTGTGACTGAACAGAAATTCTGACATGCATCATAAATAAATAAATAAATATATAAAATCCTCGCTTTTCTCTCCAAAATAATCTGTGCATTTTACCCTCTCTCTTGGGAAAGGAGCCAAAGGGAGATGTGGTTTCCCATCAGTCTTATATTTCTGAAAGCCTTACCTTGTGCGTGATACAATAATTTAATTCTCTAGGATTTATTTTTCCTCCTGTTCCTCTTTCAATTACAATTCATGGTCATGGAAGGGGCTAGGAGCAGAAAAGTCTCTTTGTGGAGAAAACAAAAGAGCAAGAAATAACAGGGGAATGCACATTATGGGTGTAAGTTTTCTGCTGTGCGTGTGTTTGTGAAGTGCAGAGAGTGCTAATTTTTTAATTTTCTCTCTTTCCCACTGCACTTTTCTTTACTGTCACACTACACAGATGTTTGAGTATACATGCTCAAATAAAAAAATATGTTACTTGATTCATTTATATGATCTACCCGTGAACACTGATTAATATGAAATGGTATTTTATAATGAAATACAGTTGCAAAAGAAATGAAAATAAGGAATGATAAAATGGATATTTTCACTGAATTGTTTTGCTCCTTTTTTCCTCTAAAAATTCAGATTCAATAACATGTACTAGTGAGTGATGAGGCAGAATGAAGAACTGTAGAGAACTCATGAAAGCTGTGTCATCAAAAGGGCTCTGTCATGAATTTCACCAAGAGAAATTTCTGAGAAAAGTCATAAAGAACAATTGCATTGATATTTGAGAAGCCTATATGTAATACATATACTATGGAAGTCTTTTAAAAAAGTCAGTAGTTCCATAAACTGCAGAGTGAAGATGGCATGTACTGTAAATAACACAGACTGTCATTGCATGGCAATAAAATAAAGTATTGAATAACTTTAATTGAGCAGAATGCCTTGCAGGTACTGGATGAAACAAAAGATCTTGTGAAAAATAGTACTCTTCAGTACTGACATTAGTTATCTCTATGCTAAGTTTTGCATAGAAGGCCTTGATTCAGGGTTGCTCAAATAACCTGAATTTTCACATTTCCAAATGTTTGGAGTCTTGAATATGTTTCATTAGTTACTGGAAAATATAATCTGTATCTGTTAATACCAGAGTTAAGGCCATTGCATGGATTTTGATACCTCAAAGTCAAGTGTATTCTTTATAGAAAAGTGTGCAAAAATAAAAGTTGTTTCTGAATTAATCTTAACACCATTTTCTTGTTTAAAAATAGAAGTAACAGCTACATGACTGGCCATGAAAGTATTCTGACTACATATTAATTCTAAATAATATTTTGTACTATAACCTTATATGAAATCTGGAAGCCTCAATGCTTTCTACTGTTGCATTAAAAAGGTAGCAAAGTAGCTAGAATTGGTAGTCATTGTAGTTTGTTGTTATTCCCTGCTATGGTGAAAATTGCCAGCACAGTTTAGTTTATGACGGAGGAAATAGGATAAGCAATGGTATTCAGTGCAGTTTTCTTGGTCTGTGATAGTTCTGCTAAGCTAGTGATTTGTTCAGTGGAGAGAGATAAAAAGATTACAGCAGCAAATGGGATTGGGGACTTATATTAATGCAGAATCAATACTGCATTATAAAATCAAAATTCATTGGACTGAGAATTGAACATTTTCTGAAATTTTTGCAGTTCCCTGTTGTAAACAGTTTGCATGGGAAGTATTGAAGTATTCTGACGATATATAATGCTGTTGGTCTACTGACCCATATTGCCACAATAAATAAATAAATAAATAAATAAATAAATACCTACTGTGTAGCATCACTATAACATTGTCTAATATAGGTCAGTTATATCTAAGATTAAAGGTTATGCTCCTGCTCAGCAGCAACACAAATTGTTATGTGGGTAATCTGATCACAAGAGTACACAAGAGTAACACCCAATTCTACAATTGGATCCACAAGTGTAGACTCTTGAGCAAATTGTTAAAATTAAAAAACCTAATGCTTAATAGTGCTTAATACTCAAATACCTTTTAATTAGAAAAACAGCTTAAATTCAGTGGCCTTCAGGCTGACAAGTAGTGTGCATTCAGAGCACATATTTCTGCTCAGGTCTGTGAAGACTACATCTATATACATGTATATATAAAAAGAGGACCAATCTCTGTCCCCAGATAGCTCTTACCCATATAACTGTTAGCTGTATCACTATTTTATTGGAAGGAGTTGCCTGCAGTAGTCCAGAACAGAGTTGGGGTGCATTAACAAGCTATTTAGGCAGTAAGAGGTTCAGTGTCTGAGCTTGCTCTCTGATATTTTATCTGGAAGAATAGCGATGCCCCTCATTCCTCTGGGGGGAGATTGGTAAGTACACCTGAGCACTTGTACGTGCATATGCATGCTTTGTTGTTGTTGTTGATTCTGTTAATTTTCTGTATTACCATTTTAATGTTCCCCACTTTTAGTATCTAAAGCCAAATTTGGGAAACCAGCACGCTACTACACATTCTCCCCAGCCATTTGCTCTTAGACACAGTATAAACATATACACTTAAAGTTTTCCTACTTTTTTTTTTTTTTTTTTTAAAGAATATTGTGTCAATTATAAATTTGGCACGTATTGTCTAAAAAGTACATTTTTAAAGAGGTGTGTACTACTAGACTGTGGATCCATATAGATGAGTAATTTTTGTGTCATCAGCTACTTATGTCATAGTAGGATCAGCCTTATTTTTATTTGATTTTCACTTGGCAAATATTTGGCAAGAAAGATGCATCTGGATAAAAAGTCAGTTTAATTAAATTAACCCTTAGAAGTTGTATAGCCTACACATATACCGATGAGATTTCCTATGAATGTTTTTGTGGTTTATTTTTTATTTTATTTTATTTTATTTTATTTTATTTTATTTTATTTTATTTTATTTTATTTTATTTTATTTTATTTTATTTTATTTTATTTTAGATTTTATTTTATTTTTTCTGGTTGTTATAAGGGTAACCAACAATTCCTGAACTATATATTAGCCCTAAATCTCCAGAGTTAAAATTTTCATGGGAATACAAATATTATAAGCAACTTAATAATGTAATTGGAATATGAAATTAGATGATAAGCTCAAGAGTATTAAAAGATAAAAAATTAATACAAAAAAAAAAGTAGAAAGTCAAAGGAATTAAGAAGCCTGTTTATAAGTGACTTCGTGTTTTTCCTGTCCATGAACATATGGAAAAGATAACACTTAGAAGTACGATTACTCAGATTAGAGAACTTCCCTCCCTCATCTTTAAAAGTAGAATTACTGCTTCATGTCTAGATATAAACCATACTCATAATAATGTAACTATGGTAAATATATAATACAGCTTTTTGCTGAAGTTGAAAAAATAAGAAACAATAGCAAGAAAAAAAAAAAAAAACACAAAACAACACTAAGAACTTTGGTGTGCTCTACATTTCCAGTCCCAGATTTCCAGAGTTTTAACTCTGAGATAGCTGTAAATGAAGAGAGGGGAAAAATAAAGGGAGGGAGGTGAGAGATGAGGGGATAATTTTGTCTTGTGCTTTGAATATTTTTATTTTACTCTCCTGATTCAGCACATTTAATCATTTATGCTACATCTAAAATTTTTTCATTGCAACCAGTGAATTAGGATTTTTGTGATTGTTCCTCTTAACTGAAAGCCGAAACTCATGTGCAATCACTTACTGCCAAGAGCTGAGCTTTTACTATATATGACTATTAGCATTAGACTGGCAACAAAAAAGTAACATTTTCCCTGAGCCTTCTCTTCTCCAAGCTGAAGAGTTCCAGCTCTCTCAGCCTTTCCTGACAGGGGAGACACTCCAGACGCTTCGTCATCTTTGTGGTCCTTCACTGGACTCTCTCCAGTAGAGTCTCTCTTGTACTGGAGAAGTACCCAGAACTGGACTCAGCACTCCTGGTGTGGCCTCACCGGTGCTGAGCAGAGGAGAAAGATCACCTCACTTAACCTGCTGGCAATACTTCACCCAATGAAGCAAAGGATGCCGTTAGTCTTCGTTACTTCAAGGGCTCATGTGCCAGGCATGGGCCATGACATACCAATCTTTAGGCAAGATTTTTGAAAAGTTAAGGAAATATTATTTAATAAATGCTCTCTTTCATGAGATTCATCTGTAGAAGTCATGTTTCCTACCTTCTGTACCACAAAATAAATCAGATTAATGTGTATGCAAATAAATATAGCTAGTTCAAATCATAAATGACAAGAGCTCTCACAGTTTCCACAGACTACTTCTGAGCTTTCTTTTCTAAGAGACTTGAAGGAAAACCCTGGACCGTCAGTCTGACAGTAACAATGTACACCGAACAGACTCTCTTCTCTTCCAGTTGAAACTCAATGTGATTACAGGACCAGACTTTTCTTAACCTGCTTTACGTCAGCAACCATGATGTTGACCTGCTAGGTGACTATGGCCAACTGTGTGCTGTACTGATCTTTCCTGTAAAAGAGAAGTACAGATATCTCTTTCTGATGTGCTTTGGAACGTACTAAGTACAGAAATATTTTTTCTGCTGGTATATTTTCAACTAAAAATTAAGAGAATATTCTTTATTTTGGAAACTGTCTTCCATAATTACAAGTGATAATTTTCAGTGGTAGATGTAGAAGTACTACCTGAGTTATTGAACATCTGGTCAAGACCTACAGGACATTAGCAGTTACTGAAGAAAAGGCAAAATAAATGTAGAAGCTTGTACATTAATTATACTTAGGTCACAGATAAAGCAGATATAAATGTGTTTCAGTCAAGTTTTCAATGACTGAACTGTTTCTCATGCACATTTAGAAATGCAGGGTGGTGCCTTTGGAAGCGCTGAATACTCTTTATAGAAAGAAAAGAAAAGAAAAGAAAAGGAAAGAAAAGGAAAGGAAAGGAAAGGAAAGGAAAGGAAAGGAAAGGAAAGGAAAGGAAAGGAAAGGAAAGGAAAGGAAAGGAAAGGAAAGGAAAGGAAAGGAAAGGAAAGGAAAGGAAAGAAAGAAAAGAAAAGAAAAGAAAAGAAAAGAAAAGAAAAGAAAAGAAAAGAAAAGAAAAGAAAAGAAAAGAAAAGAAAAGAAAAGAAAAGAAAAAGAGAAGAAAAGAAAATTTGCAAGATGAATATGGTAATTCACCATATTCATAAAACCTTTAATTTCATAACATAACTTTATAAATGTCTCCCTTATTTAGGAAAAAATTAAAGACAATTTGAACAATGTTTTTATGTGAAGGTCTAAAGATACAAGATGGTGCTTTCTTAAAACAGAAGGTAAATTCATACACTGATATTTATTAATGGCTAGATTGTTTCATTATTCATTAGATAATAACAAATCTTGTATGTTCATCACCATTTTCCTTAGTATGTTATTATATATTTCATTAAGACAAATAATTCAACTAATGCATTTTTTATAAAAGCAAAATTTTTTTGCAAGTCGCTATCACTATGTCTTATGGTAGAGCCTAGTCTCTGGATGATTCAGACCTACTCTTCTCCAAGCTTTAAAAAGAACTGTCATTATACCAAATAGTTATGGTACAGGCCCATCTTGGACACATCCTGAAATGCTCTATTTGCTCCTGCTAATCTCCAAATCTAAGAGTACTCTTTAGGCTGAGATTTTATTCAGCTCTATACTGCAAGATCAAGATCAAGATTTTCTGAAAAACAAAACAAAACAAAACTGAAAGTATGCATCCAGGATGAAAATTCTGACAAAAGCTGGTAGACAGAAAAAGTTGAATTGAAGGCAGCGACACATTTAGAGACTGAAGGGACTACAAGAAGGAGGCAGTAGGACCTGCAAAATGGTATATATTTTTTATATATATGTATATGATACAATATATTTCTGTTTAATTGTGAGAGCATGCAAACTACTTTTCTAAAATTTGGAAAAATTCCCTCTTTTCCTTGACTGAAACCTCAAGAGGAAACTTTATCTTCCTCCTTCCTGCACTTTTGCCCTCTGCCACTACCAACTTCCATTAAGCTGCCTTAAGGCCGTAACATTATTGTTATTATTCTAGACAAATTACCTATGTAGGTATATCTAAGTACAAATGTACCTGGCTCATGTTTTTTTAGGATACTTATGATCTAATTAATGGACACAATTCTTTAAATTCCAGTTGTCACTATTTTTGCTAGAGAAAGACAAACCAGAACTGGTATATCTGCTGCACAGAACGCAGAGTAGATTTTAACAATCTTGTAGATATATCAAAGCAGTCCAATTGTTACAGCTCTTTTGTCCTAATTGTCAGTAATACCCAAACTAGCTCATTTAAAGTCATCTTGGGCATCCATACACCAGAGTGCAGACTTGCCCTTAACTAATGTTTTCACATACAAAACATTTTGTTAACACTTATTGTACTGTGTGTCACAGCTACAGCAATTCCACTCCATGGCAACATTAACATTTGTTTTTGTTCTACCTTGGAACATGACCAAAACCTTTTGGAACACTCCAGCAGAAATGAAATTATCAAAATCAGTGTTTATGTATCAAAACATATGGATGTGGTTAAGGGCCTGGCCTAGCACTGTAGAAAACCAGGTTCAATTAAATTGTTCTATATGAATCAGAACAGATTTCTTTCTTCCTAAAACATGCAAGATGAGGCAGACTAAGGACTTGAACCTCTACTCCATTTAATACTTTGTCTCTTTTCCTATTCTCTTTCATCAAAGATTTTTATTTTTTTTTTCGAAAAGCATCTTCCTATGACTCAAAAGCTGGTTTGATGAAATGTCATATAGTTAAAGGGTGTTCCAGCCAAAAATATTCACGGTACTCACAGCTGAATAGTCAAAACATAGCAGCCTCCAGTTTATAAGCAGGAAAATGCAGTCTCAGTTGTCAAGTGATATGCACAGGATCATGATGCAACTCAGTAAAAAAAGTTAGTTTAAAACTGAGATTTGTTTGTGCTTAATACAGTAGACCACAGTGTTATACATGAGCTACATTATTCAGATGTTCTGTGTTTCCATTTTGTAAAATATAACAGTGGAATGCATGAAATATGATAACAATTAATTTAGAATACCAGAAATTATTACTTTAACTTCTAGAATCAGATTTATTACCATAAGCACACAGAGTGGAGATACTCACATTAAAGAATGAAAATGCATGAGTGTTTCTTTACCCAAAGGAAACTCTTTACTTGACCTACACAGTATAGTAAATGTCTTTCTTGTAGCTTGTATTCTTGGCCCAAACGTCACTCTGTGATTCAAGTGCCCAAGCTTGGCATACAGATGGTATATAGATGTATATAGATGACATGATCGTATTATAGTTGGAAAGAGAAAAGAAACAGAGCAGGGATTAGGGGTCTAGCAACCTCATGGCTTGAACTTCCACCAAGGGAAGGAGAAGCACTGTTTATTATGCTCAGATTGAGGAAGTTTCCAGATCCCCAGAACACTGCCAAAAACACCAACCTGAATGAGATTCTAGAGGAAAGGTCCCTCCCCTCCCCTCCCCTCCCCTCCCCTCCCCTCCCCTCCCCTCCCCTCCCCTCCCCTCCCCTCCCCTCCCCTCCCCTCCCCTCCCCTCCCCTCCCCTCCCCTCCCCTCCCCTCCCCTCCCCTCCCCTCCCCTCCCCTCCCCCCTCTTTCCTTCCTTCCTTCCTTCCTTCCTTCCTTCCTTCCTTCCTTCCTTCCTTCCTTCCTTCCTTCCTTCCTTCCTTCCTTCCTTCCTTCCTTCCTTCCTTCCTTCCTTCCTTCCTTCCTTTCTCTTTCTCTTTCTCTTTCTCTTTCTCTTTCTTTCTCTTTCTCTTTCTCTTTCTCTTTCTCTTTCTCTTTCTCTTTCTCTTTCTCTTTCTCTTTCTCTTTCTCTTTCTCTTTCTCTTTCTCTTTCTCTCTTTCTCTTTCTTTCTCTTTCTCTCTTCTCTCTCTCTCTTTTTTTTTTTTTTTTTTCCCCAATACAAACTGTTCATCATTCAGTGAAGCACACCAGAGAGATGATCAGTTTGTTTTGCTTGGTTGTGCTACGGGACCCTCTGGGCCCTTTCATCTGCTGTGAAAATGCACAGAAACTGCTGGTCTCTCCTTCTTGGTATCATCACTCACACGTGGGACCCAGCTTGGAGGAATTGTGGAATGGTATGCTGGCTGATTTGCAAATGAGAAAAATTGCCTAACTGAAGGGAATAAAAAGAAGAGTTTAATGAATGTTAAAAAGAAAAAAAAAAAAAAAAAAAGCAAAACAAAACAAAAAACAGCTATATGTTACATGAGTGAAATTCTTTTCATTGTGCCAGGTCAGCTAGGGTCAGATGTGTTACATATTTGGTCATTTTGGACAGTAGCAACAGATCTCATTTGATTTTTCAGGACACGTTTCATTATCCAAAAGATTTTGTCTTTGATCTTTCTTATACTGATCCAGATGGCTTCCATGTATAGGTACTAAATCGTAAATGTGTTTACTGTTGTTTGATGCTTACTTTCATTATTTCAAAAGCAGGAAAGGTTTTCTTTTGAATGCTATTCTAACTGCACATAAATAACTCACAGCTTCCAGAAGAACACATTACAGGCAATTATTCCTTAATCTAAATTATCGTGGCATTAAGCATGTGGTTAATTTTGCTGCAACTGCCTTTGCAAAAATAAGAAAATTCTTTTTTTTTCTTGGCCTGCTTTTTGTGGCTTTTGTTCTTATTCCTTGATGTGGATAACTACGGTAGTTTAATCTGGAATTACCAATGGTATTAGGCCAATTTTCTTAGTCTTGAGAAGAGGTGGTGGAAGCTGTACTGCAATATGTAATGGAAATTGAATTGATATGGAACTAATGTTCCACAGATGAAATTTTTCCTACACTTCTAATATATACCTGACAAATCTGTAAATATTTCTACAAATTGTATTTACTTCTCAGGGATACACATTTCAGTTAAAATAATACATGTATGTGTTTCCATATCACTTAACTTTTAGTCATTGTCAGCCAGGTGCCAATATAGTGAATCAAGTCATCTAAAATAGATACTGACTACTGAACTCTGAAGGACTCTGAAGACCACACTGATTGACTACTTTTACTAGATCTTCTCTGACTGTCATGCACATTTATACCTTTGCCCTGTGCTGAATCCTACTTGTTTGTTTAAAAAAAAACAGGTTTCTTCTCAAGTGTTTGAAGTGTCTGAAATAATTTCTTGAGCTTTCTTTTTCAGAAATACAACACAAACAGTTATGCTGTGTATAGCATTCTATTCTGCAGTATCCAGTGAGCCAAACTTACTATCAGCTTTAGCAGACTTTTCATTATTATTTTTTGACCTATAAGCAAGCCTCACATTTGTCCTCTTTTCTCTTTCCCAAAGATTTTAAAATTCAGATACTCCATTAAACTGGGGGAGAGTAGTTGTATTTAACTTGGAAAAATCAGTATGTGAGCTTGTTGAGCATTAAAGATTCAGATAATAATCTAATTTCCATTCATTTTCATGGTTGGCTACCCAGTGAATCTGAGTATCCTCATGGACTCTGAAGTCATCTTCAAATTGAGTCTGTTTCTGAAATATTTATCTTAGAGACAGATTTGAGATTTACTACCAGCCAAATGTGGTTAGATAAATAAAAATCTGCTATCTGTTCTGTATTTAATGTCCTCTCTTCAGAGAATACAGGTTTCCCTTTAATGTAGTAACCAAGAAGTTGGGCAGTTCAAGATCCTGAAATGAATCCGGAAAGCGAGTAGCAGAGTACTGACAGTGAACTTTTGGCAAATAGACTTTGGCTTATTAAGGGAGCTGGTACTGTGAGAGTAAGGGAGAATACTGTGAGAGGAAATTCTGAAGGGTAGAGGAGCTCAGGAGAGCTGACAGCATTTTTAAGGACAACCTATTCCAAGCACAAGAATGGTCCATGCTATACAAAGGAAACTAGGAAGACATATCAGGAAATAAGGTTGCCTAAGCAGGGAACTCTCAAATGAATTCAAATTCAAAAAGATTGTATATGTGACATGAAAATAAGGATGGGCTGGTGTACACACACACACACAAAGTGGGATGAGGAAGAGAATCAGAGGAGTAAAAGTGGTAAAACTCCTGGGTTGAGATAAAGACAGTTTAATAGGTAAAGCAAAAGCTATGCATATAAGCAAAGCAAAATAAGGAAATCATTCACTAATTCCCATCAGCAGGCAGATATTCATCCATTTCCAAAAAAAGCAGGGCTCATCACACCTAACAGTTACCGGGGAAGACAAATGCCATAACTATAAATGTTTCTCCTCCTCCTTTCTTCTCCCATTGCTCTGCACAATGTCATGTGGTATGGGATATTCCTTTGGTCAGTTTTGACCAGCTGTCCTGTCTGTGTCCCTTCCCAGTTTCTTGTGTATCCCCAGTAAACCAGCTGGTGGGGCAGTAAGAGGAACAAAAAAGGATTTGACATTGTGTAAGCACTTGTGTAAGCAGATATAAAATATGCATCAGTGTATTGTCAGCAGTATTTTCCATGGCAAATCCAAGATACAAGTTACTACAATGAAAATTAACTCTATCCTAGCCAAAACCATTACAGAACAAATAAGGAATACAGAAACCTTGCCTCATAGGGGTAGTGCTAACAAAATTAAAAGTCAGCTAGAGCTGAAACTAGAAAAGAGAATCAAGAGCAACAAGAAAAGCTTCTAACACTACATTAGAAATAAAAGGATAAACAAGAAAAAATGGATAGAGTCAGAAACAAGCAACCAAAAAAAAAAAAAAACAAGTTATTTTTACTTATTATTAAAACACTTTATTTTAACAGATAGCTCATATTACAACAGAGGCTTCTTACTTTCTCAGTAGAATCTGCAGTGAATAATATTAGTTAAATCATTAATTAGATTCTTATTTTTAAACATATTTCTGGAAGTTTTTTTTATCTAGATACTTCAAAGTCTTAAACAAAAGTATTATACCATATATCAGAACACAAATGTATGTCCAGTGAATTCCTAAAAAGTGTTTAAATAATTCTTACAACAAGAATTTTATCAAATAGGGAATGCTGGGTTGCTCTAGAACACTGAGGAACATTTGGAGGATGAATTTTAACACGACTCAGTTCAGTTTACAGCACAGCTTCCAAAATGGTTATATTGGCAAAGTGAAGCAATGAATTCTTTCACAGGTGCAGGAGCAAGTGGCTTGGGAGGAGAAACTTCTCAAGATCCTTCTGAGCTGAGACTGAAGCCAGTCATATAGAATTGCGTTGCTCAACAAGTCAACAAGTACCTTTTTTTTTTTTTTTTTTTTTTTTTGTTAGCCTGTCTCAATGCAGTTTCTGTTGAGCCTTTATTTTTCTATTTAGGGTTTCCTTAGTATGGATACCTTTCAAATTATACTATGTCCCTAGTGGACTCATGAACCCTCACAATGTAGATGACTGTAGGTGAGCATGTGTGCTTGTCCTGGCTCATTTAATAGAAGACTTACTTTGCTAAATAGTAATTTAAATGGTTATGGCTCTATAATATATAATTTCAGCATGATTTTATAACCATATGCAGCAGTACAATAAAGGCAGATTTTATTACCTTCAGATAAAGACCAGTCATGAAATCAAATAGAAAAACCTTTGAGCAGTAGGGATTTACTGATTGACTCCTAACTGTGACCCTTAATTTAGCTGTGACAACTTAGTCTCAAATATTAGAGGAAACATTAGGTTTTTTTGTTTTGTTTTGTTTTTATTTATTATTATTATTATTTTTAGAGAAAATTAAGGTTAATTTAATGACAGCACATTCAAATTAGCATTTATCTTTTAAGTGTCAAACTCCATCATTAGTGGGCATTTTCTGGTGTGTCCTGGTTTCAGTTAGCACAGAATTAATTTTCTTCCTAGTAGCTGGTGGAATGCTGTGTTTTGGCTTAGAATGAGAAGAGTGCTGATAACACCCCGATGCTTTAATTGTTGCAGAGCAGTGCTTATACTAAGCCAAGGACATCTCAGCCTTTGCTCTGTCCTGCCAACGGGCAGGCTGGGGGGTGCAGTAAGAGCTGGGAGGGGACAGACCCAGGACAGGTGACCCAAACTAGCCAAAGGGGTATTCCATACCATCTGACGTCATGCTAAACAATATATAGGGGTGGCTAGCCGGGGGGAGGGGGCCGGACTGCTCGGGGTTAGGCTGGGCATCGGTCAGCGGGTGGTGAGCAATTGCATTGTGCATCACTTGTTTGTACATACTATTATTACTTTCGTATTATCACCATTGTATCATCATTATTATTATTATTATTATTATTTTCCTGTCTTATTAAACTGTCTTTATCTCAACTCACGGGCTTCACTTTCCATTTCTCTCCCCCGTCCCAGAGAGGGAGGGGGGAGGGTGAGCGAACGGCTGCGTGGTGTTTAGCTGCCAGCCGGGTTAAACCACGACAGTCTTTTTGGCGCCCAACGTGGGGCACGAAAGGTTGAGATAACGGCAGATCTGACCAGAGTGTGTTAAACTAAAATTGGTATAAGTATTAGACCTGCTTAATAGTCACTTGTCATAATGCTGATTGCTTTAATCTCAACTGTGCTGCGCCTGTTTTCCAAATTGAGTATTATAGCACGTTATTTTCCGTATGTGCTCTCTGTCATGTTGTTTATCCTCTCCGGGCCCTGGTTTCAGACCATTATGGTACTGTGTGTTGTATCAGTGGCTTATGAGATGATGAAATATCTGGCCATGACTCTAACCTGGTATTTGTACTCAGTAACACAAATCATTGTAACATGCTGGGGCCTGGCTTACGCCTATCGAGCTGCCATGGATACTGCTATCAACTTAGTGACAGACCCTGCGGCCACTCCAAGCCCCGTGACAGATCCAACGGCCACTGTGACCCCTACGGTGGACTCTGCAGCCGCTCCAGTCCCAGCTCCTGCAGCCGCTCCAGTCCCAGCTCCTGCAGCCGCTCCAGTCCCAGCTCCTGCAGCCGCTCCAGTCCCAGTTCCTGCAACTGCTCCAGTCCCAGCTCCTGAAGCCGCTCCAGCTCCAGCTCCTGAAGCCGCTCCAGCTCCAGCTCCTACTGCTGCTCCAGTCCCAGCTCCTGCAACTGCTCCAGCTCCAACTCCAGCTCCTGTAGCCGCTACAGCTCCGGTTCCTGCAACTGCTCCAGCTCCTGTAGCCGCTCCAGCTCCTGTGGCCGTGTCAGAGAAACGAGCTGTAGCAGTGCAAGTTGACCCTGCAGAGGGCATTCCAACCCCTGTGGCAGACCCTGTAACAAAGTCAGAGAAACGAGCAGTAGCAGTGCAAGCTGCCCCTGTAGAGAAGGTGAAAATATGGTATAGAAATTCAAGTCGTTTAGAACGCAGAGAGTCTTCTGCCAATCCAGGTAAGGCTTCTGCCAAAACTAAGTATAGAGATGACGAAGATGATGACGACGCTGGGCCGTCAAGGATTCAGGAGGAGGAAGATGAGGATGCCGAAAGAGCAACAGTAACTACCCGAAGCCTAAACGAGCGCGAGCTACGAGATGTGCGAAAAGATTTTGGTCGCTGTATAGGTGAGCAGCTTGTCACCTGGCTGCTCCGGTGCTGGGACTCTGGAGCCAATTGTGTGGAATTAGACAGCAGGGAAGCCAAGCGGCTGGGATCCCTTGCTCGAGACGAGTCCGGCCCCCTCCCCAGGTGCTAGTCCATAGCAGCACTTTTATCTACTGTATGCAATATTCACTGATGCAAGATATTTGGTCTGATGGTTTTACATTCTCATAATCTGCCCCACTGATTTTTTATATGTGGAAAATATCACTGTCATGCAGCAACCTCAGCAGTAGATCCACTCTGGAACTGATCTTCTGGATCGTCTACATGCTACTTAGTAGTGAACCCTTTCAGTTTTATGACTGCCTTTTACTCTAGCATTGTGGTTGTGGTAATGATAGGTATTTTCTAGTTTGGCTCAATATTGGAATACAAATCTAATATTGTTTTGTTTCCTTTTAATTTTGATTTTCTCGTTTGACTTCATTTTTCATTTTCTCTAACTGTTTTTTAGCATAGCAAATTCTTTCAAATATCTCATAGTAAATATACTTGCCTTTTCTTACTGGAAATATTATCCTTGAGACAATTTTGACCAGTTTGCTCAGGTTAGAATATCGCTTCATTAGTGTTAGTGTTACATGCTTCACCAGCAAAGCTGTCTTAAAAATGAGGAATTGCTATTGGCAATTTGTTCCCTTGTGACAAATATTGATTCTCTCATTCAATAGGTCTGAAACACCTGGTTTGGGTGTCATACAAACTAGATTCCTTAGGAATTCCTCAGGAGTCTAGAGGACTAGATAAAAATAAGATAAATAAAATAAAATAAAACATAAAAACAATAAAAAAGATCAAGAGAACAGCATTATTTCACCCTTGAGAAAAGAACACTGAAAGGATACATGATAAAAGTCTTAAAATATTTAAAAAAGAAATGGAGGAAATAAATTGATTTTCCATGACAATAATGTTTAGAATAAGATTTTTACTGACAGCTCAGAATGAAAATTCATCTGTGTCATTTGGGGGCGGGGGGAAGTTACGTAGTTATGTTGCTTTTTCACTTTCCAAGCAGGATGATAAACCATGAAGTATAAACTAATTTTTATGATTTGCATATATATATTTATATATATATCTATAACCCTCAGAAGTATTTTAATATGATTCATTATTGCATTTATTATTGATTAATAATAACAATAATGCCCCAAAGTAAAAATTGCAAATGAAAACAAAAATGTCTGTGAGCTTCTAAATAAACTCAAATTGTTTAAATTAATACCATCCTGAAATTCCAAAACTAGTAATTTCCTATAGTTTTCCTGTAATTCTAGAAAAACAAATTAGGTAGCACACAGACAAAAATAAGCAGCACTCCATCAACTTTCTCATGATGCTGATGTGGTTTGGTAATACCAGAAATATCTCTGCCTTGGAGACCTCAAAATACTGTTCAATGAAGACAGTTAAACCCAAGATTGCTCGTGACAGGATAATCAATTTACTCTCTATTTTTCAGAAATTATGCTTTGACTGCTACAGCTCTTGCATAAAATATTCAAACATTTTGTTTGTTTGTTTTAATTTAATAATGGTTTTATTCAGCATTAGGTCTTGTTATGTTAGGAAAATTGTTTTCTCCTTTCTAAATATATTTCTACACTGAGTCATGTTGAAAAAGTCTGAAGCAACTTCATTGTTCAAGATTACAAATTATGTATTAAATGTAATATTAAAATATTGAAAATATTAAAATATATAAAATGTAATATTAAAATATTATATTTTTTTTCTTTTGTACTCAGTTTCAACCTGCATTTCTTTAACTTAATCTACCTCGGTTTTGATGGAATAGCTACAAAAAAAGATTGAACTGTTTTAGCATACAGAACACACCTCATTAATGACGAAGACTGATGTGAACATTTACTTTGTGACTGTGTTAGCTTCCCACTCACTTCAAAGCAGAGCTCAAAGTCTTGATCCTAATAAAAGCACTAATGACAAGATTGCAAAACTGTTCAATGCACGCAGCAAAGGCCAGGTTTTCTAACACATTCTATTCCCATTTGGGTGACGGATAAGTGGTTAAATTCTCAGAAGAGCTCACTGTGCTGGCTACTGAGCTGTTGAAAATCTGGAGATTAATGTCACTGCATGCTAAACAATTCTTACTATCTGGTTGTAATTGAGGGGGGTCTGCATGGGAGCTGAAGCCTTGTGAAAACTCACTCTCTTCTTATAATTTTACTAGGCAATCCCTCAAATCCATTCCAGACACCCTTTATGTTATTTTTTTGCTCTAAAGAAGACTAGGCCAAAATGAAAATTTATCTCTAAACAGTTTGGCACCTGTCTGCCTTAATAACTTTTTTTTTTTCTTTTTGTATAATATAAGAAATCTGAAAAATTGTTTTATTTTACCAAAGTAGTATTTTCTGTTTGGCAGATATAACTCTTGAAATCAATTCCTTGTAATTTATTGTCTATAAGAGAATGTTTTTAATGAAGATTTTTCCTACTTGACATAATCAAAGTATTTCTCACTTTAATATTAATATAGTGGTGATTATTTAGGTGAGATTTGCCTTTGACCAGCATTTTACAATAGAACATAATCTATTTCTGGTCTTTTCTATTAACATTGCCAAATTAATTTCTCAGTGGAGATTAATCATCTCCCCCTATCCCCAACCCCACCATCCCTGATGTCATGTAATGTAGGAGGAAATGGGCTTTGGAAAATTCTATCCAATTTAAATGGCAAATTCCTAAATGTACATAGTTGTCTTTGCTTTAATTTTGCACTTCTCACATAAGAAAGAACTAAAAATTAAGTTTTTGATTCTCATACTTGGCTGCCAGCTTTTGTGCCAGTTATTACACGGATGAGGCATAAGTGGTGAAATCTTTTTTTTTTTTAAAAGAGATAATGAGAGTCATGGTAATTTTAAAATGAAAGTACAGGGAGGAAACACTCCAGTATGTTGTAGTGGGTTTACGTGTCAAGGTTTTGGTAGCAGCGGGCCACAGGGGTGGTTTCTATGAGAAGGATCTAGAAGCTGTCCCATGTTTGGTAAGGGCCCCACTGCTGACGAGAGTCGAGCCAATAAGATGTTGTTTTGCACCTCTGTGAGAGCATATTTAAGACACGGAAAAAAACGCTGCACCACACATCAGCTGGGAGAGTGAGAGGAGTGAGGAACAGCCTTGCAGGCGCCAAGGTCAGTGCAGAAGGAGGGGGAGAGGTGCTCCAGGCACCAGAGCAGAAGTCCCCTGTGGCCTGTGGTGAGGACCACGGTGAAGCGGGATGTCCCTCTGCAGCCCATGGAGTACCATGGTGGAGCAGCAGAGCTGCATAGACACTCCAGGTCACTTGATTTTAGCAGGGATAATTAGTTCAGTCACTGTGATGTTGGTGGTGGATGCATTACTTTTTGAGTAAGCATAGCCCTGGCAAGGGTCTGTTAAGGCTTTGGGAGACCTGGAGTGATTCCACATGGTTCCCAGGTGTTTGTGTACCAATGCGTGCAAGCCTTTGAGTCCTGCCAGGAAAAGAAGTTATGGGACAACTACGGACTAGAAACAGTACAAAAAATATTACTTGTACTCTGACTGTACCATATATTTAAGCAGTCCCTTCTCTTAGGCTTTCCAACTCCATGTTATATTGTCTAACAAAAAACTGATTAATCTGATGTATGTACATAAAAATATAAATATGTTTAATCAATAACCACTCAATATTGTATTTTTGAGATCTGTGGTTCAGAGATCAAGAACAGGATAATAGAACAAGACTTGTAGAATAGAAATTTCTTTTTTAGCCAGTGCTTGGCTTAGAATCACAGAATCACAGAATTTCTAGGTTGGAAGAGACCTCAAGATCATCGAGTCCAACCTCTGACCTAACACTAACAGTCTCCACTAAACCATATTCCTAAGCTCTACATCTAAACGTCTTTTAAAGACTTCTAGGGATGGTGTAGGCAACTAAAAATTTACATTTTATATCTCAAAACTGACAGTCAGAGAAGCAAAAATTCTAGCAATTCATAAGATGTTGGTAGTGATAGAGTAAATGTATTATTAGAGATCTTTAAAATGTTGGTGATAAAATAGAACTGAACTTACAGATAAATATTGTACTGGAGGGGAAAACTCCAAAATGACCCTTTCACACACCCACAAAAATGTCATGAAGCAAAATTGATTATAAATCAGATATCAGGTTTCTTTGGGATCCTCAGGCTTTAGTCCTCTTTGGAACAATGATGACCCACTCTTTCCGCAGTGGACTGGGGTAGCTTCACTTGCCTTTTGACTTTAGCAGGAAATGACAGAAGTGGATTTGTCTTTTTCCAAATGGGGAGATGCACTTTGCCAGACTGACAGAAAAAAATAATAAAATAAAATAGGAAGGACTTTTTTTGGGGTACATCTCCTTTTTTTCTGTCTTTCTAACTGTTTGATTATTATTGCTTTGATGAGATATAAGGAGATGCTTTTTCTTATAATTCTGAAAATACCTTATGTTTTTGAAACTGAAACCTGAAAGGAAAGAGAACATAAATTAGGCAGCCTTTAATGGAATAACTGGTACAGGATTTTAGTGGACTAAACATAAAAGAAACTATCAAAACTAAATTATGTGTGTAAGAACACATAATTACTTCAGTAATGAGCACAGTGCAAGATGAAATATTTTCTGGTAACGATATACTATGCATTTATAATATATGTATAGTATATAAGATTTGTTTATTGCTGAAAATGTATTTCTAGTTATGCAGTTCCATCAAATCTCTCTCATTATTTGAAGAAAGATTAATATATTAATATATTCATAATATTAATATATTCCTTAAGAAATAGATATTAATCAGGATATAAAATCTGTGTAAAAAGTAGGCAGAGAAGAACTGAGCCCCAAAGCAGGTTTCATCTTTCACAAGGTAAACTGTAAACATGTTGAGCTAGGTTTAAAACCATTTCTGAAGTTTTGGAAATCACAAGAAAAATGTGCCGAGGTCTAATAAGGATCATAAAATTCAACAGTATCCAGACTGCAGTGCATGTACTAGAATAAGTGTCTGCCCTAATGATACTCATTAAAATTTCTAAGGTGATGTGCTGAGTACTTCTGAGTGTCTCAGGGTCTGAAAATCGCTTAGTTGATTATAAATTTGTCATGCTGAGAAGATTTGTGAGATGTTTTTAATTTGAAATACATCACATTCCTCAGGTAGAAGGGAAAGGTGATGATTCCAAGAACATTTTGACTGCAGGGAAAAAACACAAACACTAAACATCTGGGGTGTGAGGTACTGTAAATACTGGATTCCTATTCTAAAGCAAAGACTGCAAGAATTTGTCAGCTAGCCTTGTCCTAAAGTGTAGCATAATGTTTGATAAACTGTGGAAACTACAAATATAAGTTTATTTTCTCATCCGGTAACTGAATCTATTCCATAATCTTGTGAAAATGACAGCTTTTCAGGTGATTTTTTTTTCCTATTTATAAAAAATGCTTTTTAAAGGGATTTTGAAGGGACACACAAGGATCATTGAGCTCAACTTCTGGCTCCACATAGGACCATCAAAAATCAGGCCTTATGTATGAAAGCATTGTCCAAATGCTTTTTGAACTCTGGTAAGCCGTCGTTGTCATGACCTGGGGAGCCTGTCCCAGTGCCCGACCACCCTCTGGGTGCAGAACCTTTCCCTAACACCCAGCCTGACCCTCCCCTGTCCCAGCTCCATGCTGTTCCCTCGGGTCCTGTCGCTGTCCCTAGAGAGCAGAGCTCAGTGCCTGCCCCTCCGCTCCCCTCGTGAAGGAGCTGATGAGGCCTCCCCTCAGCGTGCTCTGCTCTGGGCTGAACAAACCAAGGGACCCCAAACCCCAAGACACATATGTCTTGCCCTCTAGGCCCCTCACTATCTTCATTGTCTTCCTTTGGACACTAATAGTGCTGCAGCACCCAAAACTACATGCAGTACCACAGGTGAGGCCACACCAGCACAGAGCAGAGTGGGACAATAACTTCCCTCAGGCCTGAGGCACTCCAGGGCAGGGTTGGCCCTTCTGGATGCCTGGGAATGCTGCTGGCTCATGTTCTGTTGCCGTTAGCAAGCACCCCCAGATCCCTTTGCATGGGGCTGCTCTCCAGCTTCTTGTCCCACAGTCTGTACATATATCTAGGTTCAAAAAGATGGTGGGAGGAAAGTAGGGTATTAGGAAAAGGAAGGAGATGCAGGAAATGATATAAAGCTACACCAAAAAAAAAAAGCCCTTGAGACTGTAGTTGATACTTTCAGATTAAAGTAGAAAGCATGTAAAAGAATTACGAGAATTTTGGGAAATCACTTTACATATATCTTAATAGGCTTTGTCACCTTGTATCACTATTTCTTAACCTTAACTTGTTCATATATTTCTATTGATTTGTAAGGCATAATAATAAAATATAATCTACAGAATTGTGAAATATAACTATTTCTGAAACTGCAATACTTACTACTCCACAAATTAAGAAGGAAAAAAATAGAGGAAAATAAAGCTATAAATGTTCTTTTAAAATATAAGCTAATATTATTGTCCAAGAATCATTAACGTAGCACTTCACAAGAAAAGATTGTTTGAGATAAATGAATTAATCCTTGATTCCTTGTCCTCACTCTCTTCCCCTTGTCCCTTTCATTTGTTCCTTTCCACTTTTCCTCTTCCTGAAAAACAACAAAACAAAACAAAACACAAATATGGTATTATTTAGCTTTAAATTTGTTATATGATGAAATTCTTATATGTATAGTGTAAATAGAAGCATGTAGAAAATATGGCCAATAACTAACAATGTGTCATTAATGTGGAAATGTGTTGGTGGTGATTTTTTTTTTCGTTGTGATTCTCTGCCATCAGAATAGAAGGAAGTGGATTTCCTCAGAGTTCTGGACTGAATTGCCATGTGTTATGAAGGAGTAGAAAGTTATGCCTTTCTCATAATAAGCTACAGATAGGGAAACAAAATGAGAAGGCTAGAAGGATAAAATATGCATAATTTCAAATATTCTTGTTCTGCCTTTACTTTAGTTTGCACCACAGCAGAACTCTGGAGCTTGCATTTGTATAAAGGTATTGCTAATGCCTTCTTCAGAAAGTTGGCAGAGCCAAACAGAGAGGGAACAGGAAGCTTGATCCAGTCCCTGGGATTTCTTCCAGGGTAGAGAGTGATAAAGACCCTGGCAACACTAAGCTTGCAGAGAGTGGTCAGAGGAGATTTGTGGCCATATTTCAACCACAGCCTTTGGAGGACAGTATTAGCTGCTGTGTTCTGGACAAGCAGGTAAATTTTGCAGCAGTTTCAAGGCTGCTATAAATTACATTAGAAGTCAGACTGGACCAACATAATCACCAGAATGGTAGTGCCTTAAAATAATTTTGAAGCAGACACAACAGCAAAAAGGATAACACCCTGAATATTTCTGCTAAGATATACTTCCTGAAAATCCACTATATATAGCTACATTTTTCTTGGAGTGCATTAATATAATTCCTTACATAGATCAACCAGAATTTCACTCTGGAGCCTATAATGTCAATAGGAGTTTTCCTATGGATCCCACTGGATATTTAATCAGGCTTTAATTTCTTGTAGATTCAACACTGTGCCTTGGTATTTTAAATATGTATACATCTGTAACTATTGTAACTATCTACATAATTCCTACTTGTCGTGGTTTAACCCGGCCAGGTAAAACTGCCTCGCCCCGAGCGCCAGCTATCCTGAGGGAAACTTCGGAGGGAACCAGCTACTAGATGGTTCGATTAGTCCAGGACACTACTGAAGTGTGGCTGTGGTGCATCTCATTGAATGAGAACTGAGCTAGATATATTTTCATTTTTGTATTTGTTTACCTTCTTTTGTTATTCCTTAAGGAAACAAAACTTTCGCTGCTTCTGTCAGTGAAGCTTCTCTTTTTTTTTTCCCCTCATTTTTGCCTCTTACTATTTTTCCTTCAGTTAAACTGTTTAATGCAGATAGATCTTCCCTTTGGAATGTGATAGGTGGGCAGCTCTTCCCAGCCGCAGTCTTCTACTCTACATATCAGAAGGTAACCTTAAAGTTAATGAATACAAAACAGCAGGATCCAAAACATTGTTGGCAGTAACTTTCGGTCTTCATTCCAAACCATGTTGGAAAAACAGTCATATTATCTGATACAATTTGATAGATTGATTTACAATGTGAGCAGGTTGCATCTATGTTTCTGCAATCAAGAGCAGTTAATCTCGAGTGAAATCATGTTGACTATATACAAGGTAGGATTACAGTTAATTTTTATTCCTTTTTTTGTCATAAGCGCAAGAAAAACAGAGGAGCTACCTAGTGTAGTAAATACAGGTTCTAGATAGAATATTAAGCCACAGAGGATGATCTACTTTCCTATACCTGTGGATCTAATAAAAAGTCTGTAAATTCATTCCCATCAGCCACTGAGATTTATAACAATGAAGAATTTCAACCTGAATATAAATACCACATAGCTCCTGACCCTGAGCACTGTTTAATATGGGCTCACTGTGATAAAACTACAAACCTTCATAGCACACTGAGAAGAATTCCCTATTAAATCTCTGAGGTAGAGCGCTGCCCAAGTGCTCTGACATGTGTGTGCTTGCCCTCAAGGCAAAGAAAGTAAGAGCTATTTGCAGTGTTAGTTGGCTGACCAAAACCAGAAATGTTACAGTTTATGTCTAGGATTAAATTATTACTTACTCTTCTCTGTGAGAAAGAGGAAGAAGCAAGTAAGCTATTGGTCTCAGAGGATTTTTTTATGTCAAGTCATATGCTATTCATGCCTGCTAGTGAGTGTACAACAGATATTTTCACTGGCACAGTAGCACTAAGAACAATACGTCAAACATAGAAATAAATGAAACCTGAAAGGCTTTATCTATCTATCTATCTATCTATCTATCTATCTATTTATTTTCTGCCTTTTCCCTTCTCCTTATATCTGAATACAGTAAAACAGTCCAAGAGAGAAGTTCAGTAAATTTCACTGATTTCCATTCTATAGTTCAGACTTCAGGCCTTATCCACAAAAGTCTGCAACTCAGCAAATGCTCCAAATGTTGAATAACTTTAGGATTTGAAGTTATATGCTAACTTCTGTCCATTCCACTTCATGAAGTGTGATAAGGAAAAGAATGTAGAATTAATTAAGTGTGCATGTTGTAGACTGCATCTCATAAATATCATGTAATACTAAAAGTTAGTTGTCAATACCTATAAAGGCACCTAGAAATTTCTTTGCATTGGACACATATGTTATAAAACAGCCACTAAATTGAAAAATTGAAATTCTTTTTTTCCCCCCCCCCCCTTTTTTTTTTTTTGGCTTATCACTGCTACATTATAGACAGCCAAGTCAAGTCTAGTTTTCATATCATTTTGACGCATAGTTGGCATATCACAACTCTTCACTACTTTAAAACTCTAGATCTGTCAAATGGTATACACATGAACCTGAAATGCAATTTCCTTTCCCAGCCAAAGACTCTCATATTTTAATCTTTATTATGCAGTCTTCTCACGCTCCAGTATTTGGATGGATAAAAATTCCACCATATTGTGTTTATTTTTACCTCAGTTCTGGCCTCAGTTCATTTCTATTTTTATAAAACTGTTTCAGGTTTTTCCACCTTACATTTTCCATATTTTTTCTTGCATTTCTATTATACCTATATGCATATGCATATGTGTACTTTGTTGTAGACTGATCTCCAGAGAGATAGAGAGGTCTGGGGTCTGTAATTCCCTAGCCCTGGCACTCTACAAATGGAGAGGTGGGCATTTACTCAGCATATGACACAGTCACAGTGATAGCCCTAATGTAGTCAGGCATCAGTGTTTACTGCTGCAGTAAACACTATTTATTTATTTATTTATTTATTTATTTATTAAAGTCTGAGCAGACACTGCTTAAAGATTTTGTGTGTATCCATACTCCAGGACTCCTCAAGAGTTTTAGCATTGGTTATTGTTGCTACATAAGAAAATCCCTATTGAGCACAGAAAAAGTTAGGGGCAAAGCACTGTTCTGCTAGCAAACACGTCCAGGCAAAACAAAGGTGCAGTCCATTACTGACAATCCTTTAATAATTATCTATCTACAGATAGAACTGGATCATCTGTGTACATATAAGCAAGGTTTAACTTTTTGGGATCTAGAGAAAGGAATGATACCACCTCTTTGCAGCTTTGTGTATGATTTTCATTGTTTAGCATCTTCTTGTATTATTATTATATATTTCCATATAGTTTTTGTTTGTTTGTTTGTTTGTTTTTCTAGAAGCACTATGCTTTCATGGGCAAATTGGTTCAACTGAATTCATAAAATCAGGGTTGTACTTCTAGTCTTTCATCCTACCTTAAATTGGGTGAGAACTACCACTTTGGTAAAAGTCTTAGAGACCGATGAAATGTGCTATGCATTAATGATGTTACAGCATTATTGCAAAGTGCTAAGTTCTCCTCTGATCTAAAGCCTAAGATGTCTTCATTTTATTTTGGTTTTATTTGACTCCTATATCATAGCAGGAATTCAAAAATTAATATAAAATTCAGAGTGTGATTGTACTATAATACAAAATTTTCCTGTACCTGTATTGTGGTATTATGAAATCTCATTCTCATCTCTCTATTGACCTATTTTTATGTTCATTTCATGTTGTAAAACATTTTTTATTTTTTGTAAATACCATTAAGTTTTAAGAGTTCTTGGATTTGGTTGGACTGTGTATAAATATCATACTCTCTACACACACTGTTTAAATACTTTTGCTCAGTGAAGAAATCGTGGCATCTGAAGTTATGGGTCATTCTTTTTCCCAAATTTATTGAACATTTTGGAGCCAGAAGCTTGCTTCTGTAGTTCACACAGACATTGGCATTTAATTCATTATTCTGTGAAAAATGCTTTGTAATTCTGGAATAGTTCAGTGTGCTATATAAACTTCATGATTATTATTTTTGCCATATAGGACTCAGATCTCAGATACATGCTCAAGTTACCAATGTTTAATAGCTTTCTACTGTTGAGTGAAGCTATGACATCTGTCTGCAGTATGAGCTAAGTGTTACATTCATTTCAGACTTAGTCTTCAAAAAGAGCGGTTTCAGTAAATCTATAACTGTGGGACATGTCTGTAGATTAAGACAGGTAGCTTCATAATACTTTAAGCCTCAGATAAAATAAACACAACACAAGTAAATGCACTACTAGTGATGATATTTTATGGGAAGGGGATGTTGTAACATATTGCAAAGATATACAAGCTAGTTGATGTTTGGCACCCATTCAAGATTAGTAGACCTATTTGTGCTTACCCTAAACAAAAATTAAAATATATGATTTTTGATGCCTAATATTTTACTTGATCCTTATTCCA
This sequence comes from Aythya marila, assembly GCF_965140915.1. NCBI lineage: Eukaryota > Metazoa > Chordata > Aves > Anseriformes > Anatidae > Aythya > Aythya marila. The sequence continues at coordinate 130,028,779 of NC_139043.1, forward strand.
CTAATATTAGATATGTGATATTCTCAGTTCTTTAATTTGCCAGAATACATTAGATTTTCTTTTAACCTGTGGCTTGAAATTTTTCCAATTATCCTTGGCTTGTGTAGATGTTTTCTGATAATCCATGTGTTCATGTGTTATGTCATGCATTATAGTCTCTGATGATACCATGGATCATAGGGACTGGAGCACCTCTCCTCAGAGAGAACTGGGATTATTCAGCCTGGATAAGGAGAGGCTGTGGGTCATCTCATCAATGTACACTTGAAGGGAGGGTGCAGAGAGGACTCAGCTAGGCACAAACTGTAACACAGGAGGTCTGTGTTAACACTTCTTTACTGTGCAGATGACTGGGCACTGACACAGATTGCCCAAAGAGGTTGTGGAGTCTTCTTCCTTGGAGATTTTCAAAAGCGATCTGGATATGGTCTTAGGCAACCTGCTCTAATTGTCCCTGCTTGAGCAGGGAGGTTGGACCACATGGCCTCCACGAGTCCATTCCAACCTCAACCATTCTGTGATATGTTAGAGATCTAAGCTGTTGTCTGGGTCAATAACACATTACTTATTTAGCTTTATTCTATTGCTACAATCTTCTTTTTGTTGCCAGCTTTCAGACTTTAGCTGTTCCATATATTTCTTGGTGATAAGTAATGGTGTAGTGATAAATAAGTATCCTTCAGAGTTTAATATTTATGAAGGAAACTTGTTTACCAGTCTTCTGTCCAGTGAAGTTCCATACAGACCAAGTAGCATCAGCACCATATCTTTCTGTGAAAACAAGATGAGATTTTTTAATTCAATCTGCAGACTTTACCTGAACAAGTTTCCCATACCATTTTCCCTTCATACTCCTGGATGTTGTAACTCTAAGAACCACAAGCTACAATTCATGTGTCATTATTCCCAATTCAACAGAGCCTCTGAAGATCTCAGGCACTTGTGACCTACAAATTAGAGTGGTGCACCCTTCTGACAGTGAAGGCTAAGTGCAGTTGTGTTATATTAACAGACATCAATTGTAGGATGTGATTATTGTGATTACCCTTTTGGCATTTGACTAAACCTGGACTAATGTGTGTGTATTTTGTCTCCCCAGGACTGGAAAGATGCTGAAAACCAGGAGCAACCCCGCAGAGGGTCAGCAAGAAGAGAAGGAGACTGGAGCACATCATATAAGGAGAAGCTGAGAAAGCTAGTTTTGTTAGGCCCAGAGAACATAACATTAACCAGGGAATCTAATTGCTGTCCTTAGCTATCTGATGGATCAATTAGATATCAGACTGTTGTTGGAATTATGTAACAATAGGATGAGAGGTAATTTAATCTCATAAAGATAAATTTCAGTTATTTTTAAGAAAAAAAATCTCCAGATTTAAGGAGTCAAGCATCAAAACAAGTTGTACAGTCTTGGAATACACTCTTGAAGGTGTTCACAACTCAGCTGAAAAAGGTCCTGAAGAACCTGATCTAGTTTCAGAGTTCAGCTTTGAGAAGAGGTTCAGTGAGATAACTTATAGAGGACTATTCCAACCTAAGCTGCAATTCTGTCGTATGAGTGTCTCAGTTATCTTTTAAACTCTCATATGCCAGAGGAAGGTTTGTACAATTCCATATAATACTTTTTTGATCTACCTTACAGGGCAAAGAATTACTTGTACATGTCAAAGATTCCAGAGCCCCCCAGCATGCTATGTATTCCAGCAGTTTATCTGAGACTGAAACTGAAGTCCATAGCACCTTCTTTTTTCAGAGACCCTTTTACTATTTCCCTTTGTGCTGTATTGCCACCACATTAGTAAGTTCATCTGATCCAAGGCAAACATACTTGAAGTTCTGATCTGGAGAGTCATGTGACTCTCCTAACCATTTTATTGAGTGAAAGCTAAGGAAAGAACAGAGTAGCAGCTCCACATGCTGGAAGCTGGGGATTAGAGAAGAAAAACAACGTCATAGAGGATATAGAATTCTTTCTCAGTTGCTACCAGTTGAAATTCTTCCCCAGGTTCCCAAATCTACTGATCACAGCAGCACCAATCCTCACCCTGAGTCATCAGGTGAGCCCCTGAAAATAAGCTTTAGTCAATAGGTACAATTACAGATCTGTGCTCTGCTGTATGTGGTTACCACTAAAAGATGTTCTTTTAACCATCACAAAAACAATGATGGCAATAGTCCTACTTTTCTTATCCGCAGGTGCTGTGTGGATATCTTCATTAATCAAGAGTTTGGATAATGTGGAAAAAAGGGCAATGTAACTAGGGAATGTAAGCAAAGCTCACAAAACACTTCAAAAATTCTTTCAAAAGAACTTCTGAATAGGTAAAAAGCCAACAAGAAACCAAAGATACAAGGCAGGTCTTGAAAGCTTGAAAACTCTGTTCTAAAGAAAAAACACCTTTCTTATGATATCTGAACTATTTGCTTTGTGAATGCATATGTATCACAAATGAGAACTTAGACAAATATACTTCATTAATTAAATATTTTATTCTTATGTAATTGTCCTTAGTAACAATGTCAAGGTAAGCAAACTGAATTCTATCTTTCAGGAAAGCTGTCTGTTATTTCCACAAGGTGAGTGGCTGGTATTAAGTATCCTGAGTATCTGTTTCAAAGGGAACTTTGAAACAGAATTTTAGCCAGTACAATACATTTGCAGATCTAGACAAATTAATAAAAAAGGCTTCAATGCTATTTCATGCTCTGATTTCCCTAAGCTTATTAATGTGTTTTGATCTTTGTAATAGCATCCCTGATGGAATCCAGGAGTCTGCCTGTTTTCCACTGAATTGTCTTTAACATCACAGAGGATGTCCCCACACTTCTATTTTTCCACCCTCCTGTCTAAGCTTCTAACACGTGTAGTGAGAAATATCTCCTTTAATATTTTCTGCTGCTTAATTCAGTGATTCCTTGCTCAGCCACATCAGGTGATCAGAAATACCTCAGTTACCTCCATTACAGACTTGAAAAACTGAATTGGCAATTATTTACCTTAGGAAGCTCCAGTGGATTGAAAAATCATAAAAATTTAGTGATTTTTCCACTGTTAATTGTGCCCAAGGTATGAGAATTCCTCTTTTAGGATTTATTTCAGCATAGAGACCAAAGAGGGAAGGAAACGCGATGACATGTTATGTTTAAAACTGATTCTACAACCTAAGTATAGAATCACAAAATCATAGAATGGCTTGGGTTGGAAGGGACCTTAAAGCCCATCTAATTCCAACATCCCTGCCATGGTCAGGAATACCACCCACTAGATCAGGTTGCCCAGGGCCTCATCTAACCTGGTCTTGAACACCTCTAGGGATGGGGCATCCACAGCTTCTCTGGGCAACCAGTGCCTCACCACCTCACAGTGAAGAATTTCCTCCTAACTCTAATCTACACCTTTGTATTTAGGTTAAAACCATTCCCCCTTGTCCTGTCATTATCTGACAGCAAAAAGTTCCTCTCCGTCTATTTTAAAAGTCCCCTGGAAAAGCTGCATTGGAAAAAAAATGGAAAAGCTGTATTGGAAAGCTGCAATAAGATCTCCCAGAGCCTTCTCTTCTTCAGGCTGAACATGCCCAGCTCTCTCAGTCTTTCTTCATAGTAGAGGTGCTCCAGTCCTCTGATCAACTTTGTGGCCCTCCTCTGGACCTGTTCTAACAGATCCACATCCTTGTGAGTAGGGCCCAAGATTTGGATGCAGTACTCCAAGTGGGGCCTCACAAGAGCAGAGTAGAAGGGAAGAATCATCTCCCTCAAACTGCTGGACACTCTTCTGTGCCATTGGCATGCTGTTGGCCTTCTGGGCTGTAAGCATGTACTGCTGGCTCATGTCAAGCTGTTGGTCTCCTAGGACTCCCAAGTCCTTCTTTTCAGGGTTGCTGTCAATGAGTTCTCCCAGTCTGTATTCATGTCTGGGATTGCCCTGACACCAGGTGAAGCACCTTGTACTTAGACTGGTTGAAATTCATAAGTTCAAGTAGAGGTCAAATAGAAGTTTTGTTGTTCTTGTTATTTTCAAAACACATATCAGCCGCAATAACAATATTGTTATTTGGAAGAACAGATGGACATCTAGCAATATTTTCATTGGAAAAACAAACTCTTTTCTCTCTCCCTCTCTCTCTCTTTTTCTCATTTAAGATAGATGATCCTTAGAGACTACTGACTTTGTCTACACTGGATCCAGGATGTACCGTGCAATTCAGATAACTGATCAAAATGCCCTAGTTTATTCTTGAAAGTGAGTTGAAAGCTCTAATTTTGCAGGTAATTTTTGTGCTTGATTGTGAACATAATATTTGAAAATAAGCGTCTTAATGTATGTCTAGTGATTTGAATTAGTCATTAATATTAAGTGGCACTTTGTCAAGTAGCTATGAGCTATGAACTGTGAAAGCTAGAGAGTAGCAGCTACTTTATTAAATGAATAACAAAAAGTTGTATCCTAAGTGAAAACCCTTCACTTTTCATGAAATATAAAGTCTGATGAATCAACATACCTTTCCTGGTTTAAAGGCAGAGATCCAAACTGATTTTTACAGTTAAAAAATCTGACACAGGAAAGCAGAGTCCAGTTTGTATTTGAAAACTTGTAGCAAAATGGTCTGATGAGTTTTACTAAACCATTCCTTTATAACTCTACACGAGATTCATGTTAAAAAAGAGCAATTGCAGCTCAGAGAATTTAAAAAATAAAAATAGAAATATATTCTATATGCCAAAATCATTAAATTTAACTTAGACACTTCTCTGAGAAAGGTCAGAAGGAAATATATTTATGAATGTATAACAGAATATAACCTTTATTATAGTATCTTTTAAAATTATTCCTTGTTCATCAATTTAAGCTTAAAATAATGGTACCTCTGCTTCTCTTCACTAACATAATGTCTATGCAAGCATTTTACAGTGGAATGCAGATGTTTCTGAACAATTATGCTGGCATGTATTAATAATAACTGTGGTCCACAAAGTGGTGGATAGTCATTAGATGTGTATTTAAAACCTAGTTGTAACCCTCTATGAAAGTACTTTTTATGTAATACACAGATACAAGAATGGGGTCTAAATAATTTCAGTGTTTTTTAATGTCTATTTCAGATGAACACAAGCAGCAAGATAGCTTTCCTGTAAAAAAAACAAAACTCCTTATCTTAATAGACTTAAACTAGGGGCAGTTATATCATGATCAGGGATTACTGAATCTTGAGGTTTCTGTTTTCTTAGATCAACTGCCATATAATCTTAAAGTTATATTTTCTTTTGCCTTTCCATGCCTCAAACTTTGTCTGGTTTTAGAGCAAGACCTGTTTTCAGGCTTTCTTTAATTAGTGATTTTTTGATGATATCTTACTGGTTAAGATAAAGGCCCTGATCTTGGCTAAAATCTCTGAATCAAGTATGCAGTTTGGAAGAACTAAAATTGAAAATTTCTGCATATTCATAGATATGTAAAAAAATATATATAATGTTATTTGCTTGTGTCATAGGTATTATGGAATTGAAAAACATTAAATACTATAAAATAATATATTATGAAATTTGTTTCTTAGGGGACAATTTCAGACTTAGGGTCTAATTCTCTATACAATTTTATGATTGTTACAGTATATGAGAATTATTTCTGCCACACTCAGTCACAGCATTGAAAGTAAGAAAATGGATTCTTCATTTGAGACATTAGCTGTAGTGAAAACAAAAGAGCTCTCTCTCTCTTTTTTTTTCTTTTAAAACCATCTAACATAACTTTAATAAAAAACTGAGAAAACAAAAACAAAAACAAACAATAGTTGCATTCCATGTTTGTTGCTTTGCTGCCAAACACTTCATTTGCAGCTTAAGCATTTAGTAATTTATTTGTATAATTTATATATTGGGCAGTTAGGCATTTAGCGGTATAAGAAATAGAGAACTGTAATCATTCTTCTAGTATATTTTGCAAATTCTGACAATCCATTGTTTGGGAACTTTCTGTGCTAGCAGTTTTTTTATCAATTAGTTATGTACAATTTACAAAATAAGCTGTTTGAATGCCTACCAGTCTGTTAAACTAAAAATCTTGTTATGAGGAAGAAGAATATACTTCGTATGCAAAGCCAAAAATTTATTGCTAGTTTAATTAAAGTCTTAATAGTCTCATCAAAGAATTATTATTAGTCCAGTTACAATGATGCCAACATTTATAGTTCAGTTCATATTTAGTTAAAATGATATATAAACAAGCTTACTGATATCTATTCCTGTCTCTGGTATTATGCTCACTCACATCAAGCTGATGTCTTTGTACAGGTAGGTGGATTGCTGTGTATGGGTGAATCAACCCCAGGTGATTTGCCTGCAGCAAAGTGATTCTAATTTTCATGTATTCTTTCTCACTCAAGGACTGCTTGGGTCTTGGTAGACTATTCATGTCTACCAATATGTTCTATGTCTCATGCTCTACATGCTCTTTCTTCATTTCTCTGCAGTGTTTTTGTTAACATTTGTTTTTTTTTTTTTTTTTTTTTTTTTTTTTTTTTTTTGTATGCTTTGTTCTTTTATAGCTTCTAAAACTAGTTTAATCCAGCTTCCAAGGTTGCATTCCTTTGAATTGACCATTGGTGGGCCTTACTACCATCCATTACAGGATACATCAAGAGGCCATATTTCAAAGGCCTCTGCTATCCTCCAATGACTTTTCTCATCTGTGAAGTATTGTATTCCAGGGTCATAGATTCTACAGAATTCTACAGAAAAAAATATTTTTGTTATAATTATAAATTATAATAATAAATGTTACAATTATAAATTATAATTGTTATTAGTTACAAAACCATATATAATCCATAGCGTTACATCACACTATTATACAAAAATAAGCAAAAGTGTGTAATAGGTACCTGGTTTTTATATTAATTTTTTTGAAACCTAAAGAAATTCCCAGGTAGGACAAGACTAATCCTAGGTCTTCAGGTGTAGCGGTCACTGATGAGCCTATCCCATATTACTTAATCTAATTACTCTTGGAACTCATTTATATTTCAGCTCTCCACTCTGTTCTGTAGTGTTGAATTCCACAATTTAATTGCATATCGTGAAATCAGACCTTTTGTTTTCATTCTACTTTTGCACTTTCTATATGCTGACATAGGTAAACTAAAACTAAGAGGACTAATAGTTAACAAGTGATTCCACAAAAAAATCATTATAAAATTTATTTATTTATATGTGTATAAACATAATTTTGTCCAAATTAAAAAATAAAACATAACAAACAACTATCCTATTAAATGCATTTCAGAAACCTTTTATGTCTAATTGTTTTGCCTCTTTTTCCTGTATATTTATTACTTTATCTTTTTTGATAAAACTGTACAAAACAAACAAACAAAAACTATATGCAGGTTGTGGATATGCCATGCATTTATACAGAGGTATTGCAATGTTTTCTGCTTTGTTTTCAATATTTTTTCTGACTATTCTTAGCTTCTTTGTGTTTTAGTCAATGCTTAACACCAACCTGCAGCTTATAGAGAATGTATTTTCTCTTTGTCTCTTCATACTTCTGTTGGTTTTAACTAGGTTTTAAAATCAGCAATTATATTTCTAACAGGGAGTCCTCAGAATATTTCTGTCCATGAGGCTTTTGAGACCTCTTTCCTGAGAGTCAGTCATTAATTTATTCAGCGTTCCTGTGTTTGAATAGTTAGATTTATTTTTGTGTGCATCATCTTTTATTTAATGACATTAACTAGACTAACCTGAACACTTTTACATCATCAGGAAACTTTATTGCTTCACTGTTTACCCCTTTGCCAAGATCACTCATAAGTATGTGAAGCAGCATAGTCATGAATCTTCTTGGGCAACCCTTTTTCTGATCTAAATACTAAACAGCAGTTTTATTTGTTTCCTGACAGTTATTAATTCAAAAGGACTTTATCCTTCTCATACAATGGTTTAATTTCCTTAAGAGTTTTTAGGGGAAAATAACTTCTTGAAAGCTTTTTGAAAAATTGAATTTTTTTTATTAATTAAAACATATTTGTCCACCTGCTCTTTAAGTAATAAATTATGCAGCAAGATTACCCTTTTCTTAGGGAAACAGTCCCCAGTTTGTACTTTGTGTATGTATCTTCTGGTTCTGTTCCTTATTATCTTTCAACTATCTGCTTGGTATGGAGGTCAGCATTCAAGGCCTATCATACAATGGATCTCTCCTAGGAGAATTTTATCAGATAGTGCTACATTTGCTGCTTGCCAGTATGGAGGCTGACTTAAGTGATAAGCTATACACTGCACGCAGAAGTTCAGCAATTTCACATCTGAGTTATTTTAGAGCTCTTGAGTGAATACCATCTGCTCCTGGCAGTTTGTTATTGTGCAGCTTGTTCTAAATCCACTTCTATTGACAAACCAGTTGGAGACATTTCTTCAGTCCCCCCTTCTGTAATGAATGACTCTGTTACGGAAACTTCACCTCCAGGCCTCGTGTGATCTTGCCTTCCATGAATGCTTCCTATACATTCTGGTAAGGTGATCCTATTATATTACTAGCAATTCAGATCAATCTATAGAGTGATATGGCTGTTGCTGAGGACCTGCTACTCCATATCAGTCCCATGGACTGATCACCCACCTGGCATGTATTAGGTAGATGCATTACCTTCCAGTTTAGTTTTATTTGGATTAATCCAATTCTTGCACTCCATGACTGCTACTCAGCATGGAACAATGGATGATGAAAAAAGTTCACATTCACTAAAATTTGCCAGTGGGGTATGTAGCTGATGTTGTACATTTACATACAGTAAACTTTATTTGCTGGGGTAAATTAAACAAAATGAGAGAGAATGACAGTGAGAGAGAGGAAAAAGGGAAAGAAGTAACTTAATTCAGTGGATGTCTGGGGAAAAAAGTCGAGATCTGAAGGCAAACATACTCCCTGAGAAACACAGTCCCCCATTAATACTTTTCCAATGGCAACTATATAGTCTTCATCAGTACAAGTTCAAACTCCCTATTGTTTTGTTGTTGATGTTTCTGCTTATGATGGCACAAATGATGACTGAATCACATTTTTGTCAGGGACAGAGATGCATGCTGACTGGGTCTTAAAATTTGTGCATCCATTTTATTGGGTAATGTAAATTAAATGAAAACCCTAATGCAAAAGCTACAACTCAAGGATAAAAAATGGAAAGAAGAGAAGAAAGGTTGAATCTCATGCCAGTACCAGTCGCTTCCCCTGAGAACTGGCCATAAGAGTAATGTTGGGATTTGCAGGTTAAAAGACCATAATAATAACAGCATTAGAGTCACAAGGAAAACATACTTACCCCACAGGTTCTGGAAAATATTGCCACAATAGCTTGGCTGAAAGTGTAGAGAGAGGCAGAGGAAAGGCAGGCTACCAAGCTGCAGACGGAAGTGGTACAAGGGCACTAAAGGAACAGAACTCACCAGGACCATGGATGGCATAGAGAAACTGCACTTGTGATCCAAACTGCAACTTGCAGTCCATGTCCAGCATTTCTGTCTTTAACCAATACCCTGACTCTGCTTCTGAAAAAAACATTACAAGCAAGACATTGTTTGATACGTGATATTGTCATTTTTTATTTAACTTATTATACTTAGCAGTATTTTTATTTTCCCATTTAGAAATAACTTTTCTTTTAAGGATGTCTTTCTACTCCTCTTAGCATTTTACTTTTGTAATAAGCACTTTTAGTTTTTTATTATTTCAAAAACTTTTCCAATATCTGACACATATTTACTTATGTTTTGAATAGTCATCTTGTAGTATATAAATATTTTGTCTTTTCATGAAACAATTTTCATTTCCTTTTAATACACCTTTACTTTGTTTGTGGTTTCCTTTTTAAAAGTTAAAGATACATGACTGTCCTAGGTTTTTCTCCATTATGAATTGGAGTATGATGAAACAAATGGTGTAGTAGTGTACAGTATTCAGAAAGACATGCACAGAGGTACAATTAGTTTCCAGTTCCCATTGGAAAGTCAGTGAGAGCTTGTTGGTTCTATCCACCTCCTACTCCAGCCTCGGGAATCACCTGCCTCGTGTTTAAGCAGCATGGCACACAAGCTGTGAAGCATATTATAGTCCTTCCTACCTAGACATAAGGCTGAATTAGATCACTTAATTTCTGCTTACTCTTTTATAATTTGATTTACCATAATTCACACAAAGCATTTTCAGAGCCTTGATGTATAGTTTCCAAACAGAAATGTGCTTTATTTGTAAACATTGGGAATGACACACTGTGAACCCAGAAAAGCTGTTCAAAGGGAGTAAGTCTTTTAAAATTTAATTATTTTTCTATAATTTTTGAAACAGAAACTAACTCATAAGGACTGAAATAAAAAAAAGGCCATTTCATACTTGAGAGGCTCCAAAATGTGGTACTGTCTCTTTCTCTGCCCATTAAGCAGTTTAGGTTAGTGCATATCCGACAGATGCATCTTTCTTGGTATCTCCCTTGGGTTTTCTGACATTAGAGGACACAGTGCTCGGTACATTGCTCACCAGCTGGAATTACTGCTAATAAAGAGACACCAAGGAGGTATAGTGTCATTCTTTAAAAATATTTGGTGAAAAGTGCATAACTCAGTATGACTTTTTTTTTTTTTTTTTTGTAAAGTCATTTGGGTAGGAAAGACGATACAAGTAGTGGATTTTTCTTGACTTTTGTGCATTTGTGGATTTGTTTCTGTCTGCCTTACTTGTATTTCTATCAGAGTGGTAAATTAAGTAAGCAAGAAAGTAAGACTCTTAATTTCTAATAAACAGTCTACAGATGAGCTAGCAAAGCAGAAGAAATGTAATACATGTAAACCTCCAAGAAAAGTAGCTCTCTTTTCTTTCTTCCTTTTCTTTTTCAGTTAGGCAATGCTGGTCTTGAGACCTGTCAATTTTTTGCATTGATAGAGCATCGCAGGAGCAAACCATGAGGGAAGCATAGGTATTGACCCAATCTAAAAAGTGGTGAGTGTCCTTGAATGCTTTTCTTTGGCTAGGTAATTGAATAAAGTTGTACAGTGTACCCACAGAGGGGATGGATGTGGTTTTCTTGTTATATTCCAACACAGCAAAGATAGCAAAACTTTTTATCTGCTTCTTAATTACTTCAGGTTCTTTGATCTTTTAAGTTTATTTTGTTCGGTAGCACTTTATAGAAAGATGAGTAGATGTTAGACTGACACTTCATTTAGCTGGGAACAGACAAAAGCTATTTGAATGTAGAACACTATAAAAATATGAATGCAATTTCACTTAACAGTAGCTGTTATCATCTTTGGCAAAGTGGAACTCCTATTTTCTAAATTGTTAATTTCTCCCACGTCACCTACTGACCATATTCAATGCTGCTCTGTTTGTCCTGGAGAGCTGTGAATCATATTTTACACTATGCTGCTCAACCATTTCTTAGTGATGGTTCTAATCATGCCAGGAATAATAGTAAATGAGTAGAATATCTGATCTAAAACAGGCAAGCTAATAAACCCAATGAAGTATTTAAATTCTTTCTGTTGAAATAATACTTAAAGGATTCTAATAGAAAAATCTAATATAGAGAGATTGATGTGGCTAATCACTATTGCTTTTTATTCTGTAGCTCACTGGATGATGCATTTTGTGCCATCTCCCAGTACTATTTTGTATTCTTTATCCCTGTGTGTTGTCCAGTGTTTCCAGTAGCAACTGAACAAACACAGTCTGTTAAAATTGATTGAAACTGATTATACTATATTTTTTTAAATCTGGATGTTTCTTAACATTAAAGATGGTTTGCAGATCTCTTTGCAGATGCAATGACATACAGCTAGCACAGTGTCATCTGCAAGAGAAATGTAGCATTAATAAACTAAATGAATATTCTATATGGTATTTCCTATGAGTGAGCTTCAGAGAGTAATGGCATTTATATTGCCTTATTCATAGCCTTCCTATAGTGTGAATCAGGTGGGAAATCTCAGAAGAGGAAGCTGTTAGGATTTTCAGTATTTCTAGCATTAGACTGAAATTCTGTGATAATTGATTTTTTCTCTCCTTTTGAATGCCATTAAAAGAGAAAAGAGCTTTTGATCAAAGACAGAAAGGGCAAGAAAGAATGTGTGTGTTGGGAGGGAAATTTGTGAGTCAGTCTCTTTACAGTTTTCAGAGAGGCTTTGACTCAACTTTAAGTGAAAGTCTCAGGTATTCTATTTTTTAGTATCAAATTGTCTCTTTATGAAATTACTTTTTAAAAATAAATCTGCACAATATATAAAGAATGTACTTGTAATAATGTCTGCAAGCTCAAGAGGGGTGAACTGCAAAACTTAAGATGACACCGCCAGATGTTAAACCTCTGAGAGGAGCTGCAAAGATGTCCAGGAGAAGCAACAAGACTGACCATGAAATCTGACAGGTACCATTGGCTCCATAAAAAGACTTTTACACTCTGGTTTGATTTATGCTAAGTTTCTTTGATTTTTTCTTTTGAAAACTAATGTAATCTCAAATTGGATGGGTAAAACATATGTTAGCAGGTGTGATTTCCAACAGCAGGTGACAATGCTGTTTTCATGTGAAAGATAATTTTCATCTGCAACCTGCATACCTGGAGATGTGTCCACTGCACAGCTTCAGCTGGTATCCTGGAAAGTCATAATCTCATAAACATTTCTTGTACCTGAGCTATGTATCTCTTCAATCATTATAAATAGCTTTAATTTTGCAAATGGTTGCCTTAGGGTGTTACCAGAATTGAATTTCACACCCAGAAGCTGAAGTTGAGCTACATCTAGAATGGAGAGCTCTGCTACTCAACATCAGTTAGTAAGGTTCACACCTCCTTTATATTCTGAGTTTCCTGAAGAAAGTCTCTCATTATCATTTCTTGCTAGAAATCTTTGTGGGTTAAATTTACTTCACAGAACATCATAGGACATTTTACTCTTGCTCCTTCAGGCTTAGTAATTCATTCTTACTGAAAAAAAAAAGTGTCTTTCTTAGAGCGATTAAGACATACTATGGTTGCTAGACATCCAGTATATAAAAGTTGGCTGTGAATTGTCCATCTCAAAACGTAGAGCATTTGAACATACACTCTCAACGCTCAAGTAGCTTTTTACTTTACCACTCAGAAAACTTGGTCATAACTAAACTTCCATAAATCTACAGTGACAGGCATTTTTATTCTTCTTTAAATGTCACCAGAAAAGATTCCATGTTTGAAGAGTACTTCAAAAAGGGAAAAAAGCACATTCTTAGGAGCATACCAATCCTCTTGCGCTAAAACCTGTTAAAACAGGCATTTTCTAGTTGAGCTTATGAATGAATCATGTCAGAGTCCAAATCCTTTGCCTTTCTTGTAATTTAAACAGTTTATAAATTATTTGAAAAACTGATCTTATTTTACTCATTTACTAAGAAACCTCTGATTCTGATTTTACTTGTCTCATGCTTGCTAATATATTTGATTGATACTGTTTTTTACTATCAGAATTTTAGGAAGATGCTCTTTTCTTCTTGTAGGCACATAAATTATGATAGTAATTTTTGTTAACATTATTATAAATGTGCTATTACAGTGATGTTAAAGGATGAACAGTTAAAGGGTCTGCAAAGGTCAGTTTTCTTCTTTGCATTAACAACTAAAATTTACCTATTCTCTTTGCAATCCCACTTTATCTTCTTCAGTTTGTCGTACATAAAGGCTGAGATTACTGTATAGTTTTATGTTCAGTAAGAAGAAATGACAGCACTAGAAGACTATATTTCCAAAATACACTCCTTCCAAAAAAAAAAAAAAAAAAGAAAAAGAAAAGAAGAAAAGGAAAAGGAAAAAAAAGGAAAAAGATTTTTTGGTGGTGGTGGTGGTGTTTTTATTTTATTTTATTTTATTTTTTTTTTGAACATAGAATAAGCTGATTGGCTGAAAGATAGTTCCTCTATCTTGTGCAGGTCTGAGATAAGTTCCCCTTGTATTATACAGCTCTATACAGTTTTACTGTTAGATGTATGTATCCTGATGCATGTCTTTCTCCTGTAACAAGAAATACTAATTTTTAATCAGCTGAGACTTTGAAGGTTTGTATTAGAAAATACACTTTCTTCCCATAAAACAACATTATTTACAGGGCTTTGTACTGAACTAAAGTTTCCACACTATTGCCTCCAAAAGGGCTCTTTACCATGGCAACATCCCCACAGAAAGCAGCTGTGCCAAAACCACTTCCCATTAATAAAACAGAGAATTACATGAACTTGCTGTTCACAACCTTTGTCACAAAAATGTTGTCTCACAATATTAATGTATGATCTAGTCTCAAAAATTTAGTAGTGTAGCATTCTGTTTTCACCTTTACACATTTTAAGTGACTGGTTAGCTATTTCATTCCTTTTATTGTTGATGGCCTTACTCATTTGAGGGAAAAGGTGTAGTTGCTAGTCAAAAGATAAAATGATGAAAGGTTAAGGCAATAAAACATATTACTATAGTTCTTGGTAGAGAAAATTACTTACCTATAATTGTTGTTCAGTGAAGAAGTAAAACATCTGAACATCCGTTTCTTAATGGCTTTCCTTGACAGTGACCTGGTGTCTCAGTTCCAAAAAAAACCAAAACACTGGGCAGATTTTCTGATAGATTCTGTCACTCTGCTTAACCCAAGTGGCTTTTTAAAGTCTAGCCTGTGAAAGGATTCTTGAGAGTTTGAGGGAACTGTTAGAAATTATACAGTCTTTAAGGCAAGAGGAATGTATTATTGGTATGCAGCATTTTCATTTTTCACTCATCTTTATAATGTTTAGGACTTAATTTTGCCTGACAATATTCTGATAAACCACCTGCCACTTCAACGCACAGCTATGTCTGTCATTGCAGGAGATGGACATCTGACAGTTCATCCTTACATGTTTTTATTCCCTTCAGTTCTACATCTGCTTAGTGAATGGTGGCTGACTGCTCTCATGGAAAAGTAGCCAACAGATTCCTTTTTCTTTATTTTCCTTTCTGAAACTTTGCTAAGTTTTAATCTTGTCCAAACAGAGAGCCTAGCAGCACTTTTTTTTTTTTTTTTTTCCCCCAATTGTTCTTCTAGATGCAGTTCTTTGAATCCCTACTCATCCAAGAAAGGACAGGTTAGAAATCAGGTGAGGTTTGTTGTCCTTGGTAACCTGAACATTTTGTACCTCTGTCCACTGCATGTGCAGCTGGAAGGAAGGAAGGTAGCTTTGTGCAGGTCACACAACACACTAAGTGATTTTAAAGGTACATTTGTTTACTTGATGCACAGTTTGCATCATATTTAGCGTAAAATTATCTGCATAGTGTGAGCATTGGAATGGAAAACTGGGAAACTTTGTTTTCAGAAAAATTACATTGCACATACACATCTGCTGGCAGGACCAAGCTGTTCATGGGATTTCTATTACAAACTAGAAAAAGATACAGATGAATTACTATAACCTGCAGTTTTTTTGTGACCATTTTCCTTCAACAATCCATGAACTACCTAAGTCAAGAGTAACTAGCTTTATTCTGAGAGCAAAATTATTGCATATCTTCTTCCTTAGATTTGTTTATTCTGATTGGATTAGGAAAATCTAGTGCTTGCTTTCAGAGCAGGTTATACTCAAGCCCTGCTAGTGCTGGCTGTAAAGCTTGCTTCTGGGCTGCTTTTTGATCTCTATTCTGTATGAACTAGCTCAGCTTGCAGCCAGTAGTGACTTACTATGGAAATTGATAAAACATAGTTTGGGTACATATTTTATGGTTGTACAAATCTGTGGTGTTTCAAGGATTTATCATGTGATATGATGAAAGAGATTGTCTCCCAGGTAGAGAAAGCTGTAAGATTGGATAAATTTTCAGCCTCATGCAATAAACCCTGTAAGACACTATAATCAGTGCCTGTAATTTAGTGAAGAACTCTTCAGAATATAAGTGTTAGTATATTCTGATGTGGGATAACTGCTTCTTTGAGGGTGATGAGCATTGGCTCTGAAATGTCAGCAGGTAGCTGCACTATGGGAATCAGATGGCAGCTATGAGGACCAGATTTGTCAGCAATACAGATCAGTCACTATTGAGAATCAGATCAGAAAAAAAAGAAAATCTGAAATTATAGAAAGCCTAAACATTAAAAACTATATAATGTTTCATAAGTTCTTTTCATGACACACACATGGATTAATAAGAAAATCACAGGGAATTCTTCTTTATGGTTAAAACCAAACCAGTTTATATTATTCATTTTAAAATTGTCTAGCAGAAGTAGCCTGGCTTGATGTCCAATACCAATATGGAAAGCTCCAAATAAATGTCCTGTTTCTACGATTTTTATACTCTACTTTAGATATTCATTTTATAATCATTTTTTAATCAGTGGTTAACACGAGAGAGTGTAATTATTATTGGTGGCAGAGATCGCTTTTAACAAAATTACATCCTTACTTATTATCATATTACCATAGTTACATTATTATTACAGAATAACCTTTACTTAATTACTAGCCACAAGCAATTATGGAAAATGATTTGAAAATTCTAATTTAGTGAAAATATCTTACTTTCATTTATGAACAACAAAATGTCATCATGGTCAGGTAATAAGATAATTTGCATATATCAATGTGCACTTAATGTAATTCATAACAATTCTTTAGGCCAGAATATTCATTCCTCCTGTTACTGCGAAAATGAATGAACACAATAAATAAGTCAACCTCAGGAAAACTAACTAACTAAATAAAATCTGGTTCTCTTGACTGTTGGCTGTTAAATCTACTTTTTATACCATACTGTAATGATGGTTATAGCAATGCACAACACATTGGAGCATAGCTTTGAATTTGTTTTTCTTGAAGACTTGTTACAAACTGAAAATTTTCTCTGAAGCTCCAAAGGTCTTTAAAATCTGGACTTTATAAAGGTTTGTCTCTAATAGTTGCACATTACTATTTAAGAAATCCCATTTTCAGCTTCGTTTTGGTAAGAGTCTTTTCAATATTATTTTTTATTTTTATTTTTTTTTTCCTGCAGAAAGGTAAAAGAAATTATTTTGTGTTGCATTATTTCAGTTTATGCAATTGTTGAGACATCTAAGAATAGAATAGGAAATGATCAAGCAGCTGTAGTACTGGGATTAGATCAATATACAATAGCTAAGAATATACAAAAAGAGGTTGTTCCAAAAATTCTAAACGTTTAACAGGAAATAGATAAGAAAGGCCTATCAAACAGTGGGATTAAAGGAAAAGTTTAGAGAAAGCTAGGAAACCAATTACCAAAATAACTATATATAAAGAAAGGCTGAAAAAGCAATGACAGGTTCCATACACAGGTTCACACACTGTACATTTGCAGATGTTCGTAATTGCCACATTGAACAGCTTTACAATACTCAATACCAGGGAGCAAGAAGGAATAGATTCAGGAGAAAAAATAGTAACTATCCTAGAAAAAGCCATAGAGATTTAGGAGAGAAAGTCCCTTATGCTGTGCAAAGGAAATAAAAAAAAATAACTTAAGCACCCTCAGTAAGTTTGCAGACGACACCAAGTTGGGGAGGAGTGTAGATCTGCCAAAGGGTAGAAAGGGGACTTGGACAGGATGGGTCGATGGGCAGAGGCCAATGGGATAAGGTTGAACATGGCTAAGTGCCGGGTCCTGCACTTTGGCCACAAAAACTCCATGCAGAGCTACAGGCTTAGGGCAGAGTAGCTGGAAAGTTGTGCAGAGGAAAAGGATCTGGGGGTGTTAATCATTGCTTGCCTGAACGTGAGCTGGCAGTGTGCCCAGGTGGCCAAGAAGGCCAACAGCTCCCTGCCTTGTGTCAGGAATAGCGTGGTCAGCAGGACCTGAGAGGTGATCAACCCCTTGTACCCAGCTCTGGTGAGGCCACACCTCGAGTACTGTCTTCAGTTTTGGGCCCCTCACTGCAAGAAAGACATCGAGGCCTTGGAACCTGAACCCAGTACACTGCAGGCAAAGTCTCACCAGCACTGAGTAGAGAAGTATCACCTCCCTCGACCTGCTGGCAACAATATGCTTAATGCAGATAGTGAATACTATTACCCTTATTAGTAGCAATGGAATGCTGCAGACTCATATTCAGTTTGGTGTTCACCAAGGCTAACACATGAAAGCCTAACAAAACTTAGCTGGGCAAACAGAAATACCAGATCTACTGCATGTAAGAATTTTTGTGGTGTAGTCAGGATATACCAGATGTGTTGCAGGTGCTCAAATAGACCTGAAGTGTGCAAGTCAATATTTTAAACATGTGTTGATAGAAATTTTAAATCCAAAGTAGGTAGTGCTTAATAGATCTCTTAGGAAAGTCATTGACTGCCAGTTCACGAGGAAGGGAGGATCATTTTCTTTTGGTTTTCGTAGCAAAACAAAACAAAACAACACCAGAGAAACAAACACATCTAATCTGCAATAACTGTTATCAAGTATTTAAGCAGTCTTTCATTGCAGCCATCTAATCAATAGGCAGCCTGAATATAGAATGATTGACGTTCTTTAGAGTAAACATGCAGACACTATGCAAAAGGAAGCACTGCCTTGAAATAGTGATATAACATCCAGGACTGATGCTGTGTTACATGTTATCATCTAGATATGACATTATTTCACTTCTCCAAATGTCCCTAAGTGCCATGGTGTTTTCTCCAAGAGTATTAAAACCATATTTGAGGTGATCAGCTATGCTGATCATAGTAGTGGGTATAGTACTGATCATAGTACTTCAGAATAATGGAGATAGATTTCATGCTAGGCTGCAGTTCTGTTTTTGAAGGTGTGGAACAGTAACGCTTAAAAGACTTTAACTGTTTACACTACATTTTGCTTGAACGTTACATACACAAGAAAGCTCTCAAGATTAAATTAACTCTGTGTACATTATAGGAAGAGAAAATATTTGATTAAGTGTCAAAAGTCTTTTAGCCTTAACATGGTCATTGTATAGGTGCACTTAAGGCAATTATATATGTCTATTAGCCCATTTCTGGCTATATTTTTCATAGCATCCTGTTTATGTTTACCACTACTATGTATTTCATCAGATTATTTCTCCTTAAAGTTGCTTAGCTTTCTTTCCACAGTGCTTTCAGCCACTAAGAAACTATCGGTGTGTACAGCAGATATAATTAATTGTTTCCATGTTTTTCCTTGCCAAGGCTGATACTGATTTTTATCATTGTACCATTTTATTCATTCTTTGCAACCTGAGAGACTGCAGTATTGAACACCAAAAATAACTCCTCATTAAAAGCCTCTTTTCCAGCTTCCTTTATTTCATTCATCTTTCAAACCACCGTTTAAATATGTTTAACAATCCTGATCCCCCAAATCATTCTACTATTAAATTATTTTAATTCTGAGATTTACTCTTTAGAAACCTTAGGGAACTGTTCTTGAAGTAAAATACTTTTCACTCAGAAGCAGCAGCATAATTATTTTTTCTTATTCTCATTTTATTTTTTTTGGTGAAATTTCTAACCTTCAATTTTATTCATTATATCAATAGCTTGTAGTATTAATCAGTGATTTTTCTGTCTCAGATTTTAGTAAGTAACTTATGTTAAGAACTTAAAAATGTCTGATTAAATTGCAGGTCCCTGGTTTACCTTACATCTTTTATTCTTAAATCTTTAATTACTTACACAGCAGAAATACTAAAGCCAGAACTGACATCTGTAAATTGTTTCATACAGACCAGACATCCACACAATAGTCTTATCTTACCTAGTGGCAGTAAAACTGTTTTTTAAACATGAATAATTGCCTTGTTACTAGCCAAGAAAATCCTTTTTATATCTAAACAAGCATTGCACATATGGGAATTGGGACAATAGCTGAACACTGGTTATGGCTATTCTTGAATTTTCCCACAATTTTGATAGCTGATAATAAAAACATAGTTCTTCTAGACTCACTAAAGTTATAACATTATTGTAATTTTTAAAATACTTTGTTTCCTTCCTTCACATCATTTGAAAATATTGTTCTATTGGAGTAAATATTACCCAAATAAAAGAGTAGTTATACACAAAATATAAGTATATTTTAAATTAGATCTCCAGTCAAATGTCATTTATTCTATTTTTTAAAATTATTTTACATAACTATTGCATTAAGGCATATGAGAGTTTAAGGTAACACACTACTTATAGTTTATGTTACACAGAGCTACCCCTGGAGCCTAATTGAAAGTAAGTGGAAATTTATTTAAATCCTTACCTTTGCAGTCAAAAATCTATGTTATACAGTCCAAAACAAGCTATAGTCATTTTTCTGTATTTCATTCTTAACTTTTTCAGCATGGATGAAGAAGAAACAATATACTTAGATCGGCAATGAGCATAATTTTTATGATGCACCTGATTTGTTTTTACAAAGTAGTACTTTGTAAAATTCAAGCACATACATTACACAAGTGGCCAAGGCCCAAAAATGCAAAGTTGAATTTTATTTGAATGAGAGATAGCAAAATAAACAGAACATTCTGGACATTATTATTTGTTTATGTCATTGAATTTTTGCTGCAAATAAATCTTAACAGTTCACAGGGCAGGCTGTCGGACAAGGTAGGTTCTGGATGCCAGAAGGTTATTATTGTATTGCATACTCACAGTAACATACAGCCATGAAATACAAGGCATTAGAATATGTCCATTCTTAAGAATATTCAAAAGCTTTTCCTTCTTAATAATAGCACAGAGAGGCATGGAGCCATATGTGCTGTAGCTTGCTGGAGGAGTCTGAAGAATCCAGAACTGACTTTGATCACCAGCCAGGCTGCCAAGAGCTGTCACACAGAGCACCCTCTGCAGTATGGCCTGGCTTGGCATAACCTTTTGGGTGCTACGCTGTCACTTTCTTGGTTAACCACAGAGTTCATGTGTTGTCAAGGTACTGATAGTACCTTCACCTCTCCAGACATCTATATAAAGTCATTGTACAAACACAGAAAAGTAGAATCATAGAAACATAGAATCATTAAGACCTTCAAGATCATCTGGTCCAACCATCACCCTACCACCAATGTCACCCACTAAACCCTAAGCACCATGTCCAACCTTTCCTTAAACACCCACAGGGATGGTGACTCCACCACTTCCCTGGGTAACCCATTCCAGTGCCTGACTACTCTTTCCGAGAAGAAATGTCTCCTAATTTCCAGCCTAAACATTCCCTGGCACAACTTGAAACCATTCCCTCTAGTTCTATCACTAGTTATCTTTGAGAAGAGGCTGACCCCCAGCTCCCCACACCTTCCTTTCAGGTAGTTGTAGAGAACAATAAGGTCTCCCCTGAGCCTCCTCTTCTCCAGACTAAACAACTCCAGTTCCCTCAGCCACTCCTCATAGGACTTATGTTCCAGGGCCTTCGACAGTTCCATAGCCCTTCTCTGGACACACTCCTGGGCCTCAATGTCCTTCTTGTGAGGGGCCAAAACTGAACATAGTACTCAACGTGTAGCCTCACCAGAGCTGAGTACAAGAGGACGATCACCTCCCTGGTCCTGCTGGCCACACTATTCTTGATAGAAACCAGGATGCCACTGGCCTTGACCACCTGGGCACACTGCTGGCTCATGTTAAGGTGAGCATCAATCAGCACCCCCAGATTCTTTTCTTCTGCAAAGCTTTTGATCCACTCCTAGGTCTTAAGTTCTTTCAAGAAAGAAATTTTTGTACTTGGGATGCATTTCATGCTTTTGTCTTTGTATCTTGCTCAAAATCAACTTGTTTAAAAAATCTGAATCACCAGATAGTTTTTTTTATTTGTACTATTCTCTTTCTTCTCTGAACAGAATATGATTTATCCCCCCTCTTCCTGAAACTTTCTAATTTACTTTGTCCTGGGAATAACCTAATTTGTTCAGATAATAAGTATTTGATCAATGGCAGTCTCATTTACTGCTTTCTATTATTTATTTATTTATTTATTTATTTATTGTTTCCTGAACCTGTTTTCTTAAAAAGCCTATATTATAAGTATTATAGGAGAGGCACCATTCTTTTATAGGAATGGTGTCTCATTTTAAGGGCATGATAAAGTGCTCAGGAGGCTACTTTGAGGTTCTTTCTGGTTCATAGAGATCAGTTTACTGCATACATGTTAGCTACTGCAATAAAGCTGAAATGTAAAGCCAATTCAGTTAAAAACCCTTATTGCTTTTCATTTTCCTTGTTTTCTAAAATTGTTCCCTTCCAGACTCTTTCTCTGCTTGAAACTCACTCAAAGAACAATGTTTGAAAATTTGCTAAACCACCATTCATTAACGTGAAAAATGAAAGAATGTACTGGAGTCCTACTTCAAAACAGTTATTATTACTTGTTTTTCCATATTAATAATTGTACCCCTGACTCAAAAATAGTTGAATTTTACAAAATAGTAAAGTGGGGAAAAAAAGGATACATTCTTAAGCAATGAAAACCTGAGTTAAAAATGTTAGACTGTGTCTGAGGTGATTTTTACCAAATGAAATCCTTATCTCCTTCTGTGACATTTCAGTACAATCTTTTCTTCACTAGATGCCTCACAGAAAAAGAGACACCCGATGGTACAGTGGTGTAAAGCATCCAAGTAGAATTGGGGAGCTGCTGTCCAAATGTATTCATGACCTGTTCCAAGCCTTGTTTTGTTTTGTTTTGTTTTGTTTTGTTTTGTTTTGTTTCCTGGTGTTTGGATCTGTCCCATTTGTCCTTTCCCATAGGAGTGGAATGAAATTAGAAAGATCTGCCGTAGATTGATGCCCATGATACTTGGATTTGTGGAGGCCAAGGATAAACTCCCTCTTATAGTTTCAGCAAATCAGGGACCTGAAAAGGAATTTCCCACTTCCTGGATAACTGACTACTGGGCCAATGAGTGATTAGAAAAGATCTTTTGAGGGAAACTTAATCTGATCTGTTTACTCTGAGAATACCATTGAATTGGGCATCATGGATGAAGTAAATGTGGCATCCAGCACACAACAGTATTAGATTTTGCTATAAAAAATTATATGTCATGGTTGAGCCCAATTACACAAAGACATTCATGCATTTCTGAAGTTAGATACAGCTAGATTAGGTTTACGCTGGTGCCAAAGCATCCAGACTGACTTTTAGAAAAGAACAGTTTGATTTCCTTTTAAGTATTGGTTCATGTACTGAACCATTTAGGAAGATTTCCTTGCAAGCTAGAAAGGACGGAAATGGAGAGAAATAAAAACAATAGATGAAACAATTAGTCTAGCTTAATTTCTGTTCATTTTCAAATGAAAACAATCACTGTATTAACAATATAGAATATTGTCTTTCATTTCATTTGGTTCATTTATGCAATCATTATATTCCCTTTGATTATAATAAATAAACATTGAAAAGTACAAAGTACTGTGCAGGAGGAGTGGTTATGCAATTGCCATGCAGGAAGAGGGTCAGGTGGGTTAGGAAAGAAAATGGAATATGAAGAAGGTCCATGGTTAATTATACCAGTTTTGATTTATGTGGAAAAATATATTTTTAATTGACTACTTTTTTTTTCTCAGCCCCTCAAAGACTTTTTAATACTTCACTATGTCAGAAATTGAGACAGAAATCCAATATGTGTGTCACAGACCAAAGAAGTAAAAGGTTTTTGAATTTGGCTTTGTAACTTCATAGTATGAGTAATATTTTCAGATAGAAATAGAGATATTTCAATTTGCAAAGAGCTGATACAGATGCAAGTTTAGTTTCCCAATCACTTTTTAATAGGAAAATTATGATGAATAAAAATTACTTTTATAGTCTAAATTAAACAGCACTTTAAGATCAATATTATTAAACGTGCTTTTAAACTATAATTTCCCTTTAGGTTACCATTTTTTTTCTCCTCTCCTCTCCTCTCCTCTCCTCTCCTCTCCTCTCCTCTCCTCTCCTCTCCTCTCCTCTCCTCTCCTCTCCTCTCCTCTCCTCTCCTCTCCTCTCCTCTCCTCTCCTCTCCTCTCCTCTCCTCTCCTCTCCTCTCCTCTCCTCTCCTCTCCTCTCCTCTCCTCTCCCTTTTTTTATGGCTAGTTAAATAATGAAAATAAATGTTTTCCTTTTTCTGTAATAACCTTGATATTCTTGGCAGACATTTAAATGTTCACTTTGAATTCTGTAAGCTGAGTTATGCAGTCTTCTCTGAAGCAAATGGCTGAGTAACGGCTCAATATCATTAAAAACACCTGAAAGAGCTTTTCAGTTTAAATATCTAAAAATATTTTACTTCCTGGGACATTAAATATTTGTGGCTTAAGAGCACTAAATCTTATTTGGCTTATTTGTTAAAGAAGATTGCTGTTTGGAGAATCTGGAAACTGCCCATGGTAAGACTGTATGATCAGTTTTGCAGTGTTTGTTATCATTGTGGAATTGCTTTAGTCAAGTGTTTCATGAAGACTAAAGCTTGCAAAGCCCATAATGAATGAGGTTACTGCACAGTTAATACTGCAGAAATGATCCATGATTTAAACATTAGATTTAATGGAACAGCTTTGAGATACATTAATTATTATGCTAAATAAGTAAGCTGTTTCTTGTGCAGCATACGCAGCTTAAACAGTAAGTTTTGCAGAAGGCATAAATAACTGCTTTCATATTTGTTACAAGATCTCATAGGACAAGATTTCATTTATGATGGCATAAAATAGATGGCCACAAACTGGAAAGGTAAAGCTCAGCTAAATAGCAGCTCTTTTGCCGTTGTCAGACCTTGTACAAAGCATAGTGTCATTAACAGGAAAAATCTAGTTCAAACAGCATTGGCCACTTTTGCTGAAGTAATGTTTCCTGGAAGTTGAGTTTGACTACAGGAGTACAAACAAAATTATTGGACATCATTGTGATAATAACAAATTAAGTAATTAAATATGAACTTTCCAAATGTTATATACATATTAAATATATGTAATATATATGTTACATATTATATTACACATATATATATGTATACATTAACACATATGAATGTATTAATAAATTATGTTGCAGACCTGTTCAAATAACTGCCAAGGAATATGTGAGTTCATAGCATGATGAAACTTACTTCTGCCATAAAAGTTCATCATTCTGATGCAGAACAGGAAGACCTCAGCATGCATAACATCAAGCAATAGTGAGAAAAAGGAAGCACAAGTAGCAGTATAGCTATCTCACTGACTTCATCATTAAGTTATAAATCAGCAATATCTTGATTTTGCAGATGCCAAAACAGTTTCATTCTCTCTTTTGTATGTGATGTCATCTGTTAGAGTTACACTTCAGAAAACAAAACAAAATTGTATTCCTGTCTGTATTTCCACAAAAACAGAACCGAAAATGCTGTCACATTCTGTATTCCTTAAGAGGAGAGAACATGGATTGTCATATGCAAGAAAGAAAGGAATGTAGTTTAGGCATAGAGTTTAAGTTCTAATTCTGTCAGACTGAATGAAAGAAACTTGCAAGACTGCTTGATCAAGAAATGTCCTCTCACAGAACTTTCTAATTCTGAAGATCAGTATAAGACTAAGAATAGAAAATACCGCTCAGACTTCTAAATTCTGTCAAGTAAGTTGGGTGACTCACTGTTGGAGCTCCAGCTTGATAGTTTTCTATTCTTGTTTTGTGTTATGACACTGTTTCCACTCAGAATTAAGCTTTAAAAAGAACTGATTTTTTTTGTTACTATTTTTTTTTTTTCTCTTCTGCTTTCCCCTTGAAATTACCTACTAGTTTCAAGGAGGAGAAATTTGGAAAAGCTATCTTATTTCATGAGGTAATAATATGCCACTAAATCATTTCAGATTCAGTACTGTTCAGTGGTGTGTCTGCTTTCTACATAGAATGTATTTCTTTTAAAATCATCAAAAAGTTTCCTATAAATTCTTTACCTACAATATCAAGGAAGGCTGTTTTGCATTGTACATGGAGGACAATCATTTTGTTGATGTAGAGCTTTGTCACTGCCTGTATGATGAATAACTCTAGGCAACGTTGTTCAAGTGATGGATAACACAAAGAGCCATGGCTCTGAAGACATATTCTAGTAAGAGGACAATCCTGATGTAAAATACATAATAAGAGCAAGTTGCTTGGAGTTACCTATCATCACAGCAATAATTGTCAATTCTATATGCTCTATAGGTAGCACTGCTCTGACAGCACATAATATCAAATGGAATCTCTTTATATGTGGTGTGTGGATAACGTTTGCTGCACAAAAAAAGGATGAAATGAGAATAGATTATCCCTGTTTCTTGTTTTTGTTCTGTTTTTGAAAGCAAGTCTCTTCTGAGAAAATATAGTTGTAAAAATTAGAGACCAATGGTTAATAAGTCTGTTGTCTGTGTCTCCAAAGTTTAGCACTGACTGGAATATGCAAATAAATCATGCTTTCTATAGACAAAATGAGGCTTCTGACATTAAAATTGCCTGTCTAATTAAGGAAGATATCTCACTGTGATGATGTACAGAATATGATATGTTGTCTGTTGTTATTCATGGCTGCATTAGCCAGTGACTTGAATTATAAACCTGTGTAGGGTATGGTCATAGAGCTGTGCACTACTGGTGGCATGATGGGCTTACTGCTTCAGCCAAGAGACCACGTTGGATTCTAAAGATGCATCTAGGTTTTATATGGATTATTTGGATGAAACATTAGAAGGCAGGAACTACCTCTGCTCAAAGATATGGTGATAATGAAAAGGACATACGTAAAGTTATAACTCATGACTCAAGTGATAATCATGAAAACCAGCTTCTTGATGTAGTGTTCACATTTGTGAAAATTAGGAACTTAGCTAAGAATTAGCCTATAAATCTTGGTCACCGGGACATCCATATTATTTTAGATGGCATGTTTTATTGATTTTTGTAATAGCCAATTCAGAGCTATGGTGTAAAATAGTGTCAAAAAATGCTGATCATGAAGGAGTGTTACAGAAAAAAAAGCTCATTTTAATGACTCACTGTCATATTATGCCTTGCAGATCAAGCTATTTTACACCCAAATGTGATCACTTCCAGTTCTAAAATGAGACTAAACATTTTCAGTCTAATCTGATGCTGTGACTTCAAAATAAACAGTACGTTGATTTTATGCTAAGTGAAACAAACTTTTTAAAGTATGCTTTTTAATTTCCAAGGAATATTTCAAAGAAATATTTCTGTTTCTGGGAGCACTAAATTAAAGACAGATATTCAAAGACAGATAAACACTCCACTAGATAAGGTGATAGGGTCCCAAAAGATTTATGCAAATACAGAGCCCTAAAAATACAAAGGAAGATCTATAATGAAGCAGTCACTAATTTATGGCAGGTGCGGCTGATATTGGACTAAAGTTTTGGGTCACAGATTCATAGAATTATTCAATAATTTAGATTGGAAGGGACCTTAAAGATCATCTAGTTCCAACCATTCCAATTCATATTTTCTTATGTCTTATTATTCCCTCTTCTATTACTGTTGACATAAAATCTAGAATCATCCACAGAAATCTTCAGGTAATTTTGGTGTCAGAAATGCTGAGAATATGATGAAAATTTGGAAGAAAAATGAGTGATCTAGAAACAGATGGGATTGGCTCATGCAGAAAAGTGGGTTTCTTTTTTTATGAGAAAAAAATAATGAATGAGAAGGACTCAAACTTTTTGAAGAACTTGAATGATAAAGAGGATAAAGAAATATGATACATGGAATCTAAACTAGAGCAATAAATGGAATTGAAGTAAAGTTTCTTAAAACTAATTGCTGTTGAAAGGCTAATAGCAGTAACCTATGCCTATAACCAGAGTGGTACATTTAATTTAAGAAACAAAAGGCAGTCTGTTTTATGACCGTAAACAATCTTTTCTATCACCACAGCCACTGTTCTCAACGCTGTTTAGTAAACTTGTTTGTTAAAAAAAATAAATAAATGTGTGACAAAAGGCATCATTTTCCTTTTACAGGGAGCTTTTTTTCCTTCTGGGTATTTCATCTCTTGTAAGGCATTAGTACATTGAAACAAAGCAGAGGCAGAAATAGCTTCCAGAGAACATTGATGTAGTAAAGAAGGATGGGGGTGAGTTCCTTATTTATACCATACTTATAACTACCATACAATACATATACCATACAATATACCATACAATGTACAAGCTAAAATAAATTACCATCCAAAGGCTTGTCTTAAAAACAAAACAAACCAATTTATCTCATTAATAGTTTAACTTGTAATTTCACTTTTTCCTTGCACTTTTTCCTTGCACTTTTCCCTTTAGTAAGCATTCAAACATTACAAGGATGATATTAATTCAGGTATAAAATACTCCAGTGATTGCATGACAGCACCATTAATGATTTAGTAATTATTTATTGATTTTATTTACAGTAGCAAATGTGAAAGCAGGCAAGTGCATACAGTATGTCTGACCATAACAGCTTGAGAAATTTAACTCATCTTTATTCCAGTGATTGGAAACAAATGTTTATACAAAATATTTGAAGTCTCTGATATACCTTGAAGAAGTCTTTGTGTAAACCCCATTTTAGATAGACAAATTTCAAATGGCTTATATTAATTAAAATAGATTTGTTAATTATTTTCATATTTTTTTTTCTGTTTTTAATTAAAGCTTCTAGTATCATACAAGACACCTATACTAATCTTTTCAAGTTTTTTTTTTCTTTTTTTTTTTTCTTTTTTTTTTTTTTCTTTTTTATATTTCTTCCTCAATAGAATATAGGGTTAAATTTAATATCACTGTACAACTTGTGTAGTTATTTGTGTAGTTAAGGGTTACATACATGTAAAGCATGAGTTTACATGTTCGGGTTTATCCCCAGTTTCTCGTTTAATGAAAGAGTCTAATACATTGTAGCCTGTTTATTCTGAGAAATAATGTGCTTCCTACTTAACCACCTGTTAAAGGTTCACATATACAAACTGAGCACCCAGAAATTTCTGGGTGAGTAATGCAAAGATGATTTATGAAAATTAGAATTGCCTGCCTTTATTCTTTTGTCATCTGAATAGCTCTTACTGACATTTGTAGGCTTGGGAAGTTGTTAGATTTTGTGTGGATGGCCTTGTCACTTCCAGTAAGCTTACATCAACCTGCTGAAATTGATGCTATTAAGCTTTCCTTCAAAATGTGTTAGGCATTATTGTCACTCACATATCTTGCCTCATCAAAACAAACAATAAATGAATTCTAAATGCCTTCAGGTCTGAGAGTTAATGCCTCACAAAAAGAGGACATTGAGTTTCCTTGATGCCTTCTCACTAAAATAAAACTTCTGACCTTGAAGAGAATGTAAGGAGACAAGATTAATTATCTCTTACTTATTAACCAGTCCCTTCAAAATTAGATCCTCTTTGCAGATTGCAGACACTATGCCAATTGTGTTTTTTTTTTTTTTTTTTTTTTTTTCTGCTTGTTTTACTTTTTGTTTGTTTTGTAATGTCTTTCTTTGTATGTTTGATAGTCCTGATCTGATGCTTTCTTTTTTACGCTGAGTGAAACATTGTGCCATTCACGCAATCTAATAAATATAATTTGCACTTTACATATTTAGATGATAATGATTACTGATTTTCTGAACCCATTTATTTTAGGACCAGCCATTATGTTTCCCATCATTTACTCGGAAGGAACTTAGACTGCTGTCAAGTGAAATCACAAACTTCCCAGCAGAAAATCTGAGAGAAAAGGAACAAATGATAGATAGATGACAGAATGTACTGATTTCCTACTGGCAGTACTGAACATTGGATTACAGGACTGAAGAACTCTTTCAGTTTTTGGTTGTTCATTTCTGTTGCAACAAACTACATTTTAATTTGATATCACCTTGAAAAGCTTTGTTTCCTGGTAATTTGTTCTTTAGATCTTAGAATTGGAAACTTGGTTTCACGTCTAATTTTGCTAATGGCCAGTTTATTATATAAATAGATTTCTGACATTATGTTTTATCTGAGATAATGCTTATTTGTCTTTTGTTTCTACTCCGGTGCACTCATAAACAGCAGCCATAATAGCATGTTTTTTTCCCCTAAACCAGACTAAAAATAGGTCTTTTCTAGTGTTATCTCTTAAATTGACTGTCCATAATCCTTCCCCCTTCAGTTTGCTCGAACTAGAATTACTAGGCAAATATAACATGCACAAATATAACTGTAATGACACTAGTATTTTCATGTCCTCACCAGAAACCTCTCTCATGATGCAGTCCTAATGTTGGTAGTATCTTGTTCAATGTGTTTTGGTCTCAAGCCAATCCTTCTGTGTTATGGCCTCCTGGAAATTGATGTTTGTAACACTAATAACGACAGATCCTTTAAGGAAAACATGCTACAAGAATACACTTGAAAAAAAAAGACAACATTGATTTACAAAACAATTTCTTTTTCTTGCAATTTTCTATGTTCCCTATGCTGTTATTTAAGAGATCTCATGTTTGAATAAGACCTTGCTCCTTCCCACTTTTCACATCCTGCAAAGAAAGGCAATTTCTGTGTTAATCTGTTAGAAAAAAATGTATGTGGATTCATAAATGTAACGTTATTACTTTATGTAGGTTTAGGAATTGAACTGATCAACTGCTGAATGCCTTAGCCTCAGTTGACTTCAGGCACTCAGTGGGGGCTCTATAGAAATAGAAAAATTTTCTGTAGAAAATTTTTCCTGTAGTTTATGGCTCTTAGTTCTTCAGTGTACTAGGCTGTTCCATAAAGAGAGGCCAAGACCTAGAGCAGGGCAGTTTATGCTTAAATAAAAACATCAATGATGGCAAGAATGTGGACAAAGGAAATAAAAATAAATAAATAAAAATAATAATAATAAAAAACAAATGTAATACAAATAGATGAATTAGAATTTAACTGAATATATCTCTTGGTATTAAAGTCACTTTGATTAGATAAAAGCTGATGAACTGTGATGACAAATCATTTAATTTGCTTCTGTTTTTAGGAATACATTCCAAACAAATACAGTGTTTAGACAAAAGGTCCTCCGTATAGGTAAATTATAAATGAACAAGAGATCGATATTTTACTTTTGAATCTACAGAAAATTTGTTGCTGCAGAAATCCTGATTGTCCTAAGGATTATTTAAATGTATGTGCCAATATTTGATTATTATCTATATGAGAAATTTAAAAATAATATTTATCTTCTCATGCTCATATGTATCACACATCTAAAAATGAAGAACAATCATTCCTCATATTTAAAATTATTCACTCTTTCAAGATCTGTGAATCTTATTTTGGAATTAAAAGATTTATGGCCTAAAACAAATATTTGGGCTTTCTAGTTGGAAACTGATGTTGATATTGAAACTATTTAACATCTATATATATAACATCTGTGAACATTTTTAAAATTGGTATATATAATGAAGTAAATTTCATACTTGCAAAACCACATGGATGAAGCTTAACCTATTTAACTGCTAATATTTTGTTTTTCTAACTTCTCATAATATAAAGTGCATGTAGATATATAGCCAATCATTTTTCATAATTTTAAGCAGCACATTTTCTTGATTCAACACAAATTAAGCAGCATGGGTGTTTATTAAACTTTGCATCTCTTTTGAGCTCTTCAGTTTGAGCAGGTTGCATGCTTCAAGCAAAATTACTGAGAAATCCAACCATGAATTACTTACTGATGTCTGCACACACAGCACTGGAAAAACACACATACATCATGGATAAATTTGTAATTTCACCACCACATTATAAGCTTATCTACTTGAATGAGACTGAAGTGAATGAAGGGTGATTGAGGACATAATTTTAATGCATCAGCCAAGATAAACAGTAAACTGAAACTGCATCTGTGTTATGGTACTGGGCTGAATGCCATAATCCGATTTATGCACCTGCTGAGCAGTTGGAAAACTATTTCCATACTAGATGGTATTCAAGCTTCAAGACTTCAGAGAACTGTGGGCCATCAACCCACCAACCACAGTGCCTTGCCCAACTTTGTGGTTCATGGTAGGCAGGTGTGGCACTTCCAACCTCCCCTGATGTGCCAGGTCTGAGCAGAATAAGCTGCAGAAAGCTGGAGGTCTTGGATGTCCAGGAAGTTAGGTAAAGGGGCTCTGACATCTGCTCTGGCCTGAAGGAAGGAAAGTCTCTGTGGAGAGACAAAATTAGCTCTACACCTATGGCTCAGAGGAGGGCACTGAATTGTCACCCAGGACTGCCATAATTACCCTGTATAAAGCCTAATTTACTTCAGGTTTGAAAAAGGAGAAGACACATTCCCTGCTGGATGATTTTGATGGGAAATGTGTGTAAGCCTATTTTATATATAAAAATGAAAACAGCAGTACATGAACAGAGTAAATTTTAGTTATTTCTAGCCTTGGAGGATATAGGATATGAAATCATTATTACATTAAAGAACTCTGAAGTTTTCCATTCGTGGCATTTTGTGATTTATTGTGCACATTAATTAAACAGTGGGACAAGCTTACCAGCTACATGGAGCCTAAATGTGTATTCTATGAGATAAAGACATATTAAGAAGAAAGGAACAGAAAATAATTTTCATGAAATACTGTAAATCTGCTAGCCACAGACAATTCAACAATAAAACTTAACAATGAATTCATTAACTCTAGGGGACCAGATCTTAAAGCATTATATATAAACAGTTCTGCCACTGGGTAAGCGCCGTTAACGTGAAATTTATCACTGTCTCTGTATCATTGTATTCAGAAACTACATAAAACATACACATTTACTAATTCCTGAATTTGAAGATACCACAGCTTATTCAAAAGGAAATCATAGTAGTGTGTGTGTGTGTGTCATTTTTTGTTGTTTCTTTTTTCCACTGTCTTTAAAATTTGCCAAAAGGTAAAGAAATGATTCATTTACAGGAACATTATTAGGTAAGAAAAATTTTTAGTCCTTCTCATGCTGGCATGCAGGATGCTGAACAGAGAACTTTTTTAGTTTAAATGTATAGATGTAAAGAGCTGCATAATGTTCTTTATTTAAAGAGCTGCACTATCTTGCTCTTTTATTCTATGTGGGGTGGAGAGAATAGCCCTAAACGTCCCCCAAAACAATTGAGTAGGAACAGGTTGAGTAAGAGTGAATAATCTAAAAAGTAAGTGTCTGGGGACTATGTATATATGTTTAAATAGACTCATTTTTCTTGACCTCCATGCAGAAGGGAAGTGTAGCACCATGACAGTAACTATTCCAGTAGGTCTTATAATAGCTGTACGACAGCCTGTGAGGGTATTTTTCCAGGCATATTTTCCATGTCCAGTTTTCATAGTCCTACATGTTGGAGAAGGCAGAATAGCCATCTGGATCCATTTGTTTTAGGACACCACTATAACATATAAAGAGTGTGCATGCATTGCCAAATATTCTGAAAATCCTTGCAATTTTCCTCCATTGTAGGGAACTGAACCCATGGAAGTGAACAAATATATTTTTAAGAGATACTGAATCTGTTAATGTATATTGAATATGTTTACTGCCTTCCATTATAAAATACAAGACAATGGTACATTTGATTTTATCGACGTATATTAAATTTATTTACTGATGTTCCTTATTGAAATAATAAACAGAGAATTTCATTTGTACATATTTAATCAATTTAAATTTACTACTACTGCGTCATTGAAAAATCAGTTCAGGATCCAAACCTTATGATCATCAAGTAATTTCAATTTGAAGATTTTTCCAAACATCATGTTTCCATCCCATGCTATTAAAAGAGAATCTTTAATAGAATGTTTCTATTCCTTAGGGATTTTCTTTTGTTAGGGAATTATTTCTCATTTCTTCTTTTAAACAATATTCTTTATGATATTTTGCAATCTAAAAAGCAAAAATCATCTATAGATCATTTATTTTCCTCTCACCAGATAATAAAGCTATATAAGTTTTAGAACAGCAGCTGGTGTCTGTTAAAGAGAAACACCATCAATTTCTATTAAGTTTTCAGTGATAAGTAACGTGTACTTCATTTTCTTCCAACACATTCTGTTAAATCTTTGAGGACTTTGAATCAAATTATTTTGCAGCAGATGTTAGATTATTATATTTGAGGTTTTGTATTAGATTACTGTTTAATGGTGTTTTCTTAAACAATAAATGGATGTACTTGATAACAAGTATGACAACTATTTCATTCTCATAATGGCTTCTTGTTAGTAAGATGATGCTATCACAGAGTAATATGAACCTGCTGTCTGTGGCTTAGACTTTTGAGGAAGGTACTGCCATTTGAAAGAAACCACAGCTGAAAACAAAGCAGAAAACAAAGCAGAAGGATGCAGAAGAGTGCTTAATTACATATAACAGTGTTTGAACAACATTTATTTTCAGTCTAACCTTCGTTATTCCTTTCAAAACACTTAAATCCCTGATGAAGTCAAGTTATACTTGTAATAGAGCCTTAATAGACTGACGTGTGAGTTATGTGGTCCTTTCCTATAGAGACACATTAACTATTTTTAGGATAGTCTCTCTGCTGGCTACAATTCATGTATAGCATCTAGTATCTTGTGGCTTTGTAATATACTAATTTCTGTAGTTGTACAACAAAAGCTTGCTCATTAATTAATTCATACTCCTTGTTTCTTAGATGAAGAATGAAATAGGAAAATCCTGCCTATCAATTATGATGAAAACTATTTCTTGTGAAACACTCCTTACTTTTATGGCTTTCCTTACCAGTGAGTTCTTATATATTCTATAGTTGTAGGATAGCACTGCAAGTCATATGGCTATGTGTGGCCATAGCTTTCATCTCATTAAGTTAAATACTAGAATACTAGCACAAAGAACAACCATAGGCACAGACTAGTCTTGTAAGTGGAAATTTACAATCTGAAGCAAGCTTATAAGGTTTGGGGCTGCAAATCTTATCTGTTGGGCTTTGTTTCTGGTATTCTAAACAAACAAACAACCAAACAAAAACAAACAAAAGAACTTGAGCATATAAACTCATGCTGCAAGAATTATGTAGTGCAGACTTCCAAAGTTGCTGATATATTTTAACCCCGTCTCTTTACATTGTTTCCTCAACCTTCCTATGTCTGTGAGCAGGAAACATAAGGAGCATTTTCCTGTTGTAATAATATGCCAAGAAGCTAACACTTACAGAAATCTCAACTACTGGAACTGCATAATTTCTGATTTCAACTATTTTTTTTTCTTGTCTTTTCTTTTTTTTTTTCTTTTTTTTTTTTTTTTATTTTTTTTTTTTTTATTTTTTCTTCAGGGTCAGAAAGTATCTCTGAGAATGAAAGAATTTTATTTCATACTTAGTAAGTTCAGTGATACAAGGATAGCTAAAAGTATTTTAAGACCTATTATAGTATGTATAATTCTGAACTATTTATACCGGATCTGAAGCAGCAATGTAGATTATAATTGCATTTTCTTTCCATTTATTCTTATGGTCCCTAAGCCTTTAGTTATACTGAATATTTTCCAATTTCTTCAGCAGCCTCAGCAAAATTAATGTCACTGCTTCCAGAATAAAGTATCATAAATATGACTGAAAATAGTCATTGTTGTGGTTTAACCTCAGTTGGCAGCTGAGCACCACACAGCCAGCCAATGCAGACCAGAAAAGCAGCTGTGTGGTGCTCAGTTGACAACTGAGGTTAACCCACAAAAGTCAGTTTTTGAGTCCTGTCAAATGACTTGTACTAAGAAATCTGTTCAAGTCTTTGAACAGATCAAACAGGAGACAGTTTGTGGGGTAGCCCTTGGGCCAGTCCAGATAGGACCAGATGTGAGAAATGTGCTTTATATATCACAGCTGGGGAACATGGCACCCAGAAAGCACACAGAGGTTAAACTCTAATGCTGTAGAGTCAGGGGTATAGAGGATACACTACAGCTTGACTACAGCCATAATGAAAAACAGATATTAGCAACACGTGAAGGGCACCAAGCCTTTTCAGACGTTGGTACAGAAGTGCAGCTCCTCTTGGCATCACAATCACGTGTGATGTTCAAAGGAAGGCTCCCCTCTACACATCTTGTAACTAATACTATGTGGAGTAAGTGAGTAGTACCTGCCATACAATGGACCCGAATGGGGAACTCCAACTTCCCTGGAGTCCTGGAAAAGATGTTGGCCAGAAGGCAGAGTTTCAGAGCATCACCTGAGGAAGTGGTCTGGGCTGAGGAGGCCCCACTGTATAATACATTACCAGGCAATAAAAAGAAAATGCTCTTCTTATTGATGGGTCTAGCTGTATTGTGTGAAACCACCAGAGGTAGAAACATGCTGTGTGGAGTCTCAAAAAACAAGTTGCAGAAACTGTTAAAGGAAAAGGCAAATTGATACAGTTTACAGAAGAGAAAGCTACCCAGGTGGCCCTAGAGATTGCCAAATGAGAGAAGTGGCCAGTGCTCTTTCTCTGTACTGGTTCATGGTTAATGGCAAATGTCCTGTGGGTCAGCTACATCAGTGGAAATGGACAAATTGATGACAGAGAGGTAAACCCATCTGAGCTGTTGCATTCTGGCAAGACATCACTGCTGAGGTTGAGAACCTTGTAATGATATGTCATGTAGATGCTTGTGTGCCTAAGAGTTGTGTACCTGTGAAGAACATTAAAACATTGAGCAAGTAGACTGGGTTGCCAGAATTGAAGCTGCCCTGGTCAGCCTGGACTGGAATGTAAGACTATTTATAGTCTTACGGTCCTGTGTAACATCTGCACATGTAGAGAGAGATGCAATGCTCCCATGGGCTTATGGTTGAGGAGTGGATCTGACCACCAAAGCTATTGCATAGGTTACTCATAAATGTGAAACATGCCAGAACCAAGCAAACCAAGTAAAAAATTTCTGGTATAGAGGACAGTGGCTACGTTATCAACATCAGAAAGCAGGTCAATTGTATCACACTGCCATGAACCCACTAAGACAAGTGTCACTTGCTTACCATGGTGGAGGTAACCACCACAAGGCTGGAAACACCCTGCAACCCATACTGGTGCTCAAATCACCAACACAGACCTCAAAAAAAAAAAACAAATCCTGTGGTGGCATACCAGCCCAGAAAGGATCAAACCAAACAATGTGACTCATTTCTGAAAAACAAAACAAAACAAACAAACAAACAAAAACACACACAGAAGTACTTGGGCCAAAGAACATGATATTGATTGGGTGTATCACCTTTCCTTATCATGTACCAGCCTCCAGAAGGATGCAATGATACAATGGACTGATAAAGACTATGAAGAAAGAGATGGGTGGTGGAACATAAGAGAACTGGGCTGCAAATTTAATGGAAACAACCTGGCTTGGGAGCAGATAATTGACCTGGCCCTGCCAAAACAAAACCCTTACATATTATAGGTGTAGATAAGCTTCTAGTAGTGTGTGTAGGGAAATGGATGGGAAAAATATTGTGGGTTGTTCCTCCCTTAGAAAAGGGCAAGCCCATTTGTGGGATTGGGAGCCTGGGTGGGTAATGTGGGAGAACATTTGATGTGTAATGTGGGAGGATGGGGAAATCCAATGTGCACTTCAAGGAGATTTAAGATTGGGGGAAAATAACCCATGATTTGACTTGTGTGTTATAGGAAGTGCTACAACAAGAATCACCTGAACCAACAGGTGCAGTGCAGTGCAAGAAGCAGTACAAGTGCAACAGTGACTCAGCCTGAGCTGGTTTTAGCACCCAATAACACAATACACCATGTCTCCTGTCCTGGGTGACCACTATAACAGACAGATCCCAGGACATGGACTAAATGAGCTCAATAGACATTTTATGGTCATTTTATGGGTATGTCCAATAGCCTAAGGGAATGATATCTGTGTATATATCAAAGGACAGGAAGGGGGTACATTAATAAAAAATGTATTGGAAAGTGCATGACCTGAGAATGACACAGTGTGGAATGAAGGGTGGAGATTTCATTGGGTCTGGCTGGGTGGAATAAATTTCACCAAATGCAAACAGTAGCCCACAACAGTTTTATTTGAAATCTGACCCTATAAGGTACATATTAAACTCTGATAAAAAAGGAAGTAAAATACTTCTACTTTCTACATTTCATTTCCTATAAGAGAAAAGATCCTAAACATACTGAAATGTAATGATTACCTTAAAATACCATGAATATTCTGTGGATGTACTTCACAGTAGTCACAGGTACACCCTGTCAGAGCGTATGGGGAAATGGTTAGAACTGCCAATAGTGTTAAAGATGAAGGACATTGTTCTGCTTACAGAACAAACATGAAACTGAACACAAAGGTAACTTCAAGAGACCACCGTGGTGTTTGTGATGATGTCAGTTGGTGATGTCTGCTTTATTTAAAACAATGTTTTCAGAAGAAATAAAATCTTGATTTGTTTTCAGAATAACGTAAACCTTTGTGCAGTCTCCTTCCTTGGAGGTATTCAAAAGCTGCCTGGGCATGGTCTTGAGCAACCTTTAGGTCTCCCTACTTGAGCAGGAGTTGGACCAGATGATCTTCAGAGGCCCTTTCCAACCTCAACCATTCTGTGATTCTGCAGTTCTTTTCTACCTTACAGATTCTGGTTGTTCCCTCTTTGAGCTTCCTCAGAAGGCCTGTTGCACTCCTATCAAACTGGGTATAATTCCTCCTCAGCCAGGAAGCTGGGGTAACAAAGCAATTAGCCTTTGCCTCTCTCAAGCTGATTATCACAGTCCTTTAAAAATATACACAGTTGTAGATCATGCTTAAAATTAGGGAGAGGGTGGAAGGGGGGACGGCCAGCCAAAAATAAAATTGGAGAAGCCATACAGTATTACTTGAGGAGGTTACTGGAGAAAACAAATGTCAGCAAATACAGCAGCTTCTTAGTCACTTCAGGAAATATGTTACTGTACTTTATTATGTCTAACTATGAGAACACATAGTGCAACACAATCTGTACAATGAAAGAGTTGACAAACCATCACCTACACTACATACATTTTAGGGCTTTGTAGTCCTAGTAGGTCTGATGAGCAGACACCCATTAGCAAGTAGAATTCTCTGAGATATTCCATCTAAAGGGTTGAGAGTTTAATTCTCCCAGACTGCTCTACAATATGCACTGAAGCAAGTTAGATGGGAAAGATTAGGATTCTATCCTCAATAGTTTCTCATCTGAGTGAAAACAATAAGGGAAGCAACCTTACAGAAATCAGTCAAGGAGGAATCAGTCAGATGTCAATAGCAGAGAAATTAGTTTCTTCCCCCTCCTCTCCCCCACCAGTTTCCACTGTTTCTGAACATTTGCTTCAGTCCTTAATGTTTATTTGCTTTCACATAATTTGAGAACCAGATAACTTCACTCTGTATTTGTGCTTGTATTTAATTTATTATTTAAACAGAAATGGTAGTAATTAATTTACTTTGGCTTATTCAATACAGATATGCTACATGATATACATTGGCAAAGATTTTTGATTTACATCATCCTGAGTCTCTGGCATATTCCCTGGTGTCTCCAATAAGGTCTGTCTTGCATGAACACTTTCCTGTGTTCTTCCAGAAACTATCTTCTGTTAAACAGAGGAGATATTTAAAACATTTGCAAAGAGATCCTGCACAGAGTTTGTTTACCAAACACTGTTTCAAAGTGAACTTCATTATCATACTATTCTGATAATAACATCAGCATCGTTAATTGCCCTGTGATTACATGTTTAATGCATAAAATATCAGTCATTGCCAAGGAGTATAACTTGGCTGTGCTTTCCTAAAGTAATGCACTTCAAGACTTAGACACAGAACAGAAACCACATCAAAATATTGGCTGCATAGAAAATTCTCAATGGAAGTGGTTGCCCAAAAAATAATCTATTTTCATTGATAATTTACAGATAAGTAGATAAAATTACCTGTGTTCTTTTTAGCTTTATTTATCTATCACTACAGAAGAAACTTTGAAATTCTTAAAATTTCTTGCTCAGATTATCTGAGAGTGTCAGAAGTAAACTACAATAATATTCTGAGTTTGAGACCTTTTAGTCATTTTCTCTCTTTTACATAGTTCATCTGAAAGCTTTGATATATCATTTTTATTTTACTATTATTATTATTATTTTTAATTTCCATTTACAGTCTCAGATTCAACCCTCCTATCGGAAGCAGGTAAATAAAGTTGATTTTAGTTACATTTAGACCATATGCTAAATATCTCAAAATCTGAGGTTGCAAGCATAACCTTCCTTCTGCTCACACAGCTAAAATCCCAAATCCAGGTTTGAATTCCTGTATCCAGATGTCTGATACGCATCATCTTCTCTGAGATGTATCCTCACCCACAGGTTATTACAGGCTATTTCTACTTTGAATTGGCTCTGCTTTCCTGCCAAGCACATTAGCAAGACAACACCTAGTTCTCAACCTCATCAGTACTCACCTGACACCTCACAAATTGTCAAATGTCAGCTCAGGCACTGAAAACCGTAAGTCCCTGTAGAGTTTTAACCTAAGCTGAAAATTAACAGTAATGTGCCTACCTATAGCCGAGAAAAAGACGTGAAAAATTAATGTTTTATTGAGTGTTAAGAAAGGTTGGATGAAAGGTTGGCTGGTTGTTCCTCATTCCCCAGCTAAGCTTGAACTCTTGAACTTTTTGATTTATGTTATTCTTCCATGTCCCTTTTCAATGGCAGCAAAGTTAAAGACAGTTCCTCTCCTTATCTCCTCTCCTCTTTCCCTGTCCCATCCTTTTTTTTTTTTTCTCTCTTTTTTCTTCAGTTAATTAACCCAGGTATCAGCACAGTCTCAGCAGCATTTCTGCTGGCACAAGTGTAAGGAGAATATAAACATGGCATGAGATTGGAGTCAAGCAGGAAAGGCTAGGGAAAAGCAAGAATTTCTAAAATAGAAAGAAAAAAATATCATCATACTTTGTCCCAGGTTTTCAGTTATAATACACCGATTTTTCATTTGGGATTTAACCTGGTACATGCCCACAAACTTCCAGGCTCTCAGATCAAGGTTCAAGACCCTACAGATTCTTCACAGTAGAAGACCATTTGGGAAATAATGTTTTAAACTCACTAAGATGACAAAAATAAATAAATAAATATGTGTGTAATTTAAGCCCTGTAAATGTAAGCCCTGTAAATTATTTGCATTCAACAGGAAAATATACCTCATAGCAATAGCTTATTAGTCACTTATTTATTTATTTATTTACTTTCAGGAAAATTTACCTCTTAACAGTGGATTTGTAGTCACTTTTTTTTTTTCTCCCAAGCTGAATTAATGTACAGTCAAAATATCCACTGTGTTCAAATAGGAGATAAGACCAATAACGAGAAACAAACAAACAAACAAAAAACAAACAAACAAACAACAAAACAAAAAACACTATGGCTCACTTGGTAAATGTTTTTGTGTGCACAAATAAATCTCCACTAGGCTGTGTGTAGATTACTTGAAAAGGTAGCAGCACAAAAAAAAAAAAAAAAAAAAGACATCATCAGTCAGTATCAGCCTCTGTTTAGGAATATCCCACAAGACAGATACACATCTAAGATGGCTATACACCTAAGTGGCTATACAAGTATTCCAGGTAAGAAGTCTTCCAAATTGAGTTAATTTTCATGTTTTAACTTAATGTGGAGTGCTATTTTATTATTATCACTATTTTATTTTATTTTATTTTATTTTATTTTATTTTATTTTATTTTATTTTATTTTATTTTATTTTATTTTATTTTATTTTATTTTTATTTAATGAATGAAAGAAATGAACTCCATCCTTAGCCATATGGAGATACAGCACAGGAAATAGTGTGAGATCTTTTCTCCTTAAAAGCTGGAAATACAAGTACTGAAACTCACAGCTGCTCTTGCTGCTGAGGCCAACTTGGGATGTTACCTAGCATCTTGCTCTGATCAGGTTTCTGAGAGAATTTTGCTGGTGAGTCCTGAAAGAAGTATGCAGGCTGACTTCTCAAGATCACACCAAAGCAGAAAATCAATTCCAGAAGTTGGCCTCATCTTATGTAATTCTTTAAATATAAATAAATTCTTTAAATTCTTTGTAATTCTATAAACACAGAGGGTAATTATCATTGGAAATCTAAGAAAAGATACCATAAGTTCCCTTACAACAACTGTTATTCAATAATGGGCACAGTGGAGTATTTGGACTTTGGCAGTAAACAGATAGGTTAAAAACTCAGTCAGTGGACTTTACACAAGCAGTAATATGCTCTTGTAAAAGAAAGTCTAGAAATTGTAATAGCCATTTCTAAAGAATAAAATGTGAAAAATATCAGTTGCTGACCTTCCAGGGTAGCTGGAAATCAATAACTGGGACTGATAGACTGAAAAAAGATTTTCTTTCAGATAAAGCTCAAGGTTTTTAAAACACTGCATTTTTCATGTTTTTCTTCCTATGTCTTCTACTTACCATTTTAGACTTTTTTTTTTCTTTTGACTTCTGATAGTTGTTATATACTAAAAGGTAAGATAATGACTGATGGAGACAGATCAAATAATAAACTTCTTTTCCGATCATTTCATGCAATCTTGTAATTAATATGTGTTCTATAATATAACTGTTCTTTTCTTCATACTAGACTATAAAATTTCTCAAACTCAAGATCAAGCCATGTATAGGTGACTCTGGGGTATCATAAATCATATGAATGTGATATCTCTTTTAGGTATCATTTTGTTGCTTCATGGGTCACCTATTTTTGATTTGCTAAAACAGAATCTTAATACTTCAAAGGATCAGCATATTTACTAAGACTGACAAGACTGAATTTTGTATTTAATATCTGCAGCAGAAACAGAATTTTAGAGAACATTTTTCTTCACTCAGAAAAAGAAGAAAAAAAGGCCCCAGTGCAGCTAGTAATTAAGAAAATGAACTTCAAATCAGTATTTCTCAGGTTATAATTACTAACAGTTACTGGCTTGGGTTATGCTCTTGTAAAACATTTTTGTTTTCAGCTTCATGCTTCTGAAAACTTTCTTTGCTCTACAGAATTTTAACTAAGCAAATGGTACGTTTTCTTGACTGCTTTTTCTTTTTACACTAGATTTTTTTTTCCATTGTTTCTTTTATATATTGTCTACTGTTGAACATCTTTCAGGAAGTTGCTAAGCGTGAAGGAGTTGCTAAGGAAGAATTAATTTGGAACTGTTCATGTTATCAGGGCCAACCACAGCTGCATATCCAGTTAGCACCTCATTTGTAATGGAGACTGTTTCCTGTGAGCTATGGTTAGTTAGTCTCATTCTGTTTTTTTGGTAAATTGTCAATTCATACAACAAAGTTGCTTTTGTGTGCACCCAGAGTAAAATAATAGATTATGCATAATTAAAGAAGGAGGCCTATTAGCTTTTGTTCCATTACACTATTTTTTCAGTTATTTTTCATTCTAATTCCACTTAAAAGTGCT
Organism: Aythya marila; assembly: GCF_965140915.1. Classification (NCBI taxonomy): domain Eukaryota; kingdom Metazoa; phylum Chordata; class Aves; order Anseriformes; family Anatidae; genus Aythya; species Aythya marila. Next base: position 130,072,179 of record NC_139043.1, read on the forward strand.
ATATAGGTGTAATTAAGTTAGATTGTCATTTATTCAGTTCATGCAAAAACTGAATGTGTGAAGCTGATCAACTAGCTGGTACTGGAATGAAATATATCTGTAATCTGCAGTGAAATGAAAAAGTAGCAACTTTATCAGATGTTTTTGATTAATTAGTTGTTAAAATACTTATAATCCTATGCATAGCATTAAATGCTGCCCATTTTGATTTATCAAGTTCTGATAAATCATGTGTCTCAATATTTGTTTATATGTAGACTCTGAATTTTTAGGTGATAATAGATGATTAAAAACAAACAAACAAACAAAAACCCAACAAATTAAATGTTCTATATAGGGCATGCAACAGAATCTTGTTAGAAATCATTATCTTCCCCATCTTCCCACACCATTTAATATAAAGCTCCCATTAGTTTTGGGACATGCAGTTGCCTAAATAAACCAGTTAAGCTGGATGTAGATATCACTGATCAACATCATTGATCAAAGAGAACTTGTTTAGACTATAGACAAGTTTTTTTTTCCCCACTCTTATTAATTTACATAGAAGAGAAGGAAGTTCTGCAAGGACGTCTTTAATTATTTGCCACACTCAGACCTGAACATAACTTTTAAGTATGGAAAGCATTTATAATAGTATTTATGTGTTCTACACATAAATGTAGATAAATGGATACATCTGATACTATACAGGGAAGTAGTTATTATTTTGACTACGGTCAGCAATAAAAAAAAAAAAAAACAATAATCACAGTGAACAATTAGAATAAAACTTTAATTTGTAAACAAGCTAGGGTGAACCACGTTACTCCAATATTCGCTGTTTTTTTTTTTTTTTTTTTCTTTTTGTTTCTCCACAGGTCTCAAGGCTTTTCCAAGCCTTCCTTCAAAATAAAGCCCTCTTCTCTGCCCATGGATGATGTCACAGACACCCACACACATATTCTGCCCAGACCTATGGCTGCTTCAAGACTAGGCTCTCAGGTTGCTAGTCCTACTCAAGGGCTCTTCTGGATAACATCCATTAATCACACATTGACACACATGCCCTCACACACTCTAGTTACTGGACCCTCTTATTTATAGTCCTACACCAAACATACTGGTTAGCAACCCTTTTATATACCACCAAACCTTTTCATGCCCTTATCTTCTATTTTCCAATACTTGTTCCTCCCCAAACCACTTTGTTCCCTCCCTTTCCTCTTTGTTTTCTTCCCTAAACATCCTTAATACCTCTTGTACAGTCCTAAATGCTGTTTGTGACATCTGATAATGTCTCCTGCGCACCCTTGGCAGTAACCCTCTCTGTCTGTAAGGTGTTCCAGATGGCTGCTCTCATTTTCTCATGGTGCTGGGTATGACTCCTGGCCCATGGGGTTGATGACACCACCTTGATAGCCCTGAAAGCAGCTGGGTCAGGGTGCTGTTTTCTGAGTGGGTAATTACAGTTTGCCCCCCCCCCAAGACATCTTGCCTCCTCGACGATCCTTACCATGTGTGGAGAAGACTTTCACCACACAATCTAACAATATATGCAGGGTCAAGTGAAAACACAATGTCATGTTACAGTAAGAAGCTTTGCCATAAATTGTTTTTTTTTTTTTTTTTTTTTTTTTTTTTTTTTTTTACGCCCTCCTCCCCCCGTCTTTTTCTGCCTATTAAAATACAGGAAAAGATTGTCTAAATAGAAATAACTCCTTTGTACACATTTGTACACAGAACTTTGTACACAGAACTTTTTCAGTTTTCATATATGCCTTTATTGGTCTGCATTAGCATTCTCTAAGGCCTTCCAGCTGAGCAGAGTGGACACTTATTTCAACCAGGCTTTCCTAGCATTGCAAAATCTTGGCCAAAGGTTATGTTTTGTCTTCAAGTTAAATCTGCTTCCTACCACTAGGGCTCAGCAGCGCTGCAACAATAATTTTAACCCCAGGCTCCCCATCTTGCTGATTGCAAGTCTTCCTATTAACACTTTTTTTTTTTTTTTTGTCTCTCTGAAAACATACACTATAAAATTGAGAAGGAGCTGTGACTGAAGCACTTGGACTTCCATACTAGGTGATTAATTTTAACAGTATGTGAGCATCATGGTATATTTCCTGCTAGGAGCTTACCAAGTGGTTTTAAAATCACTAGTTCATCTAGGGTGCAAGCAAAAATACCTCCTGCACCAAACAGTAGCTTGAAAACATGAACATGCTCCTGGTTCTCATATGGAAAAGGTTTTTTGTTGTTGTTGTTTTTTCTCCCTACAAGAAATGAATAACTTGGGAGGAATGCTTGCACATATTAGACAACAAATACTGCGAAATCAAGAGCTTCTTGTAAAATACAAACCACTTAACATCATTTACAAAGCATGGAGCCCAGACAAGCACAGTTGAACGTGTACAGTTTTATTTAGGTTACATAATTCTGCATTCACCTTGCTCTGTTACTTTACTAACCTAATTCCAATCTTTACCTGCTGTCTCTGTGCATCTGCCTCTCAATTAAAGCTCACACCTGCAGTTGCTTCAGTTTACTGACCATTGCCATTAACCCTTTCCACAAGTTCTAGTTTGACTTGCAAAAAAAAAATAAATAAATAAAATTGGGGTGATTCTATTGTCACATATATTCCTTGTAGACAGCATGTCTAAGTGACAGAACAATCTTTCAAATACCTTTGCTGTTTAACAAATGTGTAACAAGATGTAAACTACTACTCTGTATGATCAAACATCTTTAAAATCATGACTGTCATTATTATATCACTTCACAGACAAAGAGAGGAAGTGAGCATACATATATACAGATTGAGATAAAGGGGTTACTTTTTTGGGGAACCAGGTCCTAACACTTAATATTTTTGATTGGGAAATATGGAAAGTCACAAATTTTTAATAATGGAAAGGTGGGAGAGTACATATTTTTGGCAAAGGCACAGTCTTTTCAAAGGATTTTAATAAAACTCTACATAGATTTATGGCTAGAACAGTTTTACATTTTATTGGAGGAGATGTGTAATTAGTTTAAAAAACAGGTTTAATATATTTAGTGTCCCTTCAAATCTGAGTTGTTAGCTTGGCTTTCATCTTCGCAGTGGGTATTCTAGACTGCACTCAGACAAAATAAATACATTTTATGAGTAAAATACTGGGACTATGGAAAAGTACTGATACCAACATCATTCTGGAGTTGTATTGGCTTTCTGTAAAATTAGGAAGAATTCTGTTATGTCTTGTGAGATTAGGACTTTGCCTAGTGTTATTGTGAAAACTTTCCCACTGTGAAATAGAACAACTTAACTGTTAGGTGCTGCTCTTTTTCAAATGGGCCTGCTGTGATTTAGCATTGCTCTTGCAGCCTAATTGGTCAAATGCCAAATGTAAGGTGCTATATATAAATATATATATATATATATAATATAAATATATATATAATATAATATATATATATATATTATATATATATATATAAATATAAATATTATTGCTGTACACTCTACTTAATTAAGACAAGTTTTTTATTGAAAACCTCCCCGGTAACTAATTTAACCTAGTGATAGTAGATTGTAATTACTTATTTTAAATTGTCTGATATTAGCATAAATTCTGCAGGACAGCTATATGTTCATATGTACCTCACGTTAAGTAGTTGAATAGAGATTTGACAAAAATGAATTTTAAAAAAAGTAGGGTGGGAACCTGTACCCTTTATAGTATCCTTCAAATAAATAATAAGTAATACTCTGTGGACCTGGATTGTGCTGATAATTTTTGAGCACCTCAACTTTCTCAAGTTAAAATGGGAAAGCCTTCTGAAAGCCTTCCTTCATAAGGGAGACTATTTTCTCAAGTCCAGCAAAAGACAATGGAATTTACAGACAGTATTTGCAGTTTCAGGAGTTCTTATCAGATAGAGAATTAAAGTGTTCTTTCCTGTTTGAAATGCTTCAGACACCCTGGGCTCATTCTCTCTAGTAACACTTCCACACTTACCTCCTCCCTACCTTTCCTCCTCAGGTGGGTCTTGAGAGCTGTAAGGGGGTCTAGAGTCAGAAGTGCTAAGCTGCTAAGTGTTAATAATAATAAAAAAAAAAAGTGTTAAAAAAAAAAAAAAGTGAGTCACAGCTTATTTCTCAGTGTGCTAGCTGAATGGAAAAGCTGATTTAAAAAGCTCTTGACACATGCTGCATTTAATTGTTCACTCAGTTGTGCTGGTATAATTGTATATGGACCCCATTGTAAGCAAGGCTACTGAAATGATTTAAGTTAAAAGAATTCTGCAAAAGGAAAAGGTTGTTCGTAACAGGGATTAAGTCACTCATCATCCCTGGAGTCTTGCAAGCAGTTGTATTGACACAGCTGGTCTGATGATGAATCTCAGTGCAGGCATGAGTGATTTTGGATGGCTTTGTTGTTGAAGTTACTGTCTTGTGAATCAATAGCCTGAAAGACAACATAGTAAACTGTTCCTGACTGCTCTTAGGAGTTGGGTATCAGTTTCTGTATGAGATGAGAAATAATTCTTTAATGGAAGGCAGCAGGCCTAGTAAATGCTATGATAAGTGCTGCTTGATGCTACCATTTAGGAGGGGAAGGAAGTGTATTCCTGTATCTTAGGCTCAGGATTCAGCTGAGAGGCAGGAGCTCTCAGTGTTTTTGTCTTAGTTCAAATCAGAGAAGAGCTAGCTGAAGCTTTCCTTTCCAGTTCTACTTAAAGGGAGAGCCAACAGAACACAGTCTCAGTTGAAAACAGAATCTGCTTTGCTCCCAGAAATGCTTGGTAAGAAGGTTAAGACTTTAGTGTTATCTTTGGGGGTCTTAATGTAAGACCTTCTTCTTTGGTAACACTACTGGCAAATTAGTATACTCAGTGAGACAGATTTTAGGCTTAAAAACTAGTCTGCATTCAGGGTAAACTTAACCCCGATGATTATAATTAGCTGGTATAAGCATCCTCTATAGCCTGCCCTTTCCCCAGTTTCTGTGTGTCTGTGACATGTGAACTCCTTAAGGCAAGGGCCAGGTCTTTGTCTGGAAGAAAGACCCCATTGTGACTATTGCTATGAACGAACAAGGGTGTTGTTTTGTAATAATCACAGCTCCTTCACAGTTTACACACAGAACTTTTAGCAAGGATAGAATAAAGGAAGTGCTGGAAATGAACTTGTCTGAAAAGGTAGTTTCAGATCAAACCTGAACTCTGTGTTTCTGTTTGTTTCTTTGTTTTTGGTTTTAAGTATGATCCATAAAAAGATCATATTTGTTTTGTCCTTTTCCTATTATGTTAGCTTGGATGGGAATGGGTAAGGGCACAAGATTTCTCTTAACTAACAAAGTAAACCATACATTAGCCACAAGAGCTTCATTTCTGCTTAAAATATTATGTAATTCTTCATGCAAGTTCTGTTTTCCTTTTTTAAATACTGATTAAGTTCTATAATAGAGATAAATATGATGAAGAAATATCCTCAGGTCAATAGTTTTGAAGTACTGGGCACTTTTGATTTGAGATTAACTCCACTGAAATGATTCTGCAGCTTAGATGAAATTTAAATAAACACCCAAAGGTCTCATAAAAATGGGCTTCCAAATGAAAATGTTCTTATAAGAAATTTAAAATAGAGTTGCATTCATTACTCTGAAGAACAGCTTTACCAGCTCCTGAATTGTTTTCACTGTATACACGTTTCTTTGGCATATTGAGCCAGTTCAGCATACACAGCCCAGAAAATACTTGGGTTATTTAAAAAACACATGTAGCCATAGTTCACTTTTGTTATTCATTATTTTGTTTTTAGTTTTCTGGTGAGGAAATAAACATTTCCTAGTCAAGAAATGGTTTGAATCCCAATTCTACACAGAAAACAAAAAGCCATGCAATTGTGGCACAATGTGCAGTACAGTAAAAGATTCTCCTTCCAGTGGTTTTCTTTACCTACTCTTTTAAGGAATAGTATACTAATGGGTCTCAAGGTCTTAAGTAAGTCTAGGTATTTGTGAATACAAATTTAGAAGACAGAGATTGAGTGAAATATCTCTTTCAAACATTGTCAAATCTGGATCTCTGTGGGGCCTTCACCAGTAACAAATCTGCAGATTTCATTTGAATATCATCTCTGTCCTATACAGATTGAGACTTTTTCTTCCTGCAGTTGTCCGTTTTACTGGCAAAAATTTATATTTTTGTTGCCAGTGATAATTCTGCCTAATATAAAAGATGTGATTGTCCTTCTTTTCATAGAGTATTTCAGCTGATTCTCTGTAAAAAGAACACATTTATCCATATTTGTCTCTCTCTCTCTCTCTCTCTCTTTTTTTTTTTTTTCTTTTCCCCTCTTATTTCATTCTGTTCCTTGTTGCTTTTTGTACTTCCTTTTCTCAATGCACAATTCAATTTTACTGTTTGTATGTGAGTGGAGGTGATCCCTAGGGAGGCATCAATAATGCTATGCTTTGTGTCTTCTTTCATGCTTTTGTACCAACATTTGGGAAAAGAAATAAAACAGAGTTTCTGGTCATTTCAAACTGAGAGCTAGCAGATGAGGAAATAATTATCATCACTCTGCTTATTGACAGAACCATTTTTCCTGTAACCTTCTTTGTCCTTGATCTTGGAGAGGATCAGAATGTATGAACTTTTCTAACTTCATTTTCCAAAACTTAATAAAATGATGCAACAATTATGTGAAGAAAGCGTAAGAGCTGGAAGATGAAGCCAGGAGAAATGTAACGACTAATATATATGTGTGCTCAGGTGGCCAAGAAGGCCAATAGCATCCTGGCTTGTATCAGGAACAGTGTAGCCAGCAGGACCAGGGAGGCAATCATCCACCCTACTCTGGTGAGACTGCACCTCGAGTAATGTATTCAGTTTTGGGTCCCTCAATACAAAAAGGACATTGAGGCCCTGGAGCGTGTCTAGAGAAGTGCTATGGAACTGGTGAAGTGCCTGGAACACAAGTCCTATGAGGAGCGACTGAGGGAACTGGGGTGGTTTAGTCTGTGGAAGAGGAGGCTCAGGGGAGACCTTATTATTCTCTGCTCCCCACACTTGAAAGGAAGGCATGGGAAGCTGGGGGTCAGCCTCTTGCAGATAACTATTGATAGGACTAGAGGGAATGGCCTCAAGTTTCACCAGGGGATGTTCAGGCTGGATATTAGGAAAAAAATTCTTCTCAGAAAAGTCAGGCATTGGAAGAGGTTGCCCAGGTTCGTGGTTTGGTAGGGGGATGGTTGGACCAGGTGATCTTGGAGGTTTTTTCCAACCTTAATGATTCTATGATTCTCTCTCTATAAATATATATACAGATATATATATATCTACAGATGTAGTATATATAAATGTAAAAAAACACAAGAGTGATTGACAATGTAACAACACTGTATCAAACAAAAAACTACCTTCTCCACTGCTTATTCTTCCTATGCAGGTATGGAGACATTTTTGCAAGAGTAATATAATTTGATGGACTTTATTAAGGAGTAACAGAAGGGAATTGGAAGACCATATTTATGTAGGCAGTCAGCTGGGCAGTGACGGTGGTAAATGGTGAAAAAAAGCAACTGCAATGATATTCTATGTGGAATGGAGTCAAGTCACTGTGGTTTGAGGTTGTCTACTGGATTTAAGCTTCTCAAGGGAGATGAAAGAACATGATAGTTGTGTACATACTAAGGAAGTTTAAGGATGAAACTCACATTTAATTGCTTTATGATGTCAAAGCTGAAAAGCAACCATAGACATCTGGGAGCATGAAAATTCAAAAAACAAAGTCTTAATATGTTGTTGGTAACTTCAGACTTAAGCACATACAGGTTTTTGCGTCTATATTTTCAACTGAGTTGCTTTTATTTGTCTCAGTCCTCAGTAGAAACCTCAGTAGAAAGGATGTCTCTTATTAATCAGCATATTGCTGGGAAAGTGGAGTGAAAACTCTTCCAAAATTTTCTATTATATCGATCATTATACATGTATATGTAGCTTTGTATCCATAACTTATCTGTAAGTCTGTATGTGGCCATGGCACTGCTAATGCCATTCTAATTCTGTTTAACTTTCTTGAAAATAAGAATTTTCCTGTGGGCAGACATTTTAAATGTCAGGTGCTTTTTGGTGACTTTTTTTTTTTTTTTTTTCTTCTCCGCTGTTTCATCTTGATAATGGTTGGAAACTAAAATATAATGTTCCTCTCACTTTGAGAAAAAAAAGTTTAAAGAACGTTTTAGCAGTTTCAATACTTTACTGCTTTTCTGTTCTTTTCTGAACTGATTTTTCTTTAAAGAGCTTTTCTACCTTTGATACTCTGTTAGGTCACCTTGTTATATTAATGACTGTGGAAGGAATCCTTTAAAAAAGGAACCATTGCACTATATAGCAGCAGATATGGAATCTCTACCTTCTCAATATCTCCAAAATTAGAATAATTTCCCTTAGCAGCATATGGTCTCATCATAATAACACTTACTTTTATGTTGTTTTTTGTTGCTTACTAAGATCCTATGTAAGATGTATATGAGCAACACTTTGGAACATACAAGAATTGATATAAAAACAGATATTTTTTTTCTTTGGAGAAAAGAAGTTGTAGACTCATTAGTTTCAAATGAATTAAATTGCTGTCTGCTCTGATTATATCTATTAACAACATATTTTATTTCACTTACAGTAAACAATCTGTGGAAGCCAGAGAGTTTAAATTCTGGACTGTGTAAATGATGAAATATTGTCATCAAGATAGCTGTACTCTTATATTGATGCACACTTAGGGACAAGTCGTAACACTTTGTTTTTACCTTGATGGTCTTGATGCATCAGAAACTGCATAAATCTGACTATTCTGCTGAGTTTTGTCTAGTGTTACAAATGGTTTCAAATCCTTATTGTACTTTTTGAATACTTTGTCTTCTTTAAAATATATATAAACAACCTTGTAAAAGGTTACATATGTGAAACCTGATCTTTCTTTAATCAATATTCTCTAGAAAATGTACTAACTGGGCCATAGAATATATCGTAGACAATTTTAAATGTTCTGCATTCATTTAATTCCTCGTATAGCTCTATTGATTTCTGTTAGGATGAATCTCACACACTCAATCCAACTGCAGTGTGATTAATTGGTAAAAGAGAATAGCAGAAAACTCATTAGAGACCTGATTCTGCTTATTCATTATGTGAGTTGTATCAGTTTACCTGGAGCATTATTGGTTTCCATGAGACCATATAGCACAATGGCCTGCATGTGTGTGGACCCATTTATAGAAGTAAAAGCCAGAGCAGTTTGTTCTGTGAATAATGACAGAAATCCTAAAGTACCCTAAGGTGTCACACTTGGAGACAAATACAAACCATGGAAACTGCAACTATAAGTATTTTCTGTTTGAGAGCTACTTAAGTGTTCTGAGTGTGTTTAGTTTGACTTCCTATGTAAAACAGTCTTACAATTTTCTTCTAGTGTTCCATCATCAAGGCCAAGTTGCACCAAATGTATTTCTTTGGTTTAAGAAAACAGATACGCTATCTTTCAAACTATATATATAAACTTTCATTTTTTCATAGGAAAAGGATGATGTTCAAATTATTGTATACCTTTTTTTTGTTGTTTTGTTTGTTTGTTTGTTTGTTTGTTTTTATCTCTTTTTGCTAGACTACTGTAAATGACCTTGAGACATCAGAGTTTTTGTCCTGCTGTCTTTAGAGACAAGTTAATTTGTTGACAGTCTACAAAAGGCACATATAAGTAAAAACTCCCTCCTTCTAACAGCATAGAATCATGTATATATTCCAGCCTCTATTTTTTTAAGCATCAATTCAATTGCTAAAAACTTGCTGTTTATATACTATATATGTATAAAAGAACACCTCAGCTGGTAGATTAAGGAAACACTAAATTCAATAATGAACACTGAAAATTCTGTTATTAATATGCTGTGTCACACTTGGCAAATATACGTCTGTTTAATTCAGTAAAGTCTTCAGTTCCCATTGGGGATTATTTTATAGTTTTGATCTTGTAATAGTGTAATAGATATTGCGGGGAGGAGGAGGGAGGAAAGTTTGTAATACATACGCATTTCACTACTATGTAATAATCAGCCATTTATAATTTACGTATCCTTGTCATGTATCATACAGAAATACAAGAAGGCAGCTTTTACTATTTTTCTTCATGGTGAACTAAAAGTAGCCTTTCTTTATTATTATTATTATTATTATTATTATTATTATTATTATTATTATTAAACATGCGTTTCCTGCTTTGAAGCAACTTTCCCATTACATTGTGTAGTAAATGCCATGCTGCTTAGTCTTGTGCAAGGTAAAATAGTTTTGATACCTTTCTGATACCCTTAAAGCATTTCACAGAGGTCAATGGAAGGTTTATTCATTACTAGCAGTGTTTGACTTTATCTTCATATTTATGCCAGCCAAAAGGCTTTCTCAGAACACACCCAACAGACCAAGTTTTGTGCAAGATGCTGGGGGCCTAATGCAACAAACTTATAAAAATAGAAAAGTTCATGGACCAAAAACATGCTCATTTACTAAAAGTACTTTTAAGTTCTTCAATAAACATATAGTCTCACTGCCTAAGATTATATGTATATAATGAATGAGACAATAAGTCATACTATTGATGAATCTGTTGAAGATGGGTGCTATTTTTCTTGATGTGATAAAATGGAGAAGCAGAGGTTAAATGAACCAGCATTAGGGTTATAATCTTCCATGGGCACTAAAAGTGTTTGTGCACTTAATCTTCACCAAACCCTACATCCTATATGTTTGCTTCAGCAAATGCTAAATGCTAGATGCTAAATATGTATAATTAAGGCAGACTGAAAACTTTGTTCTTCTCTTACATTTATTTGGATCACTTTTTTTTTTTTTTTTTTTTTTTTTTTTTTTTTTTTGTCATCATTGTCTAAGCAACAGGTCTCTGATTTATCACTTTCAGGGAAAATATTTAACTGTCACAGCACCTTAACTTTCAGCTGAATCAGACAGATTATATTATACAGATTTATACAGAAGTGCCTTTATAAAGACACAACCACTGTAGCAGGTGTCCTTCTGTTCATGTTCTTTACAATGATAGTAATTGTCACAACATGTCAAAGATGGGGCAGTCCCAGCCTCAGAGAAGAACCGTTACGGACTGACCAGAATCCCTCCCCCCATTACCCAACCCCACTGCCAAGGCAGGGTAGAGGAGTCAGGAATGAAGCAGAAAGTGAGTGAAGTGAAATTGAGAGAGGGAAGAAAGGGGATGATAGAGAAATGGTGTTTTAGATTTTGTATTTATTATTCAACATCCAAGTCTATTTTTAAGTGGTAATAAATTAATTTCTCCCAAGTCTGTTTTTCCCATGATGACAATTTGTAACTGATCTCCCTGTCTTTATCTCAATCCTTAAGCATTTCCATTTTATTTTCTTTTTGTGTGCTGTTGAAAAGGAGGAGCGAGGGAGCACCTTGGTGGGCATCTGGCAGTCAGCCAAGGTCAGCCCACCACAGATGGTTACGTCATTTTATCAAAGGGTTTTATTTTCTGCTCTAATAGAGCATTTATACAAAGTTGTTTGGTCCTTAGAAAGATTGGTGGCAATACATTTTGGTTTTTCTTTGGATTTTTTTTTACTTCTTTATGGAGTTTGCTTTGGCCTGAAGAGGACAGGTATAAATGTTTTGTAAAAATAAAAAATAAAAAATAAAAAAGGGGGAGCTCAGTATGCCAACTTTTTTTATATGCTGTTAAAAGCCTCCCTGAAATATGAATGTCTCTAGATCTTACTACCCAGTGCTCTGTAGCAGATCTCATTCACCTGGATATTTGTGAAGGTTTCTTGGATGTATATTATTTAAGACAGAATATGTTGAGAGTTGAATGAAATTTGGCTTCATCCTGAGTGCTTATATAACTCACTTATTGCCAAACTTGTCACAGTGTTTCTTCTGATATATCAGATGTATGTCTGTATCTGACATGTTTACCCATATTAAGTTCATTTATATGGATGATGCTCACGCACAACCTCTGAACCAACAGACAGTAACTGTCTTTGAGAGACATGGAGGATGAATTCCTTGAAAAGCTTTTTGGAGTGCTTCTCTCTGTTAGCACCTACAGTCCATTTCATGGAAAAATTAGATATCAGTTCAAACCATCACTGAGGTTAGTTTGAGACAACATGCTTGCCTTTGCTTTGAATCGAGCACTTACTGCTAAGAGGTATCTTGCTGCCTCTCAGCTGCTCAATGGCACTGGGTAATTGAGACAGTTCCTAAATGTGTGATGATCTTCCCTTCACTCTGTACCAGTATAAATTGCCCCTTCCTCATTTCAGCCCAAGCTGCTTCACAGGAAGAGCATCCATGTGACCAGGCACCTCTTCCTCCCCTTCGACAGGCACTAGTAGCTGCTGCTCTTCATAGGTGTCTGGCACATGGTGTTGTGCGGGCCCTCCTCATGTTTGTCACACAAATGGGTGGAGAGAGTCAGAGGAAGCTCATGAAGACATTGACCTACACAGCAAGATCTCAAACTAACAGCAGAGAAGATTTTTCAAACTGGTCTGGTTAGGTTACATTTTTTCAGACAATTTCAATGAAAATTCTAAGATTCTCATCAAAATGATACATTTGAGTTATAGCTAGTTATGATACGTTTTAAAAATAAGCTCTTGTAACAATCACAGCTAGGGAAATGAAACATTTGCAATGATTCCACCTGTTTTGTTTTGGTTTTGTTATTTTCCTTTTTTTTTTTTTTTTCATTTTGATCCATAACAGGATAGCCTTTTTTAAGTCTTAAAATTTGTCAATATGGACACTTAATTTTAAGTGTGTTCTTGGAAGTTTGTAAATAAAATTTTTCAATTTCCATATGTTCAAAACTCAAACATTAGTTTTACTTTTCCTCGTATGTTTTTGCTGTGTCATTTCAAATATCTAGTTCTCATTTAAGACCAAAGTGAACACTAATGAGAACAGAGGTTGAATATACTGGAAAAGATGACATTTCTGGGGGTAGTATATGAAAATGAGGAACTCAAAAATGCTAGCAAGCCTAAACTTATTCTGTATATTGTGTACTGAAATTGACTAGGTCTAATTCCAAAATCATACATATAAGTCTGGAAAACAATCTTTGCAATCAACTTAATAATATCTTTTTCAGTTTATAAAAACACAAAACGCAGTAGAAACACAGACTGATTTAACAAAATAGGCCCATTCCCTGATTCATTTTCTCATGAATCAAACTAAAACACATTCCACAAGGCTGCAGTGCCCTCATAAGTCACATGAAAAGTCACATTAAAAAACAAAACAAAAGAACAAAACACAACATATATTTAGCTTCAAAATACTTACCTATTGGGTAGTTGTTCGCTGTACATATTTATTAGTGTTTCAATTTGTTTCAATGGCTTTTACAAAGAAATAATAGACAGATAGAGCTTTTCTCTCCCAGACTGCCTCCTGTATCCCCAATGGCACTCAGTCAGCTTCCTGCAGCAAAGCTTCCACTCATGCTGTTCCCTTCCATTAGCACCTTAGGGAATACAGAGATGAAGAGATTTGAGTGTTTATCTGAAAGATACACTGAGGGTGCTGTTGAAGCAGTATTTTAGAAACTCACTGGTATACGGCAGTTCATAGGAATTTGAAAAAAAAAAAATCCCAACATAACACAGTTTACATAAATTGAAAAGTTTCAGAACCATATTTCATACTGAGGAAATATCTGCTCTTTGTTGCCTCTGTATATATTCTTTAATAATTATTTTATAGAATTTCTGATAAAGGATAAGATGATTTTCTGAACAAGCTGGAAAATATTAACAGACTATTTAAAACCAACAATTGAATAGGAGTTTGGTGAGGCTTGAAACAGTTATGTACTTTGATAAGAAAGGCTTATACTTTTAATATTACCAGTAAACTACCAGTTAGGAAATTTAAAGGAAATACTCTTTTAAAGCATCTCCAAGGAAAACAACACACTGTTTTGGGGAGAGGGAGTATGCTTTTAATCTTTCACAACTGAGAGGTTGATTTTAGAGGAAGAGTTAGTCTGTTCTGCAGTGAATACAGTCATCCTCCAAAGTACTAGTACCAGAATCCTTGGAGAGTGTAGATACCTTTTACACTCCATGCATGAGCTACTTGTGCCATGCATGAGCTGAATCAGGTCCTAAGTGTACTACCTGGGGAAAACAGCCAGTAGCTCTTCTCAGAAGTTATGTGTAATTAAGACAACATCTCATGTAATGCTTACTGGGTAAATTCCAATTTATTCATCTTTGAAAGGCCATTACTTTTAATGAAAATATACCATGTAGTCCAAAGTAGCATAGGCATCTTCCTTTAATATTTTTGTACCTTACTGTATTGGAATTCATGGCATCTTTAAAATAAATGAAAACACAGACATCTAATCATTATTTGAAGAAAAACTGATAAATAAAGATGAAGCTGGAAAATTGTCCAGGCCCTAAGATAGCAAAATAGTGTATTATCACCGTCTTTGAGAGGCAGCTGAGAAGATCAGTAAGAAACATAAACATCAACTGCAGAAGCAAACAAAATTTGGACTTCCATTCACTCAAAGCCCTGCATAGTTTTGACTAGACTTTTATCTACTCTGATTTGACTGTTTACTTCAGTCTTCAATGTCATTCAGAATTTATTTTCCATGTTTGCCCTTTTATCCTTTTTATTGCTGTAACTTTCTCTCATTACCTTTTCCTTCCCTTTCATTCCAGCTTCAACTAACTCTACGTATACTTCACCCCTATTTAAAAAGTGAATTAAAACACTGTAGCCAGCTATCAGATAATTTATTCTTAATTTATTCTTTTTTTTTTTTTTTTTTTTTTCCCATTCTACCTTTCTGTGTTTGAATTGTTTTAGCTCACAGCCTTTTCAGACAGAAGCCCATATATTTCTCTAAGCAAAGAACCTAGCACATTGGGGCTCCATGTTATGTTACAATTCTAAGATGCATGATTAGCATCCATGATAATACTTGGTGTCAGCTTGAATTAAATACAATGCAGTCCATGTTATAAATGAGTCCATGGAGACTCATTTTATATGTGTGCAGGGACAAAACTGTCCTATCACATAGGTATTAGAAAGATGAATGTGTTAGTAATTGAAAACAACTTGTTTCAAAACTAACATTTATGGTTCCATACATATAACACAAAGCATGACTTTTTTTTTTTCTATTTTAACTAAGAGCTGCTTTCTCATATTTGCATACATAAATGAAACCACATTTGAAAGTATAATTTCAGTGTGGACTAGATAAAAAATTACATTATCAAGACCTTTCGATAATAAGAGTTGATATAATATCTGTCAGGTGTTATTCTAAACATGTATTTTGTGTTACAGAATTTGGGCATGTAACCAGATTAGATACAAACTAAATCTGTTAGAATCTACCATACAGTAATTCATTAAGGATGTGGATAAAATTCCTAAGAAATGCACAGGAATTTCACCATGGGCTTTCTTTTAATGTGATGCAGTGAATAGTGATATGTTTCCAAATTATACAAGTAACATTAGAAAACTGACAGTAAACTGTGCTTTTATGAAGACTGCATTGTACAAATGATAAAGGCTGAAAAAAAAAACAAAACACAACAACAACAAAACAAAACACATTATTTGCAATGTAATTAAAAACAAACAAACAAAACAACAGTAGGGTATGTCTGCTTTGCATTTTTTTATCACGAGACATGGGGGATAAAAGACCTTTCCATCTGATGTGCTTCAGTGCTCTCCATCTAATATAAGAATATTAGTGGTCACCATCCCTGAAATGGCTTAGCACAGCATTCATGCACAACTAGGCAGTGTATTATTGTACAGGACAAGAAGAAGTGATTTTTAAGCAAATATGAGCCACTGTCTGGGAATGCCTGTAAGAAGGGTGGAATACAGACAGAACAAAACAGGAAATTTTGTTTTCTTTCTAGGTTCTTTGCAGGGACTTCCCCTGTATTCTAATATCAATGATATACTGAGTATTTTAATTCGATTTGGTATATCATTATTGGTGGAGGCAAAATAGTGACACATTAAATTCAAGCTGAGCTATAATGGAAATCCTGTATTCATTATGTATGTATTAAAAATAATCAAGTCCATTATACCACCAAAATAAATCCCAAAGAAATGCAGAAAATTATTGTTAAAATGCTATTTTAAAGTGTTATCAGTTGAGTCATTCTCTGTAACTAGAGATTGCTGTTGTTTTCTTTTCAAAGGCAACCAATCCTTTACCCTTTCCAAAGCAAACACTTAGAAATAAAGTGAACCTTCTCACCTTTCATAATAGAAGCAAGGATATATATATATATATATGTATATATATACATATATATATATATATATATATTTTTTTTTTTTTTTTTCTGTGAGGGTCACCAAGCACTGACACAGGTTTTCTGGAGTGATTGTGTAGTCTCCATCCTTTGAGATATTCAGGAGCTCTCTGAACATGGTCCTGGGTACCTTGCTCTAAGTGACCATACTTCGGCAGGTGTGTTGGACAAGATGACCTCCAGAGATCCCTTTCAAACTCAACCATTCTGTCATTAAATTAAAAATTACATTTTGTTATTGCAATCACCTTCCCATTCCCTCTAAAATTTCTCAGGTAAATATATGTATTGCTTACTGTACAAACTAAAGGAATTCATACTGTAGATCATGAGATTAAATATTTGGGGACATACTTGTTTTGTGTAATACAGAACGGTTCTGAAAATTATTTCTGCTAATTGAAACCTGGGTGAATTACTATTTTATCTATAAGAAGATTCTGCTGTAAGTATTTTATAAAGCTGTTAATATCTTCACATGAGGATGTTCTACTGCAGTTTCCTACCTGTAAACATCCTTAGCATGAGAACAGTTCATTTTTACCATAGCTTATTCTTCTACTATATTAAGATTTTAATTTATTAACCAATGTCATTGTCTGTAATTTACACATCAGGAGACAGGAAAAATTTTGAAATAGAGTGTATGAGATTTAAGAAAGCTCCTTTCTGTGTGTGGTGTTGTACAACAATCAGTTTGACACTTCAAACATAGAATCAGAGAATCACAGAATCACAGAATTTTCTAGGTTGGAAGAGACCTCAAGGTCATCGAGTCCAACCTCCAACCTAACGCTAACAGCCCTCCACTAAACCATATCCCTAAGCTCTACCTGACGTTTATTTGGCCAATTCTTCACTTTGATATCCAGGAGAAATAGTTACTATAAAGAATTCTGTTTTAAAATCTATTTTGCATATGTCTCTTGCTACTAAAATGTTCTTTTTGGCTAAATCAAAGCTTCTTCACTGGCATGCTGAAAGGCAAATCAGCATGTCTCTACCAGATTTCAGCTTTCTTGCACCAACTACTTCTGTGCTAAGTCTGTATGCAAAAAGTGACAGTAGTATGTATAATGAAGAAAGTGTTTTGTTCAATAATTTTAATTCATTCTGAATTGTTTTGACTCCCTCTTCTCATTTCCACAAAATAAATAAATAAATACCTTGAACAGGTATCAGCTCTTGATATTTGGACAAGAAATGGAGAGAGAGTAAGAAAGGATTAGTGAAAGAAATGTTAGGCAGCCTTTACTTTTCCAGAAGTATTTTCACTTATATATCTGAGAATGAGAAATATGCAATGTCCATGGTGCCTCCTTTTTTGAAATGAAGACATTGTTCCATAACTAACTTTTCTTCTCCTTCAGATAGAGAGACAACAAAGTCTCCTCAGAATCATAGAATCATGGTATGGTTTGGGTTGGAAGCGACCTTAAATATCATCTAGTTCCAAACCAACTGTCTTTGGCAGAGACACCTCTACTTGACTATGTTGCTCAAAGCCCCACCCAACCTGGCCTTGAACACCTCCAGGGACACATCCACATCTTCTGTGGGAAGCCTGTGCCAGTGCCTACCATGCTCACAGTGAAGAATTTCCTTCTTATATCTAATCTAAATCTACCCTCTTTTATTTTGAAGCTGTTACTCCTTGTTACTATACTTCCTGACAAAAAGTCCCTCCCCAGCTTTCCTGTAGGCCCCCTTTAGGTACTGAAAGGCTGCTATAAGGTCTCTCTGGAGTCTGTTCCTTGCCAGGCTGAACAACCCCAACTCTCAGCCTGTTTTCAATGGAGAGGTGCTCCAGCTCTCTGAACATCTTTGTCTCTGATAGGTGGACAATAGTTGTCAAGTCAGGCAACTATTGTATATTAAATTACATAAAGCAAATGAGCATTTTGTATTCTATTCTAATAACCTATAATAACCATAACCTATTTCAGGTTGTTGCTTATTTTTCAAGTTACTTTACTGTTTTTTTTTGTTTTGTTTTGTTTTGTTTTTTAATAGTTTATCATTTCCACATTTCATAGTATGGTTTTTGTTATGGAAACATTTGCCATTGACACAAGTTAAGCTTAGTCATAGCCACATGGGCAAAATAAAACTGGCTTATATAGTAGTTGAAAATTTATGTAAAGGTTTTGGAGATAATCAAGATTTTTATGATGTTTGTGGCTGTGCATATGTATGTATGTGCACAGATACATACACACAACTCATGAAGCTGTAATATCAAGATTTTGATCTGCATAAATTTGAAAGGACGTTGTTGCATAATGTGTCCTAAGAGAGACTCCAATAAAACAATTTGTTGTATGACCCCATTGTACATTCTGTACAAGCTATACATTTAGAAGTGAGATCTTTTCAAAGGTGTGCTGGGGTTCTGTTAAAATATATAGGGTATATCAGAAATACACAGTAGTACTGTTCCCATATTCTCTTGTTTGTTGTATTTATTTAGTGCATTTAAGAATAGTGAATCTCTTGGTCATATTTCTTCAAGATGTTCATTCTTTTCAAAGCTCTAGAGCTACATGCTAGGTTGAATGAAAATCAGCACCATGGGAAAAAGTGTGATACAGGAAGGCAGAAGACCCTTTGCACCATTTTCATATTACATAAGCAAAGTCCTTTCTTTATGAGCTGAGGCTAGCATTGCAATAGATGAAGTAAAGATAGCTATAGACTACAGATTTAATGTTAACTTTAATGCTAAATATGTGTAGTTTGTGATTAAAACAAAATCCTTTAAAAGTCAATGAAAGTTCCTTGATTATAATATAATTAATTAATATAATAATGCATATAATTATAATATGAATTAATAACCTGGCAAATGGTGACATTTGTATTTACCACGAAAGGCTACAAATGATAATATTTGTATTTTTAGTCACCTATAAAATAAAAGGCATATAAATGCAATAAAAAGGTAGGATAACTTAGGATAATTAGGTACTTACGTTTTTGTTTTAGAAATCTTTACTGATATTCAACTCTTTCCCATTCTAAATTTGACAAAATCAAAGATAATTTAAACTGGAATTCTTCTTTAAAGTATCTTTATAAATAAAACAGTGAGCTAGGAGCATGATGATTTACCAACAGCAGTATCTACTTAACACTCAAATTAATCTAAAAAAATAATATATATATATATATATATATATATTTATATATGTATATATGGAGTTGTAACTATGGCCATGAAGTTCCATTCTCTATTTCCAGCTGGGTAATTGTCTGATTTCTCAAATGGGAAAAACCTGGGAAAGCTGATCTGAATTTCTTGAAATTTAGAACAGTATCAGACATATCTCACCTAACTTTAGCCAAGTAAAAGTTCATTTTTGATACTGACATAGTTGTCTAGACCATCTTTATAGTCACAAGGAAACAGAGTGAAGGGCTTCCTCCAAGAACAAACAATGACATTGATCTTATTTACCTAGTTATGGATGGTGCGAATGAATCACCTCATTGCAGTGCTCACCTGTAGACATGGACTAGAGGTGGAGCTTTAACAGTGAATGTAAACTAACTACCCTGTCACAATCTTACAGTATTTGAGATGAATCTTATTTCCCTTGTTTAGAAATTCCAGCTTTTTTATTTGGTTAGACAAATAAAATGTTTTGAGCTCTCAGCAAGAGCTCAAAACATAATCATTGTCTTTCTCTAAACTAATGAATTCTATAATTGATCTATCAAATGTTGTTTTCTACCTCATTTCAGTGAGTTTGTTAGCTTTTTCATTCATGGCTTATGAAATGTGAGTTTAATGTATTTTCTCTAGGTGTTCATCATTTCAAACTTTTGCTTTAATTTATGCATTGCGTCATTTCACAAATGCATCACATGCTTCATTATTTTACTTTTTTTTTTTTTTTCCTCCTTACAGTTTATATTTCTTTTTCTGTCTCTTTTCATAAGTTTTATATCTTTGCCAGCTTCATGTAGTCTCTTGATGAGTCCCTGATGTTTAGGAAGTATTTCTCTACTGATTATATGATTCTCAAAATGATTCCTTTTTATTGGTATCAATACTTTTAGTTCAGCATCAGTTGTTTCTCTCAGTATCAGTTGCAAGGATGCTTTTCAGATTCTTAAAGGAGACTACAGGCTTATACCTAAATACATTGTAATTTAACATGTCAATTATTATTTATGTGTATTATTATTACAGCTTTATTGCAGTAGCAAGTCTATACTGTAATTATTGGTAAAGTTTAGATTCTGACCTTAAATTAATGACATCTTAATGGCTCCCCACAGATGTCCTGTAGATGCCAACAGTTGATAGTATAGCTGAATGCAGGTTAATAGAGAGTTAATAATATAACTTTAGTGTATATATAAAATATATTTTCACAATGCATTATAAGTCTTCTTTTTGATATAAGAGAACTTACAATGCCTTTTTTTTTTTTTTTTTTTTCACATTGCCTTTCTTGTTGTATAGCTAGCAAAACCAGATGAAATAAGTGCATTCATAGGATTTATTAGCTCTTGATTCTGTAATACTTACAGAGAAGTCAAAGTACTTGTAGAGCAACCACTGGGAAAAAAAATAAGTTCGATAACGTTTTGAATCAGTTTTACTTGCTTTTGTTTGTTTGTTTCATTTTCTTGTTTATTTTTGTTTTGTTTTTGTTATATGCTGTTGGTTTTTTTCACTCTTCTTGTTAGAACTTTCCTGGTGAGTTTACCCATGTATTTACTGTATATCCAAAAAATAAAAATAAAAATAAAAAATAATAAAAAAGACATGATATATATTGAAGCAATGCACGACATATATTGGAGCAATGAAGCGATCAATCCAGCTTAGACTGTGAGATAAGTTTTATAACTCCCAAGTGGAATGCAATTTGTATGCTGTAAAGGACATGTAAAAAAAAACTGTAAAGCTTTGTGGACATGAAATGGAAGAACCTATTCTTGTTAGTAACAACTGTGGAAAGGATTTGAGAACCACGGATAATAAATTTACTTTCAGCATGATTAGCAGGTGGCCTAATGTGGTCTTTGAATGCATGGACATAAGAATAGTCATAGATATAGCTAAAATACGTTATAGTTGTAGTAAGTTGAAGTAGTCATTGATAAGTCCCATTGTTTCAATTTTCGTAGTCAACAAATTCAAAATGTTGTCAGTAGCTAAAAAGGATTCTTCTTACATTTCCCCCTGCCAAAAAAAAAAAAAAAAAGAGTTGTAATCCAGAAATTACATTATATTATGATTAAAGAATTTTGAACTACTGGGTTGATCAGGTCATATCAAATATCAAATATCAGGTCATCTGATAAGTTAAATACCTGCATGAAGAAGAGTTTTCTGATTGAACATAATTCCTTACTCTGCTAAAAAAAAAAAAAAAAAAAATTTAGAGAAGACTACATTTCAAGACTGAAAGTTGAAACTAAAACATAGAAACAAAACAAATCTCAGATTTTTAATGCCAAGGGCAATTAAATAGTGGAGTAATTTATTCAGAGATCTGATTAATTTCATCCTAAATAAGAACTTTATATCAGCACTCTATAGTTCTATAACATATATGTAATAGATAAAACAGAAGTTGTGGGTTGATATGAAGTTGTGGGTTGACAGAAGTTGATATGTTAAGGTGAATTATCCTCTCACATGCAAGATTTGCTGGTTTTTTGTTTCCAATTTTTGAAATTCTATAGCTGGTATTTCTTAAGGGTATCTATTTACAGGAGAAATATGGCCCATATGAATAGCCAGAGTGCTGTTTTGGCACCCACTGCACTTCTCGTAAAACAAATAAGGCCAGAAAAGACAGCAGTGACAGTGGTAACAGAAGGAATTCCACCTACATAACAGAAAAGAAAGACATTTCTCCAAAAAGAGGGTAATGGTTCTGTAGCTGGATGCTGCATGGAGGTGGGAGGGTGAGCTGTGTGAAGAAGCTGAATGTTGTTTACTTTACTGTGGCTGGGTCAGCTTAGAAGATCTCCCCATGGACATCAGATCTGCCACACAAACCCAGAGGGTAATTTAAGAGTTCAGCTGAGCTGGAGGCAATCTGTGACTGCTGAATTCTTCCAATGTGTCAGCTCATCTGGAAACACCTAAGCATGAGTGATAAGAGTGGGTGGGAAGAACAAGGTGCTTCTGAAGAGTGATGATATGATTTTAGGGGCCATTGCAGCAAATGCAATGTCGACATATCCATGAAAAGATTGTTCTGTTTTGGAACAAAGTAATAAGGAATAAAACAGACCAAAACAAAATCCCAAATCAGAAACAAACAAACAAAAATATGATAGGGAAATAAAATCATTTTGTAAGATATTTTGAAAAAAAAAATGCAAACAATTAACTAAGACAGTCCTAAGACTGAAGTCTTAGATCCTAAGTCTTAGTCCTAAGACTTGAAGTTTTTCACTTTCTAGGATGGTCCAAAGGGGTTCTTGCTTCTTTATTGCAAGCTCTGTAGCCTTGTTACAAACAAAATATATGAGCTCTAGAGGTATTGGGCCCTTGAGTCAGTGCGCTCAGAGTTCTGGGCTACTTGCCTGTTCTGGATGGATACATACATGAAGGCATTCTGAAGTATAGGCCATACATGAACTTTCCTCCCTTTTCTCTTCTTATTGGTCAATTAGTATGGATTACCAAGAGCCAGATTTTAGGATGCACTACTTGGTAAATGATGTCAACAGTTGGTAAATTTGTCTTCAAGCTAGGTGTATAGGCTACTTCTGCTTCATAATTTAAATGTAAACTGTAAATTTTATGATGCTCTAGGTGGTGCCTAGATCAGATTTGAAAACAGTAGTTGCAGAATAGCAATGGTACTGTGCTTGGAGGTAATGGCACAGAAACGTTCTCAGTTGCCTCTCTGTCTTCTGTGCAATCACAGGTACCTTTTTTCTTTTAAACTTCACTTACTTTTCTGTTCAGTTTTGTCCTGGTTTCAGTTAGAACAGAATTAATTTTCTTCCTAGTAGCTGGTGGAATGCTGTGTTTTGGCTTAGGATGAGAAGAGTGCTGATAACACCCCGATGTTTTAATTGTTGCAGAGCAGTGCTTATACCAAGCCAAGGACATCTCAGCTTTTTGCTCTGTCCTGCCAACAGGCAGGCTGGGGGTGCAGTAAGAGCTGGGAGGGGACAGACCCAGGACAGGTGACCCAAACTAGCCAAAGGGGTATTCCATACCATCTGACGTCATGCTAAACAATATATAGGGGTGGCTAGCCGGGGGGAGGGGGCCGGACTGCTCGGGGTTAAGCTGGGCATCGGTCAGCGGGTGGTGAGCAATTGCATTGTGCATCACTTGTTTGTACATATTATTATTACTTTCCTATTATCACCATTGTAACATTATTGTTATTATTGTTATTATTATTTTGTTATTATTATTTTCCTGTCCTGTCTTATTAAACTGTCTTTATCTCAACTCACGGGCTTCACTTTCCATTTCTCTCCCCCGTCCCAGAGAGGGAGGGGGGAGGGTGAGCGAACGGCTGCGTGGTGTTTAGCTGCCAGCCGGGTTAAACCACGACAGTTTCTACAAATTATGCATGGCTAAGAGCATGGAAGAAATTATCAGGGAATAGAGATTGAGACACAGGACTCCTGTATGTTTGAAAAAAATGTATGTATTTATTTATTTATTTTTAATTGCACTGCATTAATCTCTTGTATTAATTTAGGGAGAAGATACATTTTTAGTAAGTTGTCTTCTGTCCTCTGAGTTCATTGCATCAGAAACCATGTTCAAACTGGTGCACCCAGATATTGCTGGCCACTGTAAATGAAATTAGATTTGTTTATTCCCCCAAAAGGACTGTAGCAATATCTTACACTTTTCAGATGGCCAAATCACATAATATTTTCTCAAAGTCATTATCTCTATTACTTCAATAATGTTCATGGATTTGTCATCAAGAAAAATAATGGTTAATGTCAAATGGGAAAATATATAAAAATTTGAAATAAAAGCAAAGCTATCAACATTTAATGCATGGTTGTTGCCATTTTTTGAAGATATCATAAGAACATGGATTACTTGGACTTAGAATTGAAATTTGAAAATAAATACTATTTTAATTTTCTCAGGCACAAAACCAGAAATTCATGACCCTTTTTCTCATAAAACACTAACATTTTGGTATGTACAATTATCTAAAGTAAAATGTATTAAGCCCCCAGAATATATAGTATGTATGTATTTGTGTGAATGTATATGAATATATGTATTATTCTTTTCTTTTAGAGTGCATGACTTTTTCATAGCTATTATGTTAAGCTAAACAAAGAGACCTTTGTTTCTCAACTAGGTTTGAAAAATAAGGAAGAAGAAATCGTCACCACAGCAGCTGTCAAAATGTGGATTCTCAATGTTGATAACATGCTGAGTATGCAGTAAAGCTTTTGTTCTTGGCATGCCCATTCATACAGATGAGAGAAGCTTAAAGATGTGACTGTTTTTCAGTCCACATAGCTGACTTTAATCAGAACATTTAGCCTTGTTCTTCCTCCTTTCAAGGTTATGAAAAAACTTGATAAATCTCCCTTTGCATGCCACATAACATTGTTATAGTCTTCCTGTCAGATATACACAATCCCGGTGTCGTGTTTTTCTGAGTTTTAGACTGCAATATTTTCTCTGACTGCAATGTAGGAATGAGAAAATCTAAATTTGTTTGGAGTCCTGGAATGAGGTCTCAGTGCAGCAGTGGACGAGAAATAGGCCAGCAATTCAACAGATGGTTAGGACTTCATCTTGCAAGCTTCTCTCATGTCAAATAATTTTATGTGGACTTTTTCCCTGTTACACAGCATTCCCCAGTCACTGTGTTGCAGGTTTGCTCAAAGCCTGTGTAACATTTTGAATGTTTTCAGGTGAAAATTTACTGGAGGATGGAGTTTAGAGTGGAAGGAAAACTTTCACTCCTCTACTCCTCGTTGGCTGACATGGTACAAGCATCATCTCATGTGAAATGGGTTAATTTGTGCAGTCCCCTGATATTCCCCACTCCATGAAGGCTTTCATTTACTTCTGATATTAATATAGTAAAAATAGCGTGTAACAGCCCTTGGCACATGGTTAATTGCAGTCACAGAAAATACACAATATTAGTCTTTTATAATATTGTGTTTCTGTTCAGCGTAAATAACTGTAATTTATTTTATGATTCATGAAGTTATTCATACCCTTGACATCATATTCTCATCCTCAGACAAAAATGATGAAGCTTCTTTATGAGAATATGACAAATCATCTAATAAATTTTTATAGGTGTTGATTCACAATAAGAGAAGAATATTTGAATGCCACTGCAATTTTGAGATAATTATGTGTTCTTTACCATTGCATTGATACCTCTTTCTATCATACAGTTGTTTCTTTATACTAATTAGGTTAACTGATGCAAGAAAATACACATCAGGCTGTTTTATAAAAAAATGAACATTTCACACATGAAGGTGCTTTTTCTAAACATATATTAAAGTCTTTGCCATCTGGCAGATTCACCCACCAAATAGGCTCAATGATGATTTTAGACCTGTTCAGGTTTCAATTTTTAAGTCCTACTAGGCTCAACATTTTCTATAAGGATGCTGTCATAGCTTGCACATTTTAAAAAAATAGATCCTGAAAAGGGAATAATCTTTGGACCTTGTTTACCATTTTATCACAACATGATGCATAGTTTTTTTTTTTTTTTTAATTTATTTTAATTTTTATTTATTTATTTTATCTGGGTTTTGTGATTATTTCCACTGGTATTTTTAAATGGACACCTCAGCACTTCACTGTTACACTGCAGATGGGTGGCAGTGCCCAGGTGCTGGCAGTGGGGGCTGCAGGGCTTCCTCTCGAAGGAGAGGCCAGGCCTCCACCATGCCAAACACGGTCAGTTCCAGCTGGAACTAGCTGGTTCCAGCCAGCTTCAACGGCCCCACCATGGGGCACCTCCGAGCAAGGCAACTATGGTGATGGTGCCTCTGGGAAAACATTTTTAATAAAGGGAAGAAAATGCTTCTCAGGCAGTGAGGAGTGAGAGAAAAAGTGTGAGAAATAGTCTTGGGAACACCAAGGTTTGAGAAGGATGGGAAGAGATGCTCCAGATACTGGAGAAGAGATTCCCCTGCAGAGAGTACCATGGTGGAGCAGGTGGGTATTTTCTGAAGGAGCTGTGGCCTGTGGAGGAGCCACAGTGGAACAGATTTATCTTGTGGGACTGCAGCCTGTGGAGAAGGCACTAAGCTGAAATGGGAAAAGTGTGAGGAGGAAGGAGGGGCAGAGAGGAACTGTTACAGGCTGCCCACCGCCCCCCATTACCCAGCCCCCTGTGCTGCTCAGGGTGGGGGACAGAGGAGGGAGTGAAATCAGGAATGAAGTTGAGTCTGTTCTGCCAATGATGGAAACTGGTAAGCAATCTCCCTGTCTTTGTCCATTAGCTCTTGCATCGTATTTTCTTCCCTGGTCCTGCTGAGGAGGGAAATTGAGAGAGGGGCTAGGTGGGTGCCTTCCAGCTGGCCAAGCTCAGTCCCACTACACACTAAAATACTCATCAGACTCTCTTGTGTAAGGACATTTTTTCCATGAACTATGTTGGGATTTTGATAGGTATATTATGACTGCTGATCTTACATTAAGTCTTACCATCTCTGTTCCTTATCCTATTTTCTATTTGTAACCTATATCTTTTTGCAAAGTGTGATACTTTACATGCTATCAGGAGCTATCAGGGTCTACACACCTCTTCATTTAGAATTTAGGTATTAGGATCAAATCTTGCTTTTGAACATTGCTAATCTGCTTTATACTTTATTAAAAACTCTGTCTATGTAACATAGTCATGTAATTTTACTATGGTGAATCTTGTTTTTACCTGATTTTTTTCAGTTGCTGTTCATTTCTCTGGTTTGAATTAAAAATAAAAATTCATAGCAAAGTATGTGATCATTTTAAAGTGACATTTGCAATGGGTGATCATTATTATTATTATTATTATGTATATATGTATATATGTATATATGTATATGTATATATGTATATATGTATATATGTATATATGTATATATATATATATGTATATATGTATAGGTATATACGTATATATGTATGTATATATGTAACAGCAGAAAGAAATATACTCGTTTTTTTGTCATCTGCATTTTCCCTCTGAAAATATGTATTTTTAACAACAAGGAGATGACAAAAAATTGCCGATGATGGTTTTGGCACAACTTAATAAAAAGCTACCACACAGCTGAAATGTGACAGCAGACTACATGAACACTCCTACTTGTGTATAATGAGAGTTAAAACAGGTTTACGTAAAGTACTGAAATTCCTTGATCACAAAAAAAAATAATCAGGTCATACCAACAGTTCACCTTTAGATTTAAGGAAGAAAATGTTAATCAATAAATTTCAATTACTATGATCCCCTTGATTCAACCTGGTTTTTACATTCACTTTCTCATTTAACATGTTATTATAAACATCACTTAGAAACCAGTCTGTAATGAAAGAGTACATTGATGGTGTGCATATGAGTCATGCAAGTACTTTGCCCTCATTTAGTTAGTCATTTAAAATTGATCATATTTTTTGCTAATTTAATGAATGTAAATGAGTAAATATCTGTTATTGGAAAATCATAAATTCTCTCAACAAGTATAACCATGTCTTTCTATGTTGTGGAAATAAAGACTGTAGTATGCTATGGCTCTACAGACTTTGAATTTTTCATTTTTCTTTGAACTTTTCATTAGCTTTTAATTTCAGACAAATATAGCCTGGTGCCATATTCTTCAAAAAAAAGACCATTTATTACCTATGGTAATAAAGTGGTTAGAAATGACTTCTAAAATGACAATATGAGGAGCCAAAGATGTGTCTATAAAAGACATAAAAGACTGACAGTCAAAAGAAGGAAGCTTTCCTCATGGTTGGAGCAGCGAAAATTAATTTTGATGTTCTTTTCATGTTGATGTACATATCCCATAGGGTTTGGAAATATGTTAGAAACTTGCATTTGCATCCAACACAATATTTCAAAGGACAAGACACGGTATTCTGAGTGAATGCTCTTAAGCTAGATGTACGTTTTTGAAGTACTTCTTTCTCTCTCTTAAAGCTGTTCCTGAGGCAACTTTGCACCAACACATCTTGGGACTGTATCTGAATGGTATGGTGTCAGTTGTTGATTTATGCTTGTTTGGATGTTGGCCTTATGATTGACAAAGACACCTTGCATTGTTCTCTGGAAAACTAGGCTTTCTCAGATAATAAAAAATCTGAATCTCATCAGTGCTTATGTCAATGAAGACCTAATTCCAGTATAACTAAATTCTATTGGTTTTCTTTGTGAGGAGCTGTAGACTGTCAAAGCATTTGGACCTGATTCTTCTGTAAGAACTGTATTTTTGACATCTTGTGGGAGCGTGGCCAGTTTTCAGCAAATGGATTTTGCTGAAAAGACTATAAAGGTTTGCTTGGTGTCTGTATTTTTTACTACCTGAACATTCTTGCAGGCTTATCAACTGATGTAATTTCCGTGTTACACAGAAAATTTAGCCAAATATTTTGCTTGCTCTTTGTAAAGATCTTCCTGAGTTGCCAAATCTAAGTTGCTTCCTAAAACCTAAATTTTAGATTCACTCTCTCTCCTCTCCCTTAAGTTGCAGTTATTAAGATTAATTTTAATTCCCAGCCTGAATGATAGTTATTTATTTTTTTTTTCTGTCACCAAAAATTTTCCAAATGTCATTGTAAACCTCACCACAAAAGGAAATCTGAAATGCAACATTGAACTTCCTGAACTACCAGGTAGCTTTTGAATTTTGAAAAGCAGAAAATCCTCAAAAAAATGAAGCTCTTAAAGCTTCTAAAATCTGTAGTTCCCAAGTAGTTGTCATGGAGGAGTCATCTCAGAGTCATAGACCCTAGTAATCTCTGCTCTCCTGGAATTCACAGGGCAATTTGGCAAGACTACTAGGCAAGGTTTTATTGGATACTTGTCTGTGTTTTGGCAAGCATTAGTTGAAACAGATGTTTATATACAACATTTTTATTTCTGAAACATGCTTCATCTTAAAACTAGCTTGGTTTACTGCCCTTGCTATTCCTATTGGAAAGCTGTTACAGAATCTTCTGGCTCTGAAGACTACAACTTCTAATTTCCAACCCCAAAGTATCTATGGCTCATATAGAAATATTGTTATTTTTTTATTAGGTCAACATTGTTGTTTATTTTAAGTAGCCTTTTTTTTTTTTTTTTTTTTTTTTTCTCCAAAACACTCATATACTTGTATTTATGTAGAACAATCTTATCGCATCTCACTTCATTTTACTAAATTAAACAAAACAAGATCTTTTTGTCTATTGCATATGGATTGTGGTACTCTCATCTCATACTTCTAAGAATTACATTTGCTATTTGATGAACATGTCACATTACTGGCAAAAACTAACTGAGCCACATCACTCTTCTTTCTCTTCCAACTGATGAGCTCACAGTTTAGAGCAGTTACTTTTGTTTCCTCAAATTTATCAGCTTACGTTAGAGCTCTCCATGGCCATATTGCTTCAGTTGCTTAAATATCATACTCTGGTCTTCTTCATGTTGTGTTATTAACAATTTTTATTTTTTTTCAGCTAGCCTTTATATTTTGTGTCTACATAAAATGTAACATAACAAAAATATTAAACGAGATCTGTACCATGGCTAATCCTTGACTAACTGTATTCGTAATTGATCCCAGCTTGATTATTCCCTTCTCAGATCTATCAGTTGCCAGTTGTTTTTCAGCCACTATCCACCACACAATTTTTGTACCAGCTCTCATGGTCTCCCACTTGTTAATTCCCTTAAGTACTTTATCAGATGTTTTTTTACCACATAGCTGATACATTAGGTATATTGTTATTTCCCCACGTATGTTATGTTGTAGGCTGCAGATATCATGCTAATCTGATTCAGTGACTCTTGGATAACTTACTTTGGATTTTATCCCATTTCCACTTGCCATAGATCCTGTGTTACTTCCTTAAATAAATGTATTCTTTAAAATGACTTGGTTTTAACCTCTAATTTATGAAATCATTACCTTCAGATAATCCAAGAATGGATTTGAGTAGGGTAGAGAATTCTACATGGCCTGTGAGTGACATATGCTATAATTATTTTTCTGTCAGTATAAAGACTTGAACAATGTTTTCTTAACTCTTAAATCAATCATTTTCTTTTATAAGATATTATAACTGGAGACTTTCCTAGTCCTCCCTTTCTGAATCTTCTGCCTTTCAGATAAAGTACTTTAATAGTCACTGCAATATGGAATAAGAAAGTGGGAATAAGTCTCATCTGATGCTCTTTAGAAAGATGAGGTACCCAGCCTGCATTCCTAATCATAATGAATATTAAATTATTTATACAATATAGAACAGACTAGACAAGAGAGATTAAGGACACTTTCTCTGCTGTTTTTCCTAATGTATTTTAATCCATTGGGCCTCTTGGGAAGTGAGAGCTGGGGTTCAAACACTCTGAGGAAAAGAAAAGAATTTGTGTACTCCTACTCTTAAGCAATTGATTAAAAAAAAAAAAAATGTGTAAAATAACTTCTCATCCTGTTCTGTCAGCTTTGTGAATATGGTTTCATTGTTTTTTATTTTTTCTACATTTCTCAGAAAACCAGAAAGGAAACATACTGTTGTAGATACAGAAGTATGTTTTTTTTCACTTTGTTTAGATTTGTTTAATCATGAGGGGAGGGGAAGTGATAGTGAAGTGAAGGTTTGCTTCAGTTTGTCAAAAGATTTATAAATAAATGTAGTTGACTTCCTACAATTGAGTGTGAAGGGTGATATTTTTATTTTGGGTTGTTTGCTGAAATGAAAAAAAAAAAATCAGAGCTTCATACACAACTACAGACAAGTGATTTCTTTGTCCAGCTTCTCGGTTTTCATAGAAATACCTAGCATGTTGAATTGGGCAAATACTTCTTAATAGCTCGAAAAAATATGTAAAGTGCATTTCAGGATTCTCATTGATACAGTTGCATTTGCCGGGTGTTGTGTGCATCTATGGATTTATATGCACTACTTTCCCTATTTGCTCTTGAGAGTGTTTCATTTCAGTCATTATGATAATCTGGGATTATGATAGTTGGGGATCACCAACACAAAAATTTGTGTTAAACACAAAATTTACTTTTATTAATAGATATAATGTAATGGACTAAACTTTAAATATGACTTTATTTTCCTGAAAAAGATGTTTTGAAAAAATACCTAGGGAACAGTCTGTTTTTATGTGTACTTTACAGGACACTGAGTAACAGGTATATTATAAATTCAAGTTGCCTATTTATTAACAATAGCCCTTGTGATGTAAAAAAGAGTAAATTCTCACCTCAGTAATTTACACACTGAGAATACTCACAAAATGTACAGTTTTATTTCAACACATAGTTACTACTTTTGAGAGATATGACTAAACATAAACAAGGTAATAACAGTAGGTTATAAGGAAATGTTATAATATTGATTTCTTTAAAATATATACATTTAAAAGATAAAATTTATTTAAAAGATAGCTCACCTTTTCACAGTTGTGTAAAATTAAATTAACAACTTGGTGTTGCCTTATATTGCACAAAACTACTAACTTGTCAAAAATAATCTGTACTTATCCTTCAGAGACTAATGACCCATTGTATTTTTATATTGGCTTTGTGTGTAAAATGGTGGGACCTACATATGAAATCATTATTTCCTTTATAATAAACTGAATGAGTAATTATTAAATATAAGGTAATCTGTTTTTCTCTAGTATAAAATACCATAAAATAACCTTTTCATGGCACAGAAAACAAAACAAAACAAAACAAAACAAAACAAAAAGCTAATACTCTTTTCTGCCTCTGTTCTCAGAAGAATAATCAGACCACTGCAATCACATACATGTAAGAAAAAAATAATGCTTTTTGCTTGTGCTATTGCACAATATTGAAGAGTACCTGCATAGCACCCAACTGCTGGTAATGGCCTTAGGTGCCTTACTAATAACCGGCCTTATTTTTATTGTTTTATTGGAAGACCTGAATCAACATTGTTTTTCATTGTTTCCTTGTATAACCTTGGAAGAGACAAATTAGGCTTTCACAAAACCTTTAATTAGTATGCTTAATTCTACAATGTCAGTTTAATTGTTTGAAAAGATATGCAGCATAATTTTGGATGTTTTTTTCTTCCACTACTTTCCTGTTCATTTATTTCAAAGGTTATACTGTAGAGTTAATACCATTGGGTGTATGTTTATGCAACATTTAAAATTGCTCAACAGAGACAGTGTACAACAAAGTTTTATGTAAGACTGATATTTATGCACCTGTATAAAGGTTGGTGAGTTACATTCTGTGTTGGAGGAATATTTGCTGAGGGAAATGTGATGGTTTTTGGACAAGGAGGATATCTTCTGCTCCCAATGGAACCAACTCCAATCTAGGAACAGCAAGAGCTGGAGCCCCATCTCAGGGATGTGTGAAATTTTGTGGGCTATTACACCTACGTAAAACCCAATATGAGTTTTAGTCTTTGAAACTGAAGTGATCTATGTTACAAAGAAAACAAAGCAGTGTTCCTTAACAGTGTAAGTCCTGAATAGTTATCCCCTGAAATCAATGGGTGCCATAATGTTTCTATTGCACAGAAATACACAGCTTTCTTGTCTAGTGCCATGACAGATGCCGGCATTATTAAGCAGGATAATGGTAGTGACTGCATAATGTTGTAACACTGTGAGATTCTATTGCTCCCTAGGTGTGCAGGTACTCTGTATAACAATATGAAATGCAGAGATGGAATGAAAACAAATACTTGCAGAATCACAGAATGGCTGAGGTTGGAAGGGACCTCTGAAGAACAATACCACTGCTGAACAGAATCACCTAGAGCACATTGTGCAGGATGGCATCCAGGCAGGTTTTGAATATCTCCAGAGAAGAAGATTCCACAACCTCTCTGGGAAACCTGTTCCAGTGCTCTGTCACCCCTCACAGTAAAGAAGTGCCCTCTCATATTCAGCTGGAGTGCTCTTTCATATTCAGCCAGATATTCTGGCTAAATATAGCTGATTTATCCAATGACAAATAAAGAAGTTTTACTTGTAATAGAAAATTATGTACCTGTCCTGCAATGCCTGGAAAAATAAGAAACTTTCCTAAGATTCTTCACTTTTGCTAAGATTCCTGGATAAGCTGGATAACCACAGCACATCCCCCAGGTCCCTTAGAGTTTTGAGGAGCAGACAGATAGGAGATAACGGGTTTTTAAAGGAAATATTTTGCAATTGCCTTTAGTAGATTATGCTTAACTTTCTCTGTACAAATAGTTAGAATTTGACCTGTTCTTATACATGGAATTGAACATGCATATAATACTTGAAAATGTATTCTAAAATTCCATTAATTGTAGAATTGTATTCAATGTGAAATCAACAATTGTACAGGCGGCTGTTATTTTGTATAAGAAAGAGGAAATTGACATTTTGTTCTTCTAAGGTTTGGTTCAGTTTCTAGGCATTAGCAGGTGTCCAGAGCTTTCACTTGTTTTGGTAGAGGTGAAGTTACATACACTACATAATTTCTGTAAATTTCTGTTTTCATCACAGCACTTGTTACACTTGTCAGGCTCCTTCCAAGAGTTTTTCAATGACTTTGGTTGATGTTTTCCTGTAATTTTGTTGTTCTATCAATATCAGAGATTTGGGATCTAATCCTCTCATGATTTGTGCCTAATATATATGCTTCTAATTCCATAAAACCATTAAAAATAGTACTCTGAGTCATCAGGGGTTTGTTATGCTTTAAACAAAGGAAATGACTATGGAAATTACTAGGAAAAAAAAAAAAAGTGTCTTTTCACTGGCATCCTTCTAGTTACTTATTTTGAATGTGGGCTCAAATATAAGGAATGAATTAATGGTAATTTTATAATTCCCTTTTCTTTGATACAAGGATACTTTCTTTTTCTTAAAGAATACTTTTGCTTTGCTGCCTTTACTTTCTTTTACAGAGTATGCCATTTAACACATTTCCTGTGTTGGCAATATATTTTGATATTTTGTAGTTGAAAATGTTCAGTTTTTTTTTATTTTTTATTTTTATGGGTAAAAGGAATAATCCAGCAGAGAAAAATATTAACAGACATATGAAAATAAAGTTTTTATTTTTTATTTTTTTTTTTCTTAATACAAAATGAACTATGCAACTCTGTATAATAAAGTGTTTGAATTGGCTGGACCCTGGATTGTGAGATTAAAATGTTTATAGTAAATAGTATGACAGAAATATTTTGTTAATCTTGACTGTTCTCATGAGAGAGCAAACATGTTTTTCACCCAAATTCACTATAAATCCTTTGCCTTCCAACCGTGACTTAAGGATTCATCATTCCATATGCACAAAAACTTGTTTGGAATAAGGTAGGCTGCAAATTTAAACTGGCTTAACTCCTCTTGATTAGATCCATCTGCCAATTCTCTGATTCCTGAAAATGTCTTTATCCAATTATATCTCTTATTCCAGAAACCAAGAATTTCACACATGGAGCTAATCAGGAAGAGCAGTTTAAATATGTCTGTTCCAGAGTAAATTCTCACATAGAGAGGCCTTAACACGCCACTTGAAGATAATGGGATTGAACAGGTGGTAATGGATTCACATTTATTAAACATTAAAATCCAGCTCATTCCCTCCAAGATGCATGGCTCAGTAGGTCTAGCTAGGGAACAAAACACTAACACCTATTTCAGCCACTGAAGTTGTAAGGTTTTGCTTTGTGTATGCAGTTAGAACAAATCTGCCCTTTTAATGCAAGGACTTCTTCGGGCACTTAGGAATGAATCTGTTGCCCTGAGGACACTTATCCCACATGCCTCCTGATCTGTGGTAACTGTATTTGCACATACTGCAGTCATGAGCAAATGGAAAAGTGACTCAAACTAGATCATCTTCCAGTGATAACTGAGGTTCTAACTTATCACATCTGTAGTGATCTTTTTAGACCCATGGCCAGCAACTGCACTGCAGATCCAATGGTATTTCATAACTTAGCCATATATCTAAGCCCCTGATATAGAACAAAACTTTAACTCATCTGATTTGGTTTCCTAGGTAAGGCTTTGGATTTCATTCTCATTTTCCTTGTCATCCACTGTGTTCAGCCTTTAATGTCATTGATCCAAGAAAAAAGCTATACTCAGCTAAAGTGTTTTAAAGACCAGTGATCCAAATCTCTACATTCTCTCCTCATTTTATCTGAGATAATTTATAATGATTCCTGAAATGGGCAGAGTGATTTATGAAGAAAAAATACATTTTTAGTTGGCACAACTTTTCAAACCCTGAAGTCTTGAAGTTTGAACAGAAGTGAAAATTTGAGATCAAGTACATAGGCATCACAAATTCTCCTGTGATGGAAATGATATTTTCATCCCACTATCTCTGTATGTTAGAGTTGTAATCAATTCCTACTTAATCAAAAACAAACTAGAAAAAAAACATTGTGAATAAAAGTCAGAAACTGCCACAAAACTCTCTACAGCTTTAGGAAAAATAAAACAGCAAAAATCCATGGATAATCTCCAGCTTGTTCAAATGTATTTCTATTTCCTATTAATTTACATATAGAAGCTTATCATGGTTACAGTGTCTTTTTGATACTGTTCTTGCTTGAGGCCTTCTTGGCAACTAGCTAATGATCAATCTGAATTATTTTATAAACCTCACAAAGGATGTCATCTAAAGTTTTTTTAGCAGTGCCTGGAAATACAGACTTATTCCTTTATGGATTTTATTTATTTATTTATTTATTTATACTTGGTAATGCTCATTATGCTGTATAGCAAAGTCACAGAATTAGTATATGGCAGCTTGTCTACACATAAAAGAATAAGAATCAGGTCTAAAGGGGAGAAGGTTTTAGTTTCAATAAGAGAAACTGGGTGATTTAGTAGTAACCTTTCCCACAGGGAGGTTCTACCAATTTTGAGGTTAATTTATATGGTCTATTTATATATTTATAAATTTGGATATCAAGAAGAAAGGCATGGACACTCAAGGTTAATTAACTGTTGTTCAAAGCATAGGTATAGAAGAAAATGTGATAGCAGTAAAGGTAATAACAATCTTATGTCTCTGCTGATGTTAATGGAAGCATCAGAAAGATCATAGCAATCTCAGCATAGCAATCATAGCGTAGTCCCTGCTGGTCATGGGAACACGCCTGTTTTAATATCACACAAGCCCCTTCATGTTGATCATGGCACACTGTGCAAATCCCATCTGTGATGAGGCATTGTGGTCCTTACAGATTTATTGGGTTTCCGCAGAGGTAAACAAATCTATTCATAATTTATGCTGTCAGATAAGGGACTGTTACATGCAGATAAACTGCATAATCTCAGGGTCAGACAAGGTAGATGGTGTCATACACATGTACTGTCTGAGAACCATGAAAAGGATTTTGGTGCAGGTAATGACTTAAGTTCATCCAGTGGTTCACTGAGAGTGGTCCACGCGTATACATCTGTGTAGGAATCACAGGATCACACAGAATCACAAAATAATTGAGGTGGGAAAGGACCTCTGGAGATCATCTGGTTCAACCCCCCGCCAGCAGGATCACCTAGAGCACGTTGTGCAGGACAGCATCCAGGCAGGTTTTGAATATCTTCAGAGAAGGAGGCTCCACAACCTCTCTGGGCAGCTTGTTCCAGCGCTCTGTCACACAAACCATAAAGAAGCATTTTTTCATATTCAGCTGGAACTTCCTGTGTTCCACTTTGTGCCTGTTGCCTCTCATCCTGTTTCTGGGCTCAACTGAAAAGAGACCATCTCCATCCTCTTGACACCCTCCCTTCAGGTATTTATATACTGAGATATTTATATTTATATTTATATACTGTTTATATATATATATTTATATAAGATGCCCTCTTAGTTTTTTCTCCAAGCTAAACAGGCCCAGCTCTCAGCCTCTCTTTGTATTACCGATGATCAAGTTCCTTAGTCATCTTTGTAGCTAGACTCGCTCCAGTAGTTCCATGTCCCTCTTGTACTGGGGAGCCCAAAACTTGACATAATACTCCAGGTGTGGCCTCACCAGGGCTGAGTAGAGGAGGAGGATCACCTCCATTGACCTGCTGGCAGCACCCTTTTGAATGGACCCCAGGATAGCGTTGGCTGTCTTGGCCACAAGGACACAGAGCTGGCTCATGGTTAACTTGTTGTCTGCCAGGACTCCCATGTTCTTCTCTGCAGAGCTGCTTTTCAGCAGATGAGCCCTCAGCCTGTACTGGTGCATGGGGTTATTCATCCCTATGTGAAAGATCCTACACTTGCCTTTGCTGAACTTCATGAGTTTCCTCTCAACCCAACTCTCCAACCTGTCCAGATCTCTTTGAATTGCAGCACTGCCCTCTGGTGTGTTAGCCACTCCTCCAAGCTTTGTGTCTTCTGCAAACTTGCTAAGAGTGCACTCTGTTTCATCATACAGATCACTGATGACGAAGTGAAACGAGACTGAATTTACCGCTGGGGAACACTGCTAGCTAAAAGCCTCCAGTAGACTCTGTGTCACTGAGCACAACCCCCTGAGCTCTATCATCCAGCCAATTCTCAACCCACCTCACTGTCCACTCACCTATCCTACACCTCCTGAGGTTGCCTGTGAGGATGTTATGGGAGACAGTGTCAAAAGCCTTGCTGAAGTCAAGGTAGACAACATTCATTGCTCTCCCTTCATCTACCCAGCCAGTTGCCCCATCATAGAAGACTATCAGATTTTGTTATGAATGATTTCCTCTTGGTGAATCCATGCTGACTACTCCTGATCAGCTTATCCTCCAAGTGCATGGAGATGACCTCCAGGATGAGATGTTCCATCACCTTTCCAGGAATGGAGGTGAGGCTGACTGTCTTGCAGATTCCTGGGTTCTCCTTCTTGCCCTTTTTGAGAACTGGAGTGACATTGGCTTTCTTCCAGTCCTCAGACACTTCTGTTCTCTATGACCTTTCAGATATGATGGATAGCTTTAACATCCACCAGCTCCCTTAGCACTCAGCCCATCAGGGCCCATGGATTTGGGGGTGTCAGGTTTGCCTAAATGAACTCTAACACGATCCTCCTTGACCAAGGGAAATTTCTTTCTCCAGACTTTCCCTCTTGTCTCAAGGGTCTGAGATTCCTGAGGGCTGGTCTTAGCAGTGCAGACTGAAGCAAAGGCTGCATTCAGTAAATCTGCCTTCTCTGTATCCTTCAGCACCAGGTCACCCACACCATTCAGCAGCAGGTCTATATTTTCTTAGAAAAATCTCTTATCTGAGCCCCTGGAAGGCAGTAAAACTTTCTAGACAAGGTCAGGTCAACAAATAGGTGCCTCCGTACCCTGCAGCAGGGAGTCAATCACAAAAATCACCTGCAGTTTCTTCTGGGTGTTCCTGCTAGGCACAGGGTCTCTCAGCCCAGTTGCCTCCCTTGAAGTCTTGCCCAGCTCCTCCTCAGCCTGGAGGGCAATGAAACTGTTCCTCAATAGCAAGGCTTCAGGAGGAGTAAGAGACTTTCTCCTCCTACGAGGAGTGACCAACTTCTTGCCCTCTTCTGTAGTGTTAGATGTAGAGCTTAGGGAAATGGTTTAGTGGGGACTGTTAGCGTTAGGTCAGAGGTTGGACTCGATGACCTTGAGGTCTCTTCCAACCTAGAAAATTCTGTGATTCTGTGTTATGACATACTGCGTCATGTCATGCAGAACCCTCTGACAACTCCACTGCTGTATGGCATTGGGACTTTGGACTCCTGGAGCTGTATGGTCTCCATGGACATCCTGTCTGGTTCTTGCTCATCTTCTCAGATGCTTCACAACCTGCTGACTTCCTCTTGTAACTCCCTCACCTGATGACACAGCTCATGGACAATAGCATAGCTTCTGCAGGAGAGCTGGCTGTGAGTACAGGTCTCCTAGAGAGGACCCACACACTCCCTGCAGCCTGAGACCTGAAGAGATGTATCTGCTGTCAGAGGGTCTCTCTGGGTTGAGACCTCCAAAGTAGCTGATGCAGTAACTCCAGCAGCTACTGGGGAATATGGTCTGCGTTGTGTCATGACCACATCTGAGGAAGCGTATGCTACTATGATTGGAAACAAAGGTGCCCTCTTGTGCCCTGCCATGCAAACTTCTGTGTCTGTTTGCTGCATCTGTTTGTTGTGCTCAGTGAACTAGTGATATAGTAATATATTAATATATAGTAATATAGTGGTTATTCATGCTAACATACATGCCTCTATAATCAAGGCCTATGGCTGTACTCAGCCCAGATTCTGCTTGAAATCATTGTATCTTCCTTAAAATATCTTCCACAGTATCCCACACCCACCAGCCCAGCAAAGTGCTTTTTTTCAAAGATACAATTTCCTTATGAGGTTATCTTTCCTTCTTTCTTGCATTCATGGACTTTATAACCTAAAATCATGGCATATTTC
The DNA here is from genome assembly GCF_965140915.1 of Aythya marila. Taxonomy (NCBI): domain Eukaryota; kingdom Metazoa; phylum Chordata; class Aves; order Anseriformes; family Anatidae; genus Aythya; species Aythya marila. Next base: position 130,112,133 of record NC_139043.1, read on the forward strand.
TTAGCTGATAGTCTGTGGCAGGGTGCAGCTGAGTGTGCTTGTGTTAGTGCATTGAAAAGTGCAGCTAGACCTTCCTGGTGATCCAGAAAACATTTTTCTTTGTTCTTTTCTTTCCTCAGGCACTGAGGATAATTAGAATAATAGGCCAACTGAGGGGATGCCGCAATACATGAGATAACACAGGGGAAAACCATTAAGAGTAGACATGAACAACTATAACAGTGTAAAGAAAGCAGATATATATTTCAGGAATTCCCCGAGTCTAAGTCTGGTAAACTAAATTTATAAAAATAAAAAAAAAAATAAAAAAAAGAAAAAAAAAAAAAGAGTAATCCTAGATAAGTATCAGATGTAATGTGAATTTTTGAGTTCCACCAAATTTTCTATAAAATATCAAAGAGATGCACATTCAGTCTTTAGGTGTTCTAGGTAGGAAATAGGGTTGAGCCTTCTCAACGCAAACAAAAGAAATTTAAAGTTTGATAAGCCAGTGTTTGAATAAAGGTTTATAGAAGTATGACTTATTCTTTAAAAATAGACATAGTTATTCAAGGTCAATTTTGAATAGACACATTATTTCAAAGAAGTGATTAAAGCACAATAAAATAAACTACTGAAAAACTGAAATATTTGTTCTAGTAACCTTCTTATTAAAACTAAATTTCATTTTCTTCTGTAAGAATGAAAAATATATTCTGTATGAATATATAGCACACAGAAAATACTCCTGGGCATATTTTCACCTAGGAATGAAAATAGTATAAGAAGTATAAATATATATACTCTTTTTCTTTGAGTGACGACATGCTTCTTAACACTGGAGTTGCATACCAAGGTACAGTAGTAAGAATAGTTAAAATACTAAACTAGATTCAGAAGGCTTACTTTGTAAGATTCTGATAAGCACATGTGTTGTAATGAAGCTTTTCATCTCCCACTGATCATACTCATGGCTATTCAGGATACTTCATGAACAGAAATGACTTTTTTCTTCTTGCTGACATAAACTATTACCCATGTCACCTTTAAAGTTGAGACACTAAAAGGAGTTCTTGTCTTGACAACTGCATGAATTTCTCTTTTGAACCCCTTATATGTCTAAGATGATATTGCAAAATCCATGTTTTCTTCCTAAAAACAAGAAAAAAGAGGAAAACTCCAGACTCTAGACAGCCAATAACAACATATACAGAATCACAGAATTTCCTAGGTTGGAAGAGACCTCAAGGTCATCGAGTCCAACCTCCAACCTAACGCTAACAGCCCTCCACTAAACCATATCCCTAAGCTGTGAAATCTATCCCAACTGTCATAATACGTTATGACAGTTGATTGAATGTAGCCAACAGTGAGAAATAATGCAAAGGCTTCTCCTACTGAAATCATTGGAAATGGGATTAGGCTCAGTCATACTGAAATATTCTCTATATTGACAATGATTCCTTTGAGTACTGTACATTTTACATTGATATCAGACATGCTATTGCAACTGAGGTAAATAAAATAGTTGAAAGGGATCTTGTACAAGTACAGATAAAAGCAATTTAATGCATTGCAGAAAATTAAAAATGCAACAGGGAAGATCAATAGCAGGAATTAGCTGCAATAGACTGTGACTAATAGATGCTTACCAAGAGTTAATAGGAAGTGGCCTAAAAGCATTTAGAGACAAGGTTATCAGTACGCCCACTAAATATATTTGATAATCTGTAACTTTATGTAAGAACTCCATTGTTTTTCTTATTTCATTTTCTTTTTTTCATGTTGCTCTATGTTTTCACATGTTGTCCACTTACTGGTCTTGAAACATAAGAAAATGCAAAGATGAGTGCTGAGTTAAACATTGAGAAAAAAGTACTGTTGTGTAACTTTTATGCATTTCAAAAAAAAAAAAAAAATTCTTTTAAAGCTTTGTGAAATATATTGTAATACATGACATCTATTAAGTAAAAATCCAATAGAATGGCATTGGGAATGGTTGTACTAAGAGAATCTTTTCCATATTTGCAATGTATGAGAACAGAATTTTAAGTTATCTTGGATAACAAATTGGAATGTCTGCCACAAAAGACAAAAGGCTTTCCTCTTCTACACACTGAAATATTCATATTGCTTAAAAGACCTGGAATTAGAAATAAAAATGGAATAGAATGGAAAAAGCAATAATCTGTCAAAAAATGAATTGTAGTCTCCACAACAGACATGATTTCAAATAGGTATCACATAAGTATTATTGACAGTATTGTATGTACATTGGCCAAAGCTTAGTATTAAATGGATGCAAAATTTCCAAAAGGGGGGGAAAATTCAGAAGTAAAAGTCACAGCCACCTTGTGTTTATGCGTGCCTATGAGTTTGATGAAGTCCTGGGCCTTCTGAACCCATTGTGAGCTCTGTCATTGATTTCAGAACACACTTCACCTTGTGACTTTTTATATAAAGATAACTGGTTTGTCAGCGAATATAACACAAAGTCAACATCTTTTATTTTTTCTAACACTGAGATAAGCACTAAATCTAAAGATGTATTTTCTTCTTTTGCATGTTTTCTGCTGCATGTACATGAAGAGGCTAATTTTAGGAAGTGTTTCATCTGCAAAAAGACCCTTTCATTTCAGTTCTGTTACTTCCAACAGCTCTCTTTTCCTTGTGGATCTTTGGCTGTGACACTGCTGACAAGGGCAAGTAACTTTCTTTCCCAATAATATGAGTTCCCTTCATAGCTTTTCAGGGCTGCACTGCAACCAGTAATGCAAGATGATGTCCTTTCAGTGGATATTTGTAAATGCTTTCTAAGAAGAAATTCTCTGGAGGAAAAAGATTTTATTTTTTTATTATTATTATTATTATTTTTGCCAGTTGCTTTTTTAAAGGTGTTTAGAAAAAGCCAGACAAGTTTGGAGTCATGGAGTTTGTTGACTTCATATGACTAGAAGTAGATACTTTCATCTTTCTGCAGTTTCATTAAAAATAGTATTGATAAGTAGGATCCGTTAGAATGCTTTTGTTTGTTTGTTTTTAACAGCTAAATATCTACTCAATAAAAAGGTATTTTCAACCACATCAGGATTTGTTCTGTTTTTGAAGTGCTAATATTAATTACAGTTAGTAATTTTTTTGCCATTTGAAAAATAGTAATACTGCTTTTTTAAGGACTCCTAAATATCATCTAGTATTTTTCAGTGGACTGTTGGTAGGTACTTTATAAACATGCCAGTTATTATTCTTCCTTGGTTAAGTCATTTTCTACTCTTTATATTTAATCTATGAACTGAGTAATTTTGTGTTACATGATTTGAGACATTTGATTTTTTTGCCTTTTTGTAGAAGGGAAAGTGAGTTTATATTTTCTGAATTGTATTTATTCCTTCTTTCTGTTATACTATTTAATTACTTATAGATAGTTAAATGAAGTTAATTCTGCTGAGAAGAGTTTTTAAATCTGAAGTAGTTCTTATATTTTGCTGAATGTCTATCCATATTGCTAAATTTTTGTCAGTAGTGCAAGATGCTTTACTTTTGAAATCAGCAAATGTTACTAAGGCTGTAATTGTTACTTAGAGTAAGTTTTATTTGACACAGCTTAGTAAATATTTAAAAAAAAAATAAAAAGAAACATGTTTTGTTTATTTGTTTTAATGACATTTACTTTAGCCAGTAAGGTAGAATTTTGATCCATTAAATGCTGTTCAGTCTCTTAGTGATGGGAAATGGCAATGGGGTTCTTACTTGTCAGTCATTGTTTATTGAGGAAAACAAACCATCTTGTCACAGGTAAAAGGAAGAAGTACACTTGGACATCACTACAAGTGGAAGCACAGATAAGAAAATGATATAGTAGGTACAAAATGGAAGACTCTGAAGTCAACCAGAGCTCAGCATTTAGACTGCTTCTTCTGATACAGAGTTTATCATAAAATTGCCAGTCTCCTGTGCACTCTCAAGTGCTTCTTAATGACTGGGTTAGAGAAGCATTACAGCCTCAGAAGAGACAGTCAGCCCTTTTGATCTTAGGCTGGCACATGTAAGATGGGGCAGTGGGTTACAGAGAAAAGATGGTACTTGCAGAAAGAAAGGGTGAAAGCCCTTTGGCCTGATCTGCCTTGAGATAAACATGTTCTTGAAGTCTTTTCCTCTGAGAAATGAAGTAGTTCATGATGTATGTCCTAGATGGCAATCCAACCATGCTGGGGGCTCTGGGTCAACATCATAAAGGAAGAGATTGAGAATGTGCTGGCTTTATCTCACCATTTATATTACAAGCCTGCTCGACCTCTGCTCCATCCATCACATGCCTACCTGTCAGCATTTCAAACTGGACAGTGCATTCTTGTCACTAGAAGATTATTTAATGATTATCTAATAATCTACATAGCTTTGACAAAAACCATGACTACTGCTAACCTATAGTTATGTAATAGAGTCATAGAACATCCTGGATATAAACATTTGTAAATCTCCTTGCCAGGAGCAACTAATCTCTCTGTCACCAAGAGGATGACCTCTGCCAGTACAATTGAAAGCCAGAAACAGATTACTCCACTCAACAGACCTATACCCTGTATTTCACTTTGTCTGTGGCTATCACTATTCTTAGCTTATTCTCTCCTGTATTATAGGGCAAAACAGTTGATTTCAGTGTTTTTAGTTTTATTGTGATATGACTTTGGAAGTTATAAAATCTTCTAAAAAAGATCTAATTAAAAAATCTTCTAAAAAGATCTAATCTTGCAGACATGAGTTGCATAATACAATATTACTATAATGTATATTATTATACATATACATATATATTATGTATATTATTATATACAATATTATACAATGTATAATACTACATGGTAAATGAACAGTAAGTTCATATAATATTATCAGCCTCCATTGGAAAACAAATTCTCATAAAGATCTGCATGCCTGTTCATGTTTGCAGGATCAGACCCTGAGCAACCTGACAGTTCTCTACTGTTTCTTTGCTGTTTGCTATCTACTTAATGCACCTACAGCTATAAATTTGATTTAGAGTGAAGTGTTGTAAGGAAAAAATCTTGGGCAAGATTCCATTTTAAGTCACATTGTTTTAAAACAGTAGAAACCGTACATTAATGGAGACTTTTCTCAGCTTTGTCAATTTATCTCTTACCTTGCCTGCTATGTGCATATGTCAGAGCTTATATTAATAGTTTTATGGGAAGTATTTCAAAGAGTTGAAAAATAGGCTGTTTATATGGGACTTCCAAACAGATTTAGGGGTAGATATATCCCCTTTATAAGGGAAAACCAAAATCCCCTTCAACGTTGGTGAAGGTGATGAGGTGGGCACTGCACACATTCCAACATTGTTACACCCTGGCCCCTGAGGGAACTAGGTAGGGTGTGATGAAGAATTAGTGTCAGCAAGTTATGTAGGACCGTAATTTGTTGCTGTAATAGGCTAACAGCAAACAGCTGCTATTTCCCAAACTGAAGTTATGCACCATAAGACATAACTTTATATCATAAGACATAACATTATATCATTTATATCATCATTGCATTAAACTGTATTCCATGTTTAGCCTCCATTATACTTAAAGTTATTTTATGCTATAAAATAAAATGCTATTTTATTGCAAAGATTAACCAAACCAAAGATTAACCAAACCAAAACCATTGTTTATAGGACAGAAATTCAATGAGACACAGTACATTTCAGCATTCAGACTTCAGAATAGTTAAGATAGGCATTAAGATATACCACTTGTGGAAATTGTTAGACCATGCATTTTTTTTTTATTTTTCCCCCCCCCCTTAGGTTTGTGTCAAGTAGCTCAAATGCTTCTTCAAAATAGCTAAGACAATATTCAGCAATATCATACAGGTAAGTGAATCTGCAGATTCAATGTGTTTATAAATGAAATTACATAGCCTAAGCTCAGTGCAATTACAATAGTATCAGCTGAGGATTTTCCTCAAACTGTTCAAGAGGAAATTAGACTTGAACAAGGTTATGATGAGAGTATTCTTTTTCCTGCATGGCTCATTGCATACTAACACATTAGCTAAGAACACAAAGTAGTATAATATTCTGAAAACGACTGTAGCAATCAATATTTTTACATTTGTCTGGGAAAAATAATGCAAAGTGAAGCACAAAGTGAGTAAGAGCTACTGTGTCAATTCATCTGCCTACTAATGTATGTATGTGGGGATTGCTTGCAGCAATGCTTTGTGACAGCACAAGAACTTACAATAAATTTTCAGAGCTGTCACAAACTAGTCACAACAGAAATACTCAATTTCATATTTTTATGACATGTAAATGTTATCAGAAGAGGTTTGCTTGAAAAGCCACAGTAAATTCTTAAAAAAATATAGCCCGATGAATCACTGCATCAGAGTATTTCCCTAATACTTGCTTTAAGTTCACCTATAAATTGAATCTAATGGACCCAGTTCTAGTTCATAGCTCTCAGAAGTCACTGCATCAAAAGCACCAATGAAGCAGATAAAGGAAATTTTTGTCTTTACATTTCCTTTCCTTCCAGGATTTTATTACTGGAGGTAGCTAGTTGTTACAGAGAGTTAGAGTAAAACATGGTCACAGACTTGAGAACCTTACAAACTAAATACAACACAAAGAACAGACAAATGCAGACAGATGGGAAAGAACATGGGGAAAAATAGGATAGTATTGGTCAGTGGGATTTGTAGTGACTTCTGTGAATGTTTCTGGTGTAATTGTAATAAAGTTACTCTTAGGCATCACAGAAAAGAAGAATTTTAAGGTGTCTTTAAAGACAGAGAGTACACTATCTTCCCAAATACTTTTGAGGATTGCCTTCCACTATATCAGGATAAAATGACATCTAATGTTGGAATAAAAATGATTATCTGGACTGTGAGGTGGCAACTCAATAAATAGAACAGTGTACATATGTTTTAGCTAGCACTGAAAAACAGACTTTGCACTTGATACAATGTGATTGAAGTGGTATGACTGCACAAATAGTTAGGAATTAATTTAGAATATTCTGCTAATATATGGGTGTTGCGGTCAAGAAATAAAGTTACTGTAGTAGCAAGTCAACATTCAACAACAACATGGACAAGTTTTGTCTAAGAAATGACTAAGCAAGTATAATCTTAGGGTTGTCATTGAGAGTTAAACAGTTTAAACTATTTAGAATAACCTGGATTTGAGCATACAGAGAGATGAGCCCTGAGTCCTAATTAAGAAGAAAGCTGGAAGAAGGTGGAGTGGAAGAGGAGGTGTTCACAGAGATCAATAAAAGACACAATACAAATGGTTTAATGGAAAGGATTTAGCAAGTTTTCCTCATGTTGGCCATGTAGCGATGGCCAAAAGTAACTAAAGAAGTGTGGAAAGGATTAAGGTTTATTTAATTTGAACAGAACAGATAGGCTTGAAGTAGGGAAGTATATTTGTGGATTTTCAGCATATAAAATGATACCTGAATTTATATTTGGCAGTAAACCTGCATGATTTGCTGGGGGAAAGAAGAGGAGTACCAAGAGCCAAACATCTCGATGAGGATGGACAAAGTAGTCCTCTAAATGAAGAATGATAAAAGAGTAATAAGTAATGGAAGAAGGAATGAATTTTCAAAGAGGAACAATGATTTACAGAAGAAAGACCTAGCACAGTGTGTCAAAAGCAATGGAGAAATCAAGAAAGGTAATTCTTTTTTTCTGGTTTGAAAGAGGTATTTAACGATAATGGAGAGTAGAATTTTATGAAGCCTGTTTAAAAAAGAAAATTAAAGATGTGGAAACTATTGTGTTGATACTTAAACTAAGCAAATAAATAAATAAACAAATAAAGCTGCTTTGCATCAAGCAAAACCATGTGCAAATTGTATTGCTTCTATAGTAGGAGCTTACTAAATTCATCAACAAAACGAGCATTGGGGATATATTTATGCCACCAAGTAGTGGTTAACATATCCAATCCATTTTCAGCACAAAATGTGATGATGAAATGAAACAGGAACTAACAGAAGTACAATAGATTCAAATAAAGTGAAACAGGCTTAATTTGAATATCTACTTTACACTGTTTCACAATGATGCCTGATCTTGAGTTAAGAGCATAATTGGTCTTTGTTAATTGTTTCAGTTAGATAAATTAATTTTTTTTTGTGGCTGAGGTGACAGTGTACTCACATATACCAAGTCATGATCGATCTGTAACTCCTTTAACGATTTTGGCAACTGCTTTTATGGTGTTCACTGTAAGTGTCTTGAGTGACATGGTTCTAGTTAACAGGACAGTAGGTGTGGCAGTCTGAGGTACCCAGCGGAAGAGAATCTTGAAAATCTCCAACAACTTTATTTTTTCTTGTTTCATGCCATTAATCTGTTAATTCCTTCCTTCCTATGCATTAATTTGCTGCTGTTTATATCCAAAGTAAATTGTTGAATTTTAAATTGCACTATTGTACAAATAATAAATGTCAGGAAAAAGGTTAAGTTAATATTTCCTTGAAAATGAACAAACAAAACAAAACAAAACAAACAAACAAACAAAAAACAAAGGAAAGGAAAGTAATGCTTCATTATTTGGGTCAGTTAATTGAGAAGTTTTAGCAAATGTGCCCCAATTAAGCAGATTCCACCTGTTTGTTTGAAGATCCTCTGTTGTTTAAAAATATCTTTAAAAAGTATTTTTTATCTCAAGTGAGACAAAAGGTACAGTCCAAGGCCTGCTAAACAGCTTATAAACAGCTAGTGTTTATACAAAGTGTAATACAAAATAGATGATTTGCAGTCCACGTAACACATCTTATGATATGAGATTTCAGAACTTTTCCTTTCAACTATACTTAATACAAAGTTACTTCTCTGAAATTCCAAACCTGTGAAAGATATCAAAGTTAAAAGTACTGGCATCCACATAAGATTTTTAGTGGTGCATGTTAATACTAGCAATACCTTTTAAGAACAGTAGTGTTTACTGAAGACAAACAGATTAATCCATACCTGTTTGATATCCAAAAATCCTCTCAGAGTTAGCACCTTTGACATCAGTATTTGTTTAAGTTATTAATAGTGTTTTGTTGTTGTTGTTTGTTTATTTTATTGGTTGGTTTTGTGTGTATTGCATGCACAGTGCTTCTTGTAAAATACAGTGCATACTACAAGGATGAGTGTAGTCTGGACTTTACAAACGTAAAACAAGTTACATTTTGAAAAGTAGATTATTTAACACTAGAAGTTATACAATGCCAACAAGTTAGTAACAGCTATAACTATTCAGTTGCTAAAGACTGTAACATAGGCTTTATGTCAGCAGAAAATTTTGTATGCATGGAATTCAGAGCTCATGAGAGATTATTGATTGACAGGCATAGAGATAAAGTCTGCAGTTGGGTGAATTCACTTGACCATTGCTGTTTTTCTACTCCACTTATAAGCTGCTGTTAAAAATATGTATAAAAACACTACGACCATCAAAAAAAACAAAAAACAAAAAACAAACAAACAAACAAAAAAAAACAGAAGGGTGCAGATATTTCTGGTGGAAAACTAAAAAAACAAGCCTTGCTATTTCAGTACACTGGAAGTAAAAATAAGTCATGAGTATTGAAGCCAGAGGGGTGAAATATTTTAAATGGCATGATAGCTCTTTGCCAGTCCCAGCAGTCCCAGTCTCAGCTTGCTACAGTAATTATATATGGGAAAAGGGTACAGAAAAAGCTGTGTCTGGAATGACACACTGCAGTCTGGGGCAACTTCAATAACTCAGGGGAATCATAGATTAAATAGGTACAATTTAGCTATATAATACACCAGAGGACATTATATTTGCCTGTCTCAGACAGGCAGTGCTTACAGATATCACCACTGATCTAAATAAGTCAGTGTAGGTATAGGGAAAGTCATGATAATGTAATATCTATATTAGGATGAATAAGAGGACGGGAAACTATTGTAAGAGAGAAATTCAGTTTTAGAGAATTACCCTTTGGTCTACCAGGGAAGGACTTTTGAGAAGTTTCTTCTGAGCATTTGAAAGAGGAACTTAAGAAAGAGAAACTTAAGGCCTATGAGTTTCATGTCTTGCATTATTCCATTTGAAAAATTTGATTTACAAGTGTTTTGTCACTCAAACTGACTTTTGTATTTTCTATGCACAGTTCAGAGTAGTGGGATGAAATGCCAGGATTTGGGTGCTCTGTTTTTTGTAAAAACTTTTTTTTTATTATTATTATTTTTTTTTAATTTCCCCAAAGAGCATCCAGATCCTCTATGAACTGAAAACTCAATAACTAGTTACCATATATCAAATAAGTTTAAAAAGGAAAGATAAGTTGTTCATAACCATTCCCACTCCTATTACAGAGGTGATGAGTGGAAATAATTTTGCCATCTTGTATAAGTCTCCGTTAACTGAAAGCTATTGTTTTTCACATTAAACAATTACAGCTGGAAATGACAACATATGTTGGCTCATAAAGATGTGAAAACATCTAGTTCTTTTTAAGTCCCCTGAACAACTTATGAAATCATGGAGCTTGTATTTTTGGGTCTGTTTCTTCACTCCAAAAAAATTGTTAAAAAGCTAATCAGTTGTATTTTAAATTACAACTTAATAAAATTAGCTATAATTAAATATTTTAACATATTACTTGGTATGTTATGATTATTAAACATAGATAAAATGTCTGAGCAATGGAATGTGACTAGCTTTTTAGGTGTTTTTGTATCCTACCATTCATTAGTAAAATGTCTTATAGAAGTTTGCTATACAGATCTCATGGAGAAGGGAATATGGAAGTCCCATATATTGCTCTGTAATTACTTTGCATAAACACTGTTTCCTTGCAAATTTTGTTTTGTAAATTGTCCGAGAGAAGAAGCATAAATGTAAACTGTTGGAAAGCTATGTTTTATTTATTTTTCAATCAGTGTCTCTTTTGAAGATACATAGCATGTACTTTTAGCATGATTTTTCATGTTCAAAATATAGCTGGAGGACATCTCATGAGAATAATGAGGTTAGATCAATCTGATTTTCTTTTCATTGCTCTATATTTGCATCCTGAACCCCCAGACAAGTTTACATGGACAAGACTTTCACAGTCATACTGAATGCCACTTTGCTGGACAACAATAGGAGGATGCACTGTATGGTACCTAGTGAAGACATACATGAAAAGTTGGTTTTCTTTTTCTGGATGGTATCATATATATCATATATGTAGAATTAGACATTAGACACTAAAACCACCTCAGCTCCTGATTCAAAACTTACTTTCTGTAAGTAATCAACAAAATGCATCCCATTAGGATATGTTTCCAGTGATTTATGAAAATTACAGTAAATAGTTAAGTGTTATTTTGGTAACTTTCCTAGGAGTTGAAACCATATTTTAGAGTCTTGAAGCATTAGTCAAAAAAAGGAAAAAAAAGTCCTAACACAAACAAAAAAACACAACACCATTTACTGTTCCCATTTGAGTAATTCAAAAGGGATCTTTCCAGACTCTAGATAGAGCAATGAAGCCAAATGAAGCCAAACGCTTTAGTGTTTCCAGGGACTAGAGGCCTGAACTGTTTATTTTTAAAGAATAATGTCAAACCCTGTGCTAGCTTCAAGTTAGAAGAACTGAGTTCCTGTGTCACGATACAAATGGTTATTATAATTTATATTGAGCCAAGTTATTTTTCTCCTCATCTGTGAAGCTGTGGAAAATGGATTCATTAATGCGTCTTTCTTTCAATGATTTGGTTTCTTGTTCTCTTCCACATTACGAGTAATTACTTTCCCACAACCTGGCCTCTTTTGATGAGTACTACTGTTTTCCAAATGTGAATGGTTATTGATTTGCCAAAAAGAGTCTAATTTAGAAGTCTAAGAGTGTTGCACAGCTGGGAAGAAACTGAAAAAAATATCCCAATCATTCATACTGCATTTGGCAGTCACAAACCCAAAGCGAAAACTGATTTTTGAAGTTGTTTTCCAGTCATATTTATTTTCATGCTTTTGCATGTTTTTAATACCAGGTGTCAATTAAAACTCTACTTAAAACTTAGAGTACAGTTTTTTTTACTGAAATAGTAACTGTTCACAGTAGATTTCATTTTCAAAATTGCACAGCAGCAGCAAATGCACAGTTATCTAAAAGTGTATCTGTCTTTTTTTCAGGTTGATAGACTTGTACGTTATTTTATTTTGGAAGAGATACCTATATTAGTATTGTATATTAGTATCCACTGATACTACAATTATTTTTGAAGTAAGATTAATGTAGTGCTTTGCATGACTACATGACGTAGTTTCTTTATCTTTTTTTTTTTTTTTTTTAGATAGAGAAGTCTATGTGTCATCACTGTTAAGCCGAATAGGAATGAACACCATGAATAGTGTAGTTAATTCAACGTGGCTATTTGAAATTTAAGATACTTTCATGTGACTGATAGTGTTAGAATATGGTCACTACAGAGTTAGAAAAATTCTGATCTATGATTCTATTATTCTGATCTATATCTGATCTATGGAAATTTTCTAATGCTAGTGTTATAGTACCTCTGCCTTTTGAACATTGTATAAAGATCAAACCATATAACACAGGATACAGCAATATCGTGGATGAAATACTCAAAACACCTGAATCTAAACTTGAGAAGTGATTTTATGGGAGGTAATAAGCAGTTAAATGCAGACATATAAATGAACACTTAGTAGGATATTCAAGAGTATCTCTCTACGTCCTTTCACGTTAAGAATTTGGCAACTAGTCTGATAACATTTTGAGCATCTAATATTCCTGAAATGGGGTCCTTCAAACAAGTATGATATTTCATATATGCTTGTGAAAAATCAGTGAACCTAGGATTCAAATAATAGATTCATCTTCATTGTCCAGCAGAATTCAGGGTAAATACGTTTGGACACAGCAGATAGCATTTGCTTTGCTTCTAGGTCTCTTATCCTCCAGAGAGAAATATATGAATGCCATTTTGGGCATTGAAAGGAAGTTCAAAAAGAATTTTGGATATGGTGATGCTCAGTATTTCAATGTCCTCAAATGCTGTATGGGCCTCAGTATGTGGAGCTTCTCTTAATCTCATATGGAGGGATTAATGAGTATTAGCATGCTGGGCACTGGGAAATGTGAATACACTGATAGAAGTGGGAAAGAGAAAAGTGACATTCTGAACCTGAGGTGCTTTTTCAGTTAAGTTCCATGGTGAAAGTGAGATTCAGAGCTTCAGAGAAATTCTTTTTGTGTTTCTTTGTAAAACATATTGGTAACTGTCTGATAACACACTTCCTGGGCAAATACTCCAGCTCTTGCTTTACAGAGCCACTACAGTCAAAGGAAATTTCAATCTATGTCTTCAGAAAGTATCTTAGTCATCAAGCAAAAAGGTGTTCTTTATCAGAACATGTTTGCTATCTCTCCCTGAAGACAGTTTGCATGGCATAACAAGACAGGTTTCTTTCTAAGGGAAGTGAGAGAAATCTGAAAACTATAGTTTAGGGTTTAAGGTGTTTGTCTGGAAAAAAGAAGACTCCTAGGCTACATATATAGTAGTAAATTGAACAAGGTCTGAGTGCTGAGTGTGGTCTTGGATGGATTTAATTCTTAAAATAGATGTCCCTATCTTTAGATATCTCCAGTGCAGATTTCTGCATCTGTGCTAATTACTCCAGGAATCCTCTGTAGGAACAGAAAGAGACAAGAACTTTTAGAATGAGATTAATCTGAACTATGTTAGATATCTGTAGTAAAATGATGGAGAACTGTGCTGCACAAGGATCACTTTTCTTAAGTTACTACACAGGGACTCTGAAAAACTAACTTGGATGTAGATATCCATTCCTGGTCAGTAGAATATCACACCCACCTTAAGTGGGAGATGAGCTGCTATAATAGCTCATACTTAACAATACCACTGTGGGACACGCACAGCTGTATATTCTTCAGTGTATCTACAAACAACTTTTCTCAAGAAACAGATCTTTATCTGCTTGTTTCCTCCAGCTGCTTGACACAACCAATCTGCCAGATGTGCATGTGTGTGTTTCTATTTTTGCTGCTAGCTAATGAAAATTAGCTGTGTTAAAAAATGAAACAAAACAAAACAACACAACAACAACAACAAAACTACAACAACAAAAATAGTATTTTAAACTATTAAGGTCAATCAACCTGATTTTGAGAGTAACTAGCTTCAGAGATCTCGGCTTATCACCACAACACAAGAATAAATCTGAAAACCTATAGGAAGTAATGTCAAGAAGCCGGGGATCATAACTGTGGACATCTGAATCTGTAAAATGACTGGGCATATGCCAAGACAGGCTTTGTACTTACCTACCTTTGTATTCTTTTACTATCTTCTTATTTTACTCTTGGTGACTGGACATCACCTTCTCTTTGAAAACATCACCAGTGCCCAAGTCTCCCTGTGCACAAGGCTTAATATTAATGTAGGTGACAAGACCCACACAGATTAGGCATTGCAGGCCTTGGATATTATGTTGCTCATACAGTATCATTTACAGGTCCTTTCTTACAGGTCCTTTCAGGCTTCTGTAATAAACTGGTGGACCTGATGAGTCTTACGGACAAGGTTTGCTAGACTTCAAAACTACACTTTCAACAATACCTTTGATGTACTGAAACTATGCTTCATTAATGCTATTTAAAAGCATCATTTAGTTATGTCTCCTCCTTAATAAGCACCTCCTTAATCTGTACAACTGTGATTTCAACTATTAATAAAAAAAAAAAAAAAGCTTTTGGTCAAAATACATATGGTATTACATTACCAGTGTGCTTAATATCTGCTAACCAATATGTTGCTATAATGTGAAGTGATAATGTAAAGTGATACATTCACGCTCAGTTTGTCAAGAAAGCAAGTGTACTGTGCATCCATAAATGATCACATACCACATCAGAAGTAACCTAACAGAAAGCTGTGCTTGTTCTGTACCATTCTGAGTCCAGGTATGTGAAAGGCTAAAATAATTGCTCTGGGGAGCCTAGAACATGCTTAAGCATTTCATTCATTCAATGTGCAATTACTAGAAAAGAATGACAGATAAGGCAGAAGTAAAAAGAGTTCACTTACCTCTAGTGAAAAAAAAACACCTGATTGTTAAATGGCAATGGGAGATGGAAGGCCATATTCCAATTTATGCTAGCTTAGATCTATGACCATACACCAATTTCTGTAGGAGCCCCAATGCTGAATGTCCAGTCCTATTCATACTGTATTTGGTAGTACAGGTCTCATTCAGGAAAGCCTATCATGACTGAACAGATAAAACTTGAATTAATGCATTCAGCAAAAATTGGAAATATTATCTTGAATATATGTCACTGCACTTTACCTTGGCTTTTTAATATAAGCTGTTTTGCTATATGTTTTTTTCTTTGCACCAAAGGAGCAAAGGTATAATGCACTACAACAAGGAAATAAATTAATTTCCCTAAATCAGTCTTGACCAATTATGCCTACTTTCATGTTTCTCTGTGAAGAGCTTATATATTCTGCACTGAACATGAAAAGCTGCTTTTGTGCTTGATTACCTAATTACAGTGAAAATAGGAGATATTTGGTAATATGTTTGTAGGAATCTAAATCATGGAAGTTCCATCTTGATTTTGGTGCAGTTCTTTTTTTTTTTTTTTTCTTGGTGTCTTGCTAAAGTATGTAGATTATATTGCATATTTTCACGGCAGGACAATAGGATTTTTAAACCTTTCTCCATTGTGACTTGCTGTGATGAAGTACCTTCAGACATTCAATCTTTGTGTGCCCTTAGCTTTCTGAGTTGAGAACAAATGGGCACTGTTTCTGTCTCTGGACTTCTAGGGACACACTAGGAGTATAAATTTTGTTTCTTTTGGCTACAGGACTTCCATTTGTCTGATCAATAAACTAACACAGTCTGAATTAGATCCTTTTTATCTCATCAACCACATATATTTGAGGTCTCCTGTATCTTCAAGATCCTCAAGAACATACCTCTTCTGGTTTAACATTTATTTATTTATTTTTCGTTAAGGACATCCAGTAACAATAGGTTCTTTTCCTGGACACCTGCTATTAGGAAACATGGAATTAGATGACTTTGCTTTTGCCTTTAGCAGATGTTTTGGAGCTTGTTAAATGATACCAATAATATGTTAAAACAATACCTTGTTTTATCCAGGCATGGAGGTCTCAGTAATCTTTGTGGTTTCTGTTGCTCAGGTTGTAGGAGCTGTTATAGTAGGCAGGCAGCCCCCAGCTTTGCTCCCAGCACCTACAGAAAGTGGCTAGCATTGTTTCTTCTGGCACTTCATGGCAGGACAGCTACACAATGATTCTCGGAAATACCTCTTGGGTCTTTAAGCACCTGCTTGCACCCTGCTTGCATCGTAGTAGGGGAGGGGATTACATCTTCAAAAACGAACACAACTGCATTGGTGAATGTCTGGTTTAATTGATGTCATATATAGGCTAATTAATTAATTCTTTATTTAAGCAATTTAAGCTCGGTTTTGTTCGTATTATTCAGGAACCTGATCATAGATTTAACTGAGGTTAGAGAGGTCTCTAGAGAGATCTCTAAAGGTTAGAGATCTCTGTTGATTACCAAGAATTGGCCCAAAGATCAAGTATTCTGAAATGCAGTTTCCCTTACACTTGAGAAACAGACCAGTATATTCAGTATAGCTTTAGCCCAATATATGCTTATCAGAATAGAAAATGATACATGTAATTTTGATTCTTAATAGGATGGTATTGTAGGAGCACTACAGCAGCAAAATTTGTGGTACTGTCATATTTACTATGCATTCTATGAAATCCCAAAATGACTTTAACTTCTTTGATTGAGTATAATAATCAGATTCCTGCTGAAAACATTCAGCAGTAAGGGACATCTAGAATAACTGGTCACTAGCAGAGTTTTTTTTTTTGTTTGTTTGTTTGTTTTCCCACATATATTCTGAAGGGATTTTTCCTAAGGGAAAAAAGATTAAGTACAGATGTTCTTCCTTTTATTATCCAGAGACTGCTGGGGAAATAAAACATTTTAATGTTAAGAATTTGAAAGATTGTTTGCAAACTTCTGACCCAGCAGAAAAACCCTGGAAATCATTTGTTAGACTGTTTCTTACACAACCACTGAGTAAACCTTCATGTTGTTTCAGTTACAGACAGAAAATACAGGGAAAGTATGCAGATTCTATCTTGAAATGTACAAGAAAAATAGTAGGCACAATTTTCTGCTGAGCAGCAGAAAATAAATAAATAAATAAATGTTCATGCTGTAATCTGACACAAGTACCTGCATTCCATTCAATCCCTGTTTAAAAAAAAAAAAGTAGAAAAGAATGGCCTTTGAAGTTACTCTTTAAGAACCAAAAGAAAGCAGGAAAGAAGTCTCTTAACACAGACGTATTAAATACAGAAAGGGAAGTTTGTTTGCCATGTTAAAGCATCTTTCAGGTAATTTTTCTCTCCCAAGGAACTGTGAGAAAGGAAGACCATCTTTATACACTGAACGTTCATTTGTGTGACACAGGCTTGTAATTTCTTTATTATATTTTTGTGGCATTTACCAGGATATCAGCTATTGTTCTTCTATGTGATCCATTGTTAGACTCACTGTTTTGTCACTTTACAAAGTTACTCACTTATTTTGTCACTTTTTTATAGTAATACTATAAGGAGTTAACAGAGCATTACTGTTTTCAGTTAATGGTGATTCAAGTGTTTCTTATAGGCAAACTACTAAACGTGGAGAAGATAGTTCCACTGAGAGTTAACTACAAAGAGTAAAATCATGTTTAGGTTTTGTTGCTGATGCTATCTTTTAGTTTTATATGATATCAGTTTGGGCTGGAGAGTCTAAGCTCAGACAAGAAAAAGGCCAGGTGATGTTACTCAACCTTAATAAGTTACATTCTCTGAAAATGTTCGGTATGTTCTGATAAGAGAAGAAAACAAAGGTAACCTTTCTCCCCTCTCAAGTGCAATTACTATTATATTTGCACTGGAATGCCAGATTTAGCAGCTAATGATACTTACCTATTTATAGAATTCTTCAGAAGGAATATTTTTATTGACAGTGTTGACAGCAGAGATACCCTTTACTTCATATCATATAAACGAGAATGAAAAATGTCAACTATTAACATTTGTAATGCTAAATTGCCCAGAGATCAACCCTGTATTTCTAAATTTCAAGCTGAGAAATTTAAATGCTGGCAGCTGCCTCCCCCCATTTCACTTGTCTCCTGAAATTCAGTTTTCCTATGGAACACGTATATCTCTTGATTTGTCTTCCACATCTATGATTGCAGATCTCTTAGGTTCACCAGAAACAGTGAATTCTTTGTATACCATTAAAAAGGAAAAAAAAAAAAAAAAAAGAGGGGGGGTGAGGGAGAGGAGGAGGAGGGAATAAAACACACACACACAAAACTTGGCTTGTCTTCTGCATTCATATATTAACATTGACTTTGGAAGAAACAATATGCCTGTTCGATTTTTTTTTTTTTTTTTTTTTTTTTTTTCAGATGTGGAGCCAGCAGGGATTTCTCTGGCTAGGGAAATGTAACATGATTTGATTTTTTTTTTTTTTTTTTTTTTTCTGCATTTTGCTCTAGAGATTTGCAAGTTGATTATTAGGAGTGTAGTGTGAGTAGATGTCATGTCATAGCATGGTTTATGATTTGGTTATGTTTATTTTGGGTTCCAAACTGACACAGTTAAGTTAAGGAAAAGAGAACAAGTTTTTTAAGCAGTTCAAATATTTCTTGGAAAGACATGTTGAGCTGAGAGGCTTTCTAGGAAAATGTAGATCATCTTAGTTTTAATGTCTGGATATATCTAAATACAATCTGCCTGATTCTGACCTAAGAAGCAAAGTTGGGCTTTTCAGTTAAAGTAACAGGAGTGGAAACTAAGTTACAAATGGAAGGGACAAGCTAAGGAGACAAGATATAAAAGACTTCAGGCATGATAAAGGAAAGAAAAACAACAGCAACAACAAAAACACACAAAAAGGAGATTAGCATAAGTTAATAAAAAGTCTTAATACCATTTTCATGTTAACACCTAATGGTTAATGTTAATATTATGTCACAAAGGCACGACTATGTTAGATAGTTTTCAAAACAATGTGCAGATTTTTTGAGTAGTACTTAGTACTTCTACCACATTTGCATACAGAAAATTATTTTTGTTTTGGTTTAAAAAATATAAATCAGCATCATTACTTTTTTCAGTGTTCTATTTAGAATCCATCTAAATTACATTCCTCATCTTATGAACTGTTTCATCCTTTCCAGTGATTGACACAGTAACTTACATCCTCTCTAGCTGACACTTCATCTTCTTTTGCTGTAGAAATTGCTCAAAGTGACTGCTGATAGCACTTTAATTGTATCTGGCAGTTACATGTAGAATTTTGGTGATTAACATGTCAAATACTTAATGGATCCAAGAACTCTTCCACTTTTCTCCTTAACAGCATCTCTACCTGAAATTAATATTTTTTTTTTACTTGAAACTAATATTCCTTTCTCTGCTCTTTCCTCTCATCATGCTTTTAATTAATGCCAAAAGAAAGGTAGTGGTGATTAATCATAGGCATTTTAGTTTAGGTAGCAACATATGTGGGAAAAGTAATTTCAACCACATTTGGAGTGTACCATTATAATGCTTTGAGAGGTAAGAATATGAATATTCTCTCTTATGTACTTTATGACAAGGAGAAAATAATGTTATTATAAGGGCTGTTCTGCTATCCATCCTTGTAAAACTTAGTGGTTGATTCTGAATGGTTTTAAATGTTTCTAAAGTGTATTTATAGCCTGGCACAAAGCCATCCTTAGCATTCAGTGAGTTCTTATCAAACCTTCAGTGACTCAGACAGGACACAATTATTGAGCTGTTTGCCAAGGTTCTGTTGTCTTTTCTGAACTGTTCAGCCATTCCTCTCAAGGGTAAAATCTCAGCAGAATAACCAGTAGAAATTGCTTCCACACACAGACATAAACTTCAAGAAGCTGACATTTAGAGCAAGAGAATGGACTCAAAGCCTGCAGTTTCAAGATTCTTGATTCTTATTTTACTCTGACTTCCCTTGTTGCCTTTGATAAGTTCACAAATCCAAAATTTCAGACGTAAGCTCTAATTTTCCTTGCAGTGGAGCTAAAAAGGTAATTTCTAGGACTCTTGGCAAATTTCATCTGTGCTGAAACCCCTGTCTTTATATTTCTACTTCCCACCCACACATTTTCTTCATCTCAAGCTACTGCCCACTGTGGTTAACACTATGAATAGAAGCACAGTTTGTCTCCTTTTTCTCTCTCTTTCTTTCTCTCTCTCTCTCTCTTTCTTTCTCTCTCCCTCTTTCTTTCTCTCTATCCCCCCTCTCTCTATTTCTCTTTCTCCCTCCCTCTCTCCCCCCCTCCCTCCTTTCCTGCCTATTTATTTATTTATTTATTTATTACAGACAGGTTTTGAGCTCCAGAGAGGCCTTACTTCTCCATCCATTCCTGTGGAGCCACCTGAAAGCAACACTAGCTGTCAGATACAAGTGGCTGTCAACTGATGTGAACTTCAGGTTCACCACTTTACCATACTGGCTGTCCTTGTCCTCCCCTTGTATGGAGCAAGGATTACTTTGATTGGAGATTTAGTGGTTCTGCAGGTAGCTCCTTTTTCATTCTGTACCAAGGATATCTATTTTATTTATTTATTTATTTATTTTAATGTTCTTTTGGTCATAGATTTCATTCTTTCTACACTGAATTTTACTAAAGTCCTGAAATTATTACATCACCAGAACCCCCCAAACAAGGGGAGAGTTAACAAGATGAATGTTTGGCCTAATCCTAAATTAATGAGCTCACTTAGTACATGTACTGGACTTTTAAATTCTGTCTGCATTCAACTTGGTTTAGAAATATATTTGAGGTATTTTAAAAAAATCTTTATAATCAATAGCATTTTAAAAATATGTAGGAGAAAAAGGTAAACTTAAGCTCTTGGAGGAAAACATTGTTTATGGCTGTGGCCTCTCCAGGTAATTAACTGAATTATTTGTAGAGAATTGTTACTTAAGACATTTCATTATTTGATAAAATTTTATTGTCCATGGTTTGTGGTAATATATTTTGTGTAGCAGTATATAAATTAAATAACAAAGTCTTGAAGGGATTATAAAATAATGTAGTAACTGAAATTAGATCTTAAAAGACTAAATAATTGAAAAGAGGATTGAGTAATCAGAATTATTTTGTGTTCATTCAGGAGAAAGTCAACTCTGAATACATAAAAAGAGAAGGGCAAAGAGAATAGTAGAGTATCAAGGTACTAAAAAGAATGTTTCATTATTAGGGAATTATATCATCTTACAGTTCAGTTCTGGAATATTTTATAGACTAACTTTATGAAGTTTTGTAAATATGGATCTCTAATTATATCAAGTAAATTTTTATCTGAGGTTAAGTGTTACTGGTATTTAAAGGGAATCTTTTTATGAACCCTGTGAAATTTATGAGTACTGTGTAGTCTAAATCCAAACAAAAGCTACTTTCTAATTATTTTAATTTGGTAAGAAGTATTATTTGTTTTAAAGGAATAAAATCTGTTTTTGTTGTTGTTGTTGTTGTTGTTTTAAATAATAATAATTTTGATTTTAATTATGAATAAACCCAGCAATCAGGAAAATCCACAGTGGTCAACACTGAGAATATTATCATTCACGTAATTAGGAAGCTTTGGAAGCTTTGATAATAGAAGTAAAGGAAAGGAAACTTCATTTTGTTTATGCAGTAGTTAGCTCAGTCAGTGACGTTTGCATAAATACATTATTCTGTAAATTGTGGTTGCCACAATACAGTCCTTTAGACATAATGGTAGCAATATCCTACTGTCATTTCCCTCTTGCACATAAAACTCATGTCTCATTAGTGTTTGCATCACCAGAATGTTTTTGCTTTTCTCCAGAGCTATCCCCCAAACTTTTGTTTCATTTATGAAAGTTTTAGTTTTATGAAATACAATGCAATATTCTACAGAAAACTCACTACATGTTGTGTTTGGGCAAGTTTTGTCAGTGTTCAGTTTAAAAGTGACCTGATACCTCTATGATGAAAACTCCACCTAAAACCAAACTCTTACCCTCATCTTAACAATCAATCCTACAAAGCCTTCTCTGTGCATTATGTGAGGATTGAAGACACTATAAAAGGGAAAATTTAATTCATAACAAAACCAGAACAAAGTGAGATAGAGTGCCCTAGAGATGAAAATAGGTGAATACAAAAATAGGTTAAAACAAACAAACAAACAAACAAAAGAACACCAAGAGCTGCTTTAAGAATTTAAGAAGACTACAAGACCTAAATGTCAAAGTACCAGTTCTAGTAAGAATTAGCTTACAGTGACTGTAAGCTAATTACAGTCACTGTAATTAGCACAAAAACACACACACAAAAAAACAAAACAAACAAACAAAAAAACTTAAATGGTTTGATTATATGCAAATACCTGCAACATATGAATTTCAGAATTCGTTTTTGTTTCCATCAAATGGCCTGTTTTGTGGTGACAGTACTGTTGTGAATACAAAGGTATTCCCACTTTGCAGTCAGAAATCAAAATCATGGAGGGTTTGCTGTGCTTGGGAATTATCATCTATTTAAAATCTCCACTGGGATGCACCAAAAGCTGAGGTAGCTCCAGGTCCCTTCTGGCATGTTCAGTACAAAATGGTGAAACCTGAAGGCTCTTTGCAGTTGAGCAGTAATGTTCAAGTTATAAACCAGTGTATTAGTACCAGTTGCCATAGACTTAATC
The DNA here is from genome assembly GCF_965140915.1 of Aythya marila. NCBI lineage: Eukaryota > Metazoa > Chordata > Aves > Anseriformes > Anatidae > Aythya > Aythya marila. The sequence continues at coordinate 130,134,957 of NC_139043.1, forward strand.
CCAACATACTTCAGTGTTAGCAGTGGAAGAAGAATCAAGTTTCCATGCCTCTTACTGGAGTATATTGAATTAAGAAGGTTGTAACACAGAACAGATTTTGCTCTGAGTTTAGCCAAAGCTAAACATTAAATTTCATACATTACTTTCTCATTTTCTTTGACACACTTTAAAGGACAGAATAGTGCAAGAGGTATTGTTTTATGGAGAAATTAGCCCTGGTTTGGTGAAATGAAGACATGAAGTGAGTCAATAAGCAAAATAAGGCAAATATGAACAAACAGACATCACACAGCTGCTATTTAAATTAAATTGTTCCCTAAAAAGCTTGGGACTGCAGTGAAAGGCAGCAGTAATCTCACTGCACTGTTCCCTTTATTCTCCCAGCAGCCCTCCCAGACTAACCATTTTGCCCACTGTTTTTTCTGTAGACTAGCACGCAGCTGTTAATTATTTCTCCTTGGCAATCTTATTTTTCTTCTTACTCCTTCTACCTCCTGCACTGTGACCTCTTTATATTTCTCAATCTGTTTTTACTCCTTCCCCTCTCCCTCCCCCCACAATGAGAGAAATAATAATAAAAAAAAATAATACAGGCTACCTGTATATTTTTTTTGAAACATGTATTTACTCTGAGAACACTTTTTATACATTACTAAAAACAGCAGGGATAATAATTTTCTGAATTCCTTACAAAGTGCTTCAATTAGATAAGCCATTCTTTTATTAAAAGCAATAGTAAAGAAAGCAGGTTTGGTGCCCTTTCAAGTGAAGCACAGTTCTGCACATCACAAAAGACATATTCTTTAGAACCTGCAAATCATTGACTTGTCAGTGACTTCCTAAGCATAAAATAGTTTTCATCACTCATGGTTGTCTTTCAGGTTTTAACTTCCTTCTAGTTCTGGTTCCTTGAGGATTATCATAGAATCATAGAATGATAGAATATCCCAAGTTGGAAGGGAACCATAACGATCATCAAGTCCAACTCCTGGCACCACACAGGTCTACCTAAAAGTTTAGACCATGTCACCAAGTGCACGGTCCAATCGCTTCTTAAATTCAGACGGGCTTGGTGCAGTGACTGCTTCACTGGGGAGCCCGTTCCGGTGTGTGACCACCCTCTCGGTGAAGAACCTCTTCCTGATGTCCAGCCTGAACTTCCCCTGCGTCAGTTTAACACTATTCCTACAGGTCCTATCACTGCTGTTTATGGAGAATAGGTCACCTGCCTCTCCACTCCCCCTTGCAAGGAAGTTGTAGACCACGATGGGGTCCCTCCTCAGCCTCCTCTTCTCCAGGTTGAACAGGCCCAGTGACCTCAGCTGCTCCTCATATGTTTTCCCCTCTAGGCCCTTCACCATCTTCATCACCCTCCTCTGGACACTCTCCAACAGTTTAATGTCCTTTTTGTACTGTGGTGCCCAGAACTGCACACAGTACTCAAGGTGAGGCTGCACCAGCACAGAGTAGAGCGGGACGATCACCTTCCTTGACTTACGAGCAATGCTGTGCTTGATGCATCCCAAGATACAGTTGGCCCTTCTGGCTGCCAGGGCACACTGCTGGTTCATATTCAACTTGCTGTCAACCACAACCCCCAGATCCCTCTCTGCAGGGCTGCTCTCCAATGTCTCATTGCCCAGTCTGTACATATAGCCAGGGTTGCCCCGTCCCAGGTGCAGGACCCAGCACTTGCTTTTGTTAAACTTCTTGTGGTTGGTGATTGCCCAGCTCTCCAATCTGTCCAGATCTCTCTGCAAGGCCTTTCCACCTTCATCCGTGTCCGCGACTCCTCCAAGTTTGGTGTCATTGGCAAATTTGCTCAAAACACCTTCTAGTCCTACATCCAAATCATTTATAAAGACATTGAAGAGGTCTGGCCATAAAATGGAGCCTTGAGGGACCCCACTAGTGACCATCCTCCAACCAAATGTGGCCCCATTTACCACAACCTTTTGAGCCCTGCCCGTCAGTCAGTTGCTCACCCATCATATGATGTTTTTGTTAAATTGTATGCTGGACATTTTGTCCAGTAGGATCCTATGGGAAATCATGTTAAAAGCCTTGCTGAAGTCCAAAAAGATCACATCAGCTGTTTTCCCGTGGTCAACTAGATGGGTGATCTTATCATAAAAGGAAATCAAATTTGTTAGGCAGGATTATGGTGTAATTGCCTGAAGTAACTAGGAAAATAAAACTAACATTCACATTTTTAAGGAAATGGTACAGCATTGAAGAGGCTTTCACGGTAGTGCATAACTGCATTACCTGAGCGTTCCCTAGGCTCCCAACCTTAGATGCTATCGCGCTGGAGAAACTTGGTGTGCTAACCCTAAGGAACAGCACGGAGTGTAGAGTGGAGTGGAGACACCACGGCTAGGCTCTGTAACCAGGTGGGGCCTCGATTGTTCTTGTGCACAAAGCTGCACTTTTTGCCACCCTGAGCCAAAGACCTGTCATGTTTTGACAAATGCCGTACCCTAGTGTACTTTTTGCTCATTATAATATCATTATAATACCAAAACCATCCCAAAACACCTCCATCCCAAAAGCTACCCGCCTCCAAGGTGCGACCACCCCTCACCAAGCATGCGCCCTGAATTTCTCAGAGCCTATTTTTCCCATCTCTAAACAGAGATGGGAAAACTTTACACCAGTCATAACTAAGATATGCTTGACTAGAGCCACTCAAGCTCCACCTAAAAGACAGAAAATAATATAAATTGGCCCAAGAGAGAGGGGATGTTAGGGAAGATACCACCATCAGGGGAGATACCATCCCGAGGAAATACAACATCCTTAGGACCTCCTGACTCCTGGGATCAGTCAACGGGCTGAGCCTCTCCTCCCCCCCCATTGGGATGCCTTTGGGTGAGATCTGAATACTTGCTTATAAATCTCTCTAGAGTCTTTGATCTTTTTAATGCGTTTATTTCTAGGCCGTGCACCTATAACAGCTGTAACACCTGTGTATTTCATGCATGATAACTTGCTTTTGCAGACAGTCACTATCGCTGCAATCCAAAAGAACCTGATTATCTGTTGCTGTAATAAACCATACTTGATTGCATTGTGATAGCTCTCATTAAGTGCAACTAGGGTAAGGGTGGTTATCCATGATAGTTCAGTGTTCTGAATCCAACCAGACGCCCAGACGGTTAATGCGTTTTTGGTGAATGTCTGAATGGACCCCCAGACCATTAATGCATTGATGGTGAATGTCTGACTGGACCCCCAGATGGTTAACTCGTTTTTGGTGAATGTCCGACTGGTTCAGTACCCTGAATCTGACCGGGCCCATAACGGTTAATCAGCCACACCCCTTAATGCGACAAGGATCTACCCCTAATGAACCCATTTTTGATGGGACCAATGACTGCATTGTCCCCCAGGTGCATTTCAATAACTTCAAGAATCATCTTCTCCATAATTTTACCAGGCACTGACATGAGACTGACAGGCCTGTAATTGCTAGGGTCTTCTTTCTTACCCTTCTTGAAAATTGGCACAACATTTGCCAGCTTCCAGTGTACTGGGACCTCTCCAGATTATTCCTCAGTGTATTCTCTGTCTCGCCACAGCCTTCCTAACCAGACCCCATCTCTTTTAAGTCATATAGTGTGAGAGCCAACTCAAAAGGAGCAACATAGCATGCAGTTTGACATTACACTCCATCCGGTACAGTTAATGAATGAGATAATCTTACTCTTTCCTCTATCATCCATTCAGATCACCTAACCTATCTAAAGGAAAAGAACCCGCTAAATGTATATTTACACACATACAAACACATACACACTTATCATGTATATACAGACAGAAGATCTGTTAAAAAGAAACTTTTGGGAATAAATGTCATTAGGCCTAGGAAAGAGAAGGAGACCAACGTAAGATATGGTCCTCTGTTGTGGTCAAATAGATCAGATGATGTGAACATAATATGAATTTGTATTCTTGTACTGATTTTGGTTGGATGGAGTTAACTTTCTTCATAGCCATTCATATGGTACTGTGTTTTGCATTTGTCTCTAAAAAACAGATAACACACCATAGTTTTGCATTTGAACAGTGCTTGTACAGCATCAGGGCTTTTTCTTTTTCCCATTCTGCCCCTGTGATCAGGCTAGGGGTTGGTAAGATGCTGGAAAGAGACACAGCAAGGACAGCTGACCCAAGCTGACCAAAGGGATACTCCAGCCATATAATCTCATGCTCAGCTATAAAAAAAACAGGTAGGGGAAAAAGAAGGGGTATCCAAGGTGGTTGTTGTTCAGAGACTAGCTGGGCAACAGTCTACCTGTGGGAGGGAGCGAGCTATTTCCTTCTCTTGTTTTTCCTTCACCTCATAGAATCATGGAATGCTTTGGGTTCAAAGGGACCTTAAAAATCATCTCATTCCAACCCAGGGACATCATCCACTAGACGAAGTTACTTACCTATTAAACTGTCATTAAACATTAAACTGTCTTATCATAACCCACAAGTTTTCTTTTTTTTTCTTTTTTTTTTTTTTTTTTAACCCCCATCCTGGGTGCAGGGAGAGTGAACAAGTGGCTATGTGGACACTTTTCCACTGGCCAAGGTCAATGCACCATGATCCTTAAAGTACAAAATGAGCCTATGTGCACCTGACAGTGCAGAACACTGATAACTTCCTGCCTTTGACTTTTCCAAAGAGATGTCTTGGATCCAAAGCCTCCCTGAACTGGGAAATTAAAGCAAATCTCAGAGGAGAAGAGAGGGAAGAGATCTAATTTTGTCCCCTACATCAGTCTAAGAAAACAGCCTCAGCGAAAGTCCTGTTTTTCAACTTGCAGAGTTGTTTCATGTTAACTTTCCATGAGTGAGTGAAGACTGAAGATCTATGTAATGATCTTATGACACTTAGGCCCTCAAAAATTATACAGTCTCTTTTCAGAGAATCAGGACTGTAAGTGGTCTTATAGTTTTATTTTTGTTTGTTTGTTTGCTTGTTTGTTTGTTTTTATTCTTGTTATCCAGAAATGGGCTTGGATTTTTGTATGACCTCCTGCTATGTGCTAATGTGTAGTTTGAAGCTCTTTATATTGAAAGGATTGGGATACTAACTAGCATGGTGCCTACTCTGTTGTCCTCTAAATCAACCAACTTTGAAGGAAGAACATATGTGACACTTTAATGACACAGCTTCAAGGAGAGTACAGGAGGGGAGTCTAGAGAAGTAATATTGGACCATCACCAGGATTCCTTCTATTGTCACGAATCCAACATGTTCTGTGAGGAAGCATTTAAAAGGACAATGTTCTCACAATTGTATGGTGTCTGCTTAATGAAAGAGAGTGTAAGAACCACCACTGCAGCTGTGACAACAGTTGGTCTGAAAGAAACTAGACTATCATTTGAATGGCTTTTCCACAGAGGAATTGCCCAGCATGAGTGTTATGACACTAAAAGTGCTTGTGCCAGTAAAACAAGCTTTTTTGGGGGGAAGTGGTGGGCTAAGAGTAGACACCAAAACCTTCTGAATACTGTATACACCAAAACCTCCTGTATAAACAGTACTTCTGTTGTTTATGTTCTGCACAATGCTCTGCTTAAATCACAGTAAATTTATCATGATCTTAACATTACCTTGGGCCCACAGTAGATTTTTAGTCTGGGTGTAGAACATTTGGAAGTTGTTCCTAAGAGGAGCTTTTTAAGTACTCTGGATTGAAATTACAGCTTGCAAGTTTCACTTCCATTTTGTATCTTGCTTTGACAGTCAGGTAATTAGACTTTTGAATTCTCCAAAATCAGCCTGTAATTAAATGCAGCTACAAAGTAACAGATACAACTGGAAATAACTACTTCAAAATCACGTCTTATATTCAAATTAATTCCATAATATCTAATGGAAATTATGCATAAAAACTACATTTGGCACAAAATTATTATTTTTTGGCTCAAAAAAAAAAAAAAATAGTTCTATGCTCATCCAATTTATTCTTATGCCACTTACTAGACAGCATCAGAATCATTTGTACAATGTGTATGACCTTTACTGGTTTTCAACTAGAAACACCAACTCATAACATCTTAATCACATTCTGCACCCCTGAAGCACTCTAAAACATCATAATGACAATCCCTCTTCACAGAAGTCATGTTAACAGCCAGATGAAGTTTTAACTCTGTTGTTCCTAGTGTGGAAATAAAAGCACTTTTCATAAAGTCATAGAATGGTTTAGGTTGGAAGGGACCTTAAATATCATGGGCCCCTCGCTACAAGAAGGACATCAAGGTGCTCGAGCGAGTCCAGAGAAGGGTGACGAAGCTGTTGAGGGGTCTGGAGAACAAGTCTTACGAGGAGCAGCTGAGGGAGCTGGGATTGTTCAGCCTGGAGAAGAGGAGGCTCAGGGGCAACCTTATTACTCTTTATAAGTACCTTAAAGGAGGCTGTAGTGAGGTGGGGGTTGGTCTATTTTCCCATGTGCCTGGTGGCAGGACAAGTGGGAATGGGCTAAAGTTGTGCCAGGGGTGTTTTAGGTTGGATATTAGGAAGAACTTCTTTACTGGGAGGGTTGTGAGGCATTGGAATGGGCTGCCTAGGGAAGCAGTGGAGTCACCTTCCCTAGAGGTCTTTAAAAGACGTTTAGATGTAGAGCTTAGGGATATAGGGATAGTGGAGGACTTGTTAGTGTTAGGTTGATGATCTTGGGGTCTCTTCCAACGTAGACAATTCTGTGATTCTGTGTGATCATCTATGTACAACTCCTCTGCTATAGGCAGGACTTTTTCTTATCATAGAATATCACATCATAGAATGTCTCAAGTTGGAAGGGACCTCAAAGATCATCTAGTTCCAATTTCCCCTATAGGCAGGAATGCCACCCACTAGATCAGGTTGCTCAGGGCCTCATCTAACCTGGTCTTGAACACCTCCAGGGATGGGGCATCCACAACTTCCTTTGTCAGCTGATACAGTCACTCCATCATAGAAGGCCACTAGATTGGTCAGACATGATTTGCCTTTGGTAAACCTATGGGTGATCTCAGATCATTTATTTTCTTATATGTGCCTTGAAATTTCTTCCAGAAGGATCTGTTCCATGATCTTCCCAGGCACAGAGGTGAGGCTCACCCCTCTGTAGTTCCCCACATCTTCCTTTTTACTTTTATTAAAAGCGTGAGTGACTTTTCCATTTTTCTAGTCACCAGGGACTTCACCTGACTGCGAGAACTTTTCCAATGTGATGGAGAGAGGCTTGGCAACTACATCAGCCCATTCCCTCAGGACCCTGAGATGCATGTTGTCATGCCCCATAGACTTGTACCTGTTCAGTTTCATCAGGTGGTCTTGAAGCTGGAACATCGCACCAAGTCAGATGCAGACTTGGAGTGACAAAGCTAGAAAGAAAACCTAGCTTCTACCCTTGTGTCCCTCAAGAAGAGAGTTGGGAGGGAAACTGCTGTCTGTCCACCGCTGTCAAGAGGAAGAGTTAATGAGTGGCTGGAGTCTAAAGGCCAGCAGCTTTGTATGCCATTTAATGCTAGGTCACACAGATTGCCTGGAACATAACCTAAAATCATATTCCCCAAACCTGACACTCTGTTAAGAGGATGACAGAGGTGCATGTGTCTAACCAGACTCCCTCTTCCAGTTGCTATTCCTGACACATATTGGTATCTCTGTGTCCACAATTTGGACAATGGTGAAAAAACAAATGATTCATTCTACTTAATGTCTTTCATTATGCATGCAATCTAAAAACCTTTCAATGGAAAACCAGAAGTCCAGTTCTCAACTCAAAGACTGTCAGCAGTCAAAAGAAATCATATATTGGCCCTGAAGTCCAGTTTAACTTTAGTTGTAGTGTTAAATATTACTTTCAGTTCACAGTGTGTGGGAAGGAAGGAACACAGTCATCTACTACTTACATGGGCAAGATAGGTGGTTGAAGGCATCCTTTCTAGCATCTGAGTTCATTTCAGTGTTTTAAGAGCTCCTTTCTGGTATTTCTCATACCTTGAAGGTCAGTTGTGTCTTAGTACATAATGCATCAACCTGAGGAAAACATCCTGTCGTCTAATTGCCTGTTTTAGAACCTATTGTGAAAAAAACATACGTTAAATGTTTTGTCAGGGAGAAAAAGATTGATGAGTTGCTGGGTAACAGGAATAGCTCTAGCCTGGATATAACATCCTCCACAGGTGTGGGCACAATATCACTGATAGTTCAGGGTTGGTTTGTTGGTAGTTTTTATTGTTTTTTAACTTCACAGCAAATGCTAGGCTGTGTCAGAGACATCAGTGAGTTGTAATTTAGGGCAAGGTGTCCTTTTAGGATGAAACTCATTCTGTTGAATTATTAATTGGTGTAATTAAAAAAGCAATACAAACTTTCCAGCTCACCATCATTTATACTATTGGATTTTCCAACCACATCCAAAAATCTGTACAGCCATGGAGGAAATACATACATCATCTATAAACACTTCTGTCCTAAACATGTATCTGACTATAAGTACCTTTGTAAGAGGTAAATCTGTATCAGTTCTAAGGCCTTTGCCTTTTTATTGCTTTATTGCCTTTTTTTTTTTTTTTTTTTTTTTTTTTTTTCAAAGAAGCTTTCAGAAGTACCCCCTAAAGAGCATACTTTTTCCTTGTGAGTTTATTTTGTATCCATCTGAGGAACAAAAGTCAGCAAGAGTGTTTTAAGGTGTCCTGAACCATCTCCTGTAAGACTCTTTTCTGCCTCTCTCCATCCCTTAGCTCTTCCCCCTGCCTTCTTATAGCAGAAAGCCCCACTGAATTAAATTTCTAAATTGTTCCTACTGTCCTCCTGTTGTCCACAAGGGACATTTCACATAGAGGTTAAATTTCCATATCTTGAAGATTAGTAAGTATGAATTACTTACTACATTTTGGATGAAATTTAGACACTTTATATATACAAACTAACAGAATATAGACATAAATAATGTCCTTTTAAAGCCAACAGCTACTAGCTGTCTGCAGGGAGACTGCCTCTTTTTATGTTTGTTAAACAATTCATTAATAGTATTCTCACAGTGAAGCTGATGTCTCAACTGACTTGAACTGCTGAATACTGAGCAAGAGTTACTGCAGAAGAGGATGGCAAAGACTCTAGATTGTGGAAGAGGGATTTATGGTCCTTATTTCCTCCACTTCTCTAAGTAAACATTATCCTGAAAAGCAAAACGTTTAAGAATTGCAAAATTATCTGTATGTATGCATTCATATATGTATATATTCTTTAGCAAAGAAGAATTTAAAAAATATACAGACATAAATCCCACTATTTATATTGCCATATGGTGAAAGGGTGTCTCTTCTGTTGCAGTACTTTTCACACTGGATGGAAAGAGAGAAGGTGAGGGCAGCTAGAGGAGTGAATAGTGGGTGACAGAGAAAACTCTAACATGGTTATCTGGGACCCAAGCCTGGATCATGCAAACTCTACTTTTTGCTTTGTTTGCTTCTAACTGAATATCCTATAAGCTTACTCTTTTCTTTTCTTTTCTTTTCTTTTCTTTTCTTTTCTTTTCTTTTCTTTTCTTTTCTTTTCTTTTCTTTTCTTTTCTTTTCTTTTCTTTTCTTTTCTTTTCTTTTCTTTTCTTTTCTTTTCTTTTCTTTTCTTTTCTTTTCTTTTCTTTTCTTTTCTTTTCTTTTCTTTTCTTTTCTTTTCTTTTCTTTTCTTTTCTTTTCTTTTCTTTTCTTTTCTTTTCTTTTCTTTTCTTTTCTTTTCTTTTCTTTTCTTTTCTTTTCTTTTCTTTCCTTTCCTTTCCTTTCCTTTCCTTTCCTTTCCTTTCCTTTCCTTTCCTTTCCTTTCCTTTCCTTTCCTTTCCTTTCCTTTCCTTTCCTTTCCTTTCCTTTCCTTTCCTTTCCTTTCCTTTCCTTTCCTTTCCTTTCCTTTCCTTTCCTTTCCTTTCCTTTCCTTTCCTTGCACATAAGATGCAAGCATCAGTCATATGAGTGTCGTGCTTAATAAGTTAGACTTAACCGGGATTGCAATATGACATGGATATTAGAAGAGGATATTAAGACTTTGGAAGATTAGTTACAGTCACAATTTTTCTCTCAATTTCTCATAGACTTGATGTGGAAGTCTTTCTAGCTTATGACTATGTTTTCCCTTCCGGGCATTTTACAGAGGAAGAAAGCATGTGGGGAGAGCTGACTCAGTGTTAATACACAAAAATAAAATTTTACCTAACTTCAAAAAGAGAGTTTGGTAAGAGTCTGCTCTGTTAGCCCAAGTTCATCCAGGTGTGACTGTGCTGTAATTCTAATTTACTATATTTTTATATTGACTGCTTTGTAAGCATACCCTTTCTCTGTTGCATGGAAATGCTATCTTTATTTCTGCTTAGTTGTTGCAGAAATTATGTAAGTATTTACAATCAGTTTTTGTTTCTCCATTTGGCAATGGAAAACACATTTGCACTGTAATTTCAAGTCCACATTTATTCTGAAATCACTAGTTCTAGCATTTGTATTAGCACCCAGCTGCTACGTTCTATGTTCTCATACATGAGAACATGTATGCTCAGATAGCTTCATGGGATGCTTTCAGCCATCTAGCGACAAGCTGTACTGACAAAATGCATGCTGCAATGTGGATTAGTAAAACTTGTGCCCTTTGCATCACCATCTGGTGCAAAGCCTGTGGGGCAGATCAACAGTGCATTGTGGGTTGCCAGAACTATCACAGAAAATTGAGACAGCTTGAAGTCAGGTTCACATAGTTCCCTCTGTTATACGAAACAATTCTGAAAAAAATCTTAGATAATTCATCGCATCCTATAATCTATTCTTCAATTCACTAATTTAAACTTCTATGTCTATTCTTGGGCAAAAAATTGAATTTTGAGTTGGACTACTTAGAGTTAAAACACCAGACTTTTTGCTTCTACAGATACTTATCATATTAGCAGGACACATATTAAACCCAGAATAATAGAGGTGTTCAGCTCAAAATTTTGTGACGTATTCTGATCAAAAATATAATTAAAAATTTTAGAGTATGCCAGATCTAGATTTATTAACACATCAGCATAACAAGTGTGTAGCCCTTATCAGAAAAAAAAAAAAAAACACCAAAAAAACAAACAAAAAAATTTCCCTTGAGAATTCTGTTTCTAGCAGAATTGAATTAAAAGTATTTAAATAAGCTTTTTCAGTCCAAGTGGCATGTCTTAATATATGACTGTGACTCACCTGAAGAAAAAGTAATATATTTCTTTATTGCAAAATCATTCTTTTCTATTGTACAAAAAACGTTGTTTAAAATGTAAAGCTGCTTATACTCTTTCTTTGTTAACATTTATTGGAAAAATATGTTATGGAGTTTGTAATAATGGGAAGGTCTATACGTACACCCCATGCTAAGGAAATTCATTTGCTCATAGATCAGTTTCAGGTATCTCTTGCTTGGAACCTTAGCACATCTTCATATCAAATTTATTTATTTATAATATATTTTTCAATGAACTTATCTGTTGCAATGATAATACCTTACTGCCTTTGGGATCTCAATTCTTAGGGAAAATTCAAATTTCTCCTGGACAAAATATTCTCTCTCTTACCTCAATAGTCATTTTTCTGCCCCTAAACATGCATGAAAACACTTAAAAAGCATTTGTGAAATAGTTTGGAGAATAAAGGAATGGGGATCTTTAGTCATTTTTACATCTGTGTTAGAGACAAAAAAAATAATCAGGGGTTCTGGAATGGTGTGGGCATGCAGGTGGTCTTCATAAGGATTTGCTGCTAATATCTCAGCCTGCTGTAGCTGAGGATTTGGTCTGCCTACCAAAAGAGCAGAGCTCCTCCAACAGATCTGCGTTACAGTATTGACATCACAACTGAACTGCTTGTCGCTGATTACCCGCAAGCTTACTGCACTGACCTTTTTTAACAGATGCAGAAAGTTCAATTGAGAAACTTTGCATTTCTCATTGACTGTCCTCTTCTCTCTGCATTGATGTCAATATTTGACCAGAGTATTCAGATCAATGAAGGAAGTTCATATTAGGTCAGAAATTTGTTCCTGGATTTGAATATCCTTTCTGTAAAGGAGAATACTAATTCCATAATAACAGTGGCTTGAGACTTAACTGTGTCTATTAGCCCCCACTCAGAAATGTTGCTGGTCAATGTTTGAAGGCTGGAGATGATGTGATGTTTTGGACAGGCCAGGAAAATACCTCAAAACCTTACAAGATACTCTGTTTAAATGTCTTTAAATAATCTGTATAGTTAAAAACATTCAGCAAAACTCCTTAACAATAAAATACTATACTGAAAGTATTTAGCTGCCTGTCAACAACTGTTATTTGACATAGAAACATGTCTTCATTATACACTTACCACAAAAGATAAGATGCAGCAGATTTTTGTGAAGTATATAGACTTTGCAGAATCATATTATTATGGTTCACTTAGGTTAAAAGAAACTAAGAATTTCCTTGAAAAAATATATAATAATAATAAAAAGGTTGCTAGTGTCAAGTCTTCATCATATGAATTAAAAAAAAAAAAGTGTTTTTTATTAGTACAGTATATGTACAGTATATATACAGTACAATGTTTTTGGCAGGCCTTTTTCTTTAGAGACCAATTTATTGAGAGAAATAGAAATAGAGACCATATTTGTGCATGGTAGAATAATTTCACTGCAACAATAGTAATATTTTTCTTATAATAATAATATTGATTTTGTTTATTCAGAAGAGAAAACAAAGAGATTATGTGGGTCAATATTTGATTTAAATACTGTATATAACTTTAAAACTTTGATCTAATCTATCGAAGAGGTAGGCAATGGTCATATGCATACTCTCTTCAAGAAACCAAGAGATGTTAAGAAAAAATGTACCAATCCAAATGGAAAAAAAAAGAAAGAAACAAATGAACAGATGAATTGCTATGTCATATGAATTATACTCAACTCTAAATAAACTTTCCTTTGATTTCTTCCTAGAAGCAAGCACAAGAAGGAAAGACCTACAATCATCAACATTTTCTGCAGTTATAGTTTATTTCAGGGAAAGTCAGAACCTTGAGGTGAATCTGTCCATAGCTTTTTCCTTAATATGAGAAGATTAAAAGATTTTGCAGTCAGCGTTTCTGGGCTTTACTAGCAAAAAATCCCTTTTGAATAAGAGAAAGTTGAGGTCTTCAGACCATGAAACTTAAATCTCCTATGAACACTTGTGTTGCCAACTTCCTTCAGGCTAGCAGTCCAGTCCAGCACCCTTCTGCAAACAAGAAATCTCTTTTAACTTTGTAGGTTTGTCTGCCTTTCCATCATCTCAGAGGCTGGGCTGCTGGTCCCTGCAGACTTTTTGCTTTGTCTCCCAAACTGTATTTCAGAACTATCTGCTGGATGCACGTGTGCTCTGTTGCTGTCAGGGAGTTCCCCTGATGCACAGAGAGCAGCAACCAGAATAGTCAGGCTTACAAAGACAACATAAAATATGTATATAACAAACTGTAAGCAGACATATGAAGCAAAGGTAGGCTGTCTTCAATTCAAAGCATTTTTAATTTGAGGGCTTTCAGAAGCCTCTCACCTGTCAGTGTCAATGCCTTTTTTTTTATTTTTTATTTATTTTTTATTTTTTATTATTTTTTTCCACAAAATAAATCCAGGAAACTTCTCTGCTCCAATCATGTTGCAATGGAACATTTGTACATGGTGCAGTCAGAGAAGGTAGCTCTGCTATCTATTTGCCTGACCAAAAGCAATTCTTCACGTACTATCTTTCACCTACAATTAAGAAAGTGGGTATTAGCTGCAGGAATATGTTTCTCTGTTTTAGGGTCCTGGTCCAGCCCTAAAAGACACAAGAAATGAAGCTGTATTCACTGTTGAAGTCTGATACTGAAAGAAAGCTAATGATGGCCTGTCTCTGGCTTACAAGGGTTCACTCATGTTTATATTTGACTAATAAGTGAGTAAACTTCAACTGTTGAGCTTTTATGTTACTATTGTTGTAGAAAATACACAAAACAATGCAATAGGCACTTAAACCACCCTAATTGATTGCATTACAGAATTATTTAAAGGATTATTTTTCTGATTGTGGAGACAGCAACAGCAAGATTTTTCTACTGTCATGAGAAAGCCTGAACCCATAATGAGTAACAGCTTCTGTTTAGATTTAGGCTTAGATTCTTAATAAAGACCAAAATCAAAACAGGCTTAATACAGAAACGGGAACAGAAGAAGATCAGCCAAAAGTCACACCACAAGTTAAAAGCAAATCTATGAACAGACCTTTCTGTGGGTCAAATTATAGCACATAGAGCTTGTAATGGAGAAGAAAAAATATGTAACAGTTGTATCATATGTATGCATCTAATATCACTGAGAATGACCCACTGTTTCTCTGGTATGTTTCCTCCATTGTATCCTTGTTCTTTGCTATTCCATAGATACAGAGAGTTCAACTAATGCTACCTTACCTGCTGAAGAGGCAGGCCTTGCATAACACGGCTATTTTGGTTCCTTTTAGTGAAGCTAAAAATGCCAGTCAAAGACAAACTGTGGAAGTATGATGTAGGTTTCAAATCATTACCTGGTGTTTCAGCTGCCTTGCTTTGAAAAAGCTATGCTAAATCACTTGAAACGCTTTTTGTAACAGACTGCTAATCATTTGTTTTGAATGGAGAAAATTTTGTAATGAGACAGCAATCATCAGCCTCAAAAGAACTGTCACATGTATGAGACTGTGACACCAAAACAAGACTTTATAAAGAGAGAGAGGATGAGTTCAGGGATGAAAATTCAAATAATGTACATATATCTGTTAAACTGCAAGAGGCAAAAATAGACAAAATAATTGTTTTTCTATACATATTTCTATACATATACATATATACATATATATCTATACATATTCATATATACATATACATATACATATATACATATATATCTATACATATTTTCTATACATATACATATTTCTTATATATAAGCTGCTTTTCACAGTGCTTCATTTTCAAATTGTTCTTGGTTACCTTTGCAGCTTTAAATGTGTTTTGCACAGAGGTCTTCTAAGCAAGGTTAGTGAAACTGAGCAAGTGGATTCCCCAGTAAACAACTTTAGAGTTTAGTGACGGAATAACTTGTATAAACTGAACAGATAACCATTTGCCATAGTGCTGATATTTTAGAAAACATGTTTAGTAAGGACTTTGCCAGGGTATTTTGGTTATATAGTAGAGGCATTCTGGTGTCTGCTTTGAGGAACGTTCTTTCTTTCATTCAATAAGTGGGTGGGAATGAAGGCACACAGTGCAGGCATCTGTTCAGTGCCTGATTTCATGCTGGGCTCAAGCATGAGAAGCACCAAACACTCTGGTCCACTCTGTGAAGGCAGATGAACATACGCTTAACTTTCAGTTCATAAATGATTCCTTGAACTCTGTTGGAGCACTCTGTGCACGACCACAACTAGAGACTGAACCAAAATACTTGTGGTCTGTAGGCAGCAATCCCATCACACGAGTTCCAGGACTATTGTGTTCTTTGGCTGAGCTTTTTGTAACTGTGCTGAACTGCTTTGGGCTGAAATCCACTCTGTGTTACTACACTATTGTTTCTATTGTATCTATGCCTACTGCTTACGCTTTTCCAGCACTGTTGTTTTCCATGTAAGTAGTGGAAATGACTTCCTTTCTTTAGATGGGTGTGCTTGTGTAGAGCATGTAACTATATGGAGGTGTACGGTGCCTGTCTGCTTTGTTTGTCTTTGAAAATAAACCACCACCCTTCTAAGTGCAACGAATCTTTCTGCCAGTGAGAAGTGGTCTTGCTGTGAGGCAATGGGAGGTGGAGGTATTTACAGAGAGAGGAAGTTCAACTAATTTCAGGTTGAATGAATTACAGCTATATTTTTATTTGTTTTCTCCCCTTTTACTTTAAAGGAAGTCACCTATAAAACATATAGTGCCTTTCCATGTATGAACAAATGCAACCATTCATGGTTTCCTGGAACTCTTTTTGTCACCTACTTATATAAAAGGAACCCCTCTGTCTTTGCAATATTTCTGTTTTGTTAACAACAACAACAAACAAACAAACAAACAAACAAAAACACTTCATTTCCATAGTGAGATGGATATATAAGACTATTAGTAGAGAAGGAAAGGCTATTTTGCCTTGACACAGTACCTAGTTTCTTAGATGAAAGATCAAAGAGAATTGAAATACCTTTATTTTATAAATGATTGTGTGGAATTAAGTATAAATCTGTTGGAGGTCTTTTAGGGGATCGTGTTATTCTTTTATTATTATTATCATTTAAATATGCCCACATCAATCAATCTTTCAGGGCCTTTTGTCTCTTCGCCTCTTTATCCTATTGCCTGCCCTTTGATTCTGTGCAATTTCCTAACTAAACCAATATTTATATGAACTGATCATGACATCTTTTTTGACATTTATTTTGTAACATTTAATAAAGGTTAGAGTAATTGTAATGCCAAAATTACTCTGTAAAAATTCATTGCAATGTTTTGCAAAGTGCTGTAATACAAAACAATGGGAAAAAGGAGGAAAATAATTCCATTTATGTAAAACTGTAATTCTGACTTAACTCACACACAGCTATTACATGTGGTTTTATTCTGGGAAATGTTCTACACCATTGTTTTCTATAATGTCTGCCACATGCTGCCTGTTGCTTTGCATTTAAGAATAGTATTTTGTACTCCAGACAAAATAAAACTATTTTCACATATCTAGACAAAGTAGTGCTGTGATGGGTAAAACATTGGCATTATTCATATCATTTCTGATTGAAGGGGTCAGCAAAGAGTCAGAAAAGCCTTCTCTGATGGATTCTGTGCTAACTCTGTGTTAGGTACCTTGGATTTTCCATTTATTTCTTCTTATGTGCCAGTATGTAACTTGTCAAAATTATGGAAGGAATATTTTCAATTTGGTTTAGGATCAACAGGGCTAAACCTGATTTTCTGATCTCTCTTTTTCCTCGTCTCTGTCACCTTGGGTTACATCACCAAAGGCATGCAGTCTGGAGATATTTGACTTAATCTTCACTTTCCTTCTTGACCTGTACATGCAGAGTTTCTCTACATTTACCATTTCCAGCTACATAAACTTTCAGAGTCTTCCAAAATCCAAGGATCTTAAGGTCCTCTGTCATTTCATATCTCATCCATTGCAGTTTACTTTTTCTGCTCTTAACATCACACAAATGATTCCCCTTCAAAATGTTTCTGTTACAATCATCTTGATTCTTTCTTCACCTCCTTCTCTCATCTGCTAGCTTCCTTTCTTCTGCTGCTTCAAATTACTTCCTTTACCAGTATTTTACCAAACACTAAATAATATTTTAATGAATTCTTTTTTTGTTTTGTTTTTTATCATTTTATCCCATGACTTTATCTGCTCTTTTCCTTCATTTTCAACATATGAATTGGAGATTGAAGTAAAAAATTAAAATAAGAGGTTTTCTTTGCTTATATAGCAGGACCATAGCAGGACCTGGGAACTTTCCCCCTAGGATGTCCAGTCAAACAGTAAAAGAAGGTCAGTCAATGCAAACTGATACACAGTACAGACAGGAGGGAGGAGAGCATATAGCAGGAGGAGACTCATATAGCAGTGGTCTGAAATGTGTTTTTTTTTTTTTTTTTTTTTTTTTTTTTTCCAGTGATCTGCTACTAGATAAATGTCATTATCTATTCATGTGTTCAATACTTGTGTTTCCTAAGGCTTTGCCCTGTAAGAGCTGATAACACTTGGCCTATCACCTTGGCAGGGTCTTGACAGTAAATGCTATTTGTACAGAGGGTCAAAGTACAACTTATTTCACAACATCTTTGTAATGAAAAAAATACTTGGTAAATATCAATAAACTGTTTGTATAACAAAAAAGTAGTTTATCTTCCCCAAATTTAAGTACGCATAAGCTGCAAAAGGCACTTTGCATTTTGCATGTAGTTTGGTGTAACTAACTTGTAGTACTACAAAAATTAAAAAAGTGATAAACAGATGTCACTTTAGAAAAAATAAAATTGTATCCACACTATATTTTTTATGGCCTGACACAGTAAAATAGAAAATAATCCTGAATTAAAATTTGAATATTAAATTTGAAATTAAAAATTGGTCTTTTGTCTCTCCCTAATCACACTGTCGAAACACGTGGCACAGATGCTGCTACCATCATAGTACCCTTGATATGAGTTTTTGATCTTCATATGATCTTTTTGACATTGAATTGACAGAGAAAGATAATTCTGTAGAACTATCCTAGTAACACTCATCAAACAGTGTATTTTCAGTTGCTTCTCTTTTCCTGTGAATAAGTACTTTAGCAGGTTCGCTGAAGAATAACTTCTATGACTATTTATCACCCAATTTGGAAATGGGTATTTGTCTCCCTGGGTCTTTGTGGAAAAGACCTTTGGGATTTGATTAAGAGGAATTGAATAAGGAATACACTAAAAAGTTGTAAAATACAGTGCAGCATTTAATACTTTTTTGACTATGCTGCAGGAGGGTAATTTTCTCATGTTCTCCCAGCTGTTCAAAAATTATTTGGTAACATCTTTTTTAAATACACGAAGTCAAATAAACATATGAGACCAGAAATCAGCTGACTTATGGAATTAAAACTTCTTTGGGACAGAATAGCCTGTGATTTTGCATCTGGTGCAGGGAAGAATATGAAAATGATATAAAACATTGTCACTCCCTTCATCCTTGGACTTAATCACAAAATACTAGTTCTCTAGACAACAGTGTTGAGGTAATGGTACCATAATTGCAGGAAAGTCTGATATAATGAGGATGCTCTGGTCATGTCATCTGTATAAAAATAGGAATGTCTTAATGTCCCCAAACTGCTTTATATTTTCCTCAAAATGCAGGGTGATTGGCCACCTTTATTTCATGATATAGAAGTAAGCATGATGTACCATGTTGGCTAGAAATCTTTACCTGTCCAAAATCTCGAATAGTCTTTCTATAAGGACTAATGCCTAGGACTATAAGGAATAATGCTTAGGACTATAATGAATAATGTCTTACTGCAGCTGAATACTAAAAATGAACTAAATAGGATATCATAGGAGGCAGAAGAAGCTTAACATTTTGGAGTTAGATTTTCTCCTCTTGCCTTTACATGAAACAGTTGTGCAAAAATGTCTTGAACTGTCTCATTTCTTAAAAATATATATTTGAGGTTTGTTTGTTTTTTCTTCCTCATTGGCTATATCTGCAATCTTCTTTCCAGCAAAACCTGTGAAATGTTTTATTCAAGGAAGTGGAAAAGAAAAATTACTGTTCAACCATAAATTAAAATTCGTTTTATTTATTTTATTTATTTTATTTATTTATTTTATTTATTTATTTATTTATAACAGCCTTTATTAAGGCAGAACCTTTATCTAGCCTGTCTTCATAGCACAAGATATGGTATTTTACTTGGAAATTTGTGCATCAAATTTGGAACTTTGTGGTTGGGTGATAACATATCTCTTAAACCAAACCAAAGCAAACCAACCAACCAAAAAAAAAAAAAAAAAAAAAAACACGAAAAAGCAACACATCTAATCTCAAAGGTTTAAGGTTATAGAGTATCAACTCCCATCCCTTCTCCCCAGAGATATATTTCAGTGGTTAGTTATCCTAGGCATGCTTCCTTCTATAATTATCATTTGCTGACTGGTTTTAATTTGCGTAATTTTTCCTTCACTTGCTGTTGGAGTTCATTATCCTTTTTTCTTTCAGATTAAAAAACCTACCATCAAAAATCTTCTTCCCTTGTGAGTACTTACAAAATGTGATCAAGTATACCTTGTAATTTCTCTTTGATAAGATAAATAAATTATGCCTATTTAATCAATGTAAGGCTGACTTTCAAGACAGTGAAGCACTCCATTTCTGGGTTTTAAACCATTAACACTATGCTTATAACATAATATCAATTAGACAGTATTTTTCAGAAGTGGATTCAGTGTAGTATCCTTTAGAAAATACAACACCTCCATCATTACTTTGCAGTAGTCTTCAAAGGGTCTGAAATACTGCCTCTCTGTTTTGTCTGTTCCATTATAAAATGGATATATTAGTATGTCATCTCAGGCCCAAGACGCGTGCTTCTTCTGTCTATGTTGTTAGCACTTGAAGCTTGTTGGGAGAAAGGCAAATGAGTTCAAGAGAGGAACCTCTGTCTAGCCAATTATTTCACAGCTGTGATTGGTAAGATGCCCAGCAATACAGATATTTTTAAGGGACAAGTTGCTGCCGTGTCTACAAGGAGTATGTGGTCCTTGGCCACTTCAGTGTAAAGTAAAAGTAGCTTAATTTAAACCACCACTGATGAAATCCTATTCCTGGCCCTGGGTTTGTTGACTTGATGAGCTTAGTGCCTCTCCTTGGACACCCACTGAGCTTTTCAGATAAACCTGGTACACTACGCACATCTAACACTTGAAAGAATTAAAAACATTCACAGCTAGTCCTGGGTTGCAATTTTCTGTGTATGTACATTCAGAACCTGGTATGTTTAGAAAGTGTCCAGCTCACAGTGTAATTGCTTGGGACGTTATTGAGAGATGACTGTGTAAACTGTCTTTTACCCTTTAATCTGGACATAGGCTCACAGCAATCCCTTTTGTTCTGAAGTCCAAAAGCTGGCATAATTCTGTTAAAAATATCTTTGTTATAACAAGCATTAATGCTTATTAATCATAAGAAGCATGCAAAAGATGACTAGGTATGGTTGTACAGCTGTGAGAGGCATGGTGATCCACAGTTGAGATAAAAAAGAGATTTTTGACTATACAAACCTTTTAATCAGTTGTGCTTTGTCACATGATTTGAACTAAATAGCTACATTCTGAAATGATCCTTGAAAAGATCCTGAAATTGCAAGAAGCATTTTCTATTTATGCCTATACCTACTGGGCAGTAATAATAACAGTAAAGGAACATTGAAGGAATGACTGAAAATTAGGAAAAAAAATAATATTCATATGCTCTGCAGTGCCATCTACAGTATTTTGGCCAAGACTGAACCACTGAACTAGAAATAGTGCATGTTCTATAAAGTATGAGTAAAGTGGAAAGTAATATATTTAATATATTGTAATATATTTAATATATTGTAATATAATGTAATATGTTTAATATATTAATATATTTAATATATTAAATATATTACATTATTACATTAGTAAGAGACTTACTTGATGATTATTATATTTCCAAATGCTCTTCTCCTATTATTTAAATATATTTAAATATATTTTCTCAGAAAGGTTTTGAATTGTTTAACCACATCTGAACATAATCAGCAAAGTTAAACTCCCATGTTACTGAAAAAAATGAAATTATACCTTCTTTAGACATATGACATCATTGTGGAAATTACAAACTAACCTGTAACAGCTTTTAAGGTAGATCTATTCAAGTTTTCTTCCTTTGCCTCCTGACTTCAGTCCTTGTCATGCTTGTATTACTTTTTCACAGTTTTCTCCAGGTCTGTGTGAACAAGAAATGCAAGAAGTAATACATAGAAGTAAGTTTTATCAAATGATTACAGGATTCATGACATTAAAAAGATAATGTTTCTTAAAAGATTGGAGTTAAAATTATGAGAATTGGCAGCACTACCCTGAATGTTGAAAAAAAACCAAAACTATTTTGGTTATAAACTAACATTTAATTCTGTTTTGACTGAAAGAGCGTAGTACTTGACCTCATAGGAACTCAATTTTTTCATATACTCTGGGAGTAATTTTTCATTTAAAAGTAATATTTTTTATGATTTGGCAACTGCAAATGTTGTAGTCAGAGCACTAATTCTTATTTTTTTTTTTTTTTTTTTTTTTTTTTTAGTGTATATATGCTCTTTAAATTCTTTAAATACCATACAAGTTATCCATACCATGTATATTAAAATGCAAAATTTTTATTAATTAAAGTAGGTTTAATCAGGTCTCTAAAAATCTGTTACTGAACAAAGTAAATAGTGGTGAACATTACTAATTAAAAGCTGTTTTTATCATTGCAACTAATGTAGTGTTTTCTTGACAACTAAGTCTAGAAGTCACTTTCAAAAAATATACTTTCTAATTCTTTACTCAGTAATAATTAGAACACAGCCATTATATATTCACTTACCTGCTTACTATTGTGGAAAAATTTCACAGGAACATGTATGCAAGAACTTGTTTTCCAAGTAATTACTCAAAACCAAAAATAGTTTCCTGTGAAAGATGAGGCCATGTTTTCTGTGGGTTTTGTTGTTTAGTGCTCTCTAAATACTGTAAAACACCAAATTATTTGTAAGGTTTGAGTGGGAAGATTTTTTCCTGTCTCTTGCTTACATACTACCAAAAATACTGAGAACACTGGGTCCCAGTGCAAGGTCACAGCAATTATAATGTTCTTGAATGATGGTAAATTACAACATGAAGTCGGTCCTTATCACTGTCACACCACATCAGTATAACAGGTAAAGTAAGTTTCCTATGTCACATACCTCAGCAGCCAACTCTAACATTATACCTTAATCTGAAAAGTCCTGGAGATCTAAAGATCTTGCTATCTTGGCAAATTACCCGGATACCAAAGTCAGCTTCAAAATTAACTCACTTCATAAAGGGTATGATCTGCGTGTAAGTCATTAAAAGGCACCTTTCAGCTCCTGGTATTTCCCATGAGCAGACAGCATATACTGGTAGGTATATGTCCACTTTCAGGATGTGCAAAGGCCTGGATTTAGGTCTGTCTCTGGGATGGTCTGGGGAGGGGATGGGGGGAGGGAGGGGAGGACAGGGACGATGACTTCAAACTGAGGTCCTTGATCAGGGTTACCAGATATCAACATGACTTGGCAGTGTGCACTTAAAAGATAAGAGACCCAGCAGGTCGAGGGAGGTGATTGTCCCCCTTGACTCAGCCCTGGTGAGGCCCCACCTGGAGTGCTGCATGCAGGTCTGGGGCCCCCAGCACAAGAAGAAAGAGCAAAGCCTCTAGCTACATGGGGATAAGGAGCAGTCAGCACAGCTATGACTCTGCCACATGACACAACAATATTCAGGAGACCTGAACTGTTCTGTTCTCAATCTGAGTACATTTAAGAGCAGAGTGACCTCTGTTCAGAGCTCTTAGAGTGGGTCAGAGGAGGGCCACAGAGATGATCAAAGGGCTAGAGCACCTCTCCTACAAAGACAGGTTGAGAGCTGGGGCTGTTCAGCCTACAGAAGAGGAGACTCCAGGGTGACCTGGTCGTAGCCTTTCAATAATAAAAATGATGAATAAGGACTCTTTACTCGGGTAGATAATGATAGGACAAAGGTCCTAAAAAATGGGTTTAAACTAAAAGAGGGGAGATTTAGATTAGAGGTTAGAAGGAAATTGTTCACTCAGAGAGTGGTGAGGTACTGGCACAGGTTACCCAGACAGTGGATGCCCTGTCCCTGGAAATGTTCAGGTTAGAAGAGGCCCTGAGCAACCTGGTCCAGTGGGTGGCATCCTTGCCTATGGCAGTGGGGTTGGAATTAGGTGATCCTTGAGGTCTCTTCCAACTCAGGACATTCTATGATTCTATGATATTGCCCATGAGGAGAGAGGCTGGGGCACAGATCTGCAAGAGACTGAGATGAAGGGTTAACTCCGGATTGATTAGGCAAGTCTTGCTGTTTTTTTAATGGTAAACCACAAATGATAATAATACTAATAAATGATAATAATATATGTACAGTATGTGAGTATGTAACACAATAAATATTATCAACTGGAATAACGTATTTGACACAAATATTTGTAACTATTTTAAACTATGTATTAGCAATCTCCTGTCACCTTCTTTTAGTTGTCCTGTCTATAGTTTACGAGTCAATGAATTCAAAGTGATTCTAATAAAGCTGAGAGATAGTTTAACCGTTTAAACTTGTATTTGAGCCTTAGGGAAAAAAAAAGAAAAAAAAAAGTTACACCTTTTTTTTGTTGTTTTCTTCTTTTATTCTAGCTGTCTCTTGCATTGGCCTTAAAATCGCAAGAGAGGCATTTCTGTTTGCATGGTCTCACTGAGCCAGCCAAAACCACATAATGATGGAAACCTCACAAGAAAGTCTATTCTTGAAAAAAAAAATAAAAAAAAATGCCTGGTTGTCTGCAATGTTTTTCCCTAGCCTGTTATTTCAGGGAAGGGGTGGGAACAGGGATGTTGTTCTTTGGGTAATGTGTGGGTAGTGATTACTATTGCAAAAGCTTACAGCTGGACTGCTTAGCTGACAGAAACAGGGAACAGACATCTGCAAGAGGACAAAAAGGCAGGGGAGCAACCCAAAGCCTCTTTTATTTTTTTATTTTTAAAGAGTCAGGAACAATAGCCAGTTAGGCTGTCAGCAAGTATAAAGCCTGGGAAAAATGCCACCCCATCTTAAATGCAGGGGTGGGCACAGCCTCTAGCTACATGGGGATAAGGAGCAGTCAGCACAGCTATGACTCTGCCACATGACACAATATTCAGGAGACCTGAACTGTTCTGTTCTCAATCTGAGTACATTTAAGAGCGGAGCGACCTCTGTTCAGAAATCAAAAAACAGTCCCTAAAAAGCAGACAAACTCTTTGTTGGAATTTCTTTTTCATGTTTGCACACGTATGAATGTTGCTGTTTTTATTTATTTATTTTTTTCATAAGTCACTGCTCATCAACCTCTTAGCTCCTTAACATGTCTAGCCATCCAGCTGCAGCTGGCTCAGTAAATACTGGTTTTGAGAAAAATGATCTGACATGACTATTTTGTTCAAGTAAATAAACCTGTAAAATAAACTTAGGCCTTTATTCATGAACACACTTTTAACCAGATGAAAGTTCTAAGTAATGCTGGATTTATGTGCAGCTCCACTTTACCTTTAAAAATGGAGACTGGAAGTGCTGTTTGGACAGCCTTTCAACACTAGATCATAAGCACAAATATATATATATATACATATATATACATAAACAAAGGCAATTCAATCAAAACACCTCTATAAAGACTAGCTAGACCCTCTATAATTAGAGAATATTAAGGGAATTATGGGGAACAAAGCAGGACAATGTATGTGGAAAGATTCTGTTGCTTTAGTTAGTGCTCTCTGTTTTATCTCCTAACTAGAGGGACTGAATGCTGGCTCGAATTGCTGTGACAACTAGGAAAAACAACAGGTGGGCCTTGAACCTTTCATAGGCTTGACCTTGCCAAGTGAGAAACGTGCTAGGTTTCCATCAAGGATGTTATATTCTGGCTTTGCCTAGCTCAGCTTATGGTCCTTTTGTGTCTGGTGACAGTTGGTTAATTTGTTCAATGTTTGAAATGCATCATTCCCCTTCTTTTTGTATACCTGTACTTTAAATTTACCCCTGTTAACTCTTCATAAAAAAATAATCCTTAGATTGTGTTTCCTCACTGTCCAAGTCATGCTATTGCTAAGGGATTCAGTAAGGGTCTAGAGCTGGAAGCAATAAGCACAGAGGAACCAAGACCACAAGCTCAGAAGCAGTGAAATAAGTTTTACCTATATAAAAAGGTAAATGTATATTTACCTGATGTTATCCCTGGAGGTGACTAGTTATGTGTTTCCTAGAACTCAGAAGAGGGGAAGGGCAAAATAAGATACAGGTGAAAGGACCAGGAAGGGCTGATTAAATAGGCATGTAGAAATTACTTAATAAATGTAATTCCCCCAGATTTGTGTGTTCTCTGTAAGAAATCTGTTTCTGCTAAGACTGTTGGCAGGGAAATATAAAAAATAAATAAATAAATTCAAATTATTGAACCAGCCTTGAGCAAGTTGGACTGGGTTGGAAGGGAAAAAATCATCCCCTGGTCTCAAATCTGAATAAGCTGGCAAAACTGGAACAAAGGAATTTCAAACAATAAATTATCAGTCACAAGCACAATAGCATAGAATCACAGAAGAAAATATGGCTGGAAGGGACATCAGGATATTTTCTGGTCCAATCTCCTGCCTTGAGGCAGGATCAAGAACCCATATGTCTTTCTTGAAATAAGTTTGAATGACATCTTAAAAAAGGACTCCAATGAAGCTCAGCAGCTCCCCAGGAAACCTGTCTGAAAGCTTGACAATCCTTACTGTTACAAGGTCTTAGTCCTACCTATAACATGTTGCTTTCTTTAGCATCTTAGTTTAAGACCTTGAGTTATATAAATAATATGATCATACCAATACACTTAAGGCAATCTTAATAGAGGTGCTTTGGAAGAAAACATGATGCTGAACCACTGAACAGTGGGGCAAATTTTTACATAAATGCGATTCTTCATTAAAAAGTTTTAAAATAATTCATAATTAATTTTCATAAGTTGTATATGATTAGAATGGTTTATATTCTTTGGAAAATGTAAATACAGGGTGTGGGACAGATTCTGCATCTCATCTATGAGGTGAGCAGTTGATATTACAAGTCACTGAAGAAGCTGAATACTGACTGTAGGATCCAGCAGTTATTAATAGTACTGATGTATAAGAACCTTGCCTCAAAATATACAGAAATGGTTAATTTCACTGAGAACACCAGTATGGAATTAATGATTGAAGAATTTATACAAAACTTATTAATCTGTTTAGAAGAATAACCCTTAGTACATTGTTCCTTTCTCCATTATATTTACAACTTTAGATTAACAACAAAAAAAAAAGTAATCATTGCTCTAATAACAATAAATATGCTTTCTAAATCTCAGAAATCTGTGTTTTAACTGTTTGAGTAAACATACATCTATATTTGTGAAGTATTAATCAGGAACTAAAAGTTATTTTGACAATCATTGCAGAAATTATGTGTTCCCAAATTTTGCCCATCGTGCACCACAGCAGGAAATATTAACTTTCTCTCCTGCTCTCCTCCTTACATGGGAAGTTTAAATAAAGAACTGATAAAGATATAATTAAAATCTTGCAATTTAAGTGTATCTCATGAATTATTAAAATCTTGCTCCTTCATATCTTGCTGTAATTATTCTGCTATATTCCTCCAGCTCTTCCAAGTACACTTCACAGGGCCAGACTGACACCTAAAGGGGCCATCTGCAAACCTCAGATAAGGACCATGGCTCAGCCTACAACAGCTGTAGAGTGGGTGGGAGAGGGGAAGACTGAAGCTTTGGGGCTCTGGGAATGTCTTGGCACTCCAGGGTGATGCCTGGTAATATGCAGGAGAGCAAATGGATTTCCTTATTTGGGTTTAATATATGGACCTATATCTTGATCAAATTTAGCAGAATGAAACCTTCCTGAGACAGATGATGCAAATGTTGAAATGTGATCCTCTGCAATAAATTCCTCAGTCCTGGAGTGTGTTAGAGTCCTGGACTTCTATCCTTTTGTAAAAGTGCTTGCTTGTAGGGATGAGTCAAAGGCTGTCATCTGTAGAATTTTCTTGATTCTCACATGGAGATCTATGGGAACTGAAAGTAGCTCCTCAACCTGGTGGTAGTGTCTGGACATCATGTGGGCCCATTGCTCCCTGAGGACCAAGAGCGTTGAGGGCTCCCCATGGGGGCATCAGGTCAGGGTCTGGCAGCCCATCCTGTCCCACCACCACAGCTAGGAGCTGGGCAGCTTGGGGCACAGGAACAGGCCTATCTCTTAGCATCAGGGACAGTCCCTGGGGTCAGGGACAGGCTGAAGCCAGGCTAGGCCCCTCAGGTGGGACTGGTTCTGCAAGGCCCTTGGCTGTGCAGGGCAGAGCTGTGGGGACTTGCAGAGAAGCCCATCTGTAGCCTCACCAGTTACAGTCTGACCACTCTGAGGCTGGCATGGGGTCATGGGCCCAGGCAGGATAGGGGAGTGGGGGAGTCCCAGGGTTTGGCAGAGACAGGCCAGAGTGGCAGGGCCTTCGAGGCCTTGACAGTAAGTTTTAGTTTTGTTCTTTCATGTCAAGCTGGAAAAAAAAAAATCTTGCCCCATTGTCAGTTCTGTAAACAATCCATGGTTTGGTCTTACTTAATGTCAACAAGAAAATGTTCAAATTGCACTGCAACACAAAAACAGTGCTCTGCCTCAAGTGCTTTTCAGCTTCACATGACACTTGTATTTCCTCAGAACACAAGTCTCTCTCTAGGGCAGCTCTGCCTTAAATATGTTATTAGTCAGTAATCCTAGCAGCACACATGCTGAATTTTAAGTGCGTTTGGCCTCAATGAGTTCAATAAGACTAGTGGCTTAATAAATGTGCACTAAACATCATAGTGCTCATGGGGTAAAGGTCTTCAAGTAAGTATGCACTCCATGATGGGGAAACAGTCTCTTAACACTAAGACCCTGCCTTGTTTTACTGATCTGCTGGAGAACTTGGTGGGACTATGATTCCTTTCTTTCATGGGATTAGGCTTCTCTTTAATAAGACAAAGCATTCACACCTACTGGCTTTGAGCACGTACTTGCCTTCACCTTCCTTTGTCACGAACACAAAGAGGTTTTGGATAGAAGAGTGGTATCTCAGAGTTTCCATTTAAGTTTTGAATTGTTCTCTGGAAAAGCTTTTATGCCCTCACTACTTCTTAAATTGGATGGCAAAGTTTAGGAGCCTAACTCATGAGAAGGAATAACTATCCTCCTACCGACTCACTGAGATCCGATCTGAGACTTTTACCAGCAGGATCCTCAGAGAAAGGAGCAGAGCTGTTAGGTTTTATCCGCAGCAAATTGCTTTCCTGTCTGGGGAGCAAAGGAGAGCTGGGGGCAGAATTGTGCTTTGAGTGTCTCCTGGCTAAAATTCAATAGTAATGTCTTATGTTTCCTTTGAGAAGAAGTGCTGATGAGAGTCGGTTAGTATTTCCTTTGTGCACAGAGAATATTGGTGATCTTTGTGCTATATTATATATAAAAATTAAAACTTAAAAAAAAAAAGCTTATTTGTGTTATTGGACTAACTTTGCCTGTGTAAACTATTCCTAGTTTGTTATTACTGGTTTACTTGCATAGCTAAAACTTTTAAACATTACCTAATCTAAGACATATGAATCTTCTGCTGTCGTATATTTTACTGGTTACTTATAATTCTTACTTGTAGCTCTTTCTGAAAGTTTCAAGACAGCCCTCTAAGTTGAATATTTTCTGTGACAAAATTCATAATGGGAGACATACATGGAATATATTTATGTCCACATGGATGTTTCTACATGCAAACAGCTGATAAAGCAGAAATATTTAGGGGTGTGAATTATTGTGGAGAAGAGATGCCAGACAAAAAGTTTAAGCCTTACATAATCCACCCTATTGAGTCAGGGCTGATAGGCAGAGCTCTCCCATGATTATATAAGAAAAATAATAATGCTTTTACACTACAAAATATTAATAAGCAAGTATTGCAAACAGAAGCAAAAGACAGAGTCTAGGATATTTTTAACCATGTGGAAATGACCTTTTAGTCACATAAGGCATTCCAGTAGATACAAGCATTCATTCCCTTAACGTATTCTGACATACATACAAAATATTTGTTCAGTGTCTTATTTTACAATTTCCTGCAACTGGAAATGCTACTAACCTAGGTTTTCTTTGTTGTCTCTTTAGAACAACCTCTCAATTATTTTAAATACCAAACATCTGGGCTTTATAAACACAAAACATCTAGGTAACCTTTGTGTATACAGTTTTGTGTGTGATAATCTTTGACCATAATCTTGTCTTCTTGTCTTTTTTTTTTTCCTTTTTTTTTTTTTTTTTCTTTTTTTCCCCCCCAAGATATAGTTCTAGGAAAAAAAAAAAAAAGGAAGTCCCTCTCTGGTTTATACTTGGTACTCAGTTAAAACAGAAGTACTTTTCATACTAATTTTTTCTGAAACAATGCACTAGATATGCTGAAACGTTCCACATCATCATGAGAATAATACCACTGCAGATTAAATTTAACTGGCTTTCTTGTTCAAACTTTCACTGGTTCTGGTTTCCAATTTTCTGTTCCCCCTTAAGGTACTTTTAAAATTCCATATAGATTCCAAGGTCTGACACAAAATGCTGGAAGGATAAGTAAAACAAATCACCACATCTAAGCAAACACTTCGTGGTTAAAGCAGTCAGCTTGAGCACGTGAAGTCCAGTTTTAGTTTTTAACTCAGCCTAAAAGAATTTAAATTTTCACTTACCTTCTGGGGGAGTACAGGACATTTATAGGGTATCTCTTTCCATTTCTACCAGAGTCTATTTCACTTGGCATGAAATGTTGAAATACTGAAGTGAGGACTGGAGCCTATGCTCCAGTCCTCACTGGAGCCTTCTAGATACGTCTCTTCTGTTTTACAATTCTTCATTCTGTCTTAATGAATATTTACTGTTTTCTGTGAAGGGAAATGGTTTAATAATGGTAAGTAGGAGAACACTGTGTGAAACTACCCTAATATCAGATTTCAGAGCACTCACTGTGAAGTAAGACCTGAGTGTTTAAGTCCTCAGTATCGTCCTAAGACCTAGCAGGCCAGTAGAAATTCCCAGACAAGCAGATATTAGCCATCGTGATACCTTCTCTGAAATCCAGAAGGTTTTCCACAGGCAACCATAAGCAGAGACAATCGCCCCCTTCCAGCTCACAGTAAGCTGTTTCTCTTTTTGTGAGGAGGAGAATTAAGCTTTGCTTTTTTTTTTTTTTTTTTCCTGGTATTTTGTACTAACTGGTTTAAGCATCTCATCTATTAACAAGCTGGCTTTTATGGATCCCTGTCTTAAAATTTAGCTTTGCACATACACAGAGAGCTGTTTAGCTTGACTTATTGGGATGCCTCCCTTGAAACAGCAGGGCACAAGAAACTGCAATGCTGTATCACATTATTTTAAAATCTTTTGTGGCTTCACTGCTCATACCTTTCATTCATATTTTCACAGCCTGGGATGGACTCCAGCAGCTCAAAACTCTAGCGTAATTTGGCTGACAAAAATAAATTGCAGGAGCTGTGTTCCAAGGGATGCCTCCTGCCCAGAAAGCTGTTGCTCCAGTTCCAGCTCTGTGACAGCTGCACCACTGTATCCTTAACAGTGTCTGAGACAGCAGTCTCCGGGGAGAGCCATCTCACCACTACACACCTCAGGGGAAAATCTTGTCATTCCTCAGTTCCCAGAGCAGACCCAAGCGTGCTTCTCTATTTATATGAACCATGTACAGGTCCGTGGCTTTCTGTGCACCTGTGCTTTGCTTCAAGGACCCAAGAGATTGGCCATCGGTACTTTCATTTAGCAGTTTAAATGAGGCATTCCAATTTGTGGTGGGGGATGTGGGAAGGATTTTTAAAACTTGCCATATGTGCATATTTAACTGCATATAAACTGTGTTTCACTACAAGCAAAAGTGGGACATTTCTTAGTTGTGTATAGATGACAAATGTGAGCTTGTTCTGCTCCTGCTGATTTTCCTGAGACATGTTCATGGGGCCATATTATTGTGATACCAACCCTGAGATAACATATCTTGCCTCTGAAAAAGTTTTTGCCTTTAAGCCTTGTCTTAAGTCAGTATCTTGACTATAACTGTATGTCTTTCACATGACACAGGAAATGGTTAGTATAGGCCCCATAGGCCCACCAGATGTACACAGTTTTAGCTAGGTTTCCTTCTTACCTGAAATACTAGTTGTATTCTACTAGGCAGCCATGAACACCTCCCCCTCTACCCCTTCCGCCTCTCCTCCCCCCCACCGGACTCTTTGTCTGTCAGACTGTTTTTTTTTTTTTTGTTTGTTTGTTTTTTTATTTGCCCTGTTTAAACTGGCTTTGATGCTCCTCCCCACGAGAGCTTGCTTGAAGAATTAGGGTTCCTTGCTGTAACAAGTGTTTCTTAATGATGATAAAATATGTAAACTCTTAGTCAATTATTAAGGCTTCATCCTCATTTCTCTCACTGAATGAGAGCACTGAAACTGTCTGATCCCAGAAATAAATGGCATTTTGGGATAAAGATTAAATACACAATTAATGCAGAAATTTATGGTTATAGTTTGTTAGACACAAAGAAGCAGTGATTGTGTTATATAGTGTTCCATTTATATATATTGCCAGTAAGTGTCAGGTACATCACATTGCTCATGAGATGAAATGAGTGACAGTTTTGCAGTGACACTGGTGCATCTAGACTCAGTTTTCTTGGACTGTCTCTGCAGGCACAGTCAGTAAGTGCTTTTTTACCAAACAATTGATCCAGTGAACCTCAAATCTGCTTTGAAACACTTTCTGCTACTTCATTTCTGGCTAATTATTTGAACAGCAACTGCCAAATGAGCTGAAATGTGCTGAAAGATACAAAAGCTTTCAGAGAATGCAAATCCTAAATGCTATCTGGTTTTAATATTTAAGAGTCTTCTTTAAATTAAACTACTTTCTAACATTTTTTGTTATCTTTTGTCTGTAGTTAATTGACCATTCAATTCCTTCTGCATATTTTCAGGTTATTTTTGTTGCTTTCATAAATGCTCCATGCACTGTCTATTGGTAATCTAATCAGCACTAACAAAGAATTTTTTCTTTGCACCAATTTGTCCTTATTCAAAAGTGTGCTAAACTCTTAATGGGAAATTACAGTTCAATCTCAACATGTTGCTCATCTTTTCTCCCCTCTCTGCCTATGTAATTGCATGAGAGGGTAGGCATGCCTACAACTCAGTGTTCCAAACAACATCTACTTTGAACTGTCTGAAAGAACCATTTATCTTTTTCCTCCCAATAAACTCTATAAGTTATCTGAAATGTCACTACATTGTCAGAAAGAGAGGCAGAAATCAAAGACTTTTAAAAACATTTCCTGTTTTCATGTCATTTCAATAATGCCTTTTGAAATACACATAGCAAACTACATTCTAATATCATATCTGTGCATTTATTTATTCTAGGTATCCAGAAATTAAACTGGGGGCAGATCAATACAGAATATTGCATAGTTTGACTGATGGGCCAATATGATTTTCTTGAGGAATTCTGTGCTTAGAAGACAGGAAAAAAAAGTATTCGATAGTATAGTCATTATTATATTATAATGTCTAGCACTGGTATGTAACTGAAAACCATATGAAAGATTGTAAATAGCCAGAATGAATGCAAAACAGAAAACAACATGAGTAAGCCAAGACCATCCTATTTTGTACAATTTTGTATGTTTATCAATTCTACCAGATACTCTGAACCTGACCAGACCTGCTGCTGCCTAACATGTGAAATGACATTGAAAGTATACAAACATTCAGTAATACATAAATAAGTGATTATGCATCTATCTTGCTATTTGAATTAGATAAAAGCAATTTAAATGAAATGCTGTGCTCATGATTTCAAGTACTTCAGAAAGAAAAGATACATAATGTAATGGATGGAATTTCTTCACTAAAAATAACCATCCCTTCACAAAATTATGCTGTTAGACTGTTCTCTAAAAATATATATACATTCAAAATTTAGAGTTTGGATGTATAATGTTATACATGCATTTTGAAGGCACTCATCATTGGAGCAAGTGATAGTAATGATAATATATAGAGCATGAATGTTTTCCTTTGATGGTTTCCTACAGGAAATGTTTTGTGCTTCCAGAATGAATGGGTCTACTGTTCTGTGTTTTGTTAGTCAGACACTAAAACTGATCTTAATCAAGAAAAATCCAGGGCCAGTTGCCTAACAGCATTTTTAAAAATCCAAGTATATTGTGTTAACCAGAACATAGTCACATGCTCATTAATTCCTCCAAATAACATTCATAGCTTTGTGGGGATTATTTTTTTTTTTTTCTGAAGAAGAATGTACAGTTATGATTCTTCTTTATCATATTTGTCCATGTTTTTACTAATACTATTACTTTTTATTACAGTTTGAATCAATTTGCCCAGTATGGATATACAGTGTTATTGATCATAGTATTAGAGATTCGATGAGTATATAACAGAAGTAATACTTTGACAATTTTAGGTAGTGACCATATATTATAACCTAATTTATTTTTACAAATATTACTATAATTTTATTGGATTGATTTAAAGCCACTCTTCTCTATAATTCAGATTGAGACAAAGCTTCATATTTGTCCATTTGTCCCCTGAAGAAAAAAAAAAAAAAAAAAGGCTCTGAAAAAGGCTCTGCTATAGACACGTCCTGCACAGTAAACAACAATGACAAATCTTTTATTTTTCCTTTACTACTCACCTGTTTTTGAGTTCTCTCATCACACTTCAATGATATATTAGCCCTCAAAGTTAAGGGTGGTGTGTTTTGTTGTTTTTGTTGTTTGGTGTATTTTTATTTTCATTTTTACACATTTCTGGGTCTGATGTCATTCAGTCACTTAATAAATAATTTTCTTGTATTACTATAAGAACCTGAGTACACCAAAGCCATAAGGAAAAGCTGCAAAACTGAAGAATTCTAATATGTCATTTATATCTCATTCATTTAATACAATATAATAAAAAGATTAAGCTACAATAAAATTTTGTTGTTGGTGGTGTTTGTAGTAATTATTATAGCTTCATGCAATGAAACTTCACAAGCTACCTGCATTTAATCTGCCATGGGATGAACTTATATGCAACATCCAGTGCAAAGACTTCCAGCTCTTACTGGATTTCTCCTTGAGTTGTGTCATATTTGCAGGCCATATGGTTTTGTTCCCTCTTTGTTGTCCTTATTAATGCATTTTATTCTTCTCAACAGTATTTATTCTTCTCATCATTAGAGGACTGAGAATCCCATAGATATCCTGTTCCAAAAACTAAAAGTACAAATATGTCTGATCTTTTTAAAAAATGAGTGGAAGAAGTGTGCCTTCTGAATATTACAATGTAAAGGGGGTTAGATAGGGTATTTTATGAAATCCTAGACTATACACAATGCTTTCTTGTGCAGGCTGCATTAACTGCTGTGATGGCCTTTACTCCAAAATTATTTCATTTTAATAATTAACTAGCAAAAGCAATTGGTTTCCCTAAAATATTTCAAAGTACTTCCCAGTAGCATTTTTTTGAGTCGGTACTGAGACTCTTCCATAACAGGACAAAAGATAATAAAACCTTGATGCAGTTTGATGGGCCATTAGTATATCCTGAAAATGCTGCATTGGGATTTTTGACATTATATGTTATGACATAAGGATATTATTATGGAGATTCCCTGCATGATATATTGTAATAATCTCTAAAGCCTTTGCAGTATATATGGCAGTCCAGAGCATTATGAAGCTTCAGTTAGACAGCATCAA
Source organism: Aythya marila (assembly GCF_965140915.1). NCBI lineage: Eukaryota > Metazoa > Chordata > Aves > Anseriformes > Anatidae > Aythya > Aythya marila. The sequence continues at coordinate 130,170,171 of NC_139043.1, forward strand.
GTTGCAAGCCTGAATTTGGGTATCTTTCTTAGTACTTGTCAAACATATGCCACTGTTGATGTAGACTTCCAATGCATACTAAACACAAACATACTAAGCACGTGATATATACCAGCTCACAGCATTTATTTGAGTCAGTCAAATCATGGAGTAAGAAACTATTAATTCTAAGATAGGAGGAAGAGTCATGCTCTGAAATAAACCAACCTGAGAAGATTCTGAAAATGAAATGGCCAGAAATTGCCTGTCTCAGCCCCATGAAATTGTACTTTATGACTCAGCCACTGACTCTACCATTAGGTGATGGAAGAAAGATGAGGATGAGAATTACAAGAAGTCTGTGAACTGCATCTGTTGCCAGCTTGAAGGTTATGTTGTTTTAAAGGAATCAAAATCTTTTATTGTAGAGGGTACAGTTAATGAGTCTGGGGGAGAGCAGCAGAGTTTGTTCAATGACGCTGATTCGGGAAGTTGATTCAACTGGAAACTAACAGCAAAAAATACATACAGATATATGTATATATATATACATACATATTAGTATGGGGCCAGATCTGTTCACTGAACCATGTGAGCACCATTACCAGCATGAGGGAGAGAACTGATATACAGCAATCTTGACTTAGTATGAATTAAGCTCCTGTGGAGCCAAATCCTGAAAGTATCTCTTTGCACAGCCTGAAATGCTGGGATTATTTTTATGAACTCAGGACCCTCCAGCTATGATAATTCAGCCTTTGGATCATAACTGAGTCACACTCTTTTCTGGAATATAATTCTTGCAGTGGACTGATTAGTCCACTGACTGCACTGTTCTCCTCTCTCATATTTGTCCAGTCTTGCCTTTTAGCTCACTAAGGAAAAAAATTCAGGAAATTCTGTCTAAATTAAGAGTACTTTTTTGCTACAATGGAAGAGGTTCAGATGAAAGCATCAATTCAGAGATTATTTTACAAAATAAATAAATAAATAAATAAATAAATAAATAAAATTGTTCATATTGCAGACTATAGAAACTATATACTGTTCCCATTATGAACACATAGCATAAACTCAGTCCCAGGTAAAAAGAATGTGGCTCATGTGCTATTAGTTTGAAATCAAGTCATCTGGGAATTCATATATTTTTCCATGTTTTCTAGAATGTGCAAACATACTAAACATAATGCATTCCGGTGGTGTTCATGCAGAAGTGGTAGTCACTGTAACACTTTTGCAAAATCAAAAACTGCAAAGTCTTCATTCATTCTACTCAATAGCTAAAGCTAAAAAAAAATAAGATATGTAGCTCACCAGCCTCAGTTAAAAAAAAAAAAAAAAAAAATGATTAAAAAGATTAAAAATCACCCTAAAACATATAGGCTGTTTTCACAGGAAGCTGGCACCTGGCTGTGATAGATCTATAAATAATACCCTGTGTACCTTGATCAAGTTAGACATTAAGCAGATTAGTATTCAAAGTAAATGGTTTAGCTGAGTTTTTTTAATACTTGCTCCAAGAGTGGATAAAAGTAACCTAGTATCTCCCTACTAGTTCACTTTATGATATCTGAGCCCGTAATTTGTGAAAGAATCTCTCAATATATGTATATTTAAAGTATTGATCCAAGCACTGTCTGTTTGCAGTTTGGGTCCCTGAACTGACAAATTTCTTATGTTATAGCATTAAAAAATAATACTACTAATAAAATAAAGCTGTTTTTAAACTAAATGCATCGGCTCAAGCTAAATACAAATTAAATTCAAAACAAGGCTTTAGTTTTAGTGGGCTGGTTTTCATTCTAGTTTTACACTGGAGTCATCCCTTTGATTTACTCCAATGTGAGATCAGTATGGGGACCGTTTTCTGCAGTGTGCTGCAGCTTTACTCTTTTAATATTAATGACAAGCAAAAGCTGGAGTGTAATTTACCTGAGTGAATTATTGCTTTATAACAAACAAACATGCTGAAATGACTTAAAGAGATTTTGAACCAGCATTTCTGTGGGTAGGGGGTCCTATTAATTTTGAAAACAAAAGTCCATGGGATGTATTAAAAATGAATTACCACTTCATTTTCACTATTGGAATATTAATGTATATGCACACATTTTCTTTTTTGCTTTGGAAACATAAAGAAAAATATCACATTACATGGGAATAAGTAGGCAAATAGGTTTAATCTGTGAACAAAAGGGATTCAGAAGCATGAGCTGTTAAAAAAAGCAGGAAAGGAATAAAACACTAAACTAAGCATATATGAACAAAGGACTTGAAAAGTAATGGCAAATTAATAGGTTGAATCTGTATGTTGGGGAAATAGAGGCTTTAGAACGGGGTGTATATCATTTGGATCTTCCAAAAATGTGATTTCAATATCTCTCACTCTTGTGTTCTAAGATCTTTTGGAGATGATGTTGATCAAGACAGTCAGTCATAAGGAACTGACAGTAATTGAAATGATTAAAATAACTAAAAAGACAAACGTCCTGGTGGAAGTTTAGTAAAGAAAGAAACTAATTTTTTGAAAGGTGACAAGATTTGGGTGTGCACTCCAAGTAAGTATTAGATATCAACGGTCTCTTTATCGTTCCTTATGTGCTTAAATCACAGGAAAAGGTAGGGTATACGTACAGAAGAAGAAAACAAAACAAAGACAACATTTTTGTTGTCTTTTCATCTGATTGCCCTTTGACTTTCAGTGTATATCTGAATAGTTATACTGAAATTAGGAGAGTTATATTAATTTAATTCCATATAGACTTAAGTATATAGAATTAAGTTTCCCTTATACATATGGAACCTAATTGAGGGGAGATGTCATAGACAAGCTGATGCCCAAGGAGAAAGAGCTGAGAACCAAAGCTACTGAGGAAAGGTCAGGCCAGCAACAAGGAACATTGAGAGTGCAACAAGAGTGTCCAAGACTACAAAGCTATTTAACTTCAAAAAAAAGGTTAAAGAGAGAAGTAACAGTAAACAGAAACCACAAAGTGAATCCTTGATGAACAGAAAGGAATAGAAAAGGCAGTGTTGTGACAGGCAATTTTGGTAGGATGTAAGACATTCAGGAATTACGTTTCTTTCTCCCAGTAGGAAAACCTTAGCTGTATGAACTAGGCATCTGGCACACTTGTTAAGTACACCAAATTAAATAGTTATGACACACATCTATGCCTGAAATGTGTATACTACTGTTTGTCCATCGATCTCACTGTAATCTCTAGCTGGAGTTCTTTATCATTATTCTTGTTCACTAAAAGAAAAATGATGATACAAGTTAATGTTTTCGTTCAGTTTTGACTTACAGTCTGGTTTAGCAGCCTAAGAACTCCTTCCTTCCACTATCGTTTCTTCTGGACTCTTCTGGGACTCTGCAGAGTATAGGGCCTTGTCTGATGGTTCAGTGTCAGGTTTCTCACCACTGCTGAGGAAACGTAGCTTGAACCAACTGCATACCTGCTGTGACATATGCCTTTGAATATGCTGGAAAACTGTGGGAAGTTAGAATGAAATACATCCTGTACTGACTTGTTACTTCTCTTCATTCAAAAGCAGATATTGAGCAATTTGTTTTAACACTTCTTACAGCCCTATGGGAACATTGAGGACGAGTCACAGTATACTTCATTCATTCACAAGACAAGAAGTCTTGTGACACTGATCTGTATGTTCCTTTTACTGATAATGTTCCTTCACAATGTTCCACTAACACTTCAGTGTTTCTTTTTTCAGGAGTTCAAAGTATATGGAAGGCATTATTATGCAGTAAAGATGTATGTATTTTCTGAACTTTGGCAGAGAAAATGGATAGAGGTGTTTTTGTTGTTGTTGTTGTTGTTGTTTTTCTTCCTCTAACAGGTATTTTTTTAAACCATCAGAGCACAGGTTCTGAAACTAATCAGGCTGAACTGAATTTGCCAAGAGGAAAATCATCAGGACGAAAAGGATGACTTAAATAGGAAGTATGCACAATAATTAGATGCACGGATGCCTGCCTACAGACTAGTTAATCACAAGATGTGTGGTTTCATGAGGAAAAAAATATCTTTCTTTTATTTTTCATACCATCCTAACCTCCAAATGTCACCCAAAAGCCATCTGTACAGTTGTTTTATGAGTAATGTCATATGAGTGTGACGAAAACCTAATAAGCCTTTGGGGACTCTGATGTTTCAACCTCAGTAAAATATACAATCGTCTTTTATAAGCCTTGTTTATAGGTTACAGGTAGAACTTCCTTTCTTCCAGTCAGAAGGTCAGCAACATAAATCAAACAGATTTGATGTGTTTTACGTTCTGAGATATAAACTTTTTAGAATAGGCTTTGAATATAAGAAATTAAAGAGTAAATACTGATTCTAAGAATTTGGGGACATAGTGTGCGGTATGTCTACTATGCACAGCTACTTAGAAAAAAAAACACAACTATTTATTGTGTATGAGAAGTAGTCTCAGTTGCATATAAGTCAGTGAAATGAAAACAATGACATAATTAAAAAGCAAATAATACGGACATTTTTGCTAAAGGTAGTCCAAGGCCATATGACACAATGTTGTGGATGACACCAAGTTGGGGAGTAGTGTTGATCTGCCAAAGGACAGAAAGGCCCTGAAGAGAGACCTGGACAGGACGGGTCAATGGGCAGAGGCCAATGGGAGGTTCAACATGGCTAAGTGCCGGATCCTGCACTTCGGTCACAGCAACCCCATGCAACACTAGAGGCTTGGGGCAGAGTGGCTTGAGAGCTGTTCAGGGGAAAAGAATCTGTGGGTGTTAATTGATGCTCGCCTGAATGTGTGCTGGCAGTGTGCCCAGGTGGCCAAGAAGGCCAATGGTATCCTGGCTTGTATCAGTAGTATAGCCAGCAGGACCAGGGAGGTGATTGTCCCCTTGTACTCAGCGCTGGTGAGGCTGCACCTCAAGTATTGTGTCCAGCTTCGGGCCCCTCAATACAAGAAGGACATCAAAGCCCTGGAGCATGTCCAGAGGAGGGCTACAAAGCTGTTGAAGGGCCTGGAACACAAGTCCTATGAGGAGCAGCTGAGGGAACTGGGGTTGTTTATTCTGGAGAAGAGGAAGCTCAGGGGAAACCTTATTGCTCTCTACAGCTACGTGAAAGGAAGGTATGGAGAGCTAGGGATCAGCCTCTTCTCGCAAGTAACTAGTGATAGGACTGGAGGGGCTGGCCTCAAGTTGTGGGAGGGGTGGTTTAGATTAGAAATTGTGAGACATTTCTTCTCAGAAAGAGTAGTCAGACATTGAAATGGGTTGCCCGGAGAGGTGGTGGAATCACTGTCCCTGGGGGTGTTTAAGGAAAGGTTGGACATGGTGCTTAGGGACATGGGACCAGTTGGAGATACTGGTGTTAGGGTGATGGTTGGACTAGATAATCTTGAAGGTCTTTTCCAACCTTAATGATTCTATAAATCTATGATCCTATGAAGAGCTCAAAATTGGCAACCAGAACCTTTAACTAATTCCATCATAATAGCACTTTACTGTCCTATGTTTTTTGTTTGTTTGTTTGTTTGTTTGTTTGTTTTTCTAAAGTAATAGATAGGCCAGTAACCAAGAAAATATTGTCACAGCTAACAATTCATCCATTTTAGCTCTTTCCTTTCATGGAAGATGACAATCTGATGAGAAAAGTGGCAAGCTGGTAAGACCAATAGAAAGGTGAAATTCAAAGCTACAGTTCAAAAACATTAATTGCTACCTACACTCTAGCAGGACGTAACCAGTATCTTCTTTCTTTGCACCGTCTGTTTCATGGTTTGTCATCTTCTGTAGGATACTTTTTCAATAATACACCAAATGCACTTAGAATAATTGTCCCTGAAATTATCACAAAGGGCTTTAGCTAGGAATGTTTGTCTTTGATTGAATTCTATGATTACACTTGGAATTGGCCCTTCGTTGCTTCTTTTCTTTGTCATTCTTTGTATAATCCTAGCAATTCTGTGCATTGTTTGCTTGAAAGTCATTGAATTTCACCAATTAAACTGCAAATATCTTCAATTTGCATGGAAAACTGCAAGTCTATGGTGATTTATGACTACCAAGGTATGCCTAAAAATTTCTCAATCTATATGAAACTGTACTGTAATGAGGTCCTAGGCAATGGGAATACAAAAAGTTGAATAGCTAATCAGAGACAACAGTCAAAAAGTACAGCTGTACTCATCCATCCTGTGTTGGTTATCATAAAGTTTGCAGCAACCTTCTTCAAATGTGCACTCCCATCTCTGGGATTTCTGTCTAAGTAAATATGGCTGCTCAGCAGGTATAAGTCAGTGTCATATGTATGTATGCTGACTGCTATAATAGAATTAGGCTGCAAACTTGGTATTTAGATTCAATTTATGCCTCATATAGGAACATTCCTCAGTCTTATAGTTATCTCTCTATGAAAATGTGTCTGCTTTGTTAAAAAGGATGTCAAAGCCAGGAAGAAGGATATGCAAACAGAGGACACAAGGAGAAGTACTAATGTTATATTTCAGAGCATTAGTATCTGTAATTTGGAAAAACTTCAAGACAATTACTTGTTAAATAAATTATTAGTTGTGGTAATTGATTAAAAACACAGTAAAAATGTAAAAGGTCTTGCCTTCTTAAGTTTTTTTTTCAGATCTGTAGGAATTACACAGATTGCAAGCTCAGTCTTTAAGTAGCTAAGAATTTAGATCTGAGTGTATGTCATATTAACAATTTATTAGTAACTAGTTTATGTGTACTGTATATTGAAAACAGGATATGCTGTATTACCTTGCATAATTGCAAAATTTCTCTTCTATTTGTCCATCTATATTTCTCTCACTGGGTTATAAAACAAAGATTTTCCAACCCTACTTTTTCCATTAGCAAGTTAATCCACTGTTGCGTATTAGAAACCTCATTAATATTCCATTATTTTATTGTTAGCTTTTCAGCTGCCAAAACATCTCTGATGATAAAGTTGCTTTCTGGTATCTCAAAGCATCTCATTAATCTGTTCCCTAAGCCAACCAGATAAAAGAAAGGCAGCAATGTTGCAGGACTGTTATTTCCTAGTAGGACCATACATTAAATCCGAAAATCCCACCAATGTTGATCACATAATCCAACATAAAATAATTGTAATTAAGTCTTGTCACAGAATCAACACCTGGGCTTTGCCTCAACTTTTATTTCTGATATCTTACTATTTAATTATCAGCAGGAGACCATATGCTGTGACAATAAAAATGATATCATTGATGTCATATCTTAATATGCATCATTTCCAGAGAGTTTAACACCCACATATAGGTAACATACATCTCACAGAAGGTAACACATGAGAAAGAAATAAATTTATGTGAAGTCAAAAGGCAAATCAAGATGGGACACAACCACAACTAGCTCAGGTATGTTGGACAGAGCAAACAGTAGTTCTAATATCTAAGGAGACCTTGAGAGCTTTGAATGCATAAAAATAAATGTTCTCAATATTCATTTTACTCCAAGAACACTTGAAACTTTATTTAATTGTAAATAAAAATGACTTAATTGGATTTGTAATGCTTTTTATATAACAGGGGAAAAGTCACTACCTATATGAAGCATACATGTTTCAACTCTGCTGTCATATTTTAAAATGCTCCAAAAACTTTCTTTGATTTGGTTTTGGAAAAAGATGCCATTAGACTAGTAATATGTGTTTTCATGCTGAACCTACTAGGTAAAATTCTTCTGGCCTTTAAAATCTACACCAAGAAAAGACACTGAGACAAAAGCATTATAAAGTATTTGCAACCCAAGCAGGGTCTGACAAATTAAAGAAGGATAAATAAAATGAATATAAGATTATTATGTGCTTTGCTTAACTTGTGTAGCCTATGAACTTTCACTTTATTTAGTCCTTTGAGGGTTTTTACTTTTATTTTCTACACCACCATGTATAAAATTGTAAGTTTTCTTTTATCAATTACCTAATCAGTTCTACTTGTCTTACTATTGCATTTTATACCCAGTCTAATAAGTGTTCACTTTAATAAGTTGCCAGGAAAAGCATGCTTTTGTTAACATTATTAGTATAAAAATAGAAAATTTTGGTTGCAGTTGACTTCAAATAATGTGAAGATTATATATCATGTAATAATGAAATATTAATGAGGTTTCTAATATAGATATATCTATCTAAAGAAAGCAGTTAAACATTAGCAAATTGTTCAGTATCTATGGGAATAAATCAGTTTACATGTATTTCTTGTCAGTCATACCTTAACATATCACTTCTAGATGCATTATGTAATCTCTTATTAATGCATGCTCCCAGGATGCTACTCTGCTATATGTTGGAGTATTTGATATCTTTTGTCATGTTTTATTGCCTTTCTGTGGAGCTTCTCTGGAAGGAGGGAAAATGCTCTATCAATTGATTAGATCCAAGCCATTCAATCACAGATATTTTAATAGTTCTTTTTATCTAGACTTTTCCATTTACAAAAAGGGCTCAAGTCCACATAAGCATACTTAAAACAAACAAACAAACTAACAAAACACATTAGCACAACATGAATTTTCAGGCACCACCACAATAATATGATTCTATGATTCTAATATATTGTTTATCAGTGTAAGATAGCAAAAGTGTAAGATCAGCAAAGTAGGCCACTCAGAACTAGGACTGTATTCCTAACTCAGGAAAAACCTTACTGTTCTCATCTTCCAAGAAAAACTATGTTTCTCTGGAGCATGTGAACAATTATATAAAATATATATATATGTGGAAAATTTATATATTATACATGCATACCATTAGCTATATATAATATTTTAAAAGTATGTAAGATTTTTGCTTTCTGGTTAGCATAAAAAACCTTGTTTCCTATGTTTTTTCTTTGCCTTATTTACTTATTTATTTATTTATTTATTTTATCCCCATGCTGGCAATTGTCTCCAGGAGAAGGGACACAACATTTGCATTATTATTGGTTTTGGTTTTGGAAAGATTTAGCAACTGGTTTCAGAACAGGAAATAAGCAGAAAAGGAAAGAGACTACAATGGGAAAGTTTGTCTTTCCTTAACTCAGAGAATCAAAACCTTCTGCTAGACATGCTTCCTTGCTCTACCTACCCAAAGGTAGTGAGAAACAGCAATATTATTATTATTATTTTTAATTATTATTTTATTTTATTTTTAAGTGAATTCTGGTCAAGGAGACAGTACATTACAAATCTGGGAAGACTTCAAAGGTGAAATCCTCCTCATAACACCTACCAGAGATATGTCTGGCTTAGGAAAAGAGAAAATCAGAATTACCCTAAACAGCATGAAGTTTAAAAATCGTATGAACATTTTAAGCCTCACCCAGATGCCTATTTACTAGTCCAAATCTTGAAGCTCAGGAACGGATATGTTGTCACTTATTTTCCCAAGCAATTCTTGCCTTTTATACTGTGCTCCCATTATGAACTGTGTAAAGTGGAACAAATACTCCAAGAGATCACCTGGCACTGCAAATTCCTCTTTTTGTTTTGTTTTGTTTGATTTTTGTTTTGTTTTGTTTTGTTTTTGTTTTCTTTCCTGAAGAATACAAAAGCAGGTTTTGAAGGACAGGATGTTCAGCCATGGAGCTTTACTTCACCTAAAGACAAATCTGTAATAATCACTGTAGTAAATAAATAAACAAATACAATAAAATGGTAAAGCCTACTTGACTATGAAAAGTATTTCAAAGCCTCAGACACTGAATTTTAAGTGGAACAATGATCTGTTTACAAACAAGACTATGTTACTTTTACATTCTCCTCATGTGAAATAGGATTTGAGAAAAATTTCGCATTTGAATGTATGACAAAGAAAACATTCAAAGCTGTTTTAGAGTTCACTGCATTAGCAGAATTATATTTTTTCAGTAGTATTAAATATGTTAACATCTTCAAAACAATGCATCCAGCTTTCTACCAACTTTCCATTTATATCCAATTAGCCACAAGCAGTGATTTTCACTGCAATGCTTATTTAAATGGTTCATGAAAATACACTTATTTTACTTGATAACTTAGAAATTCCATGTCCCTCTTCATTGGGGCAGCCTTTATGCTAACATTTCAAACTGTTATGACTACTCATCAAGTATTTTCATTTCAGTATTAAAAAAAAAAAAAAGGAGTTATATTATTTTCAGTAAATTTCCTTTCCAAAAATTGATTATTCTAAGATGATGATCCCACTGATGATGTCCTAGAAGAATTATCAGTCTTGAAATGAAAGTTGGATTATATAAAATAAGACGGTTTATTTGCTTTAAAAATATCAAAGTTGCATAATGGCTAGCAAACAAGTAAGAAATCTGTACTTCACTTATTTTAAACTGAGTGTAGCACTATTCAATCTTTTATTTTCAAGGTAAAACAGATTTTCCCACAGGTTTCTTTATGATTGCATTTGCTTAATTTACCCATATCCAAATTGATTTGTTAATATTTGGACTGTTTTGAAATAGGCATCTCATTCAGAAAAAGTATAATCTCTAGAGGCAAATCAGTACCATATCTCAAGAGACCTTTGTATAACTGAAGCACAAATATATGTATTGCACTGTTCCTAAATTCAGACACACAGTTCACATTGACAGTAAATATATAAACATATAAATTTTAAATTGAAATGTTGCATATTTGAAAATCATTTGTGGTACCTTACATAATAAAAGAGACAGTTTGGAAGGATGTTATGGAAACTACCATTGAAACGAGCTTATCTTAAGAGTCGAAAGTATTCTTAGTAGTTACATCCATTGTGATTCAATGTTTGCCTTCCAAACTCATATTGTATCATATTAAAATAACGTGTTACAATAAGACTGCAAGGCTTGACCTTTGAAAACTTATTTTAGAGAAAGCAATATAGTTGAGACTGATTCATGAACAACAATTACTTTGCAGAAACTATTATTCCTTAACGTTATTGCAGCATTCCAAAAGCGTATTTTATGAGAGGGCAGTAAAACCATTTTGTGTATATGTCGCATAAGAACTTATCATGAAATCTTCCTGAAAAGAGTTAACCATGGAAATCCTTGACCAGAGGATACCAAAGGGTTGGTTACAGATGGCTTTTAACAGATGGTTATTAAAAATATTGTTTTAATTAATTACTCCATATTTTCTGGATGGAGAATGCCAAAGAAGCTGACAATGTAGTCCATGGTTATAGCAGTAGTTGTCAGAGGGATTTGATTACGTTGCAGAACATTTGAATAAAATCTCCTTCTACTGATTAGAGTGATTAGTAAATTTTGAGAATGGAGATCTTTTTAAAATTCTAGGCTGTAAGTTTTCTCAAATAAGATGCCTGAGGACCATATAGATGCCAAGGAAAAGGTGACTGAAAAGGCCATCACTATGGGTTCCTTGGTCTTCTGGTGAATACCATGCACTGTAGAATTTTCTGTGGACAGTTTGGTTGGGTTTTGTTCCACCTTTTGTCAAGGTTAAAAAATTAAATAAGCCTGTTTATGCTGAGGAAAAAAAGCTATGGAGAAAAATGTCAAATGCCACTAATATCTCTTTCAACAGTAAACATACTCATTGCCCAGTCCCCAAAATGGTAACAACCCTACGTTGCCATATTATTTTTATACTATATTGCCTTATTTTTAACATTTCTAATTTCATATTCCCACCAATGCTGCAGAATTGCCAGATATCTTTTTTTGTTTGTTTGTTTTTATTTTTTTGAAGATGACTGTTGAGTGGAGCAGATCTTTTTTTTCAAAACTTGCAGTCAGTTGGTCAGTAAGTTCCGGCAGACATGACGTGTTCTCCCCATTGTGTTTTATGGCATCCTGAACAGTTGTATCCAAAATCCTCTTCATCCCAATTTGTGTATACCCACATAACTAACAACTCAAATTAAACAAACAAACAAACAAAAACAAAACAAAACAACAACAACAAAACGACACAATATTTTAATACTGATTTATATTAAAACACGTAATAGTATTTTTTATTTATATAGATTTCAAAAAGGCAGTGTGATTTCTGTTGAAAAATCCTTCCAAAATAATGACCTTTAAATAAGCTCCCAGGCCACAGTTGATCACTGTTGACAAGGCCTCGAGGGCTTTTCTTGATAGGATTCCACTTCAAAGCAGGCAGTCTGAGTTGCAAACAAAGAGAATTTACACTCTTTTAGCTTATGGTGCAATCTGGCTTTAAATTGCACAGCTATGTATTGAACTTCTACTAAATTTCTGCTCTAGTTATTTCAAGCATAACAGTCATCCCATCAGAGGTCTGAAAAACAGTGACAAATGTACTGTATAAAAAAACAAAACAAAACAACAACAACAAACAAAACAAAACAAAACAAAACAAAACAAATTTAGACAGTTATCACAGAACAGCAGTTAATTAGATAGTGTGACAATCAAACAAGTGTCAATATTGCATCAAATGGCAATATAAATTGGCCAAGACAAGTAGACAAAAAAATTGTTTTCTTTTGAAAAAGAAGGCTAATAAGACATCTATGCCTGTCATTAACTGAGTAGATTCATTGCTTATAATATCTTACCATAATGTTTACTGTTCAGTAAAGATGTTAAAGCAGAGAAAGATGGTATAATATGAATTGCAAGGAACATAGAATAAATTCAGAGAAGCATAAGATAGTCTTATGTTGATAGGTTAAGCTTACAAAATCATGGTGCATTTCTAGTCATGCTGAAGTCAGTGAGAGACCCTAACCTCAAATCAACCAAAATATTATACATTGGAAAGAGAGGGGATTTTCACAGTTCCTAATTATTATATGGTGATTAATATTAACCTGTTTTACCATTCAATGACAGTCTGAAACAACACTTTCTTAACAATCAACAAGTGTCTATGACAGTACTGGGGAAAAATATTATATAAAAAAAAGTATTATTAACAGATCAAAATGAATATCGCAAATAGGAGTGATAAAAATATAAAACTATAATAAATATTAGTAATAAAAATTTTGAAGTCATCACTTTGATCAATCTCAAATTTTTTGTAAAGAAGAATTAGTAGTGAAAATAGCGTTTCCATATTTGAACCATCTAAACAAAACATTTGTCGTGTGTTTGCAAGGATGTGTATTTATGGTATCTAATCACAGAAAATAGTCATAGTAATACTTTAATAGAAGATTCTAAAATGAATTTGATTTGTTTTACAAGTTAGAAAATTTTTACTATTTATAACAATAGACAATATATATTGCGTTTCTTTCTATCAGTTTACAGTAGAGCACTTGAATATGTTATTGAACGTGGCATTGCTTAAAGCTTAGGTTGGAAATGTATTGTAGTATTCACAGAGATGGAAATATTTTGTATCTGAAACTCCAGTAAAGTTTTGTGGCTTTCAGTCCTGCTTGAATGAGCTCCATTGGCTTTCAGTAAATGTTCATGTATGTATGGCACAGAATTTTTCTAGAAAAAAAGATTTTCTAGAAATCAGATATTTTCTAGAAACCAGATATTTTTAAATTCAATCTTCTCATCAATATTGAGTAAATCAAGATATTAAAAGTGAAACACTAGTTTTTATTTAAATTCTCTAGAAAGCTGAATCCCACTTTCTAGAAGTACCTCATGAAATTTATTTGCTAAGGCTGACCAGAAAACCTTTGAAAATGAAGTTCAATTATTAAAATGTATCAAATGTTTTTCCAGGTTTCACAAGGATTTAATCTGAAGTTATTTCAATTTAAATATGATCTATGAGTCCATTGATAGGGACAACATAATACATTGTTTATTTCACCATGTTTTACTCTTAAGCATTTTTTGTTAGCATTGCACTCTAAAAAAGAGAAGATTTAGAACAGTTCCACTGAGCTACTGAATGAAGAATATCCTGCATATCAATGTATGATTTTCCAAAAACAAACAAATAAACAAGCAAACAAACAAACAAAGAGCCCAATAAACCCCAAACTATTTACTTATTTGCTTTCTTTTAGAAACCGGTTAAAAATTAAAACACTACATCTATATATGCCCATCAAAGGTTGTTAATTTACTTGTTGTTATGACATTCAAGTACAGATTTTAAACTTAATTGAAATTAAGAAATCCCTTCTGTTCCCAAAAGCATTTCATTGGTTGTGTAACTTTAAGCAAGTTAACACTAAATAAGATTTTATTTATGTAAGACTACACTCTCTGCTCCAGAGGTTTTACAAAATCCATCTAATTCAGATATACCAGATCAAAACTGCAGGATGAATTCCCAGTGGCAGCAAGAACCGGCATTGTCTTCTGCTCCATCAGTGCTCCTTTCCTCTTACATTTCCACACACAACAATAAATGCTTACAATGAAAAAGGAAGGTTAAAAAGACAAATACTGCACACATATGTTTCCACGGAATACCCAACAACACTCACAGCACTTACTGTGCTCTCACATGTACTCTAAAATGCAAGCTGGGGTTGCTCCTCTAATGGTGAGCATCCACCACTGTCTTTATAAATCCAGCTCTTGCATCTTAGAATGTTAACAAGCCCTCTAAGAAAGTGAATTTTGTACGGTTTCCAGTCCAGCAAAGCATACTTGAAGAATAGCACAGAAAAGATAATTTCTTATAACTAGAGAACTAAATAAAACACTCTGTTTCAGGAGTAATACCAAAGTAGTAACTCAGGAGTAATTCAGAAGTAATATCATTACGTCTCTAAAACAGATTTTGTGTTCTTGTTCAAATATAAAGCAAACAAACAAACAAAAAAACCACTTAAGTATCTCCTCTTGTATCACCCTTAAATAACTTGTTACTATTTTGAGTGTGTACTGATACTTATTTAAACACGATCCCTACAGATTTCTATTTAAGAACTTTAAAATGTAATAAAAATCAGTATCCCTGAGCAGACTGAGTGATGATGAGAAAAAGATGAGGTGGATATTTTTGTCAGATTCTAACTTACTGGGTAGCTAAGAAAATCTTTTGATATCATGAGAGAAAATACCAAAGCACAATTAAAATAAATATAATTTGGGTGGAAACAAGAGTATTTGCATGAGGACAACAATTCCCAGGACATTTTAGAGAAACACCCTTTGCTTTAAATATATATATATAGATAGATAGATAGATAAAACGTCTTTTCTAATGTCCTTAGCCTTTTAGTATATTATTTAAATGATGCTCATTCTCAGCTTTAATAAATTCTTATATATATATATATATATATATATATATATATATATATATATATATATTATATGGAAAGAAACTCACAAAAATCTTTGCAAAAAGTGTAATTAAATTTTAATTGAAAGTCACTTTTAACATAATCATCTTTTTTCCAGTTCTTCACAGCATACATCAGTTTACTTATGTAAGGAAAATATTATCTCCACCTTTGAACTTATGGTATAAATAGACATAATAAATCCCACATATTCTGAGAAATTGAAAAAGCTCCCATTTCAAGGTAGAACATTAGACCATTTTCTAATATAAAACTTCTGGACCATGCATACTCACTGTATTCAATCTCTCAATATCCAATATTTTCCATGAAATTATCTGCATTCACCTTTTCATTGGGTTTCAACCATTCAGCTTTCAACACTTTGATAATGGTTTCCAAATGATTTTCCATAAACTCAACATACTTTCTCAAAGAAAGACTTATATTAAGATAACTTTATCCACTGAAATCGAAACTAAGAAAAATATTTAAGAGACATTGTTAAATTTATACACAGAGGAAAACCTAAAATGTTTACTTCACATTTTTCTGCTTTGTCATGGTGTGTTTTTAGCTATGTTACATTACAAAAATATTCATTATATACACATTATTTTTCTTTTAATATATAAGACCGTATGCCACTTCTATTTTTTAGACTTAAAAGAATCTTCTAGTAGAGTCTGAAAAAAATATATATTTGTTGTTCTACATTGTTCCAAGGTGTAGATTCCCTCTTCTTTCCACCTTTTGTTAACTTAAAGATTTTATTTTAAAATGTTAATGGAGAATGATGACCTAAATTATGAAATTAACCTGGTATTTGCAATTGAAGTGGTTACAGTCTTTGACTGTATAAAACCCAGAGGTTTTGGGGAAAGTACCTTACTACTTCCATGATTTCAGGACTGGCAAAGTGAAGTAGCTCCTGCACTTCTATTATTCAGGCAAATAAAGGAAAGCAGTTCACAGATCTTATTACACAATCTTAATGAATAAATGTTAACTTCTTATCTAGTAACCTTCTTGTATACACTGTATAATTGGGCAGTTAGCTGGGTGGTTAGCATATATTGTTTCTATGTAAGGAAGGAACAGGATGAAGTGCCTTCTGCAGTTGATATTCAGAATATCTGTTGCATACAGGAATGGAAATTAAAGAGATGTGGCCAGTTGGGGTACTTACTTCAAAACAGCTTAGTGAGGAGGCATCTTGGACTCATTCACAGTTTTTTGTCTCACCGTGGCCATATTCTTCACTTTTTGAAGTGGTACTTCAAAAAGCTCACAGTCTCAGTCTCCATCACCATTTTCTCTTCTTCAATTCTTTTCTCAAACAAAAAAGCTCCAAGAGCTCCCATCTGTCATTCCAGTATCATCATAAAGCCTTGAAACATTTATTCTGCCATCTTCCCTGCAGTTCAGAATTTGCCAGCAGCACTTTGCCACACAATATTTCCTTTTAACATGTGACAAATGAACGCAATAAACAAATCTCTTTAGGGATGGTCTCTACTCCCAAGCTGAGTGTGTGCAGTAATCTGTGCTGGGCCCATGCCAAGTTAGCATGTTTCTGACTTAAACTTCCACCGAATAATGCAGTCCAGTTACTTTCTATTTGTTTAGTAATAGAAAAACTTTGTAAACTTCTGTTTAGCCAACCTTAGGATAGCTGGAGAAAAAAAAAAATAAATAAATAAAAAAGGAAAAAAAGGAAAAAAAAAGTTTTTTGCCAGTTGTTTGCCACTCTGACAAAAATTCAATATAGTTGTAAAGTTCAAACATATTCTGTTGCTCGGTCTCTCTCTCCAAACTTGTCTTTAGTCAAACCATTTGCAAACAAAACATTAAAATTGAGAGCATGGCCCACTGTTACTCCTCTTCTTCACTCAGGAGTTTCGTATGTATCTTTGATTTGAATTACTTCCTTAAGTCTGGCCATTTTCCCATTTCTCCCGTTGACACTTCAGTTTTCTGTTCATTTTAATCCCTTCTTCAGGACTATGAGTTAACTGTTGCCCTAACTGTGTTTCTCAAGCCAATTAGGATCTCTAATATTATACATGTATCTGACTCTTCCTCCAAAACTCAGAAATTTGAATGCTGAAATTATTAAGCTCTGAACTTGTGGGTAATGTTGCTATTTCTGCATTTATTATTTGATAATAAAACATCAAAGTCTTCATGGATCTTAAGATATGAGTGTATTTATCTAGATTGAAAAGTGATATTTGAAACAGGGATGTTTGAAAGCTGTAATAGACTTTTTTTCCTTTTTTTTTTTTTTTTTTTTTTTCAGTTAATTATAAAATTTTATATGTTCGGTAAGGATTTAATTTCAAAAATTAAAGAATATATCCACTGATAATATACTGAACAAAAACATTTATTGATTAGTATGACATCATAAGCATGCCTTACAAATGGCATTTCTCCTTTCAGAATATGAAGTGCTATGGAAGAAAAAGAAAAAAAATGAAGATAAGGCAGTGGTTGAAAATGAGGAAACATTATTTATTTAACAAAACTTATAGAATTCAGATTTTTATTTATTTATTTATTTATTTAAGTGGCTGGTCATTTAACTAAGTCATTTATTCATTAGCTTCTCTATTCTCTCTATTCCCTTGTTTTCTCAGGGAAAAGAAATTACATCCCTCTTGGCTTTCTTATATTCTCTGATGCTTTGTTTCCTTGGAAACAATAACCATTAATGTTCTCCATTTCCTCTTTTGTTGCCATTTTCTGGATACCATGAGTATCCCAGACGTTTCTACAGTGGAATGTAGACATCCAAGAAAAGACTATGAATTAGAAAATCAAAACATTTGTTAGTGATACAAGACATAGTTAAAAGTGAAACACAACAGAAAATACTGCTGCATTTAATGTTTCACATAAGCTTCAGATTCAGGAAAGCTATTTCATGGGAGAAAAAGTGTGTGTTTAAACTGTGGGGGGGGGGGGGACGGGGGAGGGAGAAAGGGGTGGGTGGAGGATGAACAGACACAATGCGCACATACACATTCTGTGCAAATACCTGTATTTAATAGGTCACTGAATTTCAGATGGCATTGCTGTTCCACACTGACAAAGCTGAAATAGCTTTTCTGTTGCTGTTGGCAGTAAAACAAAATTGCAATCCACAAAGAACAATATGCATGTAATTGAAACTACAGATGTGTGAACTGTTTGAAAATAAGTTCTGCTAGATTAATTTTTTTTTTTTTTTTTTTTCTGAGCTGGACTGAGACCATCTAGAAGTATTTTATGGATTAGTAAATGTCTTTTGGGAGGATTTTGCTCCTTTCCATTCAGCAGGTTGACATGTAGGGTTGAATTATTCTGCCCAAATTGAGATGTGTAATGTTGAATCATTTCAGTCTGAGCAAGTAACACATGAGGCAGGACAAAGGTACTTGTAGATGGTAATTCATCTTAGCCTAATACTTATCTAGGATGAGCCAAGATGGGCCTTCTGGATGCATTCATTGTTCTCCGTTGACTATGAAGGAAACCAGGATGAGTTCAGATTTAGTCATACAATTTTAATTATGTAAATATAAGTGAGATAGAACATAATTGTACCCTCTAGGCTACACATATATTTTATATATATCCTATTTATACCTCTACTTATATCACATACATATATTTTCACCTCTCATCAGTTCTGCAGAGGTGTTTATCACTTCCTTCTGACTACAGCTATGTCACTGCAGACAATAATGCAAGACTCATGAGACCAGGAAAACCAAGAATGATTGAAGTGCTATTTTCAAGACATCTTTCTGTATGTTGTTTACTGATTGCTTTAATGTGGAATGAATAAGCAGTTGTTCCTCATACAGGACGCCACATGGTGGGTAATGCACTGAGTCTGTATATTGTGATAGTGCTTTTTGGCAGGCAGTCACTGTCACCCTACATCGCATTTCAGTATCACTCAAGTCCATGGGTTGTCAGCTTTTTCCACCTGTGCATTTCTCCGCACTGACCCTGACATAGCTAGTGTGTTTAGTTTCTTCCACTCCACACAGAGCTGACATCAGTTTTGATTTCTTGTAAGAGCTCTCTGCAGTTTTGGAAGGTTTTAATTCAGTCCTTTAGAATATGTCTAATCTCTGAGGAGATTTGATAATAGCTCTGTAGACTGCTAGACCTTTGTAGAATAAACAAAGACAAACTGCATAGAAATATTAGCTGTTTAGAGCATCAGTTCTGCTGCTGAACATGCTTGAGAGGAATGGTTTAATGTGAAAAGGATAGACCATTTATCTGTGAGGCAAATACATGACAGACAATCCAGACACATTGTGAAATGAGAGAAAATGATGGATGCTGAGTGAAAGAGATTATTAAGAAATAATATTCTGTCTTTAGGTGTCCAAGTTTGCACCACTGGTGCAACTAAAAGCAAATAAAAGTAGAGTCAATGAACAGCGAATCACATTTCAATAATTAGAATAAGAACAAATGCATACATTCTCATGATTTTCTAACTAAATTAATTGTGTACTTTGGGCAGTATAAAAGCATATCATGGGCTAAATATATATATATTATATATATATATATATATATATATTTGTTTTAAGACTTGTGTTCGTAATAGACTACAGAAATTTCCACTAAGTATATTTTGAAATAATTGTGAAGAAGGAATAAAATCTCCTTCTAAAATCTCCTTCCTAATTTTTCCTTCTTGAGTGAAGATTAAAAATAAGTAAGTTAGTGAGAGCATTTATTACTGATGCTTCCTTTTATTTTAAATGGTGTTACTAAAAAATAACAATGCTCCTGTACCACTCGATTAGCACTGGAATAGGGAATACCATATAACATAAAAAGAATTATCAAGTCTATCATGCAGCAAATAGGTAACATATACACCTTTTAAATCTCACATGAAATTCTCAATTTTATGGTGAAATTCAGGGGAAAAAATACTCTGATTTCCATCTTACTTCTGCTTAGTATTTTGTAAATAATAATACTCTGGCTTAGACAGTTTTCATATAAATAATTGGTTTTCATTTGCATAATGAAGTTAAGATTACAATTTCCTCTATAATAAAAACTTCCTACGATCTTGGTTCAGAATTTGGACACTGTTGTGCTCGACATAAGATATCTACATAATAAAATTCACTTCTTGGCAATAATGTAAACATAGGAGATTAAGAATATTAAAAAATAAATAAAATTGGATTCCTCCAACAAAAGAAGGTGAGGATCAGGGGTCTGTGGAAAATGTGCTGTCCCAAGAGGCTGCAAGGAGCATTGATTAAGAAATTAAGTCTTTTCCTGCTTTCGTCCTTGCCATATGGCAAGCCATAATTATAGAGGAACCCATAATAGGCCTTACAGGTCGGCAGAACCTTTTAAAATGTCTACAGAGTTAGACATTTTAGCTCTGTCTCAACCTGTTCCCTCTCTAACCCCAAAACTCTGATCTTAGCTCCTGACTTTCACATCTTCCCCAAGTGCCACAGATGGATTTTAGAGGTCTTTTTACACCAGTCTTTCCTGTATGCAAAGGAAAAAAGTAGAAGTCAGCTTGTTCTCGGCTACTTTTGTCTTCCAGGCAGTGGCTGTGTCCTGTCCCTGTAAAATACAGGGACAGGACACAGTGAATGCTACTACAGATAGAAATAGAAAAAATGGAAATTATTTCTTGTTCTAATAAAAATAACAGAGTTTTACAGAGTTTTCACTCCTGCTAGGAGAACTACAAAGGAAAAATAGTTTCAACTATCTGGGAAGCATAAAATCACAAGGCTTAGAAATGGAAAATTAAGATGGAAATGTGTATTAGCTCATCCATTTCTCTCTTATGTCAGAACAATAATTTTTCTCTATATTATACTGTCTAGCACTTGTCCAGTTCCAAATAAATAGGTTTTCACCATCCCTAGGCCATCCATTCTAAAGATAAATTAAGCTTAATGTTGGCGGTCAAATTCCTGGATTTTTGTTGTTGGTTGTTCCAATTATTCTTCCCTCCCTTCCTGGGTTTAGGCCTGTTTATTATGGCAGAATTCTTCTGATTTGAGCACTGGATTTCTATCTGAAGTTTACCTGTAAGAGAGTTTTTGTTGTTGTTGTTGTTTTGATTTTGATTTTGTTTTTTAATCTTGAGTATTGCTCTGGACATAGTTTCCATAGGTGACTCCTTTGTGGCTGTAATTGCAACTTCCGTTTAAAACTTTGTGAGTGTACGCACTTTATTTACTTTGCAAAATTTTGCAGCATGTCTGTCTGTGTTGCAGATCTGCAGACTCTGCCATATGTAGGACACTTATTTTTGAGATGCCAAGTGCCAAAACTCCTACAATTCTTTGCTTTAGTTTACTGACTACTGGGTCTGGTAGGATTTTTGTTTTTAAATTGCATGCTTTTACTAGGAGCAGTATTGCAGATTTTTTTTTTTTTTTTATTGTTATTATTATTATTTTTAAGTGATAACCACACCATCTACCTTTTCATTTTCTTCCCACTTTTTATATCTAACTTAGCAGGCTGTACACAGTTACTGATATTTTGCTGTGTATTTTATGTGGAAGCTGATTATACTTCAATCATTACTTAAGAATATGCCTTTATTAATACAACAAATATTTTATCAGAGAGCATCCATATAGTTCTCCAAATAAGAAACAGTATATTCATCTTTTGAGACTTAAGTTTTGAGAGAGAGAGAGAGAGAGGGAGTGAGAGAGGGAGATTTTCCATTCTGACAAGCACCAATATCTTTTGTCTATTTTCTTTTGTATAAAGACTATTTATTTCTGTAGTCCTTATCGAGTATAGCTCCCATCATTACACACATAATATTAGATGTAGAAAGACATCTGTTAGTACACCAAATTCTTTTCCACTGAAATCAAATACAAAGCTGAAGCTTTTCTGGAGACTGATTCTTGAATTCATGGTGATCCATGAATTCCAAGATCCAAGAGATCATGGATTATATTCATTCACAGATCACTGAGAGTGAGGTGGAATACCTATCTCCCTTTGAAGGAAATTTAAAATAATTAATATAATACTTTACTGAACAAATAAGTAAAGGAGGGTTTTATGACAGATGCAACAAAAATGTATCATGTGGAAAATTCATCCAGAGATGATCATGCAGTAGAAAAGACTATGAGCATGTTTACTTGCTGCATGTAAAGATCTGGACAAAAAATAAATAAAACAGACATGAAAATTATGCAAAGAACTAGCTGGGAACCATTCCTCTAAAGTTAACAGATAAACTTTATATTGTACAAATTATAATGGAATTTGAAGTTGAATCATATGCAAAGTGTTTAAATGGCAATAGAACAACAATTAATAAAAATAGGTAAAAACATCTGACACAAAAGTTGGGAATGATGAAGTAGTCAAGAAAGATGGTTTTCTTTGCTCTTGACAAAAAGATAAGACACAAGAACAGTCACGAGCTGTTCTTCCTGTTTCTTCCTGACTCACCAGGAAGAAAAAGAATGTTTTGTTTGTTACAGTAAAGATTAACCTAATGGCTATATCTTTTATGTGTTTTTGGAAATTTCCAGAATTACTTCAAATGTGGCCGCCTTCAGGAATTCTGAGAACACTTTCTGGATGAAGTTAGAAATCAGTGGCAGTTACATGCAGGACCTGGAACAAACTGCTGATTTGAGCCAAGTTCTAAGAAGGTACATTGCTTCTGCACAATTATATATGGATTTGTGGAGCCAAAAACCTTCTAAGCATTGCAAAGGCCATCGTATACATGACCTGCTTTGACATTTCAGTTCTTGAAGGTATGACCTTCCTTAAGGATTGCATTTTCAAAAACAGGAACAAACCAAGAACAGAAACTTTCCAGTAGCAAATGCAACAGCTAAAGACCTCATGCATTCAGTTACAGTAGGAGACTGCTGATTTACAACACGTTGTCTATGAATGCAAATTTCCTGGATATGGCAGTGCAAGGGATTTTTTGAAGATACCATTTTCCTATGGAGCTTTTCACATTCATTTTCTATGTCTCAAACATTCTGCAAACAGAAGTATGGTGTATGGTGGAAGTATTGATTTGGATCCATACTTTTGGCAACATTCCTGTGTCATTGTCATATTAATAGGCTCTTTTTCCCTCCCAATTATTAATTTTTCTCATATCTGTGGTGGTTTTACTTGGGTGGGTGGCCGAGCTCCACCACAACCTCTCTCTCACTCCCCCTCCTCAAAGAAGAATGGGGAGAAAATACGATGAAAAGAGCTCAAGGGTTGACATAAGGGCGAGCGATAAATATGATAATTACATGCAGTAATTATCGTGACGGGCAAAACAGACTCAGCATAGGGAGATAGTAAGATTTATTACCTATTACTAACAAGATAGAGAAGTGAGAAACAAAGGAAAGAAATCAAAAGAACTCCCCCCCCCCCCCCCCCAAAAAAAAAAGAAATTCCTTGACTTTTGAGCAATATTTGTTCTTTGTTTAAAATATATAATTATTAAATTATCTTCAGTAATTGAAAAAGAAGAGTACATGAATTACAGGAAGTCTAAGCAAAAGTAAAATCATATGATCACATGCAGTGAAATTTACTTTATAAATACCATATTTGTGAATTCTGTTGACCCTAACTTTTGTGGAGTTAACATGAAAGCTACAGGGCCACAATTATCTATTTATAGCTAGACAGATTGACAGTACTCTACATTATCAAGGACTGCAAAAATATATGGTACTACGCCAAATTTTAGAACACAGTCTCTTTTATCCTCTTCTCCAATAAATATTATTCTACTGTTTATTTTTTAAATTAAATTTTTGTTCTCAACCTATGATAACCAATCAAATCATTTATATGTTACTACATTCATAGTAACTTGCTTGATT
Source organism: Aythya marila (assembly GCF_965140915.1). Classification (NCBI taxonomy): domain Eukaryota; kingdom Metazoa; phylum Chordata; class Aves; order Anseriformes; family Anatidae; genus Aythya; species Aythya marila. Next base: position 130,194,247 of record NC_139043.1, read on the forward strand.
TATGATACATAGCTGAAAGATTTTTTCAGAATTACTGTACAAAAATGATAATGTATACGTGGTAATGCGTGCTGAACAATTAAATAAAGGTAAATTAAATATTTTTATGCTCCAAGATGTGGTTTCTGTTTTGGCATGGGTTAGGGAAGTCTGATTCAGTGCATAGATACGAATACCCTATATTTCTAAATAGCTTTACAAATTAGTTCAGACATGCTGAAAATAGGAATGCAACCCCAGAACTGCTGGACTAAAAGAGACCTTCTGTATCATTCTGTGAGACACTGGCACAGGTTGCCCAAAGAAACTGTGGATGCACATCCCTGGAAGTGTTTAAGGACAGGTTGGATGGGGCTTTGAGAAACCTGGTCTGGTGGGAGGTGTCCCTGCCCATTGCAGAGGGTTGGGATTAGGTCGTATTTCAAGTCCCTTCCAACCCAAACCATTCTACAATTCTATGATCTTTTACTATACTCTGTCATTGATAGAGGTGCCTGTTATTACAGGCATCTAGTGCACTGCACTTAGCCGTTTACATCTTTAAAATAGTTACACTCAATATTTTAAAACATTACTGCCCTGGTGATTATTTATCTTTTTCTAATTTAATTCCTTATGCATTTATTTTCAGAATAGAGTACTTTCTTTTTGTGTCAATATTTGACCTTGTTTTAAAGTACTAACTACCTTTGAATTTATGCCTCTGTTGTACATAAAAAGCAACAAATGTTTTCTTTTTCAGCTTTTGTCTAGCAAGACTGTAGAACCCAATTAATTTCGTTCTTATAGGATGGACTATCAACTCTTCAAATATTGTTATATCCTAAAATCACACAGAAGAGGTATGCTCATTATATGACGAGCTAATAAAGCATGCTCTCTTATTTGATTTCAACAGATAAATTTTCCACAAATAACAAAATAATTTTACCTTATTTTGATTAGTTCTTCATTTTCTTTTCATTTCTGTGAATTTGAGTTCTCAGGATGTTTTTCTCTCAATGTGCAATATTCTAATCATTTATCTGCATGAGGCCTTCAAGTTAATGACATCAGCAAATTGCAGAAATGCAGTGTAACATTTATGTCAAAGCTATTAATAGAAACCAACAATATATATATCCCAGCAACTGTACTGGTTAAGCACTATGCATCTGATAAATCAATTTTCAGTACTGTACAATTTTCTTTTTAACTAGTTCCTCACATTTCTCCTTTTCAGATTTGTCTTCCTTAATGCAAAACAAAACATAACAAAGCAAACAAACAAAACACTTTGTTTGTTTGTTTGTTTGTTTTTTCTCAAGGGGCATTAGAACAAATACACCTTTCTTTCAGGTAGTTGTAGAGAGCAATAAGGTCTCCCCTGAGCCTTCTCTTCACAGAATAAAAAACCCCAGACCCCTCAGTCACTCCTCATAGGACTTGTGTTCCAGGCCATTCAACAGCTCTGTAGCCCTTCTCTTGACATGTTCCAGGGCCTCAACGTCCTTCTTGTAGTGAGGTGCCCAAAGCGGAACACAGTACTCGTGGTATAGCCTCACCAGAGCAGAACACAGGGGAACAATCACCTCCGTGGTCCTGCTGGCTACACTGTTCCTGATACAAGCCGGGATGTCATTGACCTTCTTGGCCACCTGAGCACACTGCCAGTGCACATTCAGGCAAGCATCGATTAACGCCCGCAGATACTTTTCCTCTGAACAGCTCTATAGCCCCTCTGCACCAAGCCTGTAGTGTTGCATGGGGTTGCTGTGACCAAAGTGCAGGACCTGGCACTTAGCCATGTTGAACCTCATCCCACTGGCCTCTGCCCATCGACACATCCTGTCCAGGTCTCTCTGCAGGGCCTTCCTACCCTCCAGCAGGTTGACACTACTACCCAGCTTGCTTTCAGCTGCAAACTTATTGAGGGTGCACTCAATTCCCTCTTCCAAATCATCAACAAAGATATCGAAGAGGATGACCCCAACACCGACCCCTGTGGAACACTACTGATGACAAATTGCCAGCTGGATTTCACTTATCACTGTCCTGGAGCTCTAAATGGACAGACTGAGAAAATCCCTTTTCCAGGAGCATGTGAATTTTTTTTTTTTTTTTTTTTTCCTGAAGACTGAAGCTGTTTCTACGATCCATATCTTCAATAAGATGAACCAATAAAACTCATTCTGTGTATGTGCTACACTGGACTTGCACACCAGATGTTCACCTGCAAATCAAATGTGAAGGAAACACCCTATTTCTTTCCTGTACTGGGCATGTAGACTGTGGTCTTTAACATACTCGGTTGGTTGATTTCTATTTTTCTTGCAGGACAATCCTAAAAAAAACAGCTTTACAGCTGTAGCCAAACAATTTGAAATCAAAATGTAAATACATGCATTTATATACTTCAATATCACTAACCACATTCAAAAGATATGGAGAAATTACAAATTCATATATATATAGATATATTTAAAAGTCTTTATCTTCTCTTATGCTTTGCTCTTGAATGTTAACTGTTACAATGAGCTAGTGCGCTGTGAAGGCTTTTACCAGACTTCAAAGATTACTTTAAGGCAGCTAGACTTAATATTCATTATCAAATGCACATTCGTCTCTTCCCCTCCTCTTTATTTCAAACATTGTTTTACTGCAGAAAAACAAGCAAGCAAATGAAACAAACAAACAAAAATCAATACTTTAATTAGTGCACACCTGAGTAGCAGGTACGTGGGTTTCTCTGCAAGTCATTCAAAGGGGATGAACCAAAGTGATTCTCACTGGGACATAAGCACTGCATAAACATTACCAGCTCAGTGATGTCCAGACTTGGGCAACTGTACACATTTCTAAATATCAGTATCTAGCATGGAAACTGTTCAGTTGTTCATCCCTTGCAAGACAGATTTTGTTAATGGCTTCTGTATCTGAATGTTGAATTCAAATACCTAAAGAGATATGGTTTACTTTCTTTGCATGAATGTAGCCCAAGTCCATTTAAGAGACTGGTCTTTAGCAGCTAAGGCCATTCAAGGTAAGTGGCCATGGTAACAACAGCTTTTGGTGTCTGCCTATGTTTACCTGTGCACTGATATATTCATAGTAGACAGTGAGTAATCTTGATTTCTCGTCTTGATTTTCTAGCTAAAATTCACTTAGGAGAATACTATATTATGGGAGATTATCATAGGAAAATTTACATTTATTTTTAGGAGGATTTAGAGTGATTTATTGCATCTCATATTGAGTTACCTTATGAAAGTAATTCGGGGATCTCTAAAACAGCATTATATTTGGGAAACATAAACCACCCTTTTCATACAGTATACTTAGACTGCTTTTCCAGGTCATTAGGCTTACCAAAAACATATAAGAAAACAGGCTGTTTTTACTTCACATCTAAGTGAAACATTCTTGTCTTTTAAAACTACTTTTCTTCTCCTGCTCATTTCTACTATTTACTGCTTCACTAAGTTTATAAATTCAGTTGTCCTGGTTATTGTTTTTTCTTTCTCCTGTATAAAATCTTTCTGGGCTTAAGAAATAAAAGACACTGCTACAAGACAAATACTCTGAGCTGGCGTACGCCTCGGGGCAATTCATCTACATTTTTCTGATACTATAAATCCCTATTTACATCAAATGAGGAAAGGTCAACAGAGCTGCTAATGAAGACTGCCTCATTGCAGTCAGTATTCATTGAAGACACAGAACTGCTATCTGTCTTCTGCATAACTCACCTCATCAACTTGGCTGGCAGCTAATATTTTCAATGATAAAGAGGTTGAAGAGAACACTTTTTTTTTTTTTCACCAGCCATTTTAGTTCTTCTAAATTAATCTTTTTGCTTTCATTTATGTATTGCTTTATTTACTTGATAGTTTCCATTTTCCTGTCATGAACCTTGTTTTCTGATGTTCCTTTTGGTATAACTGTATTTTTAATAATCTTGCCATCTGAAGGCAATTCTTCCCATTGTGATCATCTGCCAAAAATCAAGCATATCCCATAAGAATTAGCCCTAGTAGTGTGCCTTCAGAAATGACGTATGTGACAGTTAACATGTTCCTAATGTGGCAACAATACTTTATTTACTCCTGATAAACTTTTCTGCACATTACTTGTGCAGAAAACATAGACTAAGCTTTTCTTGTGTAAATTGCTCTTTGAATGACACTAACTCATTTTATTTTCTCATAAATGAGTATATCTCAGATATCATAAGTGAAGACATTCTAAGCAAAGAAACAGCAATTGGGACACTAGATTTATGCAAGAGCATTAATTTGCAGCAATATCTTACTGCTATCCTGCTTTATTGACCACAGCTGAAAATTACTGAAAACTCTGTCTACTTCTATAAAGGGATTTCATTATGCAAATAGCATTGGACTGAACTCATTTTTTCTTCATAGAAGGATTGCTGACTGAGCTAATGAAAATATTGTTTTCCATCATGTCAAAAAACTTGTTTCTCAATCTGCATAAAGCCATGTAATAGAAAAGGACCCCATCTCTTCCTGTGTTCTAGTACCTGCAGATGCAGATGGATACTGAGTGATTTTACACATTCAGTAAACTACATGTAAACTGGTAATGTTGTAACGTGATGATCAAAGGATACCAAAATTTTTTTAGATTCATAAACTGGGCATGTAATTTCTAATGAGACAGGCCATATATCAAAATAGACTACTGTCCACAACAATACATTATTTAATAATAATAAAAACCTTCTTTACATTAAAATGAAGATATAGCATGTCTCTTGTTTTGAAAATTTAGAGATCACAGAATGTTGAGATGAGCTCCTTTTTTTTTTTTTTTTTCTTTTTTTTTTTCTTTTCTTTTTAATTACCATCACTTCTGAAAATATTTGGAAGTGTTTTCATCCTGAAGTATAGAGACATAGAATCATAGAATGGCTGGGATTGGAAGGGACCTTGAAGATCATCTAGTTCCAACCCCCTGCCATGTTCAGGGGCACCTCTCACTGGATCAGATTGCCCAGGGCCTGGTCCAACTTGAAAACCTCCAGGGATGGAGCATCTACAACTTCTCTGAGCAGCCTGTTCCAGTGCCTCACCACCCTCTGAGTGAAGAATTTCCTCCTAACCTCTAATCTAAATCTCCCCTCTTTTATTTTAAAACCATTCCCCCTTGTCCTGACTAAGCAAAAAATTGCTCCCTATCTTTTTTATAAGCCCCCTTTAAGTACTGAAAAGCTGAATTGATTGATAAGGTCACCCAGAACCTCCTCTTCTCTAGGCTGAACTCCAACCCTCTCAGCCTTTCTTCATAGGAGAGATGCTTCAGTTCTCTGATCAACTTTTTTTTTTTCTCTGGGCCTGTTCTAACAGCACCACATCCTTCTTGTGCTGGGGGCCCCAGACCTGGATGCAGTACTCCAAGTGAGGGCTCACAAGGGCAGAATGGAGGGTCATAATCACCTGAAGTAGTCCCAAAACAAAAAACAACCAACCAACCAACTTTTGTTATAAACTCTTAAAATAATTTATAGAATATACTCTGTTATGTCCAAGTATATTCTGTTTTAATATTCACTCTGACTTTTTTTTTTTATGCTTTATTGACTAGACAAATCTTGTAAAATAAACTTTTTGATAAAATACAAGGAAAATGAACTTAAATTGTCTTCAGAGCAGTTTAACATACTAGTCTATGACTACAATTTCTGTCTCAAATACCTTCTTGCATTTTGTATACATCCTAGGCTAAGACTTAATTTTCCATGACAAGATCCAGAGAGAAGCAGCAATTTTTGAATGACCCCTTTCATTTTGAATTATGCTTTAAAATTTAAGCAGCAAAAATAAAAATTTATAATCATAGGCTACAACATCTAACCGTGCAGGACAAATTTTAAAAATGGTGTCTTATTTTTTCTTTTTTTTTCCTTTTTTTTTTTTTTTAAAAAAAAATCCATAGTATAGTATCTTTCTAAATCAAGAAGAATACCATGTTTTAAGGGATTCATTCATCAATATTAAAAATACAGTAAGCATTTTTATATGATAACTTGTGGTCTATCTTCAAAGGATTTCCCTACTTTAAAACATACTGACACATGTTTTGAATTACCTTATATTTCTTTAAAAATACTTGCAATAGCTCCGCTAGGATTTCACTTTCAGTTTTACAGCTGGTCTGGATCTTTATACTGACATCAATTATAAGATAACTGAATTCCTAAAAAGTAATTTTATGTGCAGCAATATCACTACAAGATTTCCCAGCAGTACCAGAGACAGTAACGGCTTTTTTGCAAAAGAATCAAAACTGAAAAAAAAAATAAAAATTAAAAAAAAATCTAAATATGGATTTAGGTTTCCAACTCCTTTAACAGTACCTGACTGTGTTAATACCTTTTTTGATCATCAAACTTTTTTTTTTTTTTAAAAAAAAAAAAAGCATGTGAGAGGCTTATTCTTCATGACATGATTTCTCAAGTCAAAAGTAAACGGATTTGAGATGAAACCATCATCTTTTTACATAATTAGTGCCTCACAGCCTTATCTCTCTCTATCAGTTACTAAATGTTGAAATATTTTTACGCTAAGTGGAAGAATATGTCTAAAAGCCTGCTACACAAGGTTGAGAGGGCAATGAAGAGAGAATCACAAAAAAAAAGGAAAAACAGAAGTGGTGTCTTATTAGAGTTTTAAAAAGAGCAGGAGTCAACCAAAAATAAATAAATAAAGTGATTTTAATCCATCAGATGGTACTGAGATTAACCTGTGTTTAAAAAGTTAAGAAAAGAACCAGTGAAGACTGGGGAGCACAGGAGTAATGTTGGAAGCCTTGAATGACTGAAGAGGTAGCCAACACACAGCTGTTTACACTGGTACCTCCCTTGGGAAGAGGAGTCTCTTCTCTTCCTTGTCAGCAACACATAGTGAATTAGTCCAAAGATGATGGATGTGCAGGCAACTATCACCAGATGTTTGTCTGAGATGAAAGTGCAGAACATCTCAACAAGCTGAGCTTATACAAAGACATTTATCTTTTTTTTTTTTTTTTTTTTTTTTTTTTTTTTTTTCCTAGTGATATATCAGGATCAGTGGTCCTCATTACTCTCTGTGAGGACATGATAAAAAGGGAGGCCTCTCAACTTAAGGACATCTATTGAAAAGGAAGTAGAAAAACAGCTGGCACATCCATGCAGCTGAAGTTTATTTTTGCCACACTTGTCAAGTCCAAACTGTCATCCAAGCTAGGATCAGCACCCAGCAGTGAGAGCAAGCATAGGTTCATTGACACATTACCAGCTACTCTCAAGCTGTCAGATCCTTTCAGGCTGTGAATAATAGCTGGGACTCCTCCACATAGCAGCATGGAATCAGCATCCTAAAAGGACATATAATATTTGCTTCTGTTTGTTAGTGATCAGGAGGAGCTGATCCTGGTTTCTTGAGAGCTTTTCTCACAAAATCAAAAGCAGAAAGCTGAAGACTGCGTTTAGTTGTCTGACCTTTGAGGGAAGGAGCCAGGCCAGAACAAGTCTGTGTTTACATTTCCCAGTCAGGGGAGGAATGACAAGATTGGTAAGGGTGTTATAAGTGTGAGAGAGCCTTCTGGTTTATGTTATGTTGACCACTATAGACAGCTTCGCTTTTCCTTCCCTTTTTTCCCTTGAGAAAGAAGTTGTTTGCTACTGAGCAATTATGGAGGAACAAATGCAAGCTGAGAAGAATGAAGTGTGTGTGTGTGAGAGAAGGACTGAGACTGAGTATTTCATAGTATAGGCCCAGCCTTGTTTTTTCAGCTGATGCAGAATCAGTGACAGATCCTGATATAACCTTGAAGGTTACGTTGCATTTAGAAATTACTGCTCTCTGTTAATCCATGGCCAACATAATTTGATCCTAACCATGGATGCATGCTGTAAGCCTTTGGGACATTTAATATTGAGAAGAGCTGTGCTTGAGGCCATCACTGGAAGGCCCCTGATATGTCAGACACTTGAGGTGGATCTCAACCTGCCTGGAGTTTTTTCTACTTCTCCCTGTAAATGCCAGATTAAGCAAAATCAAAGAGGACACTAAGAGGCTGCAGCACAATGGCAACCATGGTGGTACCTGACGTGAACTACTGAAAAAGCATTAATCCAATAAAGACTTCACCATGGTCCTGAAAGAATTTGTGGGATAGGGACTTTCCTATGAAATGTAAATTTGTGGCTTACATTAAAAATTCGTGTGCAGTACACCCTGGTAGATAACCCTCTAGAGCAGAACTCTATCTCAAGCCTTCCTGTAACAATGATAGTTAGTTATTTACTTCAGATTTCTACTTACAGTTGATTTTTGTCTCGATCAAGATTACTTAGAGCTAGTTGTTATTCTGCCTCATGTATGCATTGGTGACATTGATTTCCTCTCTGTTCTTTTATAGTTGCTCACATCCCTGTAAGCTGAGGCCTACTACAACTTCCAAGGTAAGCACCAGCATCATTTTGAAATAAACACTCATTCTGAAATAGTATATTTGCTTCTGAAATACATTTTTCACTTTTTCTTTTATATCTCTCTTTCTTTTATGCTGGTAGCCAAAACCTTCCTTGTGTCTGTGATTAATGTGACTCATTGAAAGTGCTCTTCCTCTTCTTGCTTCCTTGGAAGCCACATTTGGACAGACTTTAAGGTGATTTCATTTAGTAAAGATCCCCTTTATTTTTAATATTTTCTTTGAAATGTGGTAAAAGAGTTTAGTCAAATAGCCTGATGAATTGTAACAAGAAGTGATTCTCTTTATTTATTTATTTATTTATTTATTTATTTATTTATTTATGAATGAGAATTGTTAATCAGACGAGGGAAATACTAAGGTTGTCACTAGACCAACATGATATTTTTTTTGTGTAAAATCTCCTGGAGAGGTCTTTCAGACTCAAATTCTATACGTCCATATACCTCTACATGGGGCATCTGAATGGGAATCTGTAAACTGATGCTCACATGGCTATCTGAATACATGGCAGTCCAAAAGTACTAGTTTTCAGCACTAAAAAAAAAATTTTCAGCACTAAGGATTTATTATTCCTTATTTACATTTGTTAACAGCTAGTAAGATTATTCAGATCATTCAAGGATCAAGTACACTTTCTGAAAATTCCTGTAAAAATGCAATACCATGAAAAAAATAGTTGAGATTTTAGATAGCAGAAATGTATTGGAAGTAAAATGTAAACAGTGATATAATACCTGAAACCTGGCAAATTAAACTAAACAGCTGCACAGAAACGTTTAGTTCTGTTTCCACACAATGAAATTCTCTGCAATGATTTATGGGCAAGTGTTTCCACAAAACTGCAGCTCCAGTTGTAAGTCCTACTTTTGGTTTTAGCTAAAATGTCATATTAAGTGGAAAACAGAAGGAAATATTTTGTTTTGGATCATGTATGGAGCTGCCTTGGCAGAAGGAGGAGTTAGGCTTGCAAAAAGAAACCTCTGTATATGGTTTATAACAACATCTTCTCCTTGGACTGAAACATCAGCCTGACCTTTTGAGGACCAGGTTCTGGCATGTTTATTTTCCCTGAGCACTATCTATCCTGGCTCCAAGACTGAGTTCTGTGTGGCTGCCAATGGCTACAACTGAGATTAAACTGTGTTTATTAAAACCAGGTATACTAAGTTGGAGTTACTAAATCCTATATCCTAGTTGATACTCTGAAGGGCAGTCATCACTTACAGCTTTCCCTAAATTCACTAACATTTATGAATGCTCAACAGCTACTGGAAATCATCCCATGTAAATTTAATTGCCTAAACAGGCCTTTAGGAACTTAGCATAAGTAACCTGAGTTGAAAAGTTTGACAGTGAAATTTATTTTAATACCAGTTCTTTGTTTGGTTGGTTTTAAATTCCAGTAAATGTGAAGGTTTTCTCACATGCAAGCTATTATTGTTTTGTTCTGAGCGCTTTAACTCTAGAAACTGAATAATCAATTGTTTCAGTGGGCCTGCTGCTCATTTATTTTATTTTATTTTTTTCCCCAAGGAAAAAAAGCGAGTTGTTTTATTTTTCACTCACTAGGAAAAAAGTGGGTTTCAGTGTGCTGTGTTGTGCAGCCTTCTTACTTTCCTTCATAGTAAAATCTTTAACACAATAGCAAGATGAAGAAATGTGAGATTTAATTTTAATTCTAATAAAACAAATTGAGTTTGTCTTCTTACTTGAATATATGAATGGTCTGAAAGTGCCAAAGTTAAGGGCAAATGTTCTAGCTTAGGGCAAATATTTTCATGGTTGGCTTGTGTGGGAGGAGGGAACAAGGAGGAAGGGTTTGATTATCAGAGGAGAAAGGACATTTTAATGTTGCTTCCAAAAGCTTTGAGTCCATGCTTTTTCCTTGTGAATTGGTTGGTGAGCCAGGCTCACCAATGCTGTGACAGAATTCCAGTTGTGAAAATACTCGTGCCTTTTCTGTGATGTGCTGCTGACAACAGGGGTGATGGAAAAATTCTGTTCAAAATTACCACCACTCTCGGCAGTGTCTACTCTAGCTATTGCTCCACCTACATCTGCCCTGCCCAAACCTTGAAGATTTTGTGAGCAAAGCCATGCAGAAACTGAAATAAAATACACCACTAACAGGCCTTCTCACGGGTACTGTTCCAGTCACACTCAGCTTTAGCTGCGCTTCATGGTATAAGAGGTAAAGTCTTAGTTATCTTCTCCACTGCTTTATTATACAATCAAAAAGTATGAGGACAAATCAGTTGCAGATTCCTTTCCACTTACCTGTGTTAACAAAAAATATTCTGACTAGTGAGCAATAAATTTGATGTTGCTGATTTGATTTTTTGTTGTCCTCTGACTTTGTGCAGAATGTTGGCATCTGCCTGTTTCAATACCCCTGAAGTAAAATTTGAGTAAAATTCCCAGGTTGATTTTCCAAAGATCTGGCTGATTGTGAAATGCTGAGATGTCAGGTAAACGTGACTACTATGAAATGAGGTGGAGATGAGGCAGTTATAGAGGAAGAGGCAGGAAAAGAGAAGGAGGAAAGGACAGGTCAAGTCTGACTGTTGCTATTCACAGCTCTAAGAGGAAACTTCAGGCATAGAGCATAAAAGAAACATGAGGCAGAAACCTGAAAAGCCTATAAAATAACCAAAAAGTTTCACAACAGAGCTGTTTTCTAGCTGACCTCCAATTCCCAACTGAAATGGGACTGAGCGAAGTAGGATCTCCCACCTGACTTCAAATCAGCACACAGAAACATGGTATCTACCTTGTGGGAATGCAGCTTTTTAAAGCATTAAATTTAAGCTTTTAAAATCCTCCCTCAGAATGTTTAATTCATCATTATGAAGCAGAATAAACCTTCTAAACTGTTTGTCTTGCACTGGAGGTACAAACAAAATAGTTCACTTTTGTACCTTTATTAAATAGCATTATGTTAGAAATCACCGTACTCCTGAGATCTAAAATGTATAATGCCATTTATATGACAAAATAGATAAGTAAAATGTGTTTCTTTGGTTTTTTTTTTTGTTTGTTTGTTTGTTTGTTTGTTTGTTTTTTCTTCTGCACACCTCCACATGCACAAGTTTCCCAATTTTACAGAGGAAGGATGACAGGTTTTGCTTGTTTCTTTTGCATTCACTAGCTGTTTGGGTAAGGTGTTAGTGTTTTTTTGTTTGTTTGTTTGTTTGTTTGTTTTTGTTTTGTTTTGTTTTGTTTCATTTATGTTGAGGCCCAGTCCTCGCAATAGCTATATTTTCCAAAAAATAAATTGACTAAGAAAAATTTCTCAAATTGTCACCCACAAAACAAATTGTTCATTTCATCAGTAATCATGCCTTTTTTTTCTTTTTTCCCAACCTTTGACTTAAAACTTGCACTTCTTGTTGGCTTAGACTTTTGCAACAAGTTCTCTCAGCTTTCTTTTTCAGCTACTTTGCAAAATTATCTTAGTGTTTCCTCTGATTATTACCTGTGAAAGACAGAAGTAAAAATTACATTTCTCTTTCTTTTTACTTTCTTTCTATGCACAATTGACTTAAAAAATGTATACCATTTACACCTCCTTGGCTTTGTCTAAACTGCTGAGCTGTTGAGCTCTGCAAATTTAGTTTACAGCCCTGGCTCCTTGGGTGCCAGGTCACTGGAGGCATTATTGCTCCCTCCTTCTTGTTTTGATTACTGAGATTGTTCTGTTGAAAGTCAAAGCACAGAGAAGAATAATTTCTACTCAAATCTTACAGTGATATGCTGTCAGGATATGGTCAAAGTACTTATCATTGTCTACAGCTGGGAAGTCAGCTGAATTGCACCTGATTTAGACGTGTGGAATGAAGACAGTAAATAAACTTAATACATGGCCTAGTGAAACACATGACTTCCCTGGTACCTGACAAAACTTGGAAAGGTTATTTATGAGTACAAAGGTACTCTCTGGAAATATCTTGAGGCTGATCAGCATGGCAGAGTTTCTCAATTGTTTGAAGGTTACTTAGGTACCTTTTCCAGGGAAAGAAATTGAAATACTGCAACCCAACAGGTTTAATTAAAGCCAATGTTAAGTAACAGAGAAGCATAGTTGGTTTCCTATCAGTATACCACCATTCCTACTTCTTCCCTCCCTCCCTCTATGTAAAGATTAAAATATTAAAATTTTCAAAACTTTTCCAGACTATTTCAGTCCCACTTTTCTTAAGCATTTAAATGTATTTTCTGAGGGCAAGTGAGATCCAGCCATAAAAGTTGATAGTTAAATATAGGATCTGCAAAGAAAAATACTAGTCTCTGACTTTGTATATTTTTATTTCTCCTGTACATGTGACATTTGGAAGTGATACTCAGAGAAATTGCAAACAAAGTTCATGATCTGGAAACATCATTCCCTTTTACTGTAAATAGCTCCATGTTCTGAATACTGAGAGAAAACTAAATGAGGTGAACCCTAATCAGATCTCTAGATTTCTTCCTAACAGCATGTCTACAAAAAGCCTAAAAATGGTATCTGACAAACAATGAGGAAGTCATGAAATATGATATTGTGATCAACATAACTATAACATTTGGGTGATATAGATTAGACATTGCTCTCTAAATAGGGTACCAAGGGCCCCAGATATTTCAACACGGCTTTCCAATTTTTACTGATTCACTACTGCATGATCTAACACAGTCTCACAGTCTCTTTCACCTACTAACCCTGGTTTTAAAAAATTTACTTGCCAGGTTAGTCTCAGATGTCAAGGAGGCTTAATAACTGAAGTGTCAATGACTTTTTAGCTTGAAACAATATGCTTTGACAACAGAAAACATGGGAGAAACAACTTCAGCAGTATGAATGGTATGTTTATTCACATTAAGGCTGGGGCTGTTCAGCCTACAGAAAAGAAGGCTCCAGGATGACCTCATTGCAACCTTTCAGTACTTGAGGGAGACTAATAAAAAATCAAATATTGACAGGATGAGGGGGAATGGTTTGAAAATAAGAGGGGAGATTTAGATTAGAGGTTAGGAGGAAACTCTTCACTCAGAGTGTGGTGAGGCACTGGCACAGGTTGCCCAGAGAGATTGTGGATGCCCCACTCTTGGAAGTTCAAGACCAGGTTAGATGAGGCCCTGAGCAACCTTATCTAGTGGATGGCATGCCTTCCTATGTCACGGGATAGAACTAGATGACCTCTGAGGTCCCTTCCAACCCCAGCCATTCTATGATTCTATGATTCCTTAATGCACAATTTATCAGTAAGATATTTTTCTCTTACATTTTAGTCATATATTACAAAGGGAATTAACTTTTTTTGTTTGTTTTTGTTTCTAACTGGCTTACCTCTGCTTAGTCTTTACCCTTTTCCCTTTCCCTTTCCTTTTCCTTTTCCTTTTCCTTTTCCTTTTCCTTTTCCTTTTCCTTTTCCTTTTCCTTTTCCTTTTCCTTTTCCTTTTCCTTTTCCTTTTCCTTTTCCTTTTCCTTTTCCTTTTCCTTTTCCTTTTCCTTTTCCTTTTCCTTTTCCTTTTCCTTTTCCTTTTTTGTTTTTCCTTCCTTCCTTCCTTCCTTCCTTCCTTCCTTCCTTCCTTCCTTCCTTCCTTCCTTCCTTCCTTCCTTCCTTCCTTCCTTCCTTCCTTCCTTCCTTCCTCCCTTCCTTCCTTTTGTCATCTTCAGCTCACTGATATCAGGGAATACTTGCAATATTTGGTGAAGACAGTGATTATTCCTCCTATTTGTTTGAAGAGCATATTAGAGACAGATGATGAAAAATACCACAAGATTTCCTGATCAGGAGAAATGGATGAACATTACTTTGGTGCTTCCCTGTGGAAATGCTGATATTTAGAGAGCTTTCTGTGTAATAAATGTAGGAGATAGGAAAATCTCTTAGAAGAACATCAAAGCCTTTAAAATTGAAAAAGAAACCTCTTTTAAATTGATTGTTCTGTGTCTGGTCATATCAGGGAAGCTATTTATGCCTCTCTTTCTGTCTCTCTCTCTCTCTCTTCCTCCCTCCTTCTTCTTTCTTCCAACAGTAACTGAATCAAGACAAAGGACCTTGGCAGAATATGGAAGGGCAGAAGCCATTTTGGGTATCTTGTCAGAAACAAGATAAGCAAAAATACTGCAGAATTCTGGGTTGCCAAAGTGTATCAAAACTGTTGTTTTATGTTAAACTTCAGTTTAGCCCTCGCCATTAAGCTCATTGAACTGAGAAGGAGACATTTTACTCAGTGAATGTAAGGCTGCCACAGTTTTCCCTTATAAGTAGTGTAATTGACAACTGGTTCTCAGATTACTGAAATGGTATTTTCAAATCAAAGTTGACTTTTAATGGTGAGTTGTGGTTGCCAGATATATGTGGATGGCCTGTCCTTTTATCTGGTACTGTCTCTTCAATTGAATTCTTCCTGTATACATTCTTTTCATTTTTTTTTTCACCCATTTGCTGGTGATATTTCTCATTACTGTTCTGTCTTTGATGGTACTGCTATATTTTGTAGGGTCCTGGTTATTGTGGTTAGATTATTATAATATAGACACTGGATTCACTGTTTACAAATAAAGGTTCTGTTTAAGTACAAGTAAAACAATTGTGCACTGCTTACTACACATTTTTTTGAAAAGAAAAAGAAAAAAAATAGACATTAATATTACTGCTGATAAAATTGTATATAGATTGCTAGTCAAAAACATTGCTGTGACAGCACTGAGTGTTTAGCTAAAAGCCCCCGAATTGTTTTGCTAATGCTTTTGCTATCCACAAGGGATCTCATAAGCCAGACAGTAATAGTTCCCCCTGTTGCTCTTCTTAATTATGGCTTCTCACATGAATATGCCCCCTAATCAGAAAAGCTTTTAGACAGATTAGATTGGATACTGATTACAACCGCAGTGACTGTAAGATATTTCATGCAAGTTTTTCTTATTTATGCTTGTACTGTAACTTGTATGCTTTATGCTTGTACTGAAACTAGGCTCAGACCTCCTGTGTCTAAGGGGCTCTGGGTCCCTGGGAATCCTGCCTCTGTTGCATCATCAGTTTTCAGTTTAAAGAACTACTAGCAGGGGGTAGAAATAAACTCAAAAAACAAATAATAACCTGAGTATTTATCCAACTTCTTGAATGTATTTTAGACTGCAACTAATTTCCATGCTATTGCTGCATGGCTCACAATGCCAAAATTCTTTAGCTCAAATATTCCCTAAAAATTTTTATATTTTCTTGTGATAACAAAAGACTGAGAATGATTTCTGTGTTCTCTTGCTCTTCTTTGTGTACAGGTGTCCTTTCTTCAGGAAGGCTCAGGTAGCAACTTTGACACACAGTATATTTCCCCAAAGACTATGAAAGTTGGTGACCATCCGTAGGGAATATGTATGAACTCCAGAAAGTTATAAATACTGTTAAAAACTGAGACACTATTGTTGCTTCATATGATGAAAAATATAGCTTTCCAGAAATAATACCTAATCCCTTACAGTCACATAAAACACAGAACTACGTACCTTTAAGAACATAATCCATATAAAAGTCTCAAAAGCCTGCAGAAGCCTGGTTTGTAAACAGATATCAAACATCATGCTCAGATTGCAGAGGCAATTTATTAAAAAAAAATTGTCATTTTAAAGAAACACTAATTCTGGAATCGAGATTAAAAATATTTAAATATCAGTGAAATTTCTAAAGGAAAACTGCAAAGGCTATCATTCAAAGCCAAGTGGTCAAATTAAGATGTTGTCTCAGTCCAGCCCATGAGACATGCTCATAGAGATCATCTGAACTAACTAAAGACACACTTCTGTCTTAAAATAAATGGGAGGAAAAAAAAATGTTCTTTAGTGTTAAGAGAGACATCAAAAAGAGTTTATTGACTTTCTGAAGCATAATGAAAAAAAGGAATGGACATTCAATCAAAAGATCCTTCCAGTCTTCTGAATAACAGATAATTCTAGAAGTAAGCTGCTGGGTAAAACTAAAATTAAGAGTTTAGGATTTTGGGGCAATAGACCAGTTTCAGCAAGAAGAAGCAGCTGTGAAATCTGGGAGGTCTCCACCTCAGTCAAAGGAAAACCATGGCAAAACTGCTCAGGAGAGTGTTAAATTATCACCAAGAGGAGAAAGTGGAAATGTAATTAGAAATAATAAAATTTCTTTTTATTATTAGGATCAAAATATTGAGAAGGAAATGGATCAAAGCATCACAGAAAGTGAAAAGTATAAATCCTGTGCCAGGGAATGTTGTGGTATTAGTTAACTATTAAGTAATTTTCACTGATGTGTTATCATTGACATTTTTTTTTGGAAAGATTAGAGCCATCACTTGTTCCAAAGGGAGGATGGTGGTATATTGTCTTAAAAAATGGTACTGTCTGACTATGTCTATACCAGTAAATTAAACAATGCTGGGGAACTTTTCTGTGCATTGGAACATTGTTGTCCATACCCACTAAATGGCTAGAATAATCACTGATGTGATTTTGGCCTGCATCAACCAGCATTTTTTCTAACTATTCTCTGACACAGAATGGTTGTTAATGATAGACAGGACTCCAAATAGGCAGTTTGCATGTGGTCACCCTGTTTAGAGGATAAAAATAATTAATAATTAGAACATGCCTCCTGCCCAGCTGATGAAGTTTTTGATTTCTAAAGGGAAATGAGAAAAAGAAAGCAAGCTGATGTGAGCCGTAATGAAACAAAATTGAATATAAATAGAAGAAAAAATGAGAAGGGAAGCAAGAGGACAGAAGATGTGTCCATCAAACTCAAGGACAACATGAAATGATTTTAAAAATGAAAGAAGAATAGGAGCCATGAATAAGTGTTAGTGTATCAGTCAGTAGAAAAAAAGGTAGAGCACATAATATTAAAGCAAAAGAAGGTGAGTGAATATTTAATATATCATCAGAGGTGAGCGAATATATCATAAAGGTGAGTGAATATTTAATATATCATCAGAGAAAAAGGCCAGATAGAGTGGTGGTTTTTTGTTTGTTAGTTTTTGCCAAATAGTAATAATGCAATTCTTATTACAATTTAAAAATCTGAAAAAGACCCAAAAGAGTTGAGTACCTTTGAAATTACTAGAAGCTGACAGTCTGATCTAAGAGTTTTGGAAGAGCTGTAAGATATTGCCTTGCAGTTCAGAGGAAGTTCAAGAGAATTGGGTATCTTTGTTACACAGAACAAAGGTAAAATGTACAAAGCAGGTACAGAGAATCATCTGAGTAACGATCAGTCTGTGAAGATGACTATGGTCAGAATGAGTCAGACCATAAATCCATTTTTGCTGTGGGATATACTGTCTCTTCTGAAACAAATATAGGATATGGATCTGGGGGTTTTATCAGTTGGCTTTGGTCACCAAAAGGGACTAAGCACTGTAGCACTAAATATTTTTAAGAAATATCCTGTCACGGTGTTTTAAACTCTGACAAAGTAGAAAAAATAAAATTGATACTGTTAAAATATGTATGTATTGGAAAGCATGGCCTTGTGCAGCCCACAGATCAGTAATACAAATTGATTGGACCATTCAGTTCAAGACAAGACTTATTTAAAAGGACCAAGTGGAAGTCATTGATTTTAGAACATGTAAACTACACTTGGAGAACAGAGTTGCTAAGCAGGCACTGGCTTCTTGAGGCCTTCCTGAATGCTGTGTCCAGTTCTGGTGCCCTCATCTGGTGCCCTCATTTCAAGGATGTTTACAAAACTGAGAGTCTAACCACAAAGTTATTTAAAATAGATAAATAAATGCCTTATAATAAGAAAATCAAGGAGCTGCACTTTAACAAGTAATTGTTAAATAAAAATGTGGCATTTCAGTCACAATGTAAATGTACTAGCAAAAGGATCTGATATTTAGTAATACGGTGTCACAACCTGTAATACAAACATGTAATGACTGAAAATAGAAGCTCCGCTAATTCAGCTGAAGGATATTGTTTCTACAACAGCAAGTAGATAGAATCTGAGTGATTTAGCATCACAAAATTGGTGGCAGCTTTTCCAGAGCTGGAAACTTTAAAACAGAGTTGAGGTGGGGATTTTTTTTTTTCCTATTGTTTGTTTGTTTTTCCTATTGTTTGTTTGTTTTCTGTAATACTATCTGCTATTTTACCACTGCTTCAAAAAAATGATCTTTCACAGGATGTCAGATTAGCATGTCATGCAGAGAAGTGCTGTAACCTCCTTCACAGGACCTCTTTGTGGATTGCTGGAATCAAAAAGGGCATATGAGGAAAAAACTCTCTCTTGCATCTTTGACCTTTTTCTTTTATTATTTTCCGAGTATTTGCTATTTACCATTGTCATAAACAGGATACTGAGCTAGATGAATGATTGGTTCAGCCCAATACAGTTGTTCACATGTTCTTACTATAGTAGTCCTTTTTGTCTTGAACTCCTACAGATGTTGTCAGAGATTAAATGTATTCCATTACACATAATTGTTGTCTTTTGTAGGCTTGAGTAGAAAAAAATACTGCCAACTACTCAGGAAATTGCATAGGTCCTGTAATAGCTGAATCTGTAATTATATACTGATGCCAGATTACCACAGGAATAACTAATAGCAGCAACTGTGTAACACCACAGACTACACACCTTTCTTTTGAATGAAGTGTGTTAGTCTGGATATAGCACCAGCAAGTTCCTCTCAATGCAGATTTCATTGAGGCTTTAATCGCTTACTCCTTTCTAGGATGCTCACACCTGATTTTAAGATTGTGAGCTATTGTAGTCTTATGTACAATCTATTACATCTGAGTGTTATAAAGCCCGATAAATATGAAGCTGCCTCTTAGGAAAATGGTATTTTTCCAGTGTCAGAGATTACTTCAGAAGACATTTTGAGCTTTTCAGTAAATTGGTTGCAAATCATCGTGATGTTTAGAGTGCTGGGTGCATGGATTGTGACAGGTTCTGACAAGATAGAAAGTGGTGTGGCATTATCAGTAGCCATGGAAATGGTCTCTAAAAGGAATGCTACAGTACTTCAATGTTAAAACTGCCATCGAGACTTTCATAATCTGTTCACAGATGGCTTATAAACAGAAAGGTGAAATCAGCTGAAAAAAAAGCTATTGAGTAAGAAGTATACACACACACTTCTTGCCTGAAAGTATGCTCAGGTGTTCTGTCAGCCAAGCAACAATCGCATTTTGAAAAGAAAACAGAGAAGCAATGTTTCTGAACTGACTGACAAAAAATTCCTAGAGAAGAAATATGGTTAATTTGAACAGAGGTTTGAGTTAGGGTGGAGTCTAAGGAGGGGATCCAAATTTGGATCAGCCATCTGGTCCTCTTTGCTCAACACCCATGCATACATTGCAATCCTATGCTATAACCCTACATGTCTGAGGAAATTTTCTAAGGGAGAGGTCACTACATGACTAATCAACTATAAGTAATTATACAGAGAAAAAACAAAACAAAACAAAACAAAACAAAACAAAAGGATTACAAACATTATGAGAAAGAGTAATATGAGCTTTGGTTCTGACAAAAGCCTGATGGGCAGATGATAGGGTTACAGAAAATCCCCCTGGGTGAGAACAGACAGTTACTGTATGGGGACCCCATTAGTGCCCATGCCCTCTGTGCTGCTCAACTTCTGCAGATTACCCAGGCCACTGTCAGCAGCCAGACAAGGGGCTTGGTGCCTCTTGTTTGTCCTTGAAAGCCTCATTTGCACTTGTTGGAGTGCTTCTTCCCTACTGACCACCTGATACTAACATCCCTGTTATTCACTCTTGCTGATTGAGGAAGAAACCAAGGGTCATGACACTCCCTTTGGGTGACAAAGCCTGATAAAGGTGCTTGAACACTGATAATCACAGAATCACAGAATTGTCTAGGTTGAAAGAGACCTCATCGAGTCCAACCTCTGACATAACACTAACAAGTCCTCCACTAAACCATATCGCTAAGTTCAATATCTAAACGTCTTTTAAAGACCTCCAGGGATGGTGACTCCATCACTTCCCTGGGCAGTCCATTCCAACGCCTCACAACCCTCCCAGTAAAGAAGTTCTTCCTAACATCCAACCTAAAACTCCCCTGGCGCAACTTTAACCCATTCCCCCTCGTCCTGTCACTAGGCACATGAGAGAATAGACCAACCCCCACCTCGCTACAGCCTCCTTTAAGGTACTTGTAGAGTACCTTAAGGTCGCCCCTGAGCCTCCTTTTCTCCAGGCTGAACAAGCCCAGCTCCCTCAGCCGCTCCTCACAGGACTTGTTCTCCAGACCCCTCACCAGCTTCGTCACCCTTCTCTGGACTCACTCAAGCACCTTGATGTCCTTCTTGTAGCAAGGGGCCCAAAACTGAACATAGTACTTGAGGTGTGGCCTCACCAGAGCTGAGTACAGGGGGACAATCACTTCCCTAGACCTGCTGGCCACAGTGCTTCTTATACAAGCCAGGATGCTGTTGGCCTTCTTGGCCACCTGAGCACAGTACTGGCTTGTATTTTAGACAACCCTGGTAAAGATGCTATTTCTGTAGACATATACTTGCAGTACATAACAGGGAACATTTAAGTGATATTGCATGTCCAGTGCACCAAGGCTCTATCTTTTCAATATTTTTCCCTTGGAGTGAAGCTGGCTTCAGAGGTTCTTGCCCATATCCTCCTTCCTATTCAGGAGGCTGTGCATTTCCACATCTTCCATTTCATACCTGTAGGATGGGTTGTTAATCAGATCATTAAAATATCCCGAGTTAAACCAAGTATTTTTGGATGTCACTTTCTAAGTTAGATGACTCTTGACTTATGACACAATCCAATGTAGACAGTTGTATCAGTGCAACCAAGAGATAGGTAAAGAGGTTGGAAACAAGCAGTAGTGCATAAGAAAGGAACTGTCTTAATACAACTTCTATCTCTGATGGAAATACATCATGGAACAGCTTCCTTGCCCCTGGCATTTCAGGATGCCAGGAGCACAACAGTGCAAGCAGCATGTGCCACTCTACAGACATGAATTCTTAGTTCTTGGTAGCAAAGCACACTTCCCCGTACACACTGGATTAGCCATCACATGTACATTAAAATATAAAGAAGATTTTTCTTTTCAGTGGTTATCTTGCGTTTTGTTTTTCTAGAATGTATAGTAAAATTAATTGAGATGCTGGTTTAACTTGTTCAGAAAAACAAGCTTTGTTCTGTCTTTTGAAAAGCAGCACTGAAGCTTTCATTCATCTGCTTTTCATCCAGTGTTCTTTTCTGGCCTGCTTTCTGCTTCCTGCCACACAATGCAAAATTATTATGAAAGCATTTAAAGTAATGACAACTATATTAAGAACACATCACTTCGGAAAAAATATTAACCATTTTTCTCTGTGTAGGCAAAAAGGGAACAGAAGTTTGCTTGAATTATAAAGGCCACACACACACCGGCCAAGTGCCACATGATCTCTGAAAATTAACTAATAGAGCCACAGCTGGAGACAGTCATACATAAATGTAATGCTCAGAGTGCTTATGAAGCTGTTTTTGGCTCTCTACACCCATACAGTTTTTTTTTCAACTAGATTGCTAAAACAGGTATCTTACAGGATATTGAACACTATGGCAAAAGATATATACTTAGGATATCAACATTGATAGGCTAGTCCATGAAGGCTTCCTATGTATATTCCATGGAAGAACAGAGAGATGCTTCTTCAGAAGCAGAGTCGGATAAATTAGTAGGAGCTTAATGTGTGAGATTTGTGTGATTTAAATCTCTCTTTGTTGTTTTCCACTCCCACCCTACCTTCTCTCTCTCCTCTCCCTTTAATGAAGAATCTAGGGAAAGAATATCTAAGGTAGAAACAGCCACTGCCTTACTAAAGATAAGCCTTATTCCAGGAGAGCATATAAGCACATAGTTAATTTTAAGTACACAGGTAGGCACTGGAGCATTTTAAATGCATTAAAGCATGTCTGAGAATCTTGTTAGGTTGTGGCCAGTGAACCAAACTTGAGCAGTGACAATCTTGCAAGTTATTTTTTCTGGGCACCCAACTGACACTGGGGAATGAAGCAGTAACACAGGCTTCTGCTCGTCTGTGTTCGGCCTGAAAACATGGTCATAATGTCTGATCTCAGGCCAACAGAAGTTGATGGGAAGTTTATACTTTGAAGTAGACTTATGGAGCAGTTTTTATATTTCTTGCCCAGCTATGGGCCAATAAAATGGCCAAGGAATGTAGGACAGCTTTCAAAAACATTACAAAGAATATATGTGTGTCTTTGTGTGTGTGTATGAATGAGAACTACTGGGAGAAAAAGATCTGAGAGTCTGGGAAAATTACTTTCAAGTTAGAATATTGTGCCATGTATCTGACTCTGTGAAGTTTGTAACTATTTACTACTGCATTAAAAATAGTTGAGATACAAACTAACCACAACTGGTGTTGAATTGACACTAGGAACAATCAGATCAGATACTTAATATTGTTAGCCAAAGAGGCTATTAACCCCGTGTAATAAAATTATATCTCCACCATGAAATGGCTAATTCTGAATTTTAAGGAAGTATAAAAGTAATGAGAAAAATTTGGAAAATGCTTTTTTTGAAAGGGAAAAATGTCAGAAAGTTTCCTGTTAGTATTTGTTATCTTTATAGTATTTGTTATATGCTCTAGCACACACAAACATAACTCAAGGCTCAAAACACTTTTCTCGTATAATGGGATATAATGAGTCTTTAAAGTAAGAATCAATCTGTTTGAATAGGAGGTACCAGATGTGTATACACTAAGATGAAAGAACAAGTTTTCTCTCATCAGCACGTGGAAGATTTATGTTTCTAATTCCTCCTAGAGGATGGAGAAGAAATATTCATGAACAGGTAGGATACCGTATGGTCTAATGGATCAATCTAATGCTGAAATCCAAAAATTCCTGTGCTCATCCCAGCATTATTATAGTGTTTTGAGACTCTTTTTTTTTTTTTGCATTGCAGTCCCCTCAGCTGTAAAACCTATGCACTCTAAATCTTTTATGGGGAAGACTAATTAGATTTTAATATATAAAATGTGTAAGGTTAGGAGTTAATGGGTAGGTTTCTTACAATTCTTACAATCACTTATGATTGTAAGAATTCACTTCTGAATCACTAATTGATTCTTACAATCACTTGAGATTCAGACTGCCCAAGAAGGAATGTGGAAGATACATGGAATATGCTAAGTACATGTAAGCATCCCAACGTATCCTGTATTGTAGGTTTATTTATGTGTATTTTAGGATTATCAGAGTGGATGGTTTCACCTACTTATTCCAAATAAAAAGACTTCTCTTCAGAAACTTTCTTTCCTTTTGCAGCCATCCATTGGAGGCAAGGTACAATATAGTATAAGATCTACTTATTCCCATTTATGCTATAGTAACTTTCCATGAAACCAAAGTTTAGATCATACACCTTGCTTGTGTGGAAAACAGGGCTGAATCTGCCTCCTTTCAGGGAGAGTTAAAGATAACTGAAATGCTTTCTAACCCCTAGGAGTCCAAAGGTGAGGCACCTTGCCTTTAGAAGCTCTCATGGAACAAGACAGTTTCCACTGGGAGATCTGTATTTGAGCTCATTAAGGCCAGGATTTCATCCCTGTGCCTATGTCACTACTGGAAATAAGACTTTGGATGGAAAGTCATTTATGTGCTTCTAATATCTGGAATGTGTAGTATTTTGAAAAAAATACTCCTTTTACTCATCCATCAGCAGCAAAATGAGACACAAGATGAATCTGAACTGAATTATCTTCTGCACTTAAACTGAAGGAAAAACCAACATTTTATAAACATTTACAACTTTAGAATATAAAAAAGTCAGGATATATGCCAGATCAATATCCTTGATTTAGATTTTTTGACAAGTAGTTACCCCCCCCCCTCAATACACACACATACTCTTTGCTTCAGCTTGCCCCCACCTCTCCTGCCACATTTTAGAATTTGAAATTAAAAGCATAAATTATACGTTGTAGCTTGGAGCTAAAAAAATGATTCTGTCTCTGAATGTTCTTTTAGAACCACAGCCAGCCAAAACTAATTCAGCACAGTCTCACTGAAGTGCTTGGAGCAGTCTGTCTAAACAGCACAGGCCTTCTTAATTTACCAAACGCTCCCACTGCCTCCAATTAGGATGAAAGTGACTGTGCCATTGAAGAAAAAAGTAACTTGACTCTTTCAAGCAGCAGTTGAGAGAGTTTGAAAACTTACACGTAACAGGCTTTCAGACTCGGGTCAGCTTGATACCTTTGACCTTCTGGAGGGCCTAACAAAATGCCAGCGGGAACAAGAAATCTTCCCTGTTTGTATAGCTGCTGGATATCATACACTTCATCTACCCTTGCAGAGACCTATATTTTATTACATATCAAAGTCACAAGGTGGATCATTTCAGAGGACTGACTCCTGCATTCCTTTTCAGGTCATTTCCTTGCGCAAGCCAGAGGACATCTGAACTCTCCCATGCTCCACTTGAGCTATTATTCTCATTGTCTTCAAAAACAGACACAGGCAGATATTTCATAAAAATGAGCCTCAAAATTTCCTGTGTACGGCCATGAAACAAAGTGCATCATACAGATCCTTAGCAGGAGAAGACTCATTTGATTGTTGTTAACAGTTAGGGTTTTGTGCTTGACTGCCTTTTCACAGTTCTAATGAAAATCTGTGGATGCAGAATTGAGATCTAGAGTGCTTGAATGTGGTATCGATGCATAGGCAGGAGGCACTGGAATGATGATTGCTTCTGCTTATCATCTATAGATGAGGCCATAATGGTGCATTAGATGAGTCAACAAAGAGAGAGAATGTAGATATAGAATTATTGTCTGTAGCATATGTTATATGTTGACTGTGCAAGGAAAAAAAAAAAAAAAAGCAAGTTTGCATTTTCCAGTTTTTGTGCACTTGACTTTGCAACTTTAGTAATACTCTTTTTAAATAAGTATATTTTTTTTTTCTCTACATAGTATACACAAAAGTCATTCTTTTGTTTGGAACAAAAAACACAACTATGGCATATCATTTTCTGCAAGCTATGTAAACAAATTTGTCATGAGCAGCCACTTTATATTTGTAATCTATTTGATTATTTTTTTCTTGGGCCACCAGTATATGAAAATCAAGTAAAAACATTTTATTGCTTTTGTTCTTAAATTATGCCTGTTCTGCAAAAATAAATAAATAAATAAATAAATAAATAATCATTTGATGTGGACTACTGGAATTATTATGTGAAATTTAAAGTATTTAGAAAGCATATATATATATATACACTATATATTGTATTTTCAGAAGGATTTAGCTTAAGTGTGAGATAAAAACTTAATTGGCATTTATTTAATCTGATTTGGCTTCCCTGTTACTAAATCTAATTTTATGTAATTGAAGAAGTAAGAGTAAGTAGATCTCAGAGATTTAAAAACTCAAAATAAGCCTAGAGGAACATGAATTCTGTATAGTAATCACATTTTTCTCAAAGTATATAGCTCTTAAGAATGTTGAAGGACTTAAAGATAAGTATATGAAATATTGGGCTCCCTATTCCATTGACAGGTTTTTCATGGGCTTTTTTTTTTTTTTTTTTTAATCCAACTTCCCTTTCAAATACCTAAACAGATGAAGCAAATTGCAACTATCAATAAGTTGCAAAAATACATATTTTACAGTGATAATAATATACAAAAATAATGATGTGAAATTATTTTGTATTTCATTCATGTAGTTGAGAGGAATGTCATCAACAAACATCTCGGTGATCCATCAAATAGATCTACTTCCTCTGTCATACGTTCCCATGGAAGTGTTAGCCTGGAATGAGAATGGGGAAGGGGAAGGATGTAATTTGAATCTTCACAAGGGAGTCAATTTAAAATATAGAAATTTCACAAATCAATAGTATTAAAACAGTTATTGAATTTAAATATTAATAGGATGGGAGGTATTGATGGACTGGAACCAGAGCTACATAAAGTGGAGCGCATTATATAGCTAAAGCATTAGCCTGAAATAGGAAATCTAATTTTCTTTCAACTAATATACCTATGAATTGGAAATATACCATTGTGACTCTGATCCATAAAAGTGGAGACTTAACTCAGTGAGTGCCATGTACAATTTATCTCTGCTTTTTGGCACTGTGGCCAAAACTTTATTGTGGCCACTACTTCAACATTAGGCACAAAAGAACCTCTGATTAATCTACTCTCAATGAATTACATATCTTAAATATATACACAAAATTTAAATGAGAAGTCTGGTTCTGTACTGCTGAAATCATGCTGGCTATGAACTACACAGTAAAATTCCTTTCACTTTCCTATCTGTCATATTACTAATCATGTTACTGCAACATAAAAGATGTTGACTTATCATTTCTTTCCATACTATAGCAAAGGTTTCATGTCATTGTGCTATGTCACAAGACAACATTGTTTATTGAATTACAATTTGAGTGAGGCAGGACTTAAATTTTTACTCTGACAATGAAAGTCGTAAGGTGAATATCAAATAAATTTCATAGAGGTACTCTGAATGTATCATGTCTGTAGTTTATTTCCTTGACTTCAGATTCCTTAGAATTTTTTGGCATTTTTCCCAAAGAACAAATTACAGAATACTGTTTCACCTTCTTTCAGGGAAGTATTGTTCATTGAGCACTATTTTTCAGCACGCAACTATAAAACAGTCTTGCATAACATGAAACAGGCCTGTGTCTATTAGAAGCTCATTTGAAAATAGACCTATTACAAGAGTACATTACGAGCATGTATATGGTAAATAGCTCTCAAGAATATGGAAGTAGTTTGAGAATTTATTTGATCATTAAAATGTATTGTTGTACACTGTACTCTTAACTTGGAATGGTAAGATCTTCAATAAGAGCAGGTTTACAGGTTTTATTGTGCCTGATCTTGCAGTAATTCTTCATATTTATGATGATGCATGCAGCACTACAGTTAACAGCTTTTGAATCCCTGGCCTGAGAATGTTTGTCATTCCTGAAGTCTTTCACAGCCTTAACTCACACCTGGATGCTGAAAACAAACTTATCTCAGAATGAGACACTCATCCACATACAGGATGAGTATTAAATTGCTTGTCTGCTTTTTCTTTGTTCCATTATTTTTATCCTTTTTTTTTTTTTTTTTTTTTTTTTTTTTTCCTTCATTAGTATTGTAAGATTTAAAGGCTATGAGCAATATAATGCATGAAACACTGTTTCTCAGGGATCAGAGGAACATTTCCTCATTTGTGAGCACATACACAGGATCACAATCTCACCTGAAGTGGGGTAGTGTTATTATTTACCCATATCAGTTGCATTCTCATTAGGGCAGAAGTACATCTAGAAAGTAGAAGCGGTATATTTTTGGCTTTGCTCAGTACTCAATACAACACCATTGCCAGTGATTGGCTTTGTCATTCTGTGATGAAGTCAGGTGAAAGGTTTTGGTGAAATTTACACCAAAGATGGAATCTTAACTACACTACACTAAAGTGCTGGATATATTGTTGTTGTTGTTGTTGTTGTTGTTGTTGTTATTATTATTTATTATTAATAATAATAATTATTATAATAATTGTCGGTGTTGTTGTTTTGTTGTTGTTGTTATTATTTCAATTTATTTACTCAGCTTCTCATGTTTGTTAGAAGTACATACTGATACAAAAGCAAGGACAATCATGATTAATACTGTATTGGCTGTAGTGTTCAACACTGAACTTTTCTCTTTCTGTGTACCCTTTCTGTGATTTAGCTTTACATTTCCATCAGGTCCCATTGAGCCTTGTTGTTATTTATTATCTGAAGGAATAAAATTCCCTGTTATGCCTAAATTTATACATTTTAAATTTTGGTATTTTCTTTCTAGAAGCCTGATAAATTTTCCTCACTAATGCATTTGGTATTTGCATCATTATCAGATATTTGTTCCTTTTTTTTTTTTTTTTTTTTTCTTCATTATTATGGGTTCTGTTTGAATTTTAACATATGGAAGGAGATGTGTGTGTGATAATATATGAAGTAATGTACACTTATATCCTAAACAAAAAGTTAGAATGAATATTGTTATCACTTGACTATACAATAGTGCAGTAGATGACAAGATTAATATTAATCACCCTACATTTAGAATAGCCTGCACTCATAAATAAATCATTTTGATAGACAAATGAAATGAAGTAAACAGATTATGATGCTCATGCTCATCAGAAAACTGGAATAGATGATATTCAGAAGGTAATAACAGAAAAAAAGGGAGGGGGGGGAAGCTGAAGTAAAAGACTAGACAGTCATCCAAGGTGTCCATGAAACTGGACAATGATTCAAAAAATCTCTAAAGTTTCCATTTTAAAAGTACTTTTCACTGTTGGATATAAAAGGCCATTTGTGGCTCCTGCAAAGCTATCAGTCATTGTAAAAGAATATCATACCGTGGGAAGAAAAAATATGAACATTTATAATTTGCAACCACGGTGATAATTTAAAGCTTAAATATCAAAGAACAGATCAATGAACAGAAATTACAAGCAAATGAGCTCAGTCCATCCATAGTTGTCTGAGATGAGCTGGATTATGACAGCTCTGAGAGGATGGGGATGGATTCATCTTGAGAGAAAACACACAAGTAGCAGCTGCAGCATAGGTGTGGCTTGTGGGATTTTTGTTAGACACACACACAGACACACAGAAAGTTCCCTGCTGCAGCAGAAGACATCTCTGCTTATATGATGCTCTGGGACGAGCTGTGTCAACCTTGTTGTGTAACTCATTAAGTGAGCCACATATTAATACCATCTCACATGTATCTAACCCAGTTTCTGGAAACATGGCTGTGAGCATGAGTGCATATGTTCATGTCCTGAGCAAAGTTCTCTGCAGCCAGTACCAGAATCACCAGACTACAGTAATTATAAGATAAAGTCCTATTTACTTGAGCTGTAGAAGCTCACTACTTTGATGTCTTAAGTCTTTGGTGCAACCCACATGACAGCTCAGATGACAGTCATGCCATATGAGTCAGGCAGGCAAGATTACACTTCTGGTACACAAACTATTTTAATTGCAATAAAGAATTCATAATAAGCCCAGTTGATCTTTGTTGTTTTGTCTGTACCAGAGTGATTAGTGACATGGGTAGGGTTAGATTGTTTAGCCAAAAGCAATTAATTTTGTTTTGCCAGTTGTGGGGAATTTTAACCTTAACATCAGAGTGCCTGTGTCACTGCCGATGCATGCAATGGATCAGCATTTAGCTTTAATGAAAGCTAAAGGAAAGTTGGGGGGAGGGAAGGAATTACTGACAAAATCAGTGTTACAGAATACCATATCAGACAAACTGTAGGCTTTTCAGTCCTGTTTATCTTACTTCAGAGTATTGATTATTTGCAATCAGCAAGACAAAAACTGCTGAAGGTGAAAGTCAGTTGAATTGAGAATAGGTTATTTATCATGTTAGCAAAGAATTCTTCTATTTATTTTTTTTCAGCTTTCCATTATTATAGCAACTTTCCTTTTTATAAGAGGCTGAAGATGTCTGCATTGCAGCATAATTGGTTCTGGCTGCTAGCCACCTGACAAAGTTAATTATTGATTGTCTGTGCATTGGTCCTGTGAGAGAATCCAATGTCTATACAAATTAGTTGGAGACAACTGTCTTGTAAAATAGTCAGAATAAATCCTTTATACCTTCCTAAACAGAAATGTGATAGATTATTGGCTTTTTGAGGGAAAGGGCAAAGTTTAGTACTAGCTTCTATTCATAAATGACGAGGCTTCTTCACTGCTGAACTCAATTCCAATCAAAGGGTACAAGCATTAAGGAACTGAATTCACAGATGAGTCTGAAGAATACTAATTATTTTCAGACCCATCCCACTTTAATAAATTATTGGTGATAACTGGATTATTTCAGGTTTTGAAGGACTGTGATTATTGTATGCCTGTTATTTTATTTCAGAATGTATTCCTCTCATTATATTTTGAGTTAAAATCAACAGATTTTACTATATGCAATCTCACAAAAGTTAAGTTCATGTTGCTTAAATATTTAAACACTGAATGCTTATAGATTTGGAAGAAGAAAATTAAGTCTTCAAAAATAAATAAATAAATAAATAAACAACCACACAATATTCTTGTGAAAGCAGATGAAAACATCTTCCATTGGATGAACAATACATAGGATGAACAGTGTCATCAGATCCAGATACATTCATATTAGCACACACACAAATGCAAGAACCTAAATACTTGTTTTGGCTAATCTTTAATTAGAAACATGTGAAAAAAATACTTTTCTTTCCCCCTGCATTTATTTACTCATGGTGAATCACAAGACATAAATGAAGAAATAGAGACAAGCTCTGAGCTTTGGTGGTGAAGCAAACTTCAAAGAAGTGGAGAAATCCCTGTTTAGCAAGGCCTGTTGACACATCATTTTACTCCGTGTGCTGAAGTTTCTGTTCTCACTCCCCCACCAGTTCTTTGCCACTATCCCTTTACACGTAGGTTACCACCACTGGAAATCAGCAACTCATCCAAACCTTCCCTGCTAAGATTCAATTCAAATAATGTTGGGAAGCTTAAAGTGTTGGTCTTTAGTAGCTTATTTCTCTTTTGGACTGAAAGTGATTAGGGAGTATTCATACAAACAACTCTGCTGGTAAAAAGGCAATAGAGGCAACTGGAGGCAGGCTGGAACAATTTTTTTTTTTTTATTTTTTTTTTTTTTGCCTGCACAGCTGCAGTCAGAAAGGGATGTGTGAACAAGCCTTAAGGCTCCACAGCTTCTTTCCAGAGTTATGGTAGTCTGGTCTTCTCCTGCTAATTCAGATAGCTGCTATTGCACAAGAGAAACTGTGGGTGAGGAGGCAATAATGTGTCTAGCAGGAGATCCTTTGATCTTTCCTCTCCCTGGTCTCCCATGAAATCATTTAGTTCTCCCTGAGCAGAGGCTTTGTGTTATATTCACTGTGCAGGGACCATCCAAGAATTCAAACGTTGAAACAAACTTTATGAAATGCCTATTTATGAAAAAGCTACAAATTTAAGAATGTATTTTCATGTTGAACACAACTGAGGCACAAATCTTCTTGACTTTCCCACACATACTTCAATGCTGTTGTTCTTCAACTGTTGAAAGAAATGTGTCTCAAGCTTACAGGCAGAACCCTGAAAACATGACCCAAATCCTTTGAAATTAGACAGGTAAGAAAAATCACCATAACTGTTCGCTTTTAATACCCCCCAGCCCAAAGACACACACACACACACACAATTTTTAAAAGAAATCTTATAGTATTGGAATTATAGCAGTTATATTTCAAAGATGAGAGTTTGCAGTCTTATAATGATCAACATTTTACACCAATGACTATAATTGTCTGCCTTAGTTTAATCTGGCACCAGGTTCTAAATAAGAGAGTTGCCCAAGGGAGTACAAACTATGTTGAACAGAAGTAATTTCTTTTAGAAAAAGAAGCACAAAATTCACTTCTGGTCTCATTTCACTTATGTCTATCTTGCCGTCATTACTTAAATCAGTGAAATTGCACTGACATAAAATGAGAATAAAATCAGCTCTACTGCATAGATGTAATAAAATCTAGTGCATGTATAAATGTTGAGATCTCACAGGACGGTGGCCAGGAAGCCTTGGTAAAGATTAAATATGTTAAGTAGTGTTCAAATATTCATTTATGTTATTGACATGAAAGTTCCTCTTTTAACCACTCTAAATCTTATTTCTCATCTTGTTGTTTTTTGTTTTTTTTTTTTTTTTTTTTTTTTTGTGTGTGTTTTTTTTGTGTGTGTGTTTTTTTGTGTTTTTTTTTTTTTTGGGGGGGGGGAGGGGTCTTCACATCCTAGTTTTCTCTATAACTTATGCTGGAATGTAGAAAGAAAAAACAACAACAACAACAACAACAAAAAAAACACATGCAAATAATTTCATTCTGCAAAATAAATAGCAAGACAACAACAACAACAAAATAACATGGAACTATATATATAATATTTGTATATTATATTTAGAGTATGAATAAGTTTTAACACTTAGCTAAAACTCTAGCCACTGAAATCTTTAAACTTCTGCCATTGAAACAAACAGGTCAGTTTTTCACCAATATCATTTTGTGAAAAACCTTGAAAACATGCTGAGCAGAGTTAAGCAAATGATATTTAGAAACTTTTAATATTCACTTGATTCTGTGGTTTTTTTTTTTTTTTTTTTTTTTTTTTTTTAATGGGCAATCTTTAAAGACCAGCTGTTCAGCTTATTTTCCTGGCTTTCTAGTCAAACTGGCTGATTTGCCACTATATGCAAATACTAGGTCCCTCATAGGACAGAATGACATTGAGGAAGATTAGCAACAGGACAGAAATGCTTTCTGGACAGGCACAAGGTTTTAATATATACATTTGTTTATACACACTAGAAATCTAATATTTGTCATTTGTCATCTACCTTCAACAGGTTTAGTATGGATAGCTCAATGCTATTACCTAAATATAGTCAGTTGCTTAAACTGCTGCTTAAAGGTACTCTGTGGTATCAGAGACATATATGCAAGGATTGTATTTGTGATGAAGATCCCACAGGAGATTCATAACCCTCTGGTCTAGAAGCTGAAGGTGTGGTGAAATACTGAGGGTATCTGAATGGCTCATTCATGTTTGATAGTTAATACATATACTGCCAAACAGAAGATTTTAAAAACTAACCTTCAGTTCTAACTAAATGTAGCTCCATATGGGCCTGAGTCTCATTTCTTACTGATTTCTTTGCTCTGTAACTCCACTAAACCAGAAATGCATTCTATTTACACCACTGTAAGTGATTATAAAATCATTGCTTCTGGCACTATATGTAGCAGGATAATATGGAGAAAAAAATGTTTTTCTAGCCTACGCCACTAGATCAAAGGAATGCAAATGAAGCTAACCATAAGCCAGCTGACTCTTGTATTTCAGAGATACTTTTAACAATGTTTAATATTTTCCAATCTCATCTTCTGAAAGGTTTGTATGGTAAAGGCAAACAATTTGCTCCTGTAGTCAAGACTTCTGCTTTAGTTGTTTGAGAAGAAAGTTAGGTGGTTTAGGTCCTTAAAAAAGTTAGAGCAAAATAGCACCACTTTAGGTTGTTTACTGATACTGAAAGGTACCTACGAAGCATATTGTTATATTATTGAACTTTCTACAAAGACTTAGTTCTTTTTTTTGCCATTAGGTAAATCATTTGATAATACAATGGCTGTGTTTCTTACTGTGAGGTTCACGGGGCGTTCTTGCTAATACAGGAGTCATCCTGTTTTGAGACCTCTTCCTCCGCAGCCCTTCTTCCCCAAGGTGACTGTCACTGAGCTTTGCAAGAGTTTGCTGCTGTGAGGCTGTTACGGACCTAGCATCCATCTTAGACGATCAATATGTATCCTTAACAGCTGTGGAGGAGAAGAAAAGAATACAGTGACTCCTTTCCAATGAGCTGAGGCACTATGCCAGCTCATACTGGCATTATATCTTTGCTTGTTAATTTAGCTGTTTGAGAATCAGATCTGTAACTGCCACAGAACTGTCACCAGGGTCTTACATCACACAGGGAGTAAAAAAAAAAATAAAATAGTTTACACTCTTTAAATCTAAATCCCAGCTCAAGTCAGCCAAATGGAGGGAATTTTAGCACTGAAATATGCCTTTCTATAGTTGTGACCCTAGTTCTAATTTTTCAAATAGTTAATGATAACAACATTAGATCAGACCCACAAGATCAAAGCAACTGGGAGGATGGAAATGCAAGAGATAAAGACAGATGAATAAAAACAGACAGCTTACTGCTGTTAAGAGTTACTACTGTCTAGCAGCTGAGCTCTGGTAAATCCATATTCCCAATGACAAATGAGAACCTCATAAACTCACTAACATAAACCACCATTATGGAAGGAAAGAGAGGGAGACTTTAGAAAGAATCTACAGTTTTGGTTGAGATGATACTTTTAATTTTATCTTCATTTGCTTGGGTTGATTTTATTACACCTTTACTGGATCCTGAAGCAATATAATTCCCTATATATTGATCTGCTAATCTTTTGCTTTGTACATTTTTATACTTATTCAAGGAAACTTCTACTTTATTTGTATCACTCAAGGACTTAAAAATACACAAATTTGAACCTTACAGTAACTTCATGGACATATATGTCTACCATACTAAGGTAACCAGTCTACCATACTAAGGTAACCAATGCAAAAATCAAGCCCACTGAATATACTAGTGGAGAAGTATAGGAGAAAGGAACTAAGGAGGAATATAATGAATTATAATATTGGCTGGATCATAGGCAGAAGATAATCTGAAGGGATGTATTTTGGAAATACTGAAATATGTGAGCAGGGTTGATGGTCAGTTTTGTCAGTACAAGTGGTAGAATTAAAAAACATAGGGCTGAATATGTTTTATTTTCTGTTGTATTCTTGGTAACATGCATCAGTATGCAGAAGTAATTTAACCAATGAGCTCTCAATTAAGCAATCTAGTCAGTCATACTCTGCAGTAAAACTAAAGCTAGGCTCTTCCAACTGTCTTCAGATGCACTCTTTTTGAGCACAAAAGCTCACTGAGATAACTGCTTCACCTCTCATCTGGCATTTATGGAGACATGTCAGCTTGAACAAATTCTTAGAGTTTTTGGGGATGGAAAAAAATACATCTAAAGCAGCTTTAATACTATCAGCAAAATCATTTTCTGTCTTTCCTTCAGTCATCTTTCAGACACTTCTGAGAACAGACATATTACTTGAACTTGAACTTTTTATTTTAAAGAATACAATATGATCTTTTTAACATAAGCTATTTTTCTTTTTCAAAATGTTTTGAAGTTATATTTTTTTTTTCTTTATCATATATTTATTTATATAAAGCCATTTTTTAATGGCAGTAGCCTTCATACAGTGCTTGTGGTGATGTTCATATATGAAAACCATTTATTAGGGCTTGAAGCCCTAACAGCTCCAATGCCTCATAGCTCAAAAAATGGCCATACCTGTCTTTGCTATAACACAGCCTAGTAGAGACTACAGTCATTATTAGAGGTTATAGCCAAAACTACCATTCAAACCGTTCCCAGCTACTATCAGTTGATGTTTTATAAACTTTTAAATTAGCGAAAAGTACTTTTCTGAATATTTAAGTGCTCTGAGTCTTTTTTTAAAAAAAAAAGTTTTTATTACTTTCTTCAAAGTTTTATAAGCTTTCCATAAACTTAGTGACTTGTTCAAGTATATTTCAGACACAGTGATCTGTTCAAAAGGCAAATTCAAAATGGAAAATAACAGTCAAGCTGGGACATGGAAATCTTAGTGCAACATAGTATGCAAGAACTAACAGCTAGTATTACTGACCCCAAAATACTATATTTCTTTTTGATATGAGTTTTACTTGAGGGTTCTGAATATTTTTGGTTTGCTTAGATGACATTAAAATGAACTTTCTGTTGAGTAACAAGCACTGAGGTTTTATGTGAGGCTGCCAGAAAATCCAATCCAGGGATTAGTAGTTTAAGTTTCTAAATTATAGTGCATATGCTTCAAGTAAATTATAAATTGAACGGATAAGCACGATGATAAATTAACTCTTAACAGCCATTTTTTTTTCTGAATAGCATGATATATAAGATGTGTATAATACAAGTCACAATAGCCACAGAAATTACATTACATAAGCCTTAATTTATAGTGAAATTATAATGAGAAAACAATTTTAAACAGTTTTTATATATGGCAAAGTCTATTCATAATCCAATTCAACTTTACTTTTCTCCTTATGCAGCATTAAATTGCTATGTCATCACAATTATTCCAAAAGTTTTATTTATTTGCAAAAATAAATCAACATAAAGCAGAGTAAGTCCAGTAAATATCTATATCTGAAATGCTTTATTTGATCTGGAGTTTTCAAAAAGTGTAAATGAATTATATCATTTTATTTATTCATTTTCATTGGGAATTTAGCATCTAAATCCCTTTGGCTTCCGTGAAAAGCCTACTTAATATTCTTTGCATGGTTGCTTCACATAGTTATGAATGTATAATGCATTACTTAAATGTCACTGGAAATATTACTGAATGAAAATAAAGAGCCTATGGTACAATAAAACATGTACTTTCTAGAGATAATATTCCTTGCTTTCTCAGTGGTATCAGTAGTACTGGAATCTTGCTATCCCATGATAAGGATATCTCCTCTGTAAAGGATATATGTAATAGCTGATGATGAAATAATTCATCTTTTGCTAAGAGCCATTTGGTGTTCAACATGCCATTTGTCCTCAAACTAGACTTTAACTAGAATTTAAATGGCGGATGGCCTCTTGTTAGCTCTTTACACAACTGGGAGAAATGGAATGGATCAGGCAAAAAAGATGGTTTTTGTTCACAGATTGGAAAGGGAAAAGTATTCTGTTGTACCTCTCTGCAGGGAACTCTGAAGCTCAGGTGGGCTGAGCTAGTCAAACTTAGTCAAACAACCTAGAGCAACCTCCTTTTGTTGTTATAATCTGCTCACCAAAGTCAGTTCCACCAGTGAACAGTTGATGACTGAAAATTAGAGAATGATTAGAGAATGAGAGTAAGACAGCTAAAAGCTTTCTTAGTCTAATTAACTCTGCAGATTTTCTATCTGAAACATGGTGTTTATCAGTTGTCTTTGACTTAGAGAAGGTATATGTATATTAAAAAAAAAAAAAAAAAAAAAAAAAGAGGTGTAAAAATAAAGGAATCTGCAATAGTTGCAACCATCAGTGTTCTGCTACTTTTTCTCACAGCAGATGCCACAGAGGAGATACGGGCTGTGGCCCATGGAGAGCCCCCACAGGGGCAGGGCCCAGGCCAGAGCTGCAGCCCATGGAGAGGAAACCGCACAGGAGCAGGGGGTCTGCGGGGAGCTGCCACCCATGGAGGACCCATGCTGGAGCAGTTTGCTTCTGACAGATGGACCCCGTGGTATGGACCCATGTGGGAGCAGTTCTTGAAGAGCTGCTGCCTGTGGACAGCCGCCACAGGATAAGTTTAGGAAGGACAGCATTCCATGGGAAGGACCCCACATGGAGCAGGGGCAGAGAGTGACCATGAGTTGCAGAAACAAAGCATTACAGACCAACCACCAACCCTATTCCCTGCTCCCTGGCACTGCTTGGGGGGAAGTGGTGGAAAAGGCTGGATGGAAGGGGAATGTTGTTTTAGTTTTATTTTGGTTCTCACTGCTCTAGTCTGTTAGTAATAGGCAATAAATTATATTAATCTCCCTATGCTGAGTCTGTTTTGCCTATGAAAATAATTGTTGAACAATCTCCCTTTCCTTATCTCAACCCTGAGTCCCTTCCATCATATTTTTTCTCCCTTTTCCTTTTATGAGGGGAGTGAGAGAGCAGTTGTGGTGGAGTTTAGCTGTACTTCAATTTGAAACCATCACATCAAGTGAAACAAACATGGGTTGGAGGATTCATAATCTGCATTCTTGGATAAAAATAAAATGTCCTTATGGAGAATACTATTACAGAGCCAGTGCTCAGTCACCTGCACACTAAAGAAGTGTTGCCTGATGAGCCTCTTGGAGCCTCTGGGAGCCTCTTGTTTTTTCAGTTTTCTCCCACTTACTCTTGTCCTATCACTGGGCACCACTGCAAAGAGCCTGTCTCTGTCCTTTTTGCACCTTTGTTATTTATATACAGTGATGAGATTCCTCCTGAGTCTCCTCTTCTCTAGACTAAAATGTCCCAGCTTTCTCAGCCTTTCCTCACAGAAGAGATGCTCTGGTCCCTTCATCATATTTGTAGCCCTTTGTTGGACTCTATCTAGTATGTCCAGGTCTCTCTTGTATTGGGGAGCCCAGAACTGGACACAGTGTCCTCACTGTGCTTGAGCCCACTAGGGGTGGCTTCATCAGTGCTGTGTAGAGAGCAACACCTTCTTTGACCTGCTAGCAATTCTTCTAATGCAGCCCAGAATGCCTTCTTTGTGACAAGGGCACTTTTCTGGCTCACATTAAACTTGGTGTTCTCTAGGACCCCAGCAGGTCTTGATGCCTGGGTTTGTCCCTCCCTGTGAGCAGGACTTTGCACTTCTTGTTGAACTTGGTGAGGTACCTGTCAGCCCATTTCTCCAGCCTATCCAGGCTCTTCTGGAAGACAGCACGTCTCTTTGGCAAAACAACCATTTCTCATAATCTCTTTCTCATCATCTCCAAACTTGCTGAGAGTATACTCTGCTCCATTGTCCAGATTATCAATGAAGTCATTGAACAGGACTGGAACCAGTATTGACCTCTGGGGTTCTCTGCCTCCAAATAGACTTTGCATAGGGAAAGAGCCTGAAGAAAAGCTGAAGCTGAAAGACCACTGGAGGGAAGCAAATATAACCAGCTCCTGGAAGTGTGGGTCCCTTCCTAGCAATCAGGATGTGTTTTTTTGTTTTGTTTTGTTTTTTGTTTGTTTGTTTGTTTGTTTGTTTTGTGGGATTGCAACTCCATGCAGATGGGATGCACAACTGTAATGAAAGGAACAAATACCAAGAATCACATTAAGCCCATGTTGTTTGTAAAACAATATTTTTTTTATTATTTTTTAAGTATTTCCATTGTTTTACTTAGTAACTTTGAGACTTGTTTTAGTTTTAAAATATTTTGATTAAAGTTTTATTTAAATCTTCCTTTTCAATTTAAACATTTTTTGAGTCTTTCTAGAGCTAGGAGGTTCAGTTTATTTCTCAAAGACCTGGATGACTTGGAATGATTATGTCTCTTTCTGCTTAGCAATATTTTACTAATGATCATCTGGCACTGCCTGCTCTTTCAAATGTTAATTTTCTCAGCCTATGCTAGCTATTCTTTACAGTCTCCTCAATATTGCTATGATTATCAAATATCAGTAGATAATACACCTAGATAAATAATGTTTTGCTAATGTTTTATCACCAAAATACTGGATTCAATTGTGGATCCCATTGTCAATGCTATAAAGTGGCACTGGAGAAATGGAAAGGGGGAAGAGATGTTTATAAATCTGGAAAAAATAATTAACTTCATATAAAGAATCATATCAGAATTGTATTCTCTTTTACATTTATTCCTGTTGTCTTTGTAGTTCAATCATTCAATTCAGGAGCAGAAAATAATTAACAGACAGGGTACCAAGGATGTTTGAGCAGCTAGAGGTAAATTTAAGCTTACCCTTATTGAATTTGGAAATAATTCCTGGGAACTTAGCTTATAGAAGCTCCATATGAAGCTCCATATGATGGTCAAGATGTACTCTCAGGTACTTCCATTGCTCCATTTTCAAAAGACTGCTCTTCTGACTTAATGAATTTTTCTCATTCATCGTATATCACAGTAGAAATCTCTATCAGTCAAAAGAAGTTGAATTTTGAAATGCTCAGCACCTGTGGCATGTTGATTAGTTTTATTGTGTTCTCTGTTCTGATATTTTTAAATATAGAAAGTGAAGTAATTCATTCAAAGATGACCACCTGAAAACTGAGACTGTGTTAGTTAAGGTCTGTTACAATGCACTGGAATGTGTTATGTCTTTCTACAGTTTACTCTAGCAATAATTAATGGTCATCAAGTAAACTGATTGGTATTTCCACTTTTGCTCTGTGCTCTTAAGGTCTGTGTTATTTTCCTCCTTATATCTATTACTAGTGTGTTAGTAAGTGCTTCAGACTTTTGCAGTACCCTGGACCCTTATGCCTTTTTAGCCACTCCAAGTAGTACCGTCTTTTCACAGTTGTAGCTCAAATAAAGTATCAAAAGATTCTGATGAACTCTTACTAAGGTTCAGATCTAAAGAAAATATCCAGAGAAAGAAACTATTAGTTTTTGTTGTTGTTTGTTTTGTTTTCTGTGAGTGACATAAAGTTCAGAAACAAGGCTTTCAAGGTGCTTGATTAAAAAGATAGCTACTTGTCAGTTTGAATATGGAGCTAAAGGATGAAAAGAAAGCTTAAAATTGCCTGGTACAGGAAAATAATAATAATAATAATAATAATAATAATAATAATAATAATAATAATAATAAAGTTATTTTCTTAATAGCAAATATAGGGGTGATTAAATCTGCCAGACCAACAGTCCTGGCAGTAAATGCCCTTCATCAGTTCCAGGTTCTTTTATGCCAGAGCAGCCTATCAGCCATGATGTAGAACTGCAGTTATTATGCCTGTGATATTTAGTCTAATGACTGCACTGTCATTCAGTCTTGTCTGTGGGGCAAACCATGTCTTGGGCACAGAAGGAAAGTAGATCGGTAGATTATATTGTAGTAGACTTTTGGCAATATGCAGTGTGCAGGAGCTCAGATCTGTCTCTGTTGTTAGGTCCTCTCTTTGTCACTCTTGTTTTCTACTGTCCTTATGTGCTCCTTTCTCTTCATGCATTGGGTAACAATTGTCCAGTCCTTACTAAGCAACAACTAGAGTTCTTGCAAATTTGTTACTGCAGGAGAGGCACGGCTCTTTAACCCACCCAAACTCAGGTTTCCTGGTTCTTAGGACATGTCAGTGCTATGTAGTACAGCATCGCACACTGTAATAGAAGCATCAGATGCACTGAACCAAGAAGGATGTAACTGAGCAAGGACAAATATCATGCTTCCAATCTGCAGCGCAGACAGGCCTACTCAATTGCATCTAACTCAAGACATATTATTCAGTGGGTCGTATTATCGAGTGGGTCTTGCACTGTAGACTTAGTTTCACTGTCACTGAGCCTGAAGTATGCTATAAAATGCTAAGCAAAGGTTTGTCCTCAAAACAGAATCAAAAGCTGCAGTTTGAAAGATGAAATCTTGTGTTACTCTAAAAGGCCTTACCAGAATGCCTCATCTTTTATCTTTCTTTCCTGTTTCCTTAATCATTTTAGGTTCAAATTAATTACTATTAGAGAACTTGAGGCACAGTTTTCTCAGATAAAGAAATGTGTACAGTGAAAGGTGAAAGACCATCTGGAGCTTGGATTGAATGATATTAACAATGTGACTAATGGTGTAGTGTCTAAAACTAAAGAAGGAAATACCAAGCCAAGCCATTAGGCAAATGTAATCCATTACAGTAACAGACAGTCCAGCGCTTCAGGGAGATCTTTGTCTTTCTCATTTCTCTCCATCTAGCTCTTTTAATTTGTGTTTTGTAGCTATCTGTCTTCGGTTTAAAACTGCATTGTTGTCCATTCCTAATCTTATAATCATGGTTCCTTTCTCTTGTTACATAAACTTCAGTAACTGTTCCTCCTAACTACTTTTGAAATAGTCTCTGGGTTGAAGTACATAGTCTAGTTTTAATTGCTTAGGAACTACAGAGTAAAAAAGTAGTCATGTGGAAAAAAGAAAAAAGAAAAAAAAAAAAAAGAAAAAAGGAAAAGAAAGAGCAAAAAAAAGAGAAAAAAATGAAAAAAAAAAAGATAAAAAGAAAAAAATAAAAAAAGAGAAAAAGAGGAAAAAAGAAAAAAAGAAACAAGAAAATAAACAAACCAGAAACCAGAAAACAAAAACAAAAGCAAAAACAAACAAACAAAAAAACACCCTGCCCTGAACTAATAACCCAATAAGCAAAAACAATGAAATTGCCTTCTAAAATCCTACTGTCTCTATTGCTCCTGTAGGCACCATTATTCTCTGAGCATTTTGGATTGTTTTCAGAGAGAAATTAAAAGAATGGAAGAAAATTTGTAGTGGTTATGGGCTCTTAACTAACCATGCTACAGAAAAATTTGCAGGACTGAGGGCTTCATCAAGAAATTACTCTAACAGTTGATGTGGTTCTTCTGCTCTGCTCTACTTGTTAATATTTATTAATGGCCATTTTCAAAATTATAAAAAGGACCATGTAGGAAAGAATGAAAACAGAGAAGTGATAAAGCAGAAAAGGAAAAGAGTAATACAAGAAAAGGGATAGATGTATAATGCAAAACAAGCAAAAAATTTGGAGCAATAGTATAAAACATTTGCAAAAGTATTGAAGAGAGGGGCAAAGAGAAAGAGGCATGTTTATCTTTAAACAGAAGGAAGAAAAAAAAAAGATGAATTCATTTATTTCTTTGGCATATTAGAATGGTGCCTTTTTGTAGGAGAAGGTAGGTGTGGAATTCAGACAAAATAAAAATTATCTCTACATTAATATTTGACCTACTTTTATTGAAACAGAATGATTATGTATTACCTATACAACATAATGTGTATTTATGTAAGTAGCCCAGTTTGAATAAAATGCATAGTTTCTGTCAGCAGTGTTATTCAGGACCCTTCAAGCTGCATGTTCAGAAATGTCTAGTCAAATCTCACTGTGCTTTTTTTTTTTTTTTTTTCCACCTAGGTTCAAAGGATTAAAACTTTAGCATCAAATCCTTCATGAACAAGACAGAAAGAATTTTTCTGACTCTTTTACCTCCAGTAGATCAGCTGGTAATTACACACAAGTCTGGTCTGTGATTGTATTTACACAGATTCAAGACTGAAGAAAGTAAACGAAGTGTGTGTGGTTACTGTGCATGTACATAAATCAAGATCTAAACGCAAACCACTGAAATCAGAAGATGTTTCATAATAAATAGAAGGAATTAAATGTATTTCTATACAAAGCCAAGCTTAAAAATCTTTAAGAGCTTAGATTAAATGATAGTTATACTTTGTGCAGGATGAGTTCACCATGATGAGATTCACTCAAAACGCAGCCTTCTTGAATTAAGTGAACTATACACTGAGAACCAAGCCTATCAATGAAAGGTTTGTCTGCAGCATCTGTGGTAGTAGAATCACACCAAGAAAATTATTTGTGTTATTTTTTTGTCCTAGGTTTCCAATGTGTCTATTTCCATTTCTGTGTATGAATGCAGGAGTTCAAATGTATAGTAGCAATCATCTATGAGGAACAAGTTGGAAGTTAGATTGCTTTGGGGATTGTTATCAGAAAATTTTAAAAGTCCCAAACAGAGGAGTGATATGAACTCCCTAGATGAAAAAAACAATACTTTTCTTAACCTGTTTTTTTTTTTCACAGATGCGATTCTCAGGAAAACAAGCTAATCTTTTTCTCTTTCTCTCTCTCTTTAAAAATACAGAGCTGTGGCAGTCATGATATTTATTAATTATATTTTCTGCCAATAAATATAATTTTTATTTTCATAAAACTGCCAATTTTGATCTGTTCCTAACCTTGGCAGTATATGCAGTACTCTTTCCTATATATTCTTCTTATTTGGGCTCTTTTTCAAAGGCATCTAAAATGTTGAAATGCATGTGGCCCCTTTGGCAGCTGTGATAGTAAATTTGGAAAGTTCATTTTCAAGTGACTGACATGTACACATAATTGAAATGAATTAAAACAACTGTTAGCTTGAAAGTATGGTAAAGGAGTTATATTTTGCCACATGCCTACACACAAATCTACCCACATCTACCATACATTTAGCACAGTTACTGTATTCTTTTATTTATTGGTATTATAGCTGGGACAAATATTCCACTCAAAGAAATATTCCACCAAGGAACTAATTTTGCAAACAGAGTACAATATGTTCTACACAATTTACAATGTGTATTCAATTAAGGTTATTGATTTTTAACATAATTCATACATTTTCCTAACATTCGGGATGAAAACCACTTCAAATATTTTCTCTAAAATATAAAATCTTTAATAAATTAACTTACAAGATAAGTCTGGATGTTTCCACTTCTAATAGTCATGTGGGAATTCTTGAAGATTTGGTGGAAAATGAAGTATGGTGATGTTGGACAAGGAGGTCGTTATTAAATCTTTGTTTCTTATCTTCCAGGTCACAATGAGAGAGATAAGACAACATCCTCTGTAAATTTCTATCCACTCAGTAAAACCATAGAAAAAAAAATAAATAACATATACACTATTTTTTCTTTCTATGTCTCTTCTTATAGCCATTTTCTTCTATGGAGTTTTTCTACAATATATAATAGCTTACTGCAGATCTCTTCAGCATATTTATTTTAACCTTCTGTATTGTTACTGTCACAGCACTGTCAGATAAATATAAAACCTGTTTTTCATTAGCTGTGGAAATTTGTCTTCCACCTTTCTAACTCAGAGGTTCTATTATATATGCTACTTTTGCAACAGGTTATTAATATTATTTATGACAAA
Organism: Aythya marila; assembly: GCF_965140915.1. Classification (NCBI taxonomy): domain Eukaryota; kingdom Metazoa; phylum Chordata; class Aves; order Anseriformes; family Anatidae; genus Aythya; species Aythya marila. Next base: position 130,238,883 of record NC_139043.1, read on the forward strand.
AATAAATAAATAAATAAATTGCTCACTTTACTTGATCAGCAAGATCACTGAAAAGTACTGTATTCTCACATTAGTTCTGATACTTGAAACAAAATACAAAATACATTTATATTTCAATAAATTTATCCATTTGGCTTTAGAATTTTAAAGTCTTTGTACGATCAAAAGTCATCAACATCATCAAAGCAGTGAAGAAATTTATAATTACAAAATTTATTTGGTAGTCTAATATTAGTAACACTGCAGGGTAAAAGCTGGCTAAATAGTTTCATGAATCTTTCCTTCTTTCAGGAGGTCAGGATTTATCAAACATCCTGTTCCCAGCTCATGTCTTTCAAAGTCTTTCCTTCTCTGTGTCTCTTTCTGACTGAAAATGAAGAAATGCGACCGAAGAGTTAGTCTGTCCATGAGTCATATGAGACAGATGAGAATTAAACCTAAGAATAAATTATAATAATTATATAAACTCTGCATCCTTTAAGCCAAGACAATTAACATGCAAAATGTGGTAACCTCCTGCCAAGACAATTAACATGCAAAATCATGGTCATTAAGGCCAGCACCAAGGGTAGATGGCATTGGAGAGAGGGATTCTTGCCTGCAGCATTAAAATATGAAGGTGAAACAAGAAAACATAATGAAATTTGTGTGTGTGTGTGTTGGGAGGGGTATAGGGGTAGGAAGGTGAAGCAGGGACTAGCTTCATATAAGAATAAGCAACTGGAGAGGCATAATATTCACTGAGTAATACTTTGAACAAGACAAGTTTAAAAAAATAATCTTGCCAAATAAATGGTTTTATAAGATTTGACAGAGAAAATGAAAATAATATGCTAGCTACTTGAAAGGCAGAAGAAGAATATTTCTCTGACTGACTGGCTAGACAAAATGGTCAAAGATATGAAAAGGAGTATAACCACATGATGATGTAATATGTCTGGTTTAAATTTCTCTAAGTACTGTACATACTATATTATGCAAATTGTATCTTATTTGAAGCTGATTAAATCTATTAATAAATGCTGTTTTTAATTAGACCACTTAAATCATTGGATTTCTCAGGGAATATTATACAGACTGTTCCAAAGAGATGAAATAATGTTAAATGTCTAAGATGATATTGTGAAGTAACTACGTGGTGATGTGGTGTTCTCACCTCAAGTGACTTGGAAATTGTATCATGGAAGGCAAGAAGTTAAAGAAAAATGTCAAGTGCTATAGGCAAGATTTCCCAAGATTCTCAGGATAAAAGAACAAGTCACTGGATGTCATACCTGCTCCTTTTTTTATATATATATTTTTCCTCATATCTTTGATAAGTAGGAGGAAAAGATGATAAATGAACAAATACATAAAACAAGTGCTAAAGAAGAAAAATGAGGAAAGGGATGAGGAAACTAATAACAGTGAATAAAAGGGCAAGTGCAAGGAAAGACAGGAAGCAAAGATGAGATAATTGAAATTATGTTACAACTATTTGAATGATAATGAAATCCATTACTTTACTGAAGTGAGCTTCCTTGCTTGCTTTGCTACAAAGCCCTCTGAAGTAAAACATTTTGTGTTCGGGCAGCAGAATGTTCTGGACCCTGAAGGAAGTGGCTCCAGAGGGTAACCACAGAATTATAGAATGATTTGGGTTTGTGGTGGTTTTACCATGCTATGCAGCTGAACTTCACCACAACCACTCTTTCACTCCTCTTCCTCAAAGAAAAAGGGAAAGAAAATATGATGGAAAGGGCTCAAGGGTTGAGATAAGAAAAGGCAGATTACTGAAAAAATATTGTCGCAGGCAAAACAGACTCATCATAGGGAGATTAATATAATTTATTGCCTATTACTAGTGGACTAGAACTAGAAACTAATAGAAAATTTAAAAAAACCTTCTCCTCCACTGTGGCAGGGACATCTTCCACTAGATGAAGTTGTTTAAAGCCCCATCCAACCTGGCCTTGAATACTGACAGGGATGGAGCATCTGCAACTTCTCTGGTAAACCTCTGCCAGTGCCTCCCTACCCTCTGAGTAAAGAATTTCTTCCTTATATGTAATCTAAATCTACCCTCTTATAGATTAAAGCCATTACTCCTTGTCCTATCTTTACACTCTCCAATAAAAAGTCTCTCTCCTGCTTTCTTGTAGGCTTCCTTTAGGTACTGGAAAGCTATTATAAGGTCTCCCTTACAGAGCCTTCTCTTCACGCTGAACAACCCTAAATCTCTCAGCTTGTCTTCAGAGGTGTGAAGCCTCAGGGCTCATTCTAATAGGTCTATGTCCTTCTTGTGTGGCTGAATGCAGCACTCCAGATGGGGTCTCAGAAGAGCAGAATGGAGGGGGAGAATTGCCTCCCTTGACCTGCTGTTCATAATCAACCCAGGATCCCTGACCTCTTGAGCCTGTCATTGAGCCTGACCAGCTCAATGCTGGTATGAAATAGGGTTCTTACTTTTCACTGTTTTTCTTAACCCTTCCCCTGCCTGCAAAGTTCATTACGCATGCATAATGTACAGTTCTCACCTGGATAGTCTCCAGCAACAGAATAGCACTTTTTCCATTCATTCCAAGATCAAATGGTACAAATATCATTCAATCTCATGAAAAAAATCTTTTGTAGAATTCCAGAACGTGGAACAAAACTCAGTTCCACAATCCCTCCATGGACAGTATTTAGATAGTTTTTGGTGGTTAGTTTTTGCCTCTTTGCAAGTTCTTTACTAAGATTAACTATCTAGCTTCTATGGTCCTCTCAAATATTATAAGTTGCCTGCTTCTAAAATAGATTTCTTCATTGTTTTCTGGTTGTCCTTCTGTTTCCTTTTTTTGTCCTTACTGAACTTCTAACTGTCTTTTAGGACTTGAATGTCACCAACATGAATGTCATCAGTGTTTATTCCCTTTTTTTCCAAATCATTGACAAAGACACTAAGAAAGACTTAATCTAAGATGAGGCATTGCTTTCTAACTCAATACTTTCCTCTTTATCAGTGAACTTTGTTTATGATCTTCTACACTGTTTTCAATCAATATAGCAATGTTTCTGCATCTCAAAAGTGATCTAAATTAATTTCCCAGGTAAGATTTCATTATTCACTTCATCAAGTGCTTTACTAAAGTATTTAACATGTAGTGCTTTATTTCATCTAGTGATTTTGTAATTCTATTTTAAAAAGCAATCAAGTTTGTCACTGTGATTTATCCTTTAGGAGTAAAATATTATCTTCTTCCCTGATAGTTGTAAAATGATTTTTAATATAGCAAAACCTTCTTGCATAGCAAGACCGGTTGTGCTCACCTTCAACACCTTATGAGACTGGCTTATAGACAAAAACAAACAAACAAACAAGCGAACAACAACAACAATAAAAACAAACAAACAAACAAAAAAGAAATAGAAATAAAAATGTACCAAATTGAACAAGAAACATATGAAACATTTTGAGCTAGACGAAGTGAATATTTATACTAATAATCACTTCTGACAGTAGCCAGAAAGAGGAAACAATTTAATCCTATTTACCATGTATATCTTGTTTTATTTGCCTCCCCCCTCTCTGCCTTCATGCTTGAAGTAGTATTTGGTTCAGTGAGTTCCCATCTCTGAGATTGACAGATGTTACTTTTATGAATTTAACAAACTCATGCAGCATTAAATTTCACAGTAAACTGATTTGGTATTGTGCAAGTACCAGTACTGTATACTGTTACCAGTACTTCTTCCAGTATTTCAATCACTTCAGTATTTTTTTCTCTTTTTATATTGTAAGAAGCCATCAGTAGAATTTCTTTGCTCACCTTTTCCATGTAACTCATGATTTATACCCATGTATCATACCCACCCTCATTCATCGTTTTTTTCTGGATGCAGATTCACATTTTTAATCTCTCTTTTTAATGAAACTATTCCATACCTCTGATCACCTTCATCTCATGCAGTTCTTCTTTAGATGGAATTAATATACCTACACATAGAATTCAAGGCACAAGTATATTTTGGGTTTACATAGTCCAATAGAGGCAATTCCAGTTTTGTTTTCTGTGTCCTGCCTAAATCTTAACATTCATTTTGCCTCTTTTATGGCTGTAAGTATTCAACTCATGTTTTTGCAGTATATGGAATAATGAATTTATCCACAAAAAAATCCAAGATATCTTAAAATGTATTTTGAATGACAGTAGCTCATCTGAAAGCCAACATTTTTTCAGTATAAAGGGTTATTTTTCCACTTCTGAATCATTTACATTTATAGACAATGAACTGCATCTTTCATTTGTTTTGAGATAGATCCCTGACTTGCTCTACCATAAAACAAGGACACTCCCTCAGCTTCTCTGCAGTGATTAGTAGTTCAAATAATTCATTTAACTTTTCTTCTTTGACATTCATTACTTTGGTGAGTGTGAGAGGTAAGGTGAGGAAGAACTAAATCACAGAATCACAGAATCACAGAATTTTCTAGGTTGGAAGAGACCTCAAGGTCATCGAGTCCAACCTCCAACCTAACGCTAACAGCCCTCCACTAAACCATATCCCTAAGCTCTACATCTAAACGTCTTTTGAAGACTTCCAAGGATGGTGACTCCACCACTTCCCTGGGCAGCCTGTTCCAATGCCTCACAATGATCAAAAATGATCATTGATGATTTTGATCAAATGATCAAAAAGACAGCTAGTACTGAAAGAGGAAATAGCAGGAAAATGGAGAGGAAAAGAGATAAGAAAAACAAATTGAAGGAAGCCATAAAGTGAGAAAGGAATTTAAGAATGAGGAAAAAGAATTCATAAAATCTGAAATTACCTAGACTACTTGAATGATAAATACAACCATTTCTATATCAAGACAGGAAATTAATATTATCCTGCGGTTAGCTCAGGTCCTTTGCCCTAAACATCCACAGTGGAAGTCTCGCATACAGATTTGGATTTATGGGTCTGAAACAAATATGGTACAGTGCTAGTGGACATTAACTGCAAATATTCTTTCATCCATTACCTGTGTTTTATACCTTCCCGAGGATAGGAGCATCATTGTTTTCAGCATAAAAATCTACTTTCTGAGGTAAATGTGACATTTCTTTTCTTGTTTATTTGGCAAGGGAATGCCTGGAGGTGGAGAGTTTCTCATGCAAATAGAGTCGAGTGTGCTGAGTCACCGTCCTTTGGCGCATGACACACTTTCTACAAAAGGTTAGAGAAAACTTTAGTCTTTCTTCCCCATCCCGGTACAGAATTGAAATCTCTCTCCATCTTATTAAACTCCATCTGATGTCATTTATGAATTTGAAATGTCTTTTTAATGACCTGAATTTAGTCAGTTTTAAATGCATTGTACATGGAATTAGTTATGGTGCTAGGACTCTTTTTTTTTTTTTTTTTTCCTTTTTTTCATTAATGGCCAAACTGCTTATATAAAGTTCAGTCTAAATATAACATAATTTTGTTCTGAATATGCCTTTTTAGAATGTTTACTTGGCATTTGCTAGATGAGCCCTCTAAATAATCTAATTCTAGGAAAAGCTTCATCAAAAGGTCATTTTCTAATGATGAAAAAGTCATCATGATTTGCTTCTGAAATTATCTCCATTTTCCATCTCAGACTATTGGTGTAGTGTCCTAGATCTTCTTAGGTTCTCTTTTGTTAGGTGTATTTGAATGCTAGAAGCGATATTTTTCAGCAAACACAAACTAGGAAATAGCAGCAGAGACATGTCTCTTGTGACAACCAGATTCAATTGGCTGGGATATGGAGTGTGATACAGAGGCAGTTGCTCCAGAGGCATTACTGATGCACAGGAATCCTTGCAGCCATTCAAGACACAGGAAAAAATGCAGTCACTGACCCAGAGTCATTTATTGATTTCCTTCCTACACAACTCTGACTTCTCTCATTTGCTTAGAGGCAGCAAGATTATTTCCTGATAAACATACAGCTGATCCTCTATAGCATAATAAGATTGACTGCTTGGATGATGCTCATGAGTTAGTACTGTAGTATGCCTTCTCTTTCCCACTCCCTATCCTCTCTGTGCTTCTTCCACAGCCTTTTCTTTGGGTACTTTATGCAAGGTCCTATAGAGCTAATACTTTGTAAGTTAACGTTATCACAAATCTGACACCTTCCATTCAGCTGTCAAATATCTCCCTCTCCATTTCCTCCAGTTTCCTTCCTCCTCTTTTCTCCCTTGCTTCATGTAGATGTTTTCTCAGTCAGGGTTACTTAAATGTGAGTGGAGAATTTCAGTGGAGTTTCTGTCTTTAAGTGATTTTAGGGCCAGACTAAAATGGTAAGGAAGACTGTACAATTTAAGAAGTATATATACAGTGAGGATTCATAGTCATAGTTACAGTTATTACAGTAATAGTCATAGTCATTGTAGTAACAGTTTTTTGTTTGGTTGGTTTGGTTTAATAAAAGCAGAGAATCATAGAATGGCTTGGGTTGGAAGGGACTTCCAAGGTTCCAACCCCCCTGCCAAAGGCAGGGACACCACCCATTAGATCAGGTTGCCTAGGGCCACATCTAACCTGGTCTTGAACACCTCCAGGGATTAGAGTATGATTTTTAACATATGATTTCGTAGAACTAATCTACCTGAAATTAATGTCTTGGTGGTAATTGTGGTGGGTATTATACAAAACTGTGATATAGATGGATTATAGAGTGCAATAGATATAGATAATATAGACTGCAATAGATAATAATATAATATGGTTATACAATAAGACAAGTCTGCTTTTCAAAGTGTTTACCAAACATATAGTCAACTTTCATGCAAGAACAGAAAATAATGGACTTTATTTTAGTAGAACATACTAGTGTTTTTATTTTTTTTTCCTGTTAGTTGTGTTATCCTAAAACCAGACAACCAGTCACCACACTTCTTAAACCTTCACCATCCTGATCCTTTCAACTGTGTTTTGTTTTGTTTTGTTTTGTTTTTTAGTTTTTGTTTTTTCCCACAAGTTAATGGAAAGGGATTGAAGTTGCTCTTTGAAATACAGAGATGTCAGATGTGAGACTGCTATCACATGGTTAGCCTAAATTTATTTTTAAAAATTCATACTAAGCAAAACCCTTAGTCCAAAAACAACAGATTCTTTTAATTGGACAGTCTCATGCTATAGATAATTTCTGCTGTGGTCATTTGTGGTCAGTTTCTTGTGGTCAAGATTTTGTCATACTGCATACTGTTTTTTTAAGTACATGTTGATTTTCAAAACATGTAGACAGAGAAAAATAAAAGATTTGACTTACAAACTGTAGAATCTTACCTGAATATGGTTTGATAATTCATTATATTTATGTTAAATCTCTTGTTTGGTTAAGTGATTTCTATCTTTCTTAATAGACATGTGTTTTGCAGAAATCTACTGAATGATGCACAGTATGGACCCTTAGTTATCCAAGAAGCATTCTGAAACAAAACCCTCTGATTTGCTTAGGAATTAATACTAGTTTTACTCAAGTATAACATGTAACATCATTTTAGTTTCTTCTTTATCCCTCCAGTACACAAGTGCTATGTTTCTCTCATCTGTGTCAGATAATATCCTCTTCATTTAGAATGTGTAATCTGTTTTACTTGGCTCCTATTTCTGAAGTGAAACGAAGATCTAGCATGGCATAATCCCAATTGAATTGACATCAGCAGATCCCACAGCTTTATTTTTTACATGGCTAGAAATAAAAACTGTTGCTTCAAAGCAACAATTTCATTTTGAAAATCTTAACTTTCTTTTTGCTCTGATACACACAGTAGAAGAATTTGGAAGCAGATAAGGTGAAAGCACATATTATCATATGTGCTTTCTACCTATCTACAAAAAAAGCAGCTATCTAAAACATATCTACAAAAAGCAGCTCAGCTGGACTGATACCACCAAAACTAATGTATGAAAATGAACATCCTGTATATTATCTCTCAATTTGGCTTGCCTTAATGTAAATACATTACATAAGTCCAAAGTTCTTAATTCATTACAAGGCACTTAATTTTCATATTTCTTTGTTTTACAAATATACTAAGTGCAAAGTTTAGTGTTTTCCAACTCTCCACCCCCCCAAAAACAAACAAACAAACAAACAAACAAACAAAAAACTAGGACGAGAAGCATGTGTTTCAATTAATTCCATTCACAGCGGAAATTAATTCCATCTGCACTCCTTTAGAAAGAAGTAAAAGTTCAATAGAGCATTTAGTAAGTAGGTTAAATATATATATATATATTGAAATCTTTCTAGTGTAGCTTTTTCTTGATGAACTCTGTTTCCAGCATGGATGAGTATTTCATTAACATCTTGTCCTCAGGGCAAAATTTAAGGCTGCCCAGGTTAGTAGGAGCTACCCACATGTATCCAAGCAATCGAGCAGTATGTATTTGTCAGGAATAAATTGTTTTAAACCAATTAAATATTTTTTCTTTAGTAGGCAACAGACATCATGAGCTGAAGATAAGTCATAGATGCTGTGCAGATTGATTTAAGGAAAGCTTTAGATATTTAGAAATGGAATAAATGTGGTATAAATTCAACTACTATAGCTGGAATGCCATTCTCAGGGTACCTAGTAATGGCTTACTGACAAAATGGAAGAATGTACTGACTGGGACTCCGTAGGGATCTAGACAGTCTGGTGCTGTTGAAGATTTTCATTAGTAATCTGGTTGATTGAATTTGCAGATGATGGAAAGAACTGCAAGTACATTGGAGGATAGGAATGAATTCAAAATGATCTTGAGAAGCAGAAGTATTATCTAGAAGAAAGGATATTGTGCAACAAAAGTAACAGCACTTAGGTGGGGATCATCAGGACAATACAGTATCAGGAACAAAGAAGGGATAACAGGCGATCACAGCCTGACTTGAGCCAACAATGTCTCGATGTCATGAAAAATGCAAATACAATAAAATACATATTTACATTAGATACATTATGTGTCCCTAGGACACAGAATAGAAGTTCATGCTGCCAAACACATGAAGTAATACTTTTCTCACTGCTCAACATTTTTAAGTCCTCAAATTGACTTCAGTTTTGGGCACAGCATTCTAAGTAATAGCTATATCAATCAGAAAGCAGCAAGAATAGTCTAGGTCTGGAAAAAATTAGGAAAATGTTTTTCAAATGCGTAAATGTTTAGCATAGAGAAATGTTTTAGCATGGAGGACCAGGATTCCTGTTCTCAAGGATGAAAAAAGGCTGCTGCAAAGAAAATAATCTATTTTCTGTGTCCATTGTATGTGACAAGGGAATATGATGAGAAGAGATCTATATCAAAGAAGATTCAGTTTAAATATTGGAAAAAGCTTTACAGCAAGCGTGGTGAAGTATTGGAAGAGGCTGCTTAGGGGAAGCTACAAATATCAGTGGTGTAATTAAGATCAGGCTAGACAAGCCGTTTTTATTACTGGGGCATGGGGGTGGTCTTGAAGGATTTCCTCCCTCTCTGAGAACCTTATCAGATTCTTGTAAAAAAATCTCTTCAGCTTTTGAATAATAACAAGGAGCACTAACCAAATAAACTGTTCTTTTGCCATGATGACATTTAGTTGAGAGAATTTTTTTTTTCTGTATAATTTGTTTCTCTTTATTTTACTACAGTTATGCCTTATTTGTCTTTCTCTTGCTTTTGCTTTTTCGCTCTTCTTCGCATTTATCTCTTCATGTTTATTTGAATAAACCTGATTTCTTATGAGGAAAAAAAAAGTCTTGAAATTTATCCTATCATCCACCTTTCTGTCAATTCCCAGCTAATAATTTTGAACCTACAGGCTAATTTCAAGTAGCTACGCAGTGGCATAGTCATCACAAAGACATCAAGCTCTTTAGTGTTTTGGGAAACTTGCATCTGGACAGAGGTAAAACTGGCAGGTGGAACTGAGATTTTGTTCTGATAATCATAGCTGGCCTGTTGATCAGGAAAGCCACTGTTTTGGCATGAGGACTCTACATCTTGCCTCTTACTCTGGCAAAGAGAAAATAAAATCTTGTAATGCTACAGTGAGGAGGCAGGCAACAAAGACAACCAAGAAGACAAGAAGGGAAAGTCCAAATTCATCAGTGTCCCTATAAAAGTACTGCTGGCCCATGAGAGACTCGGCATGACAGTCTGAAGTGACAGTTCATCACAGGAACATATCATACTGATGTCATCTGCTGGGCAGCAGGAGCCTATCCCAGCACTGGGATTTCCTCAGGGACAGGACAGGAACCAACTACAACAATTTTACTGACAGCAATCCAAGCATTATTTTACTCTTCCATCTGTTTCTCTTTGTAGTCTACTATTTCAGTTGCATACAGAGCGAGGTATTCTTGTCTTTTCTTATATTTAATTATTAGCTCTGGCTAGAAAGGCTATCAAAAATGTTATTCTTCTCCTTCTTTCAGTATATTTCTCTTTAAAATATATGAGAAGAAGAAGGTGCTATACTGAAAGAAAGTAGGGGCTTTTCATTTCTTGGCTTTGGATTAGCCAGATAAATACGTTCTTTTTATAAAATACACAAGAAACTGTTCTGTCCCATATAAAATAAATGCCTACAAATAAGAAGCAAGTCCACTGGGGGTGGGGGGGAGAATACTTTAAATCTGGAAACTGATTTTTTCCCTCAAATTCCTGGGGGTAGAAGAAAAAAGAATATTCATTCTAATTTCTTGTTGGCTCATATTTTCCAGCTCATTGGCCTGCTAAATGTGAGACCCATAGGCCAAATTTGGGGCAAGTTTAGATACAATTCTCATCACATTTGCATAATATATCTCTGAGAATAAATCATACTGTTTTCAGTATCACGGTGTGGTATCTAGGCCCATGCTTCTGTGAAGGTCAAGGAAAGTCACTGCCTTTGCTGGTGTAGGATTGAGCCTCAACTGTTCCCTCTATAAGCTTGCTACAATAGAACTGACATTTTGAGTAGGACTTTGTTGTTTCAAACAACCTTTTAAATATTGTAGATGTGGTGGGTTAATCTTGTCCAGCAGCCGGGGACACCCACCCAACCAATCAGACACCCTCGACAGGGAAGTGGGAGAACAGAGGATGGAGAAGACTGTGGATTGAGATTTATTCTTAAAAATGTTTTCCCAGAGGTGCCACCACCTTGGCTGACCAGGCTCAGCTGTGCCCTATGGTGGGGCTGCAGGAGCTGGCTGGAACTGGCCATGTTTGGTATGGGACAGGCCCAGCTGCTCCTCACAGAGGCCTTGCTGAAGCCCCCACTGCCAGCACCTGGGCACCAACAGCCAATGCAGAGGGTATGAATTTTATGACTCACCTTCAATATTGGGAAAAGCTAGGAAAAGGATAGCCCTAATTTGTCTCCTGACACAGACAAGGTGAGGAGGATAACGGATGATATTATGTCGCATCATTTTTTTCCGTAATCTCCACTTAGAGGATTTGTAGTGATAGCATCATTATACCTCCTTACAAATAAGATTCAAATATTGAAGAACAGGGCTGAATGTCTCTCTTCCTCCATGACTAAAATAACAGAGGAAGAGATCATTTCGTAGAGAGATCGATGGTAGAGCTCTACCATAGCTCTTTTAAACCACCAGTGGTCCTTAATCACATCACTCGAAGCAGGGACAACTATATAGCTTTTCCACTGCTCTTTTATAACACACAGAGGCTAATGGTAGGGATGATATTTTCAGGGGGTGGGGAGTAAAGTCTAAGTCTGTGAGATGATGCAGACAACCCCTCAAAGACTTAGATGTTTTTCCATTTTGTAAAACCTGTATTAATTAGGTCTCCTTTCTTCATCTCCAGGCACTCACTCAGCTTCAGTAGTATGCCCATTATCTCCACAACAGCTGCTGAGCTAACTGACTATTTTCACAAATACATGCTTGCATGCTATTAGCTTTATTGGCAAAGTCCAGATTTACTGGAAACCTGAGGTATCTTCTGGGCTTTCTGAGTTATTTCAGGGTTATTCTTAGTGCAACATCTGAAGCTCCTTGGGGAAACATCTAAACTCAGAACTCAGCCATGTAGCAATACTGCTTCCTTATCTCTTTCAGCAGTGCTAGTACCTCATTAGTACCAATCCCCTTCCTCTGTCACTTTTGTCATCCTACCATGTGTTAGCAATAGAGAAAGCACTTTTTTTCCCTGTGCTGAGGATTATTTTTTTTTTCTTTATCATAGGTGCTTTCAGCTGTTATTTAGTCCTCTGATTTCTTTTCCCTCTCATATTTTCTGCTTCCAGCAGAAAGCATCACAAAAGATGGTCTCTCTGATGGACCTATTTCAGTAAATGTCATCAAATGAATGATGAAATTTGTTCCTTACAAATTTGTTTAACTGCATCTGACCAGTCCAAACTAACTCTATGCCCTAGTAATAGCAGCTTGTTTTAGTTATATATTCGGATGCTAAGGAGAAGAGGAACATGTCTCTTCATTTTGTGTCATTCAACCAGCTTTCCAATGTTGTCCCATAAAGTGATCTATAAAATCATTACCACTAGTAATGACGTGCCATCACTACCATGTATGTTATGATTGTGCCACCTCTATGGCCGTATGGTCTGTAATGGTCTGATAATACTATTTCTTTGGCTTGCCTCCTGTTTATTCTTGGATCACATGACTTTACTACCAATAATAGTGCCACGCCATATGTTAGAACTGTCTGATGTAGGAGGTGAATAAGTAATCTATATAGCACAGCTAAGGTATCACTGCCCAGTATTATAATCAGCTGAAGGAATTCTCTAGCTACACTCATGTATGATAAACTGAAGTCTTTATGTAATATTTTTTAGAGCTAAAAAATAAGCCTGTCAGTCATCAACAACTATCATCATAGAATCATAGAATTATAGAATGTCCTGAGTTGGAAGGGACCCATAAGGATCATCAAGTCCAACTCATGGCACCACACAGGTCTACCTAAAAGTCTAGACAATGTGACTAAGTGCACAGTCCAATCGCTTAAATTCAGACAGGCTTGGTGCAGTGACTACTTCACTGGGGAGCCTGTTCTGGTGTGCGACCACCTTCTCGGTGAAGAACCTCTTCCTGATGTCTAGCCTAAACTTCCCCTGCCTCAGCTTAACACCATTCCCGTGGATCCCATCATTGGTGATTACGGAGAATACCTCTCTACTCCACCTTGCGAGGAAGTTGTAGTTGACTGCGATGAGGTCCCCCCTCAGCCTCCTCTTCTCCAGGCTGAACAGGCCCAGTGACCTCAGCTGCTCCTCATATGTTTTCCCCTCTAGGCCCTTCACCATCTTCATCACCCTCCTCTGGACACTCTCCAACAGTTTAATGTCCTTTTTGTACTGTGGTGCCCAGAACTGCACACAGTACTCAAGGTGAGGCCACACCAGCACAGAGTAGAGCGGGACAATCACTACCCTTGGCCGACTAGCAATGCCGTGTTTGATGCATCCCAGGATATGGTTGGCTCTCCTGGCTGCCAGGGCACACTGCTGGCTCATATTCAACTTACTGTCAACCACAACCCCCTGATCCCTCTCTGCAGGGCTGCTCTCCAGCTCATCACCCAGTCTGTACATATAGCCAGGGTTGCCCTGTCCCAGGTGCAGGACCCAGCACTTGCTTTTGTTAAACTTCATATGGTTGGTGATCACTCAGCTCTCCAATCTGTCCAGGTCTCTCTGCAAGGCCTTTCCATCTTCATCTGAATCCAGAACTCCTCCAAGTTTGGTGTCGTCAGCAAATTTGCTCAAAACACCTTCTAGTCCTACATCCAAATCATTTATAAAAACATTGAAGAGGACTAGCCCTAAAATGGAGCCTTGAGGAACCCCACTAGTGACCCTCCGCCAGCCAGATGTGACCCCATTTACCATAACCTTTTGAGCCCTGCCTGTCAGCCAATTACTCATCCATCATATGATGTTTTTGTTAAGTTGTATGCTGAACATTTTGTCCAGTAGGATCCTATGGGAAACTGTGTCAAAAGCCTTGCTGAAGTCCAAAAAGATCACATCAGCTGGTTTCCCTTGGTTGACTAGATGGGTGATCTTATCATAAAAGGAAATCAGACTTGTTAGGCAGAATCTACCCCTCATGAACCCATTTTTGCTGGGACCAATGACTGCATTGTCCCCCCGGGTGTGCTTCAATAACTTCAAGAATCATCTTCTCCATAATTTTACCAGGCACTGACATGAGACTGACAGGCCTGTAATTGCTAGGGTCTTCTTTTTTACCCTTCTTGAAAATTGGAACAACATTTGCCAGCTTCCACTCTACTAGGACCTCTCCAGATTCTGAAGATCATTGAAAAATAATTGAGAGAGGTCCTGTGATGACATAAGCCAGCTCTTTAAGCACCTTGGGATGAATCCCATATGGACCCATGGACTTGCATGGATTCAGGTGGAGCAGTAAATCCTGCACACGTTCAGGGTCAGTTGGGAGTTTGTCATTCCTACCGTCATGGTCCACCAGCACCCTGGGTCCTGAAGCCCATCATCAGTGTTGAAGACAGAGGCAAAGAAGGCATTAAATGTCTCTGCTTTGCCTATATCATTGTCTGTGAGAAGACCTTCCCCATCAAGTAGCAGACCTATGTTTTCTTTGGTTCTCCTTTTTCTGTTCACATATCTAAAAAAAACTTTTTTATTGTCTCCCACAGACATGGCCAGCTTCAACTCTAGTTGGGTTTTGGCCACAGAAACTTTCTCCCTACAAACATGAACAGCATCCCTGTATTCCTTCCACGTCACCTGATCCTCCTTCCAGCAGCTGTACACTTTTTTTTTGGTCTAAGCTCCAGTAGAAGATCCCTGGTCAGCCAGGCCGGCCTTCTGTCCCACTTGCCTGACTTCTGACATTTTGGAATTGCCTGATCTTGCGCTTTTAGGAGGCAGTACTTAAAGATTGACCAGCACTGATGGACACCAATGCCTTCAAAACCAGTTTCCCTGGGGACCTTGCTGACTAGTTCCCTGAGCAGCCTGAAGTCTGCTTTCCCCATATCCAGGGCTGAAGTTTTGGTGGCAGTTTTCCTTCTGTCTCCATAAATTCTAAACTCAACCACTTCATGGTCACTATGACTGAGATGGCCACCAATTGCCATGTCTCCCACAAGACCCTCTTTGTTCTCCAGCAACAGATCTAGGAGGGCACCTTTCCTAGTCGGCTCCCTTAGTACCTGCACCAAGAAGTTATCATCTAGGTGCTTGATGAACCTCCTGGATTTGCTTGTGTGAGCCATGTGGTGATCCCAGTTGATGTCTGGCAAGTTGAAATCCCCCATAAGGACAAGGGGAGTTGATCTTGAGGCATCTCTTAGTTCTGCAAAGAATAATTCATCAGCGTTGTCGTCCTGGCCAGGTAATAGACCCCCACAATGACATCACCGTTATTTGTTCATCCCATAATCCTTACGCAGAGGCTCTCAACTTTGCCATCACCAACTTGAAGTTCCACACAGTCCAGCCCATGCTTCACATACATCGCCACCCCTCCACCTCGCCTACCCTGCCTGTCCCTCCTGAAGAGCCTGTAACCATCTATTGTAACACACCAGCCACAGAACTAATCCCACCAGGTTTCACTTATGCCAATGATATCGTAGCTGTGGGACTTGGCCAAGACTTAGGGATATGGTTTAGCTTAGGGATATGGTTTAGTGGGGACTGTTAGTGTTAGGTCAGAGGTTGGACTCGATGTACTGGGTCTGGCTGGAATGTTAACTTTCCCGGCAGCAGCCCATACAGTGCTGTACTCTGTACTTGTAGCTGGAACAGCAGTGTTATCACACCAGTGTTGTGTCTACTGCTGAGCAGCAGTGGCACAGCGTTGGGCCTTTCTCTAACCCTCCTAGGGGGTGGGCAAAAAAGTGAGGAGAGAAACATCACTAGGGCAGCTGACCTAAACCAATCAAAGGGATATTCCATACCATGTGGTGTCACACTCAGCAATAAAAGGTGGAAACAGGAAGAAGAGGGGAGGGGTGGGCTCTCGTTGAGAAGACGTCGGTCCTCCTCTCGAACACCGGCTGCGTGCGTTGAGGCCTTGCTTCAAGGACGTGGTCAATCATCGCTCATTTGTGGGAAGTAGAGAGTAATTTCTTTCCTCTGCACTTCCATATAGCTTTCATTTATTTTGTTTGTTTGTTTTCCTCCCTTTTCCCCTTTCCCTTTTATTTTCCCCTTAGTTAAATTGTTTAGTTCATGGTAGTCTTTATTTAATTATTATAATTATTTCCCTTTAATTAAATTATCCTTATCTCAACCCGTGAGTTGTTCTTTGCTTTACTTCTCCCCCTCCTTATCTAAAGGAGGGGGAGTGAGAGAGCGGTTGTGGGGTTTAGCTGCCCAGCACAGTAAAACCACCACACTCGATGATCTTGAGGTCTCTTCCAACCTAGAAATTCTGTGATTTTGTGATTCTGTGATTCTGTGAAGACTTCTAGCTCATCCATTTTATTCCTCATACTGTGTGCGCTTTAGTGTAGAAGCACTTCAGATGTGCCTCCCTACATGCAGCACCTTGTGGGGCCGACCAAAGGACCTCACTAACACACGGTCCCTCTGATTCTAGTGCACCATCCCTTAGCTCAAAACCAGCATGCTTGGTTTTATCCCCTTCCCCATTCAACTCTAGTTTAAAGCCCTATCTATCAACCCTGCCAACTCCTGAGCAAAAATCCTTATCCCTCTCTGAGAGAGGTGCATCCCATCTGGTGCCAGCAGTCCTGACATTGCATAGACCTTCCCATGATCGAGAAACCCAAAGTTCTGCTGGTTGCACCAGTCCTGAAGCCACGTGTTAATGTGATGAGTCTGCTTGTCAGCATCGATCCCCCTATCAGAAGGACAGAGGCAAACACAACCTGTGCCCCTGACCCTTAAAGTAGTCACCCCAAAGCCGTAAAGTCCCTTTTGATTGCTCTCGGACTTTTTGTTGCTAGCTCATCATTACCAGCCTGAAAGACTAGTAGCGGGTAGTAGTTGGTGGGCTGTACCAGGCGCTTGACTTTCTTAGCCAAGTCTCTCACCCGAGTCCCAGGGAGGCAACAGACGTCCTTGTGGGTTGGGTCTGGTCAGCATATTGGACCCTGTGTCCCCTTCAAAAGGGAGTCCCCCATGACAATAACCCTTAAATAACTATTAAATATATTCCATGCTTAGTTTAATGTGAACTGGGAGTAATATATGTGAAAACAGGTATAAATGAGAAGAAATACAGTCAGAAATATTTTTATTATCATTTCCATTATACATGACTGGAAAAAAAAAATAAGGAAGAGGAACGGGACTGGTTCTGGTCCCAAACATCTATTAAATAATACACTTTACTGAAGTGTAGGTAATATAGTTATGAAAGATCACATGTCTAAATTCATGAACAAAGGACCAGAAACTCATCCTCTATATTCCTCCCAGTGGAGTCTTAATAACCTGCTTCTGCAAGAACATTATACAAAAGAAACAACTCAAATGTATTTGGAAGCAAACACAATGGAGGAAATGTCTCTCTCGCTGTTATGAGAAACTATGAAAACCATACTGAAAAGCTATATAATATTGTATTCAAATCACAGGAGGAATGAAAACATCAAAACAAAGTAAATTAGAAAAGAAACTAAACCCAGGAACCCAGAGGTACTTTACAGACTCTTCCATAACATAGTGGCCAGAAAATGCTCTAATTCACAATTACTGTTCAGCAAACACCAAAAGAAACCCTTATATTTTTATATCTAAACCAAAATACTGTTTTTAAATCAATGCTGAAATATAAGCTTGGAAAAGTGCTTGACTCGTCAGATTTATTAAGCTTGGTTATTGTTGTGTGCCTTAAAATACCAGCAGTCCAATCGTCATTACTAAATTTCAGGAGTTAATGGGAGAATGCTGCAGTTTCTGGGGGAAACCTGATGCAACTGAACAAAATCCAGAGAAGTTCATGACATCTGTAGCAAGTATTTAAAGTTGATCTTTTCAAAATCTGAATTGTTTAAAAACCTACTAGGACCGGAGTAGATGGAACCAGCAATTTTAAGCACCAAATATTAAACACCTTGGGATCTGAATGGACTTAAGTATATGTAAGTCTTCACTTAATTCTTCCTCCAGAGCAAATTTAAAGGTGACTTTTTAGATAAGTTATGAATTTCCAACTTTTCCAACTGTTATGTTTTCTTTGCTGCAAGAATAAAATGTATTTTTCTCTCTGTGACATTTATTTATGTGAAGAAGATCTACAAGACACAAACATAAATTTCTGTTTTCTGAAATTTCTATGGAAAAGATAGAAGGGAAAAACACAAGCACTCTAACTGCTTTCTTTAAAGGATTCTTGAAGTGCCCGTACAACAGATAGTAGTGGGAGCACATTTCTCTCTGTTAAAAGTACTATCTTTTTATCCCCAGCAAAGGGAAAAGGGGAGGATACAGAATCATCCAAAAACAACAGATTGGAGATGTACTAAATCACCCATTTCCCGTGCTGTTTTTTATCCACCCATAAATGATAAAGTAACTTATATATCTCATCACACCACCCTAAGAGTCCTTTACCCAACGTGGCTTGCAGACCTCTCCTTCCTGTTCTCTGCCACTTAGTAAGTGACCCTAGACTTCCCTAGCTGCATACTGCTCTCTCTACTCATCAACAGTGTCACCTAGGACTATTAATCTGGGATTTTTCCTATCTCACATTTAGGGGTCACCCCCTCCTCACAGGAGTGGTGAAGATATTCCAACTCTTACCTGAAAAAGATACCTTTCTTCAGAAATTCCTAGAGATACTGCTAGGTGAAGACCCCTTTGTCTCAGTTAAAGTCACTGTATAGGTTCTGCTGTTGTATTGTGATCAGAGCTTTGTCATCCTGGTATTCTTCTTGGATAGTCTTAAGCAGATAAATACAACTTATAGCAAAAACCAATGCATTATACTTCATTAACAATACTGTAGTAGAGTATGCTACAATAGTGGTATTAATGACTGCGTTCAGGTGTGCTTTCAGTTTGGGGATAGAAATAAATAATGCAAAAGCTGACAAACACATTAGCCACTTGTTATTTATGTTGAGCAGAAAAAATTGTTTCATGAGATAGCTGGAGATCCTCTGGAGGTGGAGCTGTGGGAAACACTAAGGGGATTGCTCAGTGGCAGCTTAAATTGATCTCCATCCTGCCTGAGAGGGTCTCTCCCTCCTCCTTCCATCAACCCTCCTTGGGCCAGCTCCATCTGAGCTGATGCAGAATGCCACGTCAGTAGAGAACACTTACATCTATTGTTTTTAGAGTTTTGTGCTGACTGACTGTGCTGAATGCAAGGCCCCACAGGTGCTGGAGCCAGTGCAAGGAATAGACTGGAATACATGGCTGGGGATGACAAGACGAAATGGCAGTGTAGCAACCAGTAATTAGGTTGGCTTGCAAGACATTACAATTGGAGCCTATACAGTGTCTAAAGACAGTCTGCAGTTAAACTATATGTCCTGTGTGTTCAGTATATTGCTGCACTGATTACAGTAAGATGTGAATGTGTCAGGAACAAAACATTGACTTGCAGCAACAAAAGTAAAAGAAGGTAAGAAAGCCAGGGAAATAACTGTACCTTAAATTAAGTTCTTTGGGAAACTGGTCTGGTTGGAAAGACATATAAGGATATTTTGAGTGGACATAATGCCTCATGTTGTTTTCCTTATGCTCAGGTAAACAGAACAGTTGTATGTTCTTTATCAATATAAACTAAGCCAAAAGGTATACTTCTGTCTGGCATCAAGCTCATCTTCTGTTGAAAATTGCTTGGGAATATGCGAAATATAAACTATATAACCAGGTTAAGGATAATAAACCATAACACCGCTGGAAGAGTATTGATCAAAGTATCTACTCACTGTGACTATTTAAGTGTGTTGTCTTCATTAAATTTAGACTTCTAACGCACTTAGAATATTGAACATCCTGATATGGAAGAGAACTGCAAGGATCATCAAGTCCAATTCCTGGCTCCATGCAGGACCACCCAAAAATCAAACCACATCTGAAAGTGTTGTCCAAACTCTTCTTTAACTCCAGCAGGCTCCGTGCCATGACCACTCAGCTGGAGATCCTGTTCCAGTGACTGACCACCCTCTCAGTGAAGAACCTTTTACTAACACCCAATCTGAACCTTTTCTGTTGCACCTTTATACTGTTCCCTTGTGTTCTATTGCTGGTCTCCAGAGACCAGAGCTCAGTGCCTCCCTGTATGCACCCCCGTCATAAGAAAGCTGCAGGCCGCAATGAGCCCTCCCCTCAGTCTCCTCCTCTTTAGTCTGAGCAAACCAAGAGGCCTCAGCTGTTCTTCGTATGTCTTCCCGTCTAGACATTTCACCATCTTTGTAGCCCTCCTTTGGACACTCCCTAATAGTTTCATGTCCTTTTTATACTGTGGCACCCAAAACTGCACACAGTGCCCAAGGTGAGGCTGCACAGCACAGAGCAGAGTGGGACAATCCCTTCCCTTGACTGGCTAACTGTGCTGGGCCTGAGACACCCCAGGGTGGGGTTGGCCTTTCTGGCTGCCAGGGCGTGCTGCTGGCTTGTATTCATCTTGCTGTTTACCGGAACCCCCAGATCCCTTTCAATGGGGCTGCCTTCCAGCTCCTCGTTTCCAAGTCTGTACATATATTCAGGATTATACCATCCCAGTTGCAGAATCTGGCACTTGCTCTTGTTAAATTTCATACTGTTGGTGATTGTCTTACTATCCTTGTGCATGGCTTCGTTATGGCATATGCATAAGGTTGGATGGGAGTAATACTTCCTTTTATACAAGATCGAGAGAAACTGTCCCTTGTTCTCACATCTGCACTGTTGATTAAATGTTTTTCACCTCTGATTTTGTGAACGTGAATGGCCAAGCCCACACAGCTCCTATAACCCATGCAATGATACTGCCATGCTGGAATGCTCTAAATTCATGCTACATAAATGCAGCTCATGCCTGTGCTCTCCATTTTTGGATCACTTGTGAATTGCTGTTTATAATAAGGCTCACTTAAACCACCATCTCCTTGTGGCATAGACGCAACATGTTCTTCCTTCAAAGAAAAGTTGTTTTGCTCACAGTGGCAGCTTCTCAGTGTCAGGATCACTTCTTTACAGGGACTCCCAGACATGAAGATAGACAAATTAATAGAAACAAATGAACTGTCACTAGCTTATATATTGTTACTCCGTAACTACTGGATAGGGCACTTCTCTGTTTACTACATCTGTGGCAACTTGATCAGGGCTTGTGATGCTGATTTCTTTTCCAGGTTGAACTGCAAGATATTTTTATGTAAGATGGAAACAAACAAACAAAAACACCACCACCAACAACAAAAAGCCCCAGGAATCCAGCTGTAGCTTTAAACACTACTGCTGTAATTACCAAACAACATTGATTGCCTCAGCAGAAAAACAAACAAACAAACAAAAAACTTTAAATAAATATCAATATTTTTCTTTATTTTTTTTTAAACAAAGCAAAATGCTATGCAATGGCTGAAAAAAAAAAAAAGCAATTGAAACACAAACAGCAGAAGAGCAAAAGGCATTTTCTTTTTATGGGATGAAAGTAAAGAAAACCTTTTCTAAATGTGCTTCAGATAATGCACTTTGCAGAGTCAATCTTGTCCTTTCAGTCTTTATCATTAATTATTCAACAGGGCAGTAAAGAAAGCTCCAAGCTGCAACCAATATGACAACTTGTTAGTTACACAAAACTCAGAACCAAGGTTTGGTTGCAGTCCCTTTTACAAGCAGTACTAGTCAAGTTGCCAGGATTAATTTGTAAAACCATGCAGCATTTAGCAGAAGCTGTTAAAATAGTGAGGCAGAACAGGTCAGGCATGATGTCTAGATACTTTTGCATGCAAATATTCCGGATAAATTTGTCAGTGCCTTATTTTACAAAATTAGCCAGCAGCCTTATTATTCCAGAGCTGTAGGTACTTAAATATTCTTTGTCTCCATATTGTTGACTTAGACAAACTCATAGCCCAGTTTGCATGTACACCTGGACACAGCTTTTAATGATGAATTTTCCATGTCAAAGGTACAACTCTCACAAGTCTGCCTAGAAAGGAAGCTGTTGAAAGCACAGGGAAAGGAGGAGAATGAATGTTACAATTCAGAAAAGCAGAGAACAGATCTGGAAAAGGGAGCCAGTGAGTGGGCCTCAGAGCTTTATCCATGGGTGTGTCATGGGAATATAGTCTGCCAGGATTTAATGTTTTCTGTCCTGAAGTCACATGATCTTAAAAGCTGTTCTTCACTATAAGGTTATCCACTACTTACTAATTTTGCTACTTGTTAATAGCTTTATTGCACAAGTTTGTTCAATTGAGCATTTTTCACAAGTACCCTGAAAGATGGTTGACATAAGATATTAATGTTTCACATAATCAAGAGCATATATAAGGAAAGCATTTTTCGGGATTAATTTCTACAGTTGAAAAATTATTTTTTTATAATATCAGTTCCTTCAAATCTTGGATTAAAAGAGTAGACAACAGTCTAAAAAGAAATCACTTTTGCAAAATTATCAACCAACATCAATTAAAGTTATTTGCAACTTATAGGTGCAGAAGTTTATATAGTTGAAAAGCATCACGCATAATTTCAATAAAAAACAACATTAGAAACTCTAAAAGAAAGTAAAGAGTCTTGTACTTATGAAGACAGGACCTATTTTCTTTATTTATTATCATGCAATGGTTTCCTCGTACAGCATCACACAAAGCAACTATGATATTCTCTTTATATGTCAAAAGTTATGCAACAGCTAAGAAACCATTGCATATAAAAGATTTGTTTTTACTATTAACTTCTTTCACATCTTACTGCCTTACAAAGAGTCCAAGAGAAAATAATTTCTGAATTTTTCCTTGCAAGTTCTCTTGTACCTCAAGAGAAAATAGTTCCAGAAATTCTTCTGCAGTATCAGCAATTGCATCCAGCAGGCACACCAATTGAACAGGGAACTACAAAATCATGCAAATACTTTTCAGCCAGAAAGGATTCAGTCTAATTTTGATTTGTGCCCAGTGAAGTCTTACTTTAGTGTTTTACATCAACAGGCAAATATAATTCTATGTTGCCATTTATTAATAAAAACATCCCATGTTTTAATGCTCTTTGCAAGGAAAGAAGATTATTAACTGAAATGCTTCTTGCCAAATAAGGTTAATAAAAACTCTCAGAACCAAGTGGGATGACTTTTACTGTGACCACTAATGCTTGGACTTATCAAGAACATCTAAACTCACATTTAATAAAATGGATTGACACCACACCCAGATTTCTTGGAGAAAAACAGAAGGAATATGATTGTGAAGGAAGACAGACAGGTGTAACCCCACAAATATTTGGGTCTGACACATGCTGTATGTAATGCAATTTTAGCAGCAACTTGTCTCTCTATAAAATGTCAACATTCAAAACACAGTCTTGCTAGAGGTGTCATGTAAAGATAGGTTTCTGCTTAAAACTGATGGGAAATCCTGAGTAATATTTCTATGCCAGGGATGCACTGGATAAATTCCACCTACTTTATCAGTGAGAAGGAGATAGTATTTAAAGCAAAGTATATACAGTAAATATGAAATATTGCTAGGTTAATATTCCCAGGTATTGTGTATGCAACATCTACAGATTTTAGGGAATTTACTTTTGTTTCATGTTAAGAGTCACAACTTTTAATTGTTGAACCATCTACCTGTCATTTTTTCTTTCCCTCTCTAGGCATAAATGGTGATTAAACTTGGAAAGTTAAGCTTTGTTGCCTGAAAAACATACTTTTCATTGGAGATTAAATATTTTTTATTGTTTTCCTTGGAGTGAAAGTTTAATTCTTATTTTCAAAAATCTTCTTTTGACATTTCAAACATTAAGTGACATGATAGCACAACTCTCACACAGTGGTGGAGGTAAATAGGAAATGTGAAAAAGAGAAGCTAAAGATATTAAGATATCCCAACACTGATTAAGCACTGCAGGCAGAAGTCAGCCCTCAGAATGGGGGTCTGCTTCATCACCAAGTACGTGAAAGGGAAATTGAAGAAGATAAAACTGTAGAGAAACAAAATGATTTTTTTATATCAGCCTTTACTCTTAAAGATAAGGAAATTCCTGTTCAGAGGTTATTTTTCATGGGTAATCAAGGTGAAGTACTAACAAAGACATATATCTATGCAAGAGTTGTTAGCTGATCACAGGAAACAAAATAGCTGTAAATCACTACAGGCATTCACCTACTCAAAACACTAAAGAAATTAAAAAGAAAGCACATGAAAGGCTAAAAGAAAATAAAATTAAATAAAGCACCAGTTGTTGAGGACTGGAAGGTGGACAGTGCTGTGTACATATTTTTCTCATAAAAGGAGTGAGTTGTAATAGGAAAATTGTGAGACAGGAAACTTTGGTTAGTTTTAATGCAGTAAATCTGATGCGAGATTAAAAAACAAAGAAAGTATCCTACCTCTTGTCATGGCCAAAACACATTGCTGAGCAACCATACTGATACACTTGAATAAACAAAATAATGTGCCTGCAAAACCCCCATGGGTTTTGTGAGGCATTTAAAGCTTGAGATTGGCTTGCTGATACCGCTTGTTAGCCTTCTGCAGACAAGCCTGACACATTTGTGTCACTGAGGATGGGAAACCTGAAGTGAGGCTAGTGCTTGTCACAACTTGAAAACTAGCCCTTGTAAAGGGTCACCCACTGGCAGATTGGGTCATTTGAAGGGACCTGGGCTCTTTGATGTCCCAGATTTACTATCTTCCCCCAGCCCAATAGACATCAGTTGAGTTGCATGGGTCAGTCCTAGGTCTTCTAAGATTTAAAGTATGGATTTGACTAATTTCCTGCATCAAATAAAGCTTGACTGAAAGGGAGATCTATGGATTTTAAGACAATAAGGATAATAGCCTGTTGTGGCCAATTTGGTTAAAACAGGCTGTTTACATAGGACTAGTCGGGTTAGTGAAATTATGAGAATATGAAGGAAAAAGAGCAGAAGGAGAGCAAGGGATCCATCTGTCTATATTTATGGAGTGTCAAAGCAGAATAGATCAAGTCCTTGCCTTTTGTTATTGTGTCACCCCTTTTGTGTCACTCTTAACCCAGGCAAACTTTCACTGAAATCAATGGCAGAAGAGCCATTAGTCCTAAGCCAGCAGAACTGCAAGATTTGGCTTCCACTTCTCGTTCTTTATTAACACATGTTTTTAAGTAAAAGCTGGGCAAATCACATTGGACACATTATTTTTCAAACTGAAATTGGGTCACTTGTTCCTAAATTGTCCTGAGTCCATTAGTACAAAAACGTTCTGCTTTTTTTTTTTTTTTTTTTTCTTTGCTTTTCTTCATCCTTCTAACTAAGGCATTTCTTTGATAAACATATTTTTGCTATTGTTTTAGTCCTAAAGAGCCTCCTGTAGGTGCTCCTGGGACTATCCTGCTAAACTAGTCTAGATCTAGTAGGTCTAAACTAAACTAGGATTTTTAGATCCAAATTTTGCATCAGTAAATAGATATGGCAAAATATCAATAGAGCGGGATCAGACTGTATTTTTTCAGTTCAGTGTGAGAAATGGTGTCCTATCAGAAAGAGGACTCAAGAACTTTCTCTGAATATACAAGTAGATTTTAAGAAAAAGAGTGAAAAATACTACGTCTCCGCTTTCCTTGAAAAACTAGTAGTGGAGGCTGGTGCCTTTTCCATGCAGATATGTTTAATTCCTGTATTTTTTCCTTTTGCAATCCCATTAATTCTTAGGTACTTTTGATTCACTTTAATGGCATAGGTCTACAGTGTGTCTGCCATAGGCAGATGAAAGCCTGTTCCACAAGACTCAGTGGGATATGTGTTTACTTTGCCTAGACTTTGAGCTGGTGCAAATTCTTTCTGTCTATGTCTTAAGTCATAGCCAGAGACCTGACTCAGAGCTAATGAGCCCAAATGAAAGCCTACATAGTACCTATCTCCTGTAGCTACATGTATTTTTAGAAACAAACTCATGTTTACCAGTAATTTACCAAGTGCAAGACTTGGAGATCTGGGGAGGTACAACTGTCCCGTACTGTGTTTTTGCTGAAACATCATCAACAGCAGCTCCTAATTTGAGATCCACAGCTTCTAGGCTTATTATCCAACTTCTTACAACATCTTACTACACTTACATTTTAAAGATATTTTTAAGTCACATTGTAAGACAGATCTGATTCACTTTCAGAAATGAGAATGTTGGCTGACCCAAACCCTTCCTTCAGAATTCTGTGTAGCCATTCTCTGTGATTTGATATTCTGCCACAGATCTTTATAAATGATATATGCATGTGTACCTTGGCATCCTCTCTTATGGCTTTCTTCTTCCCAAAGGGGAATAAAAAAGATTAAATGTTTCCTGAAAAGAAATACTGTCAAAGTTTTGTCTTTTGCACTAGTGGTTAGGACTTAAGTATCTATACCACATAAACTTTTAAAATGGCATATTTCTTGTGTATAAATAAAATATAATGCAATGACTTAACTGCACAGATTCATTTGACACCAAAATTCCACTTGAGACATTCCAAAAAGTTATTTTCTTCTTCACCTGTGAAAAATGTGTAAACACGTATGCAAAAATGTTCTTTGGGCCCTAGTCTGCCATAGTTTTGCTAAAATAGAGAAGTCTATGCATATTGCAAAGAGAAAAAGGAGACTGAAAGAGAAAGTGTCATTAACTTTTACTGTGTGAAAAGTTGCACTCACTACTAGAAATGGTTTAAGCTAAAACATCAGAATAACAAAAGCTCTCTTTTATACCTTTATAGTTGACAGCTTTCAAGTCTTTAAATAGTCTATTCTGTTCCAGCCAAATATCTTGCATTAACAGAGGAATATGGGAAAAGATTCTTGTTTATGCTTGACTTATCTGGGAAGTAAGAAGGACAGAAAGTAATAAAAAGAAAAGGAACAGGAAGCTTCTGACAGAAAACCAAAGGAAAAAAAAAATGGAAAGGAAAAAGACCTGTTAAAGAGGTCTGCCCAAATAGAAGAAAGGCAAGGCAAGCAGAAAAAAATCCATTGTCAAATGGATTTAACCTAGATTAAAGCAATTTAACCAAGAAGATTAAAGGAGACCTGAGACCTGAAAGCAGCAACAAGGTTTGAAAAGATAAGAAGAGCAACAAAAAATGGGGGGAAACAAATGCTGTAGTTGCCTTCAAGAACCAGCAATGTTGAGTCTGATGCTAGCAAGGGTCTAAGGAGCCAGTGTAGCTTGTGGGAGCATAACCATATAGGCTTTAGCAGTTTGGTTTGGTAAATTGCTCAGGTTACACAATTGCAATGGCTGTTTACTACTGGCTAAGGGAGAATCTCCTCTGTCTCCAAGGGTCTTGGTAGTATTCAGACTTGCACTTTCCTTTCAAAGGCTGAGATATACTTGAAGATTGTCATTCTGGAATGCAGAGCAGATTACATATTTTTTTTTCTACAGAATTTTTGCTCAGAAAATTCCCTTAGTGGCAAAGATACATGGAATCTCAGTAGCTTCATGCAGAGAAACAAAGTTAATTGTTCATAGGAATATTATTCTTAAAAGGGATGGACTCAAATCTTGACTAGTCTTTATGCATAAAACGTTGCTACAGGACACCTGTCCCCTCTAAAACCTGCTAAGAAAAGTTAAAGAAGACATTCTTCCTCTTCCTTCTCAACATGAATAGTGAAAGCATGGAAATGAGTACCCATACTGGCCTCTAGTTTTCTCAAAGTGGCTAGTCTGAGCACTATCTCTTAACATCATTAAATGCACATGTGAATCCACTTTTAGGCTGTTCTCTCATACCATCAAAGTGGAATAGGATGGCTAAGCTGATAAATCCTCATTGTAAATCCAAACTGTTATGGCTTACAAGATATGGACAAAGCTGTGCCTGTTCCACCTCTGCCAGTAGATATTTCCCTTGACTAAACAAAATGAGAAACTGTAATTGAGCTATAGCCAAAATGTAGATGGAATATGTGGATGTGTAGAGTTAGGCACATTTTATTTTATTCTCTCAAGCATGTTCCTTATATTACCAGTTATGGCTAAACCAATTTAATAATAATAATAATAATAGGTTAAATTCAACTTGTAAATTGTTAATGCAGTTCCTAACATAGTTCTGATTCATGTACATGTACTTTCATAGGAAGTACCCATGTACAGTTAATATGGTCCAGAAACCACTCCCAGTGGACAGTTTGAATGAAGCCTTTCTGTTTTGGGAGAGTTTAACTGTGGGAACATGAGCTGTGCTGAGCCAGAGATGAGTTGCTGCCTTGTATTATTTACTGTTCCACAGAGGTAACCATAGCAGTCATAGTGGTTACAGGGTTATCCAAACTCCTCATATTAAAAAACAGCTATAACTAAAATGCTTTATTTATGGCTAGATAATCTATTTGCAATTATTCACCAGTGGGAAGACTGGTAAGTAGCATTTATTTTTTCAGCAAAACCTAGGCTGAATACAAAGTCACAGAAAATAAAGAGGAAAAACTTTCAGCTGCCATTAAGAATTTGGAAGACCTGGCCATGCTCTCTGCACTCTGCTGTGGATATTCTGTTCCAGAATTTTTGAGTACTAACAAGATATTTAAGGTCATTTCTCCTAGTTGTGTTTGCTATGGCTGCTTTTCTTTCCCTGATTGCTGGAAATGACTGCTTCTACTAAAAAACAACCCCCCTCTCAGTGACAATCATACTACAGAGAATCTTTTAAGTGGTAAGAGGCAAATCACAGTAGTGAGTCAGCCAATCAGTCAATCAAGAAAATAGTGAATTAGAGAATAGTGCAGCAATCTCATGCATACATATTCCCCTTTGCATCAGTGTCAAATTCAAAATGCAGGTGCATAAATTCTCTTTGATGGCTGCACAGACAGTCATCATTACATACTTCAACCAGTTGATAGGTATGCTCAGTAGTGTGAATCACTATTCAGATTTCCATCTCACCAGGGGAAGTGTTTTGTTTTCAGACTAATTTTTTTTTCCTTCAAGTCCAATGTTTTTGAAAGAAAATAAGAAAGATGGATGAATGGCATGGGGATTCAAGTCTACTGGAATGAGAAATCAGTTTAAGAAACCTTTTTCTCATTTTCTCTTCCTTCTTGGTCCTCTTTTCTCTGTCATTCATGTCTTCTCCATGGACAGGGGCCTTAAGAATAACCCACTTTTAGTCATGACGATTGATACTCAGTGAGATCATGCAAATGCTCAGTCTGCAATTCTAAGCACCCAATCTAGGTATTCACATCAGGATTCTTGACATTCTAGACTTCAGAGAGAGGAGTTTTATTTTTATTTATTTATTTATTTATTTATTTATTTATTTATTTATTTATTTATTTATTTTTCCAAAAGACAGTTCAGGGCTTATGTATCTTTTTCCTTTTCTAATTAGTTGTGAGGAAGTATGTGTTTCTCTGGGTTATTTATGTCAAAGTCTGAAGAGACTGATTTTGTAATTTAGCCATTTAGACTAGGTGTCTGAAATTAAATATGGAAGTGCATCTTTCTAACATTCCAAAACTGTTGAAGCCAATCTAAGTTACTGTTGTAACAACTTGTCCTGTGAAATAGTCACTTGTACTCTCTTTTCTGGTGTTCCCTGACACTGGAGCATAGCTGTAACTGGACAGCAGTTTCAGGGTGCTGGCATCATGTAAAATTACCTTTGTGAAAAATGATCTGTTCTTTTAGCTCCATCGGCTGTAGAGCAGTTATCTGTGTGGAAAGAAAGGAAGAAAAGTAGAGAATGGAAAACAGAAGGGGGAAAGAGTGGGTCTTATATTGTTTTCAAACAGTGCCATGAAGCCAAAATCCAGAAGAATTTAATATACTCAGGCTCAAAGATGCAACAAAAATCTAACATGCCTGATTTCCTGAACTGATTGACAATGTTGACTCAGGCAGCTATGCTTCCTGGCTAAAGACGCCAGTCCCTTGCATAACAGGTAGCAATGGGGCCACACCAGGGAGGGGAAGAACTTAGCAGGTCCAGGCATTTCACAGCTGCAGGGATATTGCAGCATAACATGTCCCTCTGGTATCTTATACCCTCTGTTCCAGCTTTTGGAGTTGGGCTATTATGTGTCCTCTGGCATAAAATTCTGGGGCGCAGACAAAAAGAAAGGGTCCAGGAAGGAGCTATGTTCCGGGTCATATCTCCTTGCACATGAAGAAACAGATTCAAGTTGCTCTGTGTAAGCTCTGAGGCTGGCTACATGAAGCTATTCTGACCCATAAGCCACATAGAAGATTTGCTATGGCACTATGCCTGACCTGGTAAGTCAATGGCTTATTAGCTTTGGCACAGTATCAGCCCAGTGTGGCTAAGCAGTTTCTAGTTTTGACCAGCTCAGGATACAGGCAGAACAAGAGTAGGTCTGTCTGCAAGTGTCTGCATACGTTAGGTGTTACAGCACTTGATTAAGTGGTGAAAGTTCTTCAATGCTGCTCTTTGAGCTTTATTTAAGTATGAATATCAGACAGTTACAGACACTTAGAGGAAGCTGGAATCACAGTCCAGGGACTCCTCTTTCTGTTTGAAAACTCGACTTTCCCTTCTACTTCTCCTCAACAGTCTTAGCCTAACTAGGTAGCCTAAGCTGGAAATAGTGTGAAAGAAAGGAATGGGAAGATGTTTTAATACCCTAAATGAAGCTACTTAATATCAGGAACAAGAGTTACAGAGACTGAAGAGCAATCAACAAAGCTTCAGGGAACCAAGTATATGAGACCAAACAATGGCTTTCTTTCTAACTGACTCTCACTTTGTCTCTTTCTGTCCCTGTGAGACTCTTGAACTCCCATTGGAACAGAAAATCAGCATCCACCCAGCAGAGCATATACTTTCCCGGGCCATGCAATGTACATGTTGAAATCAGCAGCAGATAAAGTATAGAGTACCTAACCCAAAGGTCTTCCACTTCCTAGACAATTGTGGGGAATGCCCTTATATCAGTATTATGCCTTCCATATTAACTGTAGATCTCAGTAAGTCTAAATACTTGGTGTCTTTAGGATTGGGATAATTGTCAGTCTAAACATGAAGTGCAGAAGAGTTATAAGTGGAAATCAGTACCTATTACTTCAGAAGAGGCACTTCTGAATCTGCTTATATTTTTAAGACTAAATTATTTCAGAAGTTACAGGTTAGATAGTAAGATACATACTGAATTTAGGCACCTGAACAATTAGAAAAAGTTGGAAATCCAGCTACTTGGGATTTAAAAGGTTTTCAGACACTTAAATAGGTAAGGCAGACAAATCAAGCTTTAGTCTCATCACTAGATATGGAGAGATTTCTTTCCCCATATTCTCTTCATTCATTTTGCATCCTAAGGGGTGCAGAGGTCTTTCTCCAGAAGCTGGGAAGGGTGACACTTGCTTTTCAGCACTTAGAAAAGCTCTCAGCCTGGTGCTTACAGGCAATCTCCTCAAATGTGAAGGTTACTAGTTCAATGCACTTTCTTCTGACTCATTGAGGAGTAGTATCCCGTTTCTAGGTAGGGACCTGCTAAATCAGACTGATATCAACATGGACTCTGTGCTTGGAACTAGACACTGCCATTTTAGATTGAGTTTCAAGCAAGAGGGTGTTTAATGAATGGGAGCACAGAACTGCCAGGCTTCTATATCAGAAGCAGACACAGGTGAGAGACAGAAGTGGGGCACAAGTACAACTGTAGCACTCCTGAGCATGTACAGAAATATAATTGTAGGCACTTGAAGGAGGTTTTTTTTTGTTGTTGTTGTTTTTTTCTTCCTTTTTTTTTTTTTTTTTTCCAGGAAACATAAGCAGCTTAGTGCTTTTAAAGGTTATATGTAGGGTGACAGTGAGTTTTTGGATAGCTGTTCTGATCTGATTTTTTTTTAAATTCAGTTTAAGGTGTTTATGAAGTATTTTCATACTCACTTTTAGGCCTTGTGAAAAATTTACCTCAACTTTTTTTTTTTGCTTCAGCTTTCTGCTGCTTTGCTGAAAGCAAAAGTTACTTTTCTATAATCTTGGCATACCCCAATATTTTGCTTTTTACATGAAATGTGTAATTTGTGTTAGAAGTGGTTTGGCTCATTTTTCTATTGTGTGTTGTATAAAATGCCACCACTAAATGTACTGTCTTTATTTTAGAATTTGTGTAAGTGCAAAATTGCTAATTGCATATTGTTTCCATTTAAATTTCTCCATGTTAGATCTTCTTACCTTATAATGTTTTCTGGCCAAAATAATTTTGTGTAACTTGGAAACATGGAAATGAAAGCCAGGGTAGTTTTATCCTCCTCTAAATCACTTAGGTGCATATTGAATGTATCAATATGAATTCTCTAACTTTTGCTAATATATTCTAGGCCAACCTCGTTCAACATTATTATCAGCGATCTGGATGCAGGAGTGGGATGCATCCTCAGCAAGCTGGCTGATGATATTAAACTGAGAGGTGCTGTTGACTCCCTGGGGGGATGAGAGGCCATGCAGAAAGATCTAGATAGATTGGAATATTTGGCCATCAGCAATGGCATCAAGTTCAAAACAGAAAATGCCAGGTGTTGCACATGGGACAGATTAATACTGGACACAGTATTGAAGGGGGCTTATAAAAAGAAGGGAAGTAACTCCTTGCTCAGTTGGATAATGACAGGATAAGGGGGAATGTTTTTAAACTAAAAGAGGGGAGATGTAGTTTAGAGGTTAGGAGGAAATTCTTCTTCTTTCAGAGGGTGATGAGGCACTGGAACAGCTTACCCAGACAGGTTGTGGATGCCCCATCTGTGCAGGTGTTCATGATCAGGTTGGATGAGACCCTTAGCAACCTGATCTAGTAGGTGGCATCCCTGCCTATGGCAGGAGGGTTGGAACTAGATGATCTTTAAGGTCCTTTCCAACCCAAGCTATTCTATGATTCTATGAGAGGGGGGTGTTGGTCTCTGCTCCCTGGTAACTGATGGTAGAACATGAGGGAGCAGCACAAAGCTGCTCCAGTGGAGGTTCAGACCTTAGGAAGGATTTATTTACTGTGAGGGTGATCAAACACTGGAACAGGCTTCCTAGAGAGGTGGTTGATGCTCAGCATTCAAGAGACATTTGGACAATGCTCTCATTAATGTGTTTTAACCTCTGGTTATCTCTGAAGAGGACAAGCAGCTGGACTAGATGATCTTTGATGATCTTTGAAAGTTCTTTCCAACTGAACTGAACTGAACTGGTCAGTTTTATTTGATTCAATTCGATAGCACTAACTGTGGAAAGACACTTTTGTTAATGAAGATATTTAACCTTGCCATTGCATTGTGGCTGACTTTCACTATCTTACTGTTACTGTAGTCCGTATTTCAGTTAGCTCTTCTAAATTTTAGTCAATTTGGTCTTAACAACTTTTATTCTATTAGTTAATACATGTATATTAGAATATTAGTATTTCTGTATATTTTAAGATGTTTATCTTATTTTATTTTTGTTTTGTTTTGTTTTGTTTTGTTTTCCCTCTCACTTCTTTTAGCCAGTGCCTTAACCAGGGATACAGACTAAGAAACATTTCTTACATGGCATGTTGAATATGGATCTTTGTTTACAGGTTATTCAAGTTATACAATATTGCTTTTGGGAACTACCGCAACAAAAGAAGTCTATGATTGCCTAATTAAAGAATGTACATGGTCATGGAATATATGTATACTCATCTTTGCTTTAGCAAATCTAAGACTTTGCATTGATTCACTGTAGGTCTTAAATTATCTGTGATTGAATCTGTGAATTATCAGTTGAATCACAGACAGACTTTCCATTTCCTAGACAGAAACATAATTAGTGTTCACAGTAACCACAGGTAGAAATATATTCACCAAATACTTCCCTTGAAATGAGCAGTTGATACGGATACAATGGAGAGTAACTTGGAGTTACATGATATCAAATGTTATGCCCTGTTCCAGCACTGGAGTCCTATTACCTCTCAGCCCTATTCCTTAGATATTCCCATTAAAGTCAAGCCGTGTTCAAAATGATGAAAACATCATAAAGAATTTCTATCCTATTTCTTTCCCATCTACAGTATTTAAAGAAAATTCTACTCCTCTTTCATCCAAAACTATTAAAAATGTTGTAGGATACAACTAATCAGAAACCAGTTACAAAACATAATTATTTTGTAATTATGAGCTGAACTTTTCAATGAAAGTTTAAAAGAGATTGCATACTGTGATAAGTTAAATGTTGGCTAGCAATATCATTTTCTTAGTATCAGAACTTTAAAAGGAAAAAAAATATAAAATAGGTGACCTTAAAAGGAAAAAAAATACATTTCTTTTGCTTTGGTATTTGATGAGATTTATTTTAAAGGGCTATGGACTTAGTAAAGATAAAACAATTGGAGTGGAAATTTTATCTGTTTCAGTTATCCTGAAATACTTAGGTACTTTTTCATGTCTGAAGAACTAGTGAACTAAAGATATTAGAATGGTACGATATTTGAGTGGCAGAGAGATAAATTTTAACCATAGCCTCTAAACCTCTGTCTGATTGTTAGTTTTTATTCAGATTTACATTGACAAATTAGTATATTGTAAAACTAATGTCCTGCTATTAAATCTGTCTTCTCTGACAACATTCCTTGAAGAAATTATTCAACAAGAACAAATTAATGGAGACCCCAAATATCATAGTCTGCATACTTTTACAACCTGCAAAAAAAAAGCTTGCTTTACCTTTTCCTCTTATATTTGAGGAGAGTGAGGAGCGAGACATGTATAAACATATACACATGTATACATATCCATATACAATTACATACAAACATAAAATCTAGAAAATCAAGAAGTACTCTCTCAAGCACAAAAAAGCACAGAGCTCTACAGACAAAATTAAAGAAAAACAAATCCTTACAGGACAAATAGAAATTATAAACTACCTGCCTTTTTCTTCTAGAAACCTCTTACATTTAGTTTGTTAGAGGTGCTTTAAAATTTAGTGGAACAACAGAATAGGCAGTCATTTTTCACTAGGTTTGTGGACTTTGAATTATGTCATATATTGATGTGGTAAAAAAAAAAAAAAAAAAAAAAAAAAAAAAAAAAAAGTTAGTGTTTATTCTAGGTCCTTATGTTCATACTCTGAAAGCAAACACTTTTTAAGAAAGCCATTCCTTCTGCATACCAGTATGAACAGTGATAAAATTGTCAGGAGGCCCTCCCTCTAAGGAGAAGGAATGTATTTGTAGAAAAGGCTATGTCATTTTATTTATTTATTTATTTATTTTAAGTTTGAGATTGCTTACCAAAAAGCCCATATAAATCAAATTTATGTAGTGTGTCTAGGCCCCTGAGCATGCCAAGGCCCCTGAGCCTACTGAAGCTGAAATCCTTTATGAGCTTTCTGGAATTTGCTATTTCACTCAGACACTAAATGTTGCTTTGCTTGGTGCTTAATCTAGCTAAATAATGAGGGATTTCACACACTTAGCTATCACGTCCAAAAACAACTTTCTCATACTGTTGGAACACAAACATTGGCTTTCTTAGCTGTCCTGAACTTGGTGTGTGCTATATGGAATGCAATCACACTTTGATGGTTGGCTTGAGAAATTTATCTTTTCCCATGTTAATTTTGCCAGTGATCTTACCAAAAACCCTGTATTTTAAATGCTGAATTAATGCATACTCTCTTTGGAAGGTCTTTTATGAACACCTGCTGCATGTATGTTTAAAAAAAATAATTAAAAATATCAATAGTAGTACTTATAAACACATGTAATAGTGGATAGTTGTACTCTGATTGATTGTCAAAGAACAATATGGAGGCAATTTGTACAGAGCTTTTATAACTTTTCCTAAAACTTCTGGTTCAACTGAAAAGGCCCACAAGCCCTGTCAGCAAATGACAATAATACAGAAATAAGAATTTGGTCATTACCAATCTCCTAAGTTAATTGTGCATTAAAAATATATATTTTCTTCCCCCTGTGAAAATTTCAAGCATCACAGATACCTAAGCTTAATTTCATTTTACGATATGGTAATAATATGGTCTATCATATGTATTTCTAAATTTATGAGGGCAATTGTGTAAGATGACACATGGACAGTAATGCCTATCAGCCTCTTTTTCTAGCTCATCCTCTCTCATCTAATCATTCAGCCCTCCTACCACTTCCTACTTTCTTATTTACAGGTCTGTGAATTTGTAGGACACACATGGTAACAAAGGGCTGCCATTGCAGTTATGTCTGAGTGGTGGCAGTTTGTCTTTTTCCTCCTTAAGTGGTTCTAGTTTGCAGGGCTGGAGTTGCATTAGTCCTTCCGTTCAAATTCCTCAAGTACAAAACTCATTTTGTTTCTGCTTTTAGCAGTGAAAGATTTTATAGGTAGATATGTTTTCTGATGACAGCACAATATTCAGTATAATCTGTGGTGACTTATCACCTTTTTAGCAACTGTGGACTGAAACAGGCAATTCTGGAAGAAACGTGGCCTGGCAGTTAAATGAGTAATGGTGGCATAATCTGATTGTTTCAGATTGAAATAATAAAAGAAACAATTGCAAAATGTCATGTATTAGGAAAAAAAAATGAAAAAAAAAAAAAGAAAAACAAAACAAAACAAACAAACAAACAAACAAACAAAACCACACTGTTTATTTAAATATAGGTTAAATCAAATACCCAAATAATTTGCACTAGACATTCAGAGACAGCCTGCATCTGGGATGACTGGTATGAATGTTCTCCTTTCAGGAAAGCACTGATTAAGAAAATAAACTCCTAAAAGAGTTAGCATTTGTAGTTTATACAACTGTGAGTTTTATACAGAACCAGAGTATCATCATCATTTCTTTAAATACCATGACCCTAGAAGGTACTTACCATTTTCCCTGTGATCAATTGGCATGTTTCACTAGGAAGCCTTAGATAGGGTAGGGTTCAGTGCTGATGACTATACCAAAAATAGCTATTCCTATTGGCTTTTTGCCACTGACATCGTCATCATCCATGAAACAGTCTCCTGTGTCACACCTATGCACATCTTCTTCTTCTTCCTCCTTTCTACTGTCAGGGCCCTGAGTGTACTGGTAGCCCCTAATCACCTTGGCCGCCCTCATCTGGGACAGCTACCCACATCCTTGGGCCCAGGGCTCTGTATAAACTCAAGTTATTGACTTGAATTCTTGTCTGAATTACACAGGAAGAGTACCTTTCTGCAGCCTGATACTCCAGATGGACCTCAGACCCATGCTGTGCATAGATTATATTCTGGATGGGCCTCATGTACCATGTAGCTTTTCTCCATCCCTGTCTCTGGCCCTGTCTCTGATTGTTTCTGACTGGACTCCTGGTTGGCCCTGGCCCTGGTTCAGCCCCTTGACCTGGTGCTGGACTGACATTATGACCAGCCCCCTGCTCTGTCCCTGTGCTCAGGCCCTGGGGAATA
The DNA here is from genome assembly GCF_965140915.1 of Aythya marila. Lineage (NCBI taxonomy): Eukaryota > Metazoa > Chordata > Aves > Anseriformes > Anatidae > Aythya > Aythya marila. The sequence continues at coordinate 130,276,329 of NC_139043.1, forward strand.
GTGCCCTGTCAGTGGTTCACCCTTGGCTCCTGGCTCCTTGTCCCTCCGAGAACAGACAGCATTTGCTGCACCCTGACACCAAGTGGGTTTTCTTCCTATTTGCTGTAGCTCTGTTCATGATCTAGTTTGAGTTACAATGAGTAGAAGGCAGTCCTGTGAGGAATTGAGAGGTGTGACCCAGAGCTTGGAATCAGGCCATTAAAAACTTGATACTATTTGGAAGAGTTCAGTTACAGGCAATACGAAGATAGGCCTGGTCTCAAGCAGAAGGGTCAGGGATTTATTTACAGGAGCAAGATGCTGTGCATTCCTAGGCTAGATACACTGAAATTTTACTCAAGATTTGAAAAGATAAGTAGCACATGCTTTCAAGTGAACAAGCTTAAAAATAAGCAAGATCTCTGAAGTCAAATTACTTTAACTATTTCAATTCATAAGAGTTTATTGGAAATGGGGCCTTAAGTGTCTATGAGGTTGTGAATTCAAAAACAAGCTAAACTTGCAGATCTTTGTAGTGCAATTAACAAAACCCTTAGGGACAGAGTTTGAAACATGCAATATGTCAGACTGAGATCTAAACATGGAATATAAAATATTCCTAGATACTTATAGTAGTCTCTAAAAACACTACAAATAGGACTAATTTAAGTAATATAAAATTACAATGTGATAGTAACATCATTCTCAGTAGGCTCAGTAATAAAAGGGGAAATCGTATATTTAGGACTTAATTCTCTAAAGATGGTTGGATAGCTTCTGTACAGAGTGCTGTATGTGGTGTATAATTTTTGTGCACAATACATAGAGAAAAGTGCATAACTATAGAGCAAAAGCAACAAGGAATATTAGGTGAGAATATATAATTTTGTAGATGATATAATCTTACAACTAGGCACAGATGGTAAGATGGTAATAGTAATAAAGAAAAGGCATGACTGTTCAAGAAATATTAATGTTCTATAATTAGGAAGAAGCAGAATGTTATATATACATCAGATGAGGACAACAAAATGCTTTTCTTGCCCATTACTAGCCCCAGAGAACAGTAAAAATCTTCTGCCATAGAGATACATATTTAATCAAATTGTCTGAAAAACATGAACTAAAACATCCTGGAAGAGCTGGTTAAATTTGTCTTGCTTATGCTTTCAATTTTCAGAAACTTTGGGATAACAAAGGGAATTTAGAAAACTAGAAGTTGTGATGAGCCAGTAACATAACGGGCAGAGAAGGCAACTGTGGCAAATATAGTCTAGTAGGATTAAAAAAGTGAAGCGATCCAATTAGGTATCAAAAATATCATAAGTTCTTACCGTCTGATTAGAAAAAAACAGCACTTGTCAACAACAAAACACTGGTTTCATTTTTCCCTTAGAATTCATGTTTAGTTCCTAAAGAATATTGTCTAAACATAAGGCAGCTGAATTTGGTATGGCCCTTTGACTTGCTGTAGATTCTCATTCTGTAAATTGCAAGATAAGTAGATGTAAGTAGATTTAAGATAGTAGACTATCTTAAATAATTTTCAGTGGGAAGTTATTGAATTATGAGTAAACTCTCAAAAATTCTTCAGGCCTTGATGCTTGGTCCTCATATATGTCAGAATTATATTTGCTGGAGAACAGTAAAGCATGTGCATAAAAGTGTGATGAATAAAAGGTACCACTAATGCCATACATGGCAAAGCCCATGTTCAGTCCCTGCCAGAGAATGTAACCAACATGTAAAGAAAACAGGAAGGAGAGAAAGAGTTATGTTTGCTTTACCTTTACTGTGGAATATAGAATGTATTTCAGAAAAGTTACGTAGAATGCTGTTACATATTATTGATTAGTATATTCTGGAATCAGGTAATAAGAACTTTACTTCAGGCCAAATGAAGAATCTGAAAAAAAAGTGTGGAGAATTCATAAAAATTGCTTTTTATTTTATTTTATTTTTTTTTTAAGAATTTCTTTTTACATTTTAGTCAACAAATTAAAATACAAATAATTCTTTCCCCTAACATTTTTTTATTAATTTAGCACATTTTCATTATTCAGAACATTCTTTAAACTTCTCTACATATCTTTATTCAGCATCTTTTTCCAACTAGTATAGTAGACTAAATATAAAGTAGCAAAATGACAGCTTTTTTTTTATTATTATTCCAGAAAGGTGGATATTGTTTGACCACACTGTTGCTCCATCCTACTGTTTTACTAATACCAGAAGTCTCCTTATCACTCTCTTTTCATTCCCAGTCATCTGCTCCTCAGTATGCATTCCCTTAGCCTCATTTCCAGCCAAGTGATGCATACCTTTTCCTTGTGCTAGACTTGGCCACTGTCTGAACTCTGAATAAATTCACCTCAGTAAGTCAGGCGAAAAAAAAAAATCAGAACAAAACTAAATACATTTCTGACAGATGAATCAATGGAATTGGCTTACTATGCAACAGCATGAAGATCAGGTCAAGAACATGTAACCAAAGATGTAAAACAGAAAGCAAGAAAGGAAGTGTGGGGAGTAAGATATTCCACCTTAGCAAGAATTAGGTCAGTTTACCCATAACATGTGACTATACCATCAATTTTATGAAATATATTTTTTTGCTGTTCTTAAATGTGTGCCCTCTGGATCTTCATCTAACCTCCATTAAAGTATTGCAACCTCCATCAACTTCTTGTTTTCTTTTACTATCATTTTTGCATTCATTCATCTACTAGAATTTGTTTGCAGTTGTGGATTGTCAGATAAACAAAAAAAACAGGTAAAATAATCCAGAAATCCAAGCTCACTGATCAGACTATAGCTTTAAGTTATCAAGTCAAGGTTTTCAAATGTAATTTGTTGATTATACATTCATTTTTCCTTGGAACCCAATATCACACCTTTTCTAGTACCAGAAAGTATAAGACTGAAAGTTGTTATCTGATCATGTTTTCTCCAAAACATCTTCAGCCTCCTGGCCACTTTTGAAAATATAATACATGAAGTACTCTGCTAAATAGACAGTTGAATACAATTTCTACATAAAAGTCAACAGCTTGAGCCTCATTTAGAAAGACCACCTGTAGATGAATGCACAACTGAGTCCCTGTGACTATTCATTGCCTTTTAGATTCACCTAGTCAAAGTTTGCTATTAAATACTTTAGAAATAGTTCTTAGATATTAAAAGAATAGTTTACATATATGAATAACTATACAAGTAGAATTTTTTTCCATGATGGAAACTGTTGAGGAAGCCAGAGAAATCTATAATATTTTGTACTATTTATACATAATAAATTAAATAAATTAAATATAAGTTAAAAACACTAATTCAAATGACTAAAATTCAAGCATTACTTGAAGAAAGGGTTGTGTTTGTTTGTTTGTTTGTTTGTTTTTCAGTTAGCAGATCTTTAGAAGGTTTTAACTGAAAACAAAATCTGTCAAAGCTTCATGTCAAAAAATTAAATGAAGAATTTAAGGGAATGTCTAAAATGAAAATGTCATCACTGAGCTTCTTCTATTCACTCAATCTACATTCTGATGAGGAAATTGCTACACACTGAGGTATGGAATGTATTTTATACCTTTGAAAGTTTTACACCACCTGAAGAAGAAATAAATGAGTAATCTACACTGTGGTAGTCATCAACTCTACTTGCTTCACACAAACATTTAGATTCACATAATTGGCATTTGCTCTAAGCTAAATTAATTTAAGCTGGGAATGGTCATTTTCTGAAATCTTACTAATTGCATGCTGGCCAAGGAATTGAAATCTAAACAAAAACATTCAATTTCTTGGAATGTTATTATTTTGTATAGGAAGTACTTGAGAAATAACTGTATATTTTTACAGTCATAAAGGTCAAACAAATTTATCTGATAGTAAAAACAGGAGATTCCAGCCTTATCTTCCTCATTTGATGTCTATCATAGGAAATTTATTGTTATTATTATTATTGTTATTGTTATTTTTATTGTTATTATTATTGTTATTATTATTTTAGGACAGTTTGGAATTTACGAAGTGAAATGAGGAGTATCTAGGTGCTTATATCACAAGCTATTAGAATTATACATTCACATCATCTGAGACAGTAAAAACGTGATCACAGCTTTTTTTTTTTTGGGGGGGGGGAGTAACTATTTTCTCTCTTTTATCTGCTCTTATCTGCTGTTTTGTTTCTACATCATAACATTGCTCTTAAATCTAGAAGATAACATACTGTTTTCTTCTCTTTTCAGTTATTTATAAGTCATCATAAAATCCATGTCTTTTTTCACAATGAAATTTAGGGAAGGGGAGTTTGGGCAAGGTGCTTTTTATGATATGTTTATTTATACAGAATGAGATGCTGTGATTATAACCTAGAATTTACAAGGAAAAGACATCAGATAAATAAATAGAGACGAGGGAGAATCCAGAAAAGAAAGTCTCATCAGTAAGTCCCTTAACATTGTCCCCAATGACAGAATTAGTTGTGCTCCATTCTAATAAACTGAAAACTTAACCAATGTATTAATGTGACAGCAGTTATGCTTGTATTATCTGCCTGCAAATGATGGAGTTTGCAGGCACAGAGAGATTTGTAGCACAAGATTTCTGCAAGATGTATTCCACATTATAAGAGTAAGAACAAGGAAATATGATCTTGAAGGTGAGTCAACAATGTTATGGATGTGTATCTTGCACATTCTCAAGCTGTTAAAAATAAAGAATGATGATATAATTTATGGAGTATTTGTCAGTTATCACTTTAGTCATTCATTAATATTAATTTTTATTACAGAAACATATAATAATCTCCCAAAAAAGTTAGGTTTCCATTGTGTATTCACACATGCAATCTCAGATGCACAGAATTTTCTTTTTAAAAACACACAGAGTAGAGAATGAAACAGAGGCAATTTGACTTGCCTGCAATTAAGTCAGCAACAAAGATAGCAGGACTGCAATTTGACATGTTATCCAGTAGAATATGGTATGTTTTGTGCTGTTTGAAAGCATAACCCTCCTTTAATCTCCATTCTGTATTTGTTCTCTATCTGGTGGTGTCTATTTCTTTCATCAGTGTTAAGCATCATAATGTGCCAGTCCAGTTTTGTGATTCTGCTATACATGGTTATCTTGTATAGCTATCAGGATTGACTATATGCTAAATATAAATAATTGAGTCTTGCCCAGGATATTGTTATTCTTATTTGTAGGATATTATTGAGCAATGATAAAAACATCAGTGCATGAAAATGGAAATGTCAATCGTTGACAAGGAGAGGAATGAACCTATCTTCTAGGGATGTCATATCAATAGTCATCAGTCCACTTCAGGAAACAGAATTCCTCTTTTTCATGTTTTTGTCAAACAAATTCTGAGCCAATAAAGTAAATAAAAATAAAAATCTTTCAATGTATTTTGAAATACTTGTAGCCCCAGTGCTGAGTCAGCCTTGTTTTAAGCATCACCATCTGTTAGGAATTGCATAGAACCATTTCTTCTAGGCCTGCTGATTCTGCATGAAATGAATGGTCCAGCAGCTTCATGAGAGTTAGTATGAAGTTTTGGTGTGGAAACGGAAGGCTCTTCTTCTTAATTCCAAGCTGTGCAGTATGGAGGTATATGATTTATGATAGCGCCCACAAGCCTGACTCAAAATCTTTTTTTTTTTTTTTTCTCAATCAAAATAACAGAGCAAAAGCAATCCCCAGTTTAACTGGTTTAATAACTCAATATAACTGTGGTCCTGTACAGAAATGATTAATACATATTTAAAAAAAAAAAAAAAAAAAAGTCTCACCTGATTAAAAGCTCTGTTGATCAAACATTTTGGGGTAAGATAGAATAAATTACTTCAGACATCTAAAGGGATTAAAGATCCCTCTTCTGGAGCCTGGACTGATTGCTGATCAGGAAAGTTTTATGTAAGAGTGCTATGTGTTAAAACAGCACAAGGAATATCAGACTGCGGTAAAAAGCTCTGATCTTTTATTTGTTGGCCCTCAAGGTCCCAAGCTGTGATTTGGGAAGACTTTTTTAATTAACTGTTTCTTTAACAAAGGTAAAATAAAACAGAACCTTATCTGAAGACATACTTTTGAAAATAATGCAATACTTCTAACAATGTGCAGAAACTGAGTTGTACATACATCTTTCTGAGAGACAATCTGTACAGAATAAAACCAATTTAGTCTTTGACTATGGGGTAATCCCCTCAGCATATGAGCAAACATTCCTGAATCAAGGAAAGAATTCACATCCACTTTACTTGACAAGTTACATATTGAAATATTATCAACCTTTTTTTTTTTTTTTTTTTTTTTTTTTTTTTTCAGTAGAAGTTTTTGGCCTCTTGAATTGTGAGAGTTTGAAAATAAAAAGGGGTTGAAACATCCAAAATCCACACTTTTATATTAGACAAATTGCCAATTTTTAAAGCCTAAAATACTTTGGACATGATTTTCTTTTCCCTTCTTTCATTGACAAAAAATATAAGAAATTTTAGTGAAGGCTTTGTTTCTTCTCTGTAAGAGTATTTAACTGCCTAATTTTCTTAATCCTAATACAATTTTGCTTTCATTGAATATGATTATGAGATTTCTGGAACAGAATCACAACAATACTGTACTGGGTTTATGTGTATGGTAGCAGCAGTGGTGTCTGTGAGAAGAGACTGCCCCATGTTAGATTAAGTGCCTGTGTCTCCAAAAGGGACCGTTGGCCAGAGCTGAGCCAGTGAGTGATGCCGGTTACTCCAGGCACCAGAGCAGAAGTTCCCCTGCAGCCCATGGGTCTCACATGGAGCAGATCTCCACACTGCAGCCTGTGGAGGAGCCTCTGGTGGATGTGGCCTGGAGGAGGCTGCGGCCCATGGAGAGCCCCCACAGGAGCAGGCTCTGGGCTGGATTGACCACAACCCCCATTCCCTGTTCCTCTGCACCACTTGGGGTAAAGGAGATAGAAAAGGGTGGATGGGGGAAGATGGTTTTAGTTTGCTTTTAGTTTCCCACTTCTCTAGCAATAGGCACTAAATTACATTAATTTCTCTTATGTCGTCTGTTTTGGCCATGGTGGTAGTTGGTAAGTAATCTCCATGTCCTTATCTCAACCCATGACCTTTCTTTTTTGTTTTGTTTTTTTCTATCCCCCGTTCCTCTGTGAAGAGGAGTGAGAGAGTGTTGTGGTGGTGCCCAACAGTGCTAAACCAATACAAGTATGTTGACAAGTATATTGGGATACTTAAATTGTTCTCCAATTTGATGAACAAAAAACCCTAAATAATTGTAACTTTTTTTTTTTTTAGCTTTTTCTATAATTTGTCAAAGTACAGGTATTTATGGACTCTTCAGATCGTGTAGATAAAAGAACCTTTTCTTAATATGATAGCTAGGATTCTTTTGAAGCTGCTTAAATTTTCTCTCTCTTTTTCTCTCTCTCTTTCCTTCCTTCCTTCCTTCCTTCCTTCCTTCCTTCCTTCCTTCCTTCCTTCCTTCCTTCCTTCCTTCCTTCCTTTTTTCCTTCCTTCTTTCCTTCTTTCTATTTATTATTTTTATTCTTTTGTCTTTTCACGAAGCTTGGAGGTTATCCACACAAAATGAATTGGACAGTTCTTCATACCCAGTTCCCATGGCAGCTGTTCTCCAAAAGATCTTTTGTTCCAAACCCTCCAACTCTGCTGTAGTTATGTCAATGTTTCAGACATTCTACATTTGGATTTAAATGAAAGGTCATCTTATTGCTGTTTAACTTAGTTCTGATTCCTAAGTAATTTCTAAATCATTCATTTAAGATGAGAGTGTTTTTTCGTATACTAACTCCAGTATTTCATGAACAACTTTAATATTTCAGTTCACTTAATATAGAGCCTCCATGAGAAGCGAGAAACCTTTGAAATATTGAGGCTAAAATCATTTATGCCTGAAAATCACCAGAAATTAATTTTTAACATTGTACCAGGCCTGACACATTTGGTTAGTCATAAATAATAAATTACAAAATCCATTGGATCTGCATCTTCTTCGGATGAGGTAAGACAAAGACCTAAATCTGGAATTAGTCTGAACTATGATTAAAAGGCACCCTTTAAATCCTTTTTTGATTTTCCCTCAGAAAAGTACATAGTGCATGCTCCCACACAGACCAGACATATAAATAAACTTCCAAAGAAGCAACAGGCAACAGGCTCTAAAAGGTCTGCATAGCAAATTATGGGACAGGATTTACTTTAGTTAATTTGTTGAAGTTTTCCTTTTTATTTTTTGTTCTTATTGGCTATATCTCCTGTGGTTTCTAGTGCCTGTGTTTCTCAGACCTGGTGTGTAATCATTTGCCAGCAACACAGACTATTATTCAAATGTATGTCTAGTTCAAGATAAATAGCACAATTAAGATGCTCACATTGGAAATCTTTACTGGAAAATTACTTGATGCTGAAGGTGTATTTTGCTGCAAAAGGAATAAAGATGTTTTTTAAGTGATCAGAATACTTATTGTTCTAAAAGTGCCAAAATGTCAGATATAGTAAAATCTTCTTCAAAAGACCTCTTGAAGGACATTGATTTAAAAACTATTCTTCCCAGCACTTCATAGAATAAAGGTTTAGCAATTCTTTTTCTCTTTGATAGATTTTCTGTTCATGGAGTTTCTATTTCTGTGCAATTTTTTTTCAGATGCAGCATTTCAAGCATTGTGGAAAATTTACTGGAGCAAACAGACAACTATTGGGTTATGAAGATTTCTGTACTGAATGGTTTGATTTCTAAGTGTTGTGTAAATCTTACTTTGTAAGCCTAAGTCCTTCTGTAGGTATGCCCTCAGGATCACATAATACATTTGTGGTACAGCAGGGAGTTGAAAATTCCCTTGCAAATTGCACACAATAATCCTAATCCCTAGACTGTCTCCTTCTGAGAATTTTTGTTCTGACAGCATCAGTGACAAACACTGGTTACATTGAGGCAAGAAGTCAGAAGAGTTTTGGCTATGTTTGTTTCGGTCCCTTATCATCAAAACAACAATGGAAAAGGCTTACAAAACATTTGAACCAGGTGTCTAGACAGCTGGGGGAGAGAGAGGGAAAACACATTGAAAAGTGAAAGATTTATATGAAACCTAGAAAACACTGGGAAGCTTAAAGGAAAAATAATCCTATCTGTCCATAAAAGGATGGAATGAGATGACATAGTCAACTAAGAAACCGCAATTCAATTATGTAAAATAATAAAAGATTGGATCTTACAAACCACAGTTCATAAAACTGTGTTTAAGCAGTTTAAACTACTATTTGCAGATTAAAACCAAGAGTCCTGCCTTTGTTCAATGTCTTTCCTCGTTTTTTTTTTTTTTTTTTTTTTTTTTTTGTAATATAGTGGTTTTTTTTTGTTTGTTTATTATTATCATTTGACTTGTCTGGAGAATTTGTAACTTTGACAATAAGAAAAGAATGAGAAAATAACATGAAATGGGAAATGCTATATATGAGGGAGATGTTATACAAACAAAGCCAAGGGTATGAAGTGGTTTGTGGAGTTCTTCTCCAATGAAGGAAGCACCAGCATAACTAACGTCAAAGGTTGCCTTCCTAAAATGATCACAGCATAGAAAACATAGAATACATAAATGTGATAGGTTGTGAGGAGCAGAAGCAAACAAGCTCAGTTTCCTACTGATTTATAGTGGGATTTATACTACTGATTTATAGGTGGGATTCCGCCTATGAGATGTAATGGTCTCACATTATAATCTTTCCTTAATGCAGTTTATCTGCTTTAAACAAGAATCTATTTTTTATGATTCATAGAAGAAAGGTCTTTTGCTTCCATTTAATATGATTAAGATTGGACAAGGGCTCTAAAGGCCTGTAAGGGGGTTCACTCATACATGCATGTACATATATTAAAGTATTAAATTAAATAAGACTTATTTCCTTAGGAAATGAAAGTACAGATAAACTTCTTACAAACTGTTTGTGCCTTAAATAGAAAAACAAAACAAAACAAACTAAAAAATCCTCCACTTATCCCTATTTTCTTCATAGATTAATAACAGGCACATATTAGTGGAACTTTACCAAGACTTGTCTTAAACATTATCTTTTTAAATGAGTCTGTCGAGAGATTGACTGTGGACTGCTGGTTTGATGACGACTGTGGTGGAAGGAATTTTCGACTCCAATCCTAGCTCCAGCATTTCACACAAATCACATTGGAATTAACTCTACATTTTTACTCACAGAACTTGTTTTTCTTTAAAAAGGATGAGTAAGGAGGCTGAAATCCAATCTCTGGATTTCATTTCAGAAAAAGAGGAAAGTATTTTCCTCTGACTTCATAAATGTGAAGCTTGTCTGTGTTAGATAGCCAAAACCAATGCTTGTGCATTAAGGTTTCTGGTAAATCATAATTGCTAAACATCTTACATTAAAAACTATTATCCTGGCAAGCGTTTTAAATGTCTTGTGTGGATAATGTCAGAAAAGAATATGGTGATTAGAGTGAAACTTATGTTAAATGGAAATTGTGATCAAAAAAATTATGTCTTGGGGTGCATTGTGATTGACTCATCTTCATCAATATTGAATGATGAGACTGACAAGAAAATAATACACAGTAGGAAAAGAAGTTTTGCAGTAAAATAGATGTAACATACAGAACAGGGAAATGTTCATTCATAAGAGCAAAAATAAACATGAAGTAAACACTGAGTATAGTTTCCATGGGTAGTTGCAGACCTCCAATTATGCCTCCTAAGAAACAGCAGAAAATCAGTTATACAACTTGCTGTTCAGACTTTTAAAGCTGTGGGTGATTATTCATTTCTGCCTTGATTTCACGCTATTATAAAATTTCATGTATTGCAGCTATTTTTGCTCAGCACAGTAGGATTTCTCCATTTTAATTCATTACTCGATAACATTGACCATACACAGGGTCTAGAAAAAACTGTGTGAACCATTGTTTACCAGTAGCAGTAGCAGAACACTTTGGAAAAACTTTTTTGTCTTCAGAAGAGTCTTGTGCACTGACCTTTTCAAGAAGCAGGCAATCCTGAGACAGATCTCTGAGTCCAGAGACAACAATATCAGTGTTGGAACCAGATGAGGATCTGTCACTCATGAAATGGAGATGTAGAATTCTGAGGAAATCACCTCTCATTACCTCGTTTTCTCTTTCCCAGTTTGTATTCCTTCAGTTTGATGTAACTTCTTCAGGAGGCACTGGCTCTTTTTTTTCCATTTCTTGTGTATATTCTGTGACCCTATGTTCAGTGAAGGTTCTAGATGCTGGTGTTAAAGAAAGAATGAAGATGCTACACAAGTGCAAAATATATTATGTGAATTTTGTTTAAAAGTATTAATACAAACTGAGCGTTTTCATAGTGTAACCAGTTTTCCAAACAGCTGAAATCAGCTTAACTTGAATGAAAGTCTTACCTCACTCTTGGATCTCTCTCTATACCTTTATGCATGTTTCTATTACATATTTTTTTTGGTAGACAAATACATAACTTTTCAAATTAAGTCCCTGTATTACAGGGACTTGAAGGTGGCCTAATTTTGTCTCATTTCAAATATTCCATTATTAATGAGAAATCCAGCCTAATTATATTTCCATATGCTTTAAAATTAAAAATGACAGACCTTTGCAGAACATGGAGACATTTTCCAGGTCAGGTATTAATGTGCATTAATGTGCACTTTTTTTTTTTTTTTTTTTTTTTTTTTTTTTCTGGTAACCAGCCCTTTCATCTTAAATTCCAAAGTGATGTTAATTTAATAATAGAAGATAAAGTTCAATGCTGCAAAAGCCTTTCTGTCCCACCAGGGCTTATGCACTGAACCTGCTCATTCCCCTATCTTAAAACCCAGAAATCCCTTTGGTCACAAAAGGAAATGATTTCTGGATCCTCTGATAGTGAAACCTGGGGATTAACCTCTTGCATCATTTGTATTTGAAGGTGTTATAATTGGCATTCAGCAACACCTGAGTTTAGAGTGTTCTTTTATGCATGATGACCTGTAATGTGTTTAAGGATTTCTGACACTTTGATTATTTATTTATTTAAACAGAGATTCAATATATTGTTTCTAGTATTCTGCTACTTTTTTACATTAATAATTCAGATGACTATATCTTATTTTCTAGAAAAAGAGAATGTGAAGATCAGTAAACAAGTCAAACCTTCAACCCAAACATTATTCATTTGATGCTTTAGGACTCTTTAAAATGCTTTACTTTCCTAGTGAATACTTTTTAAACAACTTGTTAATTCAAACATTCCAGAAGATCTTTAGTAAGAATGTGCCTTTGATTCAGATCTATCTTCTTCCTTCAACGAAGTGCAAAAAATCATATCTATTCAACAGAATGGTTTGGTTTGGGAAGGGACCTTAAAGTCCATCTAATTCCAACCCCCTGACATGGGCAGGGACACCTTCCACTAGAGTAGGTTGCTCAAAGACCCATCCAAACTGGCCTTGAACACATGGGACAACCACAGTTTCTCTGGACAACCTGTTCTAGTGACTCACTACCCTCATAGTAAAGACTTTCAAGTTTTCCTTTAGGCCCCTTTTAGGCACTGGAAGGCCACTATATGGTCTCCCCAGAGCTTTCTCTACTCCAGGCTGAACAACCCCAGCTCCCTCAGCCTGTTTTCATAGAGAGGTGCTCCAGCCTCTTGATCACCTTTGTGGCCTCCTCTGGACTTGCTCTAACAGGTCCATGTCATTCTCGTGCTGGGGGCCCCAGAGCAGAACGCAGCACTCTAAGTGGGATCTCACAAGATCACAGCAGAGGGGGAGAATCACCTCTGCCACCTTGCTGGCCACACTGCTTTTGATGCAGCCCAGGATACGGTTGGCTTTCTAGGTTGCAAGCACACATTGCTGGCTGATGGTGAGCTTCGCATCAACCAACAGCTTTAGGTCCTACCCCTCAGGGCTGCTCTGAAGCCATTCTGTCTTGAGTACTTTTCTCACATACTCTGTCTCTCAGTAAAATGAGAGAAAATCAGATGTGATATTCCTAACAGTAATTTTTTTAAATTATCTTAATACTTCTGCTTTAACAGCCATCTCAGTACAACAAAGAGAAAAAATAATCAGGCAAACATTTGGCACATAGCCAAATACTGTGGTGACCACCTTCAAAATCTTTAAAGCTTTCAAGTCAATTTGAAATACAAAAATACCAATTTGTATCACTCAAAAATGCCTGCTATACTGTTACTTCTCTCTAGCTCAGACATTTTAAGTTTTATGTTCTAATGCATCAGTACAATGATTTGAGCAATGTTTGCTATTAGAGGACTTTGTTTTCAGTGCCATTTTTTTCACAAAGAAGTGAATCATATTCATTGCTAGCATGACATTGGCAAAATGACCAGAACAAGAATTTCTGAACTGTTTAATTAATAATAAACTCAATAAAATTCTACATTGTCATGACACCTAACATATTTTTCCGTGATATAGACCAATTAACCCAGCTTTGTAACTTAAAATTATTTTTCAGTTAGGAGTATTCTCAATTCAGAATTTAGTTGAAATAGAATAGTTTATTTCTTTCTTATTTTCCCTTCCCCCCCCCCCCCCCCCTTTTTTTTTTAAATTGTTATTATCATTAATTTAATGTTCTTTAGCTTAAGAAGGTTTACGATCCTGATAGTTAAAATAAGATCTGGGAAGTTCTGCTCCAACCCATGTTACTTGCACCTAGCTCAGTTCAGACATGCTATGGAATCTTCTGGTTTGCAGACACAGATTAACAAGAGCATTTCTAAAGTAATATCAGACCAGGAAATCTGAATTCCCCATCAGATGAACCAGTAAAATAATTTCTCCTGGAGTCTTGCTGGAACTCGGTGTGTCACAACTTGAGGAACATCTGCTTTTCCAATACATATTACAACCTCATTATTACAATGCTTGGGGCTGGAAACAAGCAAGCCTGTTACCTGCAGTAACAGGCATCTCAGAGAGTTGAAAGTAAATTCTAAATGATAATAGAATAAGTCAATACTTTTTGTGCCAAAAGTAAGAGTAGAAGGAAATATTATATTTTCTACTTATTTAATGAACAGTTATTCTAATCTAATGTTCAATTGTCACATACTTTCTAGCTTTTATTCTAATACAGTGATACAGTGTAAAAGTGAATCAATATATCTTTTTAATTATTATTATTATTTTTTAATATTAAACTCTCAGATTAATTAAGTTTGGATTTTTTTAAGGTTAAAGAAGTAAGACTTACCATCAAAAATTCTAACATTTTTTCACTTCTACAATGTTTATGGAAACAGTAATATTAAATTATTAACTAAATAATTCATTAAATAATCAATACAGTAAATAATCAATTTGTTTAAATTATATAATAAATTCCTAAAAATCTATCTATATTTAGCTAGAGATCTGTAGGAAGGTTGCTTGAAATATTGCATGCATTCTAATCAACCATACCTAGAATTACGTGATAACTAGAAATTTGAAAAGTATTAACAACCTGGACAATTTTTTGTTGTTGTTGTTCTTTGGTTTCTGTACCAAGTGTTTTCTGTATGTGATCTAAAGAAGTTAGATATATTGTTTATATAGGTAGCGTCAACTGTAGAAACAACCAGATATTAAGCTTTTTCATGATCTTTCAAAACACAGAAACATAGGATATACAATTCTGTGTATTTTTGATTGGTGTCTCAAAGTTACGTAAAGAAAGCCACTGGTCCTGGTAACCTTCCTGCTAGCTCAGTAAGTATTATCCACATTTAATACCTGGAACCACTACAGTTGCAGCCTTGTAAAATGTTTGCATCCTAGCAAATCTAAGCGCATTTCAGAAGACCCTGTAAGAATTATGTGAAAGATTTTGTATTTCAGTATAGATTAAAAAGCAAATCCAGGTAATCAAAATATTTGTAACCCTTTAAAGAAAGTTTGGGAAACTGATTTGTAGTTTGATACAGAGTAGGTAAAATTCAGAGATTAGGGTATGATTATATGTATTGTGCTTGGACTTTTTAGATTTCTTTGAATTTGAAACAAAGCATGGCTCATGGGATACAAAGCCTATGCTACATGAAGAATGGATTTAATCTTATGTAGAAAATTAACCTCTTCCCTCAAGTTTGAGCTACCCTGATTATACTTCTCTCTCACCAGACCCCACTCTGCAGTGTTTTTTTCCTCATTGTTAGCCTTTATGAGAAAAAGAAATAAAAGGATTTAAAAACAAGTATAACACATTTTCCACTCCTCTTTTAGTTATTACTAGATTCCTCAAATATAAAAATTGATTGAAAATAGCATTTTGAAGGTAGATTTTTTTTTATTATTATTAAATTCAAAGTCAAATTATAAACATATAAGAAAGGATAGTAGCAGCTTCATAATAACACTAAAACACAGTTTACATGTCTGAGAAGTAGACTGAAAGGCCACAGAAAGCATATAGTGGGAGTGATAAATGCAAAACAATTTGGGAAAGTATTTTGTATAAAGTGCAACAGAAGATAGAGACAGTTGTTAGAAATGGATTGGGCATCTTTGCCCTGCTGTAAAGGAATGATTGATGCTGCTGTTGCGATTACTGTAAGAACACATAGTTGTACTTGTCAGTACTCCAGTGAGGGCCCTGCCAGCTGAGACAAACTCCGTGTCCTCTAAGATCTGTGTTTCCAGATTTTGTCTTGAAAGACAAAACATTTTCTTCTGTGCTTCTTTGTGTACGCAAGCCTGAGGTTTCTACCTCTAAGGTCAGTAACTTGGACACCAACTAGTAGTCTGGATTCCTTTAAGTCACCAAATGTTTGGAGATATTTACTGGAAAACATGACAGGAAAACCCCAATAACAAAGCATTCTTCAGCTTGCTCAAGCAAAGCCTGTCCATCTGTGCCTTTGAAAATCATTTATCTGAGATTTCTTATTTCTGTTTTTCTAGGAAAACAAGTTATAGTAGTAAAGGTTAGCCCTGATAGAAGCTATATCAATGTACAAATTACAGTATCTATAACCTTTTGTGCTCAGATTTCTAAGTCTTTAGTTCTAAATCTCAGGCAAGTCATTAAGAAGGCAGATCACCATCTATTTTATAAATAGCTTTTTCTTATGCAAATTTCATTAATTTTAGTAGGCCACTTTGTATGTGGTATTATGCAATCACCTCTGATTTGTGTAGGAGCACCTAATGTGAATCTCCTTAACAAGACAGCTCAACTATGGTACTTTGTGCCTGGTTTTAGAAGTTCTCGCTTTCCTGCCTCTAGACATTTTCTAATTCTCTTTCCTGGGAGGCTTTAAGGTGCTCAGGAAAGTATTTATGATTTTATTGACTGTCTACTTCAATTTACAGAGATTACCTGATAACTAGTACACAATAAATGACCATAATACTGAATGGCCATCTGAGAATGGTAAAGGGAAAAAAAAAAAAAAAAAAGAAAAAAAAAGAAAAGAAAAAAGAGAGGTAAATATTACATTTAGGAAAACAACAACAAAACAGAACCGAACATCGCCATTTGCCGAGGCGATCGGCTCCGGGGCAGACGCGTTCTGCAGCGGAGCGGGGGATCGGGCCAGGCAGGGCTAATTTTTTCCGGCATCGAGCCTACTTGAGGGAGCCGCCAGGACCCGGCAGCCCTCGTGAGGGAGGCTGACGAGGCGAAGGCGGAGCCAGCAGCGCCCCCTCCCCAGCCATTCAAAAGCTGCCCCTAGGGAGCGCGAGCGACCAGGAGCGCGGCGAACAGGGCGGGCAAACAGGGCGTGGCGCGTCAGAAGGGAGTGGCGCGGCAGTTAGCGCGGCAGTGCACGCAGGAAGGGCAGAGCGCTCCCCCTACACACAAACAACACCTCGTTAACAACAGCCGTAACTAGGCGATAATGGTCGCCACCAGGCACGGCGCGCTCTCCAGAAAGTCGGTACACACGCAGACCGACTACCCGTTAAAAGATGCAGCAGTTCAGGTCACCGGATGCAAGGAGTGTCTGAGCCTGTTGCTGCCATCGGCGGGAGGCAGAGAAACTGCGTGCGTGAGGTGCGAGCAGGTGGATGATCTGGTCCGCATGGTGGCGGAGCTCAAGGAGGAGGTGGAGAGGTTGAGGGCCATCAGGGAGTGTGAGCGGGAGATAGACTTCTGGAGTAACTCCCTGCAGGGCCTCAAGGGGAGGTGCCGAGGTGAGACTCCTCAAATGGGGGCGGACCCCCTGCCCTGTCCCCGTCGGGCAGAGGGAGGGAATCTGGGAGTTCAGGAGGAATGGAAACAGGTCCCTGCTCGACATCGCAGGCGATGCTCTCCCCTTCCGGACCCACCTTCCCAGGTGCCCTTACACAACAGGTTTGAGGCCCTAGAGATTGAGAGGCCGGTGTGTGAGGAAGAGGTAGCAAATCTTCCCAGGAGGATGCCTGGGGCGAGGAGGTCGACTCTGCGCCTAAGGACTGCCTCCACCAAGAAAGACAGGAGGGTTATTGTTGTTGGTGACTCGATTCTTAGGGGAACAGAGGGCCCTATTTGTCGGCCTGACCCTACCCGTAGGGAAGTCTGCTGTCTCCCTGGGGCCAGGGTCAGGGACGTTGCCAGGAAGCTTCCTAACCTGGTACGCCCCTCTGACTATTACCCCCTTTTGATAGTCCAGGCGGGCAGTGATAACATCGAAGAGAGAAGCCTCAAGGCTATCAAAAGGGACTTTAGGGGACTGGGTCGGTTAGTGGATGGAGCGGGAGTGCAGGTGGTATTTTCGTCCATCCCTATGGTGGCAGGGAGGGGTTCAGAGAGGACACGGAAAGCCCACCTGTTAAACACGTGGATCCGGGGCTGGTGCCAACGCAGAAATCTTGTTTTTTTTGATCATGGGGCACTTTACTCAGCACCTGGCCTGATGGCCGCAGACGGGTCCCTATCTTTTAGGGGAAAAAGGATCCTGGGCCAGGAACTGGCAGGGCTCATTGAGAGGGCTTTAAACTAGGTAGGAAGGGGGATGGGGCTGAGGCTAGGATTGTTGGGGCTGTGCCAGGGGGAACAATGGCAAGGCCGGAGGATAAGGCAATGGCCCAGCTGAAGTACATCTACACCAATGCACGCAGCATGGGTAACAAACAGGAGGAGCTGGAAGCCATCGTGCGGCAGGCAGGCTACGACTTGGTTGCCATCACGGAGACGTGGTGGGACCAGTCTCATGACTGGAGTGCTGCAATGCCTGGCTATAAGCTCTATAGAAGGGACAGGCAGCATAGAAGGGGTGGTGGTGTGGCTCTCTATATTAGAGAGTCTTTCGAGGTTGTAGAACTCGAGGTTGGGAATGACAAGGTCGAGTCCCTTTGGGTTAGGATCGGCAGGGACAACAAGGCTAGTGTCCTGGTCGGGGTCTGCTATAGACCGCCGAACCAGGATGAGGAGACGGATGAGGAATTCTACAGGCAGCTGACAGAGGTTGCAAAATCATCAGCTCTTGTACTCGTGGGGGACTTCAACTTCCCTGACATATCCTGGAAGCACAACACAGCCCTGAAAAAGCAGTCTAGGAGGTTTCTGGAGAGCGTGGAAGATAGCTTCCTGACGCAGCCAGTTAGTGAACCTATCAGGGGTGGTGCCCCGCTAGACCTTCTCTTCACAAACAGAGAAGGACTGGTGGAGGACGTGATCGTCGGGAGCTGTCTTGGGCAGAGTGACCACGCAATGGTGGAGTTCACTATTCTTGGCGAGGCCAGGAAGGGGACCAGTAAAACCGCTGTATTGGACTTTCGGAGGGCTGACTTTGAGCTGCTCAGGACACTAGTTGGTGGAGTCCCTTGGGAGGTGGTTATGAAGGGCAGAGGGGTCCAGGAAGGCTGGGCGCTCTTCAAGAGGGAAGTCTTAATGGCGCAGGAACGGTCTGTCCCCACGTGCCCAAAGACGAGCTGGCGGGGAAGAAGACCGGCCTGGCCCAACAGAGAATTGCAGCTTGATCTTAGGAGGAAAGAGAGGGTTTATAAGCTTTGGAAAAGTGGGCAGGCCACTAAGGAGGACTTTAAAGAAGTAGCGAGGCTGTGCAGGGACAAAATTAGGAAGGCCAAAGCTCATCTGGAGCTCAATCTGGCTACTGCCGTTAAAGATAACAAAAAACGTTTCTATAAATACATCAACACAAAAAGGAGGACTAAGGAGAATCTCCATCCTTTACTGGATGCGCGGGGAAACTTAGTTACAAGAGATGAGGAAAAGGCGGAGGTGCTCAATGCCTTCTTTGCCTCAGTCTTTAGCGGCAATACTGGATGTTCTCTGGATACTCAGTACCCTGAGCTGGTGGAAGGGGATGGGGAGCAGGATGTGGCCCTCATTATCCATGAAGAACTGGTTGGTGACCTGCTACGGCACTTGGATGTGCACAAGTCGATGGGGCCGGATGGGATCCACCCAAGGGTACTGAGGGAACTGGCAGAGGAGCTGGCCAAGCCACTGTCCATCATTTATCAACAGTCCTGGCTATCGGGGGAGGTCCCAATCGACTGGCGGCTAGCAAACGTGACGCCCATCTACAAGAAGGGCCGGAGGGCAGACCCGGGAAACTACAGGCCTGTCAGTTTGACCTCAGTGCCAGGAAAGCTCATGGAACAGATCCTCCTGAGAGTCATCATGCAGCACTTGCAGGGGAAGCAGGCGATCAGGCCCAGTCAGCATGGCTTTATGAAAGGCAGGTCATGCCTGATGAACCTGATCTCCTTCTATGACAGAGTGACACGCTGGGTGGATGAGGGAAAGGCTGTGGATGTGGTCTACCTTGACTTCAGCAAGGCTTTTGACGCTGTTTCCCACAGCATTCTCCTCAAGAAACTGGCTGCTCTTGGCTTGGACTGGCGCACGCTTCATTGGGTTAGAAACTGGCTGGATAGCCGGGCCCAAAGAGTCGTGGTGAATGGAGCCAAGTCCAGTTGGAGGCCAGTCACTAGTGGCGTCCCCCAGGGCTCGGTGCTGGGGCCGGTCCTCTTTAATATCTTCATCGATGATCTGGACGAGGGCATCGAGTGCACCCTCAGTAAGTTTGCAGATGACACCAAGTTAGGTGCGTGTGTCAATCTGCTTGAGGGTAGGAAAGCTCTGCAGGAGGATCTGGATAGGCTGCACCGATGGGCTGAGGTCAACTGCATGAAGTTCAACAAGGCCTAGTGCCGGGTCCTGCACCTGGGGCGCAATAACCCCAAGCAGAGCTACAGACTGGGAGAGGAATGGTTGGAGAGCTGCCAGGCAGAGAAGGACCTGGGAGTGATGGTGGATAGTCGGCTGAATATGAGCCAGCAGTGTGCTCAGGTGGCCAAGAAGGCCAACGGCATCCTGGCTTGTATCAGGAACAGCGTGACCAGCAGGGCTAGGGAGGTGATCGTCCCCCTGTACTCAGCTCTGGTGAGGCCGCACCTCGAGTACTGTGTTCAGTTTTGGGCCCCTTGCTACAAGAAGGACATGGAGGTGCTTGAGCGGGTACAGAGAAGGGCGACGAAGCTGGTAAGGGGCCTGGAGAACAAGTCCTACGAGGAGCGGCTGAGGGAGCTGGGCTTGTTCAGCCTGGAGAAGAGGAGGCTCAGGGGTGACCTTATCGCTCTTTTTAGGTACCTCAAGGGAGGCTGTAGCGAGGTGGGGGTTGGCCTGTTCTCCCATGTGCCTGGTGACAGGACGAGGGGGAATGGGCTGAAGTTGAGCCAGGGGAGTTTTAGGTTAGATGTTAGGAAGAACTTCTTCACTGAAAGGGTTGTGAGGCACTGGAACAGGCTGCCCAGGGAAGTGGTGGAGTCACCATCCCTGGAAGTCTTCAAAAGACGTTTAGATGTAGAGCTTAGGGATATGGTTTAGTGGAGGGCTGTTAGCGTTAGGTTGGAGGTTGGACTCGATGACCTTGAGGTCTCTTCCAACCTAGAAAATTCTGTGATTCTGTGAGAACAACAACAACAACAGATAAAGTGGAAGGTCCAAAATACTTAAGTTACCAGTATAATTTACAATCCCATATATGATCCAAATATTGGTCCAAATCTGAAACATAATGCTGAGTATGCTGTAGCTGCATACTAGAAAATTCAGGCAATGTTGTTAAGGTGAACTTTGAAAGGATCTTCAGAGGGGTCAGAAAAAAACTCCTCTGCCAGAAGGAAGTATTTTTTCTACCAGGAATTAAGTACTGTTTAAGGGAATTTACCCATCTGGACAGGAAGTCTCTTACAGGGTAGAAGGAGTTTACATGTCCATGTTAAGGCAGTTACCTGCCCAAGAAGCAGTACAGTTCAGTCAGTCAATTTAACATGGCTGTATCTGTGTTCTGTACAGTATGAGGCACGTTAGGCATATCGCAAGCCTGCTGGTGCAAGCAAAAGGGATGTAACAGTGCCTGACTCAGCAAGGTCACCTTAGGCTGTGGCAAAGAGGAGGAAAATGCACTTCACTGGGGAGATTCACACCATGCCATAAGCTCTGTAACACCCTGCTGTGTTGGAGGCTGCACATGGCTTGATTCTCCTTCAGCTCAGACACTGTCACATGAAATTCATGAAATTTTTAACAAACTTGATCAGTTCCATGGTATTTTGAAAAGTGAATCAGAGGAGCAATAATTTTAGCTGTTTTTTCAGCTACTGTCAGTCACTGACATAAAGGCAGTTATTCTGACTAGAGCAACTGATTAACCAGATTCATAAACAGTACAGAAACAGTGTACAAAATTGGAATTAAGACTTCAAAGTGAGTACTGGAAGTACCCATTGGTAAATACTGAAATGCTGTTGTAACTCAGAAAAAACAGTGTAGTGCACTAACATTTACCAGCTCCTTTACCAATCATTGTGCAAAGCAAGAGACAACCACATTTAGGCTGGAGAATCTACCTGATGACAACAGGAATATAGAGAGATGTAGCTGAAAGGAAATTCATCCTGCAGAACCTGTATGATGAAGAGAAAAACAAAGAGAGAACATGGTGTGACTCTTCAGTCACGATCTGAGTTTTTGCCTTGTGGGCAGTTAGGAAATATTGTGTAACTCATTATTACAGTTATGCTTTTAAACTCAGCAGATCTGTGGCAGAAGTTAGCAGAGACAGTTAGCATTCATTATGCCCTACTAGTCTTTCAGCATGGGACCCTCTTAAATTTTATGATGTATTCTGATTCTAATAGCTCTTTCTTTTATGATACAACTATTGTTTAGAAACAAAATCCTTCAAATATATATATATTTCATGTCATATATCCCTCCATATTTTACTAAAAGAAAAGGCAATGTGAATTCTTTTTTGATACATAGCATTTCAGTGGGACTTCCAGGAAAAACTACAATCTTGTCTTGCTAGTGAACACAGATACTGAAAGCAAGATTTCTGTCGGCAGTTCAAAACTGCCCGGATGAACAGTCTGGGTTGCCTGTGGATATTTCCCTGTCCATAACTGGTAGACTTGTCAAGGTGTAGGTGAGAGCCTTGTAGTGTCTTTTTTCAGCTCTGTTCCCTTCTTAGAATAAAGAAAGATTTATTTAGGGGTATTCTTCTGTATAAAAGACCAAGTCCCCAGATTCACAATTCAGGCTGCAGTAGATATACTTGGAGGAAGCCCTCCCTGTTCTCTGCTCCCTGCTCCAGCAGCAGGCAGGACGTGGAGTGGTAGATGATGAAGGAAGAGGTGGGATGACTTCAGAGATGCTTGTGGTGGGGGACAAAAGAGGCTC
Source organism: Aythya marila (assembly GCF_965140915.1). Classification (NCBI taxonomy): domain Eukaryota; kingdom Metazoa; phylum Chordata; class Aves; order Anseriformes; family Anatidae; genus Aythya; species Aythya marila. The sequence continues at coordinate 130,298,982 of NC_139043.1, forward strand.
TCTTGACGTTCTGGAGGGAGCAGAGTACAGAGGGGGTACACTGGCCTCTGGACTGCAGGGCACAGAAAAAGGGAAGGAAGGAGGTGCTGTCATCAGCTGCACACTGGAGCCACACTGCACAGGAGATGTGTTTACACAGAACACATTCCCTGGAAATGAGAGGCCGTTGTAAATAGAAATGTGCCTTGAAGCCAAGGAGCACCTGGGGACTTTTGTTCTCAGCATCAAAAGAACTTCACTTCATTCGTTGCCACTATGAGAGGGTTCTCTTATATTCCTAAAAATTGAATCAGAACAAGTCTGGACTGTAGTTCCTAGAACTTCTTGTCTCTCTGAGTGTTACATTTGGGAATGGTAGAAAAATACTTTTGCATCCATTGCAGGTGTTGTCTGTGTCAACAGAGCCAATAGTAAAATATTTATTCTTCCTCTATGGGTCTCTGAATACAGTTTTTAAACTCATTTAAATGTTTTGTTTGTTTGTTTTGTTTTGTTTTGTTTTGTTTTGTTTTGTTTTTCAAACTTTGGTATATGATAGAATATAGAGATTTAATTGACCACTCTAAAAACAGTGGGTAGAAAAACAACATACTCTCTCTTTAAAATCTCCTGCTAACTGCCACAGACATGATAGATTCTTAACATTACATCTGGGCTAATCTCAAAATCTTATCTTCCAAGAAATAATAGATTTTCCTATCTACCTATCATTCTTATGCAATATTACTTCCATTCTTGTTAGAAAAATGAGAGATAACAATCAGGGTACCTGCCAGGATAAACACAAAAGCTGCAGCTTTCTTCAGCAGCATTTCCACTTAGCATATTTAAAAATCTCTTAGTTGAAAAAAAAATGTTCTTCATCCATTTGAGAACTTACGAATATAGACTCATGTAATGATATTATGACAACTTTGTTAATTTTTGTAAAGGTTTTGTTGTTGTTGTTGTTGTTTTGTTTGTTTGTTTGTTTTGTTCTTCAGACTCCTGGAAATTATGAAGGACTTATTGGTAGTTTAAATGGATTTTACAACATTGTTTAATTTGAAATTTTATGGTATTTTTACACAGCTCTGCCCATAGCCAGCATTAAGTAGCAATTTTCCATCTGGGTAGGGTGACATGTCATGCAGATGGCACTGGTGTTTACTCTAAGGCTCTCTAAACATCTGTCTTGCAGACAAATTAAAGTATTCTTTCTGTGCTGAACAGAAATTACTTCTGATTTTTCTGCACTGTAAAAACATTATTTTCAGATTAGCAAGAGGCAAGCCATCCATTACTTCTTCAGGAGAGGTTGTGACATAGATCTTGTGGGAGAATAAAGCCTAATTGAAAGGATAAAAAGCTTAAACTCTAAGCCTATCTTTGTTGAATTGGTCTGCAAAGGGATATATGCACATGAAAAAATCTTGGTTTAGTTAATGTCTGTCTCTGTGTCATTCCTGTTAACCAGCAGACAAATTTCTAACTGTCCAACGGTTCATTTTTGGTTCCTATTTTGTGGCACACATGAGGCGCTGTGCCATGGAGATGAGCAGAGCCTGGAGCTGTGGCAAGAGCTGCTCCCCCTCTTTGCACAGTGAGTTGCACAGTGATGTTGGCTTTGTGTCCTTCTTTGCCTGTGCTCCAGACTTAACCTCTCTTCCATAGCTGTTGGCTCCTGACCAGCACAGGGGCTGGAAAAGAGGTTTGTTGGCTGTGTTGGAAGTCAAGTTTCATTATGGCAATGAGCCAAAATGGAGTCCAGATGGGGTTGGCTTCAATAGGAGAATGAGTGATGAGCACAAGCTTAGTTTTATGTGATTCAGAATGAACAGAAGCCAGTGCTCAAAAAAGCTTACATTTCATTGTATGTAAGTGAATGGGAAGGAGGCAAAGCAGAGTTCAATCTCATTGTGGAAAGCCCTGAGGTGCTGAAAAGTATTGTTTTCACATTAAAATATATCGTCATGAAAACCTATAACAACACAAAAATGGGTCTCTGCTGCTGTGGAGCTGAGTGGTGTGCATAAAGAGCATGGATGTTCATGGTCTATTACTGTCTGCATTCTGCTTCATCCTTGGGTGGTTAGTTTTACCTTTTGTATAGGTTTGTTGTAGGCTATGTATACATGTAGGAGTGTTACAGGATTCTTGACAGTTGCAAATGGGCCGATCTCAACACATTGCAAAACAGACCGCATTTCTAAAATAATGCTCTTGTTATGCCTACCAGATCTGAAACAGGGGTACATTTCAGAGAAATTACCAGAGAAACTGCTAAATTCAGCAGGCTTGAATAGGGCTTCAGACTTCTACTGATAGCTCAGTTACTTCCACGCTGTGTGGCCTTAGTGCAAGGTATTTATTTCCTCCTCTTCCTTGTTCCCACTGTGATCTCTTTAGGCACTGTGTCCTACTGAGTGTTTGTGTATTATCTAATATAACAGGGCCTGCTAGGCACAACTGCAATACAATTAATAAATAATAATACTTTTAGTCCCACTCCGCTATTTACAGGACTATGCAATGTATCATTTTCTAGAGTTAATGTTCACTTAAACATTTAGCCAAACTATACATACATAAGTTTTTTTCTCATTATTATTTTTCTTTAATAAATCAGTCTCTCTAACTTCTTAATTCTTTTATTGGATTTCTGTGAATGAGAAAGTTAGAGAGGTGCTATGAGTAAAGTAGCCCTACATTTTGCACAATTCTTATCAGCAATAAAAAATTGTGTTATATATAATCAATATATTTGTACACATTCATCAAAAATAAACCAAATATATAAAATGGGGTTTTATTGGTGCATTTTTCTAACTGTGTCTCGGTTTTTGTTATACCCTCCCGCACTTGCATACTATATATATATTCTGAGGATATGGAATAAAAGTTTAGTCTTAGCTGAGTTTTTCAGATGCCTCACCTGGCCCTCCTCTGTTGTGCATACTTCAGCCAGGCCTGTCTTTGGATACACTGACACTTGAATGTTTACAGTTCTGAATGCTTGAACATGCAAATAGATTGCCAGAAATAAGCATTATTTCTGTATGCTGACCGTATGCTCATATGAACACATTTAAATACATGGGGGATGGTTGCCAGAATTTAGGACAGGTGCAAAAGACTGTACATGAAAACACACGAAGGATGTAAACATGTAAAACATGGTGGATTTGAATGAGCACAGGCAGACCTTGCTTATTAAAAACATATGCTTTCCGTCTTTTGAGGATAAGACAGGAATAAAATGTGCTGTTCCTTTAAGAAAGAAATGAAGACTCCTATATACAGGTTTATAAACAAATTTAGAAGATAAACTGAATTTGATGTTTAAACATGTGTTAGTATCATTTATCTCACTGAATATTCATCACTCATTTTTCATATGTTAAGAGTAATGTAACTTTGAAAGATCGTATTGGTAAAGAGATGATCTGCTAAAGCTTGCATAGCAACTGAAGCTATGCCTACATATGCTTTATCATACATATATTTCTGCATGGAACATGACATACTGCTAGTCTTTTAGAATTCCAGAATCACACAATCAAAGAATGGTTGAGGTTGAAAGAGACCTCTAGTCCAACCCCATTGGAAAAGCAGGGCCATCAGGATCTCCATGGAGGAGACCACAAGCTCTCTAATAAATCTGTGCCAGTGCTCTGTCACCCATACAGTAAAGAAACGCTTCCTGGTGTTCAGAGGGATCCTCCTGTACTACATTTTGTGCCCATTGCCTCTTGTCCTGCTACTAGGTCCATCTTTTCTGCACCCTCTCTTAATTGATAAGATCCTCTTTGAGATACTTTCCCAGCTGGAACAGTCCCAGCTCTCTCAGCTTCTCCTCAGAGAAGAGTTGCTCCAGTCCCTTCATCATCTTGGTAGCTCTATGCTGGACTCTTTTTAGTATGTCCAGGTCTCTCTTGTTCTGGGGGGGCATAGAAGTGAACAAAGTACTCCGGGTATGGCTGCACCAAGGCTCAGCAGAGGATCACCTGCTAGTGACACCTTGCCTAATGCAGCCAAGAATATTGTTAGCCTTCTTAGAGGAAAGGGCACGTTGCTACTTCATGTTTTAATTGGTGTCCACCAGGACCCCCAGGTCCTTTTCTGTATTCCATCTGGGTGGCCTGCAGCCTGTACCAGTGACTGGGCTTGTTCTTTCCCAGGTGCAGGGCTTTGCACTTCTTGTTGAGCTTCATGAAGTACCTGTTGGCACATCTTTCCAGCATGTCCATGTCCCTCTGGATGGCAGCAAGACTCTCCATCAGCCATTCCTCCCAGTTTTGTGTCATCTCCAAACTTGCTGAGGCTACACTCTGCCCCATTCTCCAGATCACTGAGGAAGTTTTTGAACAGGATTGGGCTCAGTATTGTCCCCGGGGTATTCTGCTCTTTCACTGGCCTCCAACTAAACTGTACCATTGACTGCTGCAATTTAGGCCTGGCTATTCAGACAGTTTTTGATCCACTTCCCTGTCTGCCCATGCAGCTCATACACCTGTGGGGATCTTATGGGGGACAGTGTCAACAGTCTTACTGAAGTCCAGGTAGGCAATATCCACGGCTCTCCCCACAGCTCCCTAGCTCGTCGATTCATCACAGAAGATTATCATGTTGGTCAAGCGTGACTTCCCTTTGGCGAATTCATGCTGACTACTCCTAATTTTCTTGCTCTTCATCTACCTGGAAATGGTTTTGACTTCTATTCACCATGATCGATCAAAGGTGGCCTCACAACATCAGCCAGATGTGCCTCATCACTCACAGATGAATCCCATCAGGGACTTATATATGTGCAGTTTGGACATCATGTGTGTCCAGGGATCCAAGACTAGTAAGTATAATACAGCTAAATTTTACATTTTGTTCTTAAGAATTTTCCAGTAAACAATTTTTTTTTTTTTTTTTTTTTTTTTTTTGTGGCTAGTAAATATAATACAGCTAAAATTTGGAGAAGATATTCACTGGAGCTGGTGTTCCTATCTGACTTAATGTCTGCCCAGGGAAAGCTCTGTAAACAATCTATGAAGAATAAAATAAACTATTTGCAAGTTAACTACAGGAAAGAGAGAAAAGAGATGATTCTTTTTTGAAAAGGATCATGATAAATCTGTCAAGGGAGTAGACAGACTGTTGCATAACGTATAGCAGTCATAGGCAGAGCAATCTAGATCACTGAGCAGCATGGAACAGGTAAAATTACTCCAAACAGTTGGTATTAAGTGTTAATTGCCTGAGCCTCTCTGAGACCATAGGAGTAAACTTTGCTGCATGACCCAGTTCTTATGTAAAGTAATTAAACACAAGTTTAGGCCAAACTCTTCAATGTACATACCACAGATGTTGAGGAAGTTTGTCTTATCGCTTAAGATTTCTGGATGGATTTCATCATTTCATTCTGAATATGTTTGTTTGTTTGTTTGTTTGTTTTGGCTTAAGCCCATCTCCAGTATTGATAATGTTCTTGTACATTTTAATTCCACAAAATCCTTAGTGTTTTAACACATACCTGGCACCTAAAGATGTCCTTATCTCTGTATATTTGAGACATCCCTTTGATTTCAGTGTGATGTCTCATTCATGTAAGTGCTCTGCAGGATCAAAGCCAAAGTATTTAGTATTTTGCATGACATAGCCCCTATAAAATGGTGATAACATTTATTATAAAGTAGTTAGATTACTTTCAGATCCAGACATAATGCCTTCTTCACAGGCCTATAAAAGAGGAAACTAATTTTGCAAAAACAATCAGTTGGTCAAAATATAATAATAAGCCTTTTTATGATTTCCTTGAACACAGAAAAAATGCCTCCACACAGTATGAATTGCTGAGCTCTTAACAAAATTACTGTAAAAGACTCTGAGACAAGAATCGATAGATAAACTTTCCTATAGCATGGCAAAGATGCAGAAGTAACACCTTTCAAATGGGCTACAGATTTGGAGTGTCAGGTATAACCTTCCTTATGTAATCTCTAAGTAGGATAATCATGAAGTATTAATGTAATCAAATAAGTCTAGATAAGGTCAAACACCTTAGGTGTTATCTCTTCAACTATAATTGCTGTTACAATACAAGTTTATGAACAGCATGAAACATCCTGCATTTTAGCAGAGAAAAGACTTTGGCAAGTATAATTCTGTTTGAAGATAATAGTAAAATAAAGCCAAACAGGAAGCAGGACTTAATTCTGACGTGTACAGGGCTGCTTCTAGAAGTAGAGAGCCTCTTCCTGGGCTGATTCTCCCACTCTGCTCCTTCCGTGTATGTTAAATGTTACCAAGAGACTAGAAACAATTTGCTTCTGGGTGGTTTAGGATCCTTTATGGGCTCTTAAGTATGTCACAATACTGCTTTCCTGAAGCTAGGACTGAGCAAAGGTGATTCAAGAGGAGAATCTGTCCAGATCACCCCAGCTAACATCATGACCTTGCTGTGCTGTTATTTCTCACATCTGTTCAGGTAGTCACATCATGTCCAGTAGTTTCACACCCTAGGCTAATCTTAGGCCAGGGCTGAGCCATTTTCCTACATACCTTAACACAACTTACAATACTTTTCAGTGCAATGTGAGTGCAAATGAAAGTGCATAATACATGCAACTCTCCTGCAGTCAGTTGCAAGTTCTACAGGTGCCAGCCGTAAAAGTTGTTGTGAAATGCATGCTATTAATTTAATTGTTTGCAAAAGCTGATAGATCCTAGTACTCAAAGAATACATTTACATCAGCAGCAAGTTTCTCTAATATTGAAGGGGCTTAGACTTTTATAAATTTTGATATTTTTTAGGAAAAAGAGAAATGTTATAGGGACTAGAAACAGGCAATGAATAACAAGGGTTACTGATTCAAAATGCATTACATGGTTTTCTGCTTTTTGGCATACCTTAACAAAACTAGAATATGCCAAAAACTTTCCACTGTTATCAATTTAAATGCATTATGATTTTGATGAAATATAACCAGTCAGCAAGACAATGAAAAGTAATTTTTTGTGCATGATTGTTTGCAACTGTGTATTTGAAGTTATACACAATATTGTGTACAAATCATTTAAGGGGTTTCACCTCAGAAAATCCATATATTGATTTGAAGCTTCATTGACTTCAAGACTATGTCTGATATAGGCTTGATCTTGCAAAGAGCTGCATTGGGATGCAACCAGGCACACTAGACTGTGAACAGAATTCACTAAACTTCAAGAAACTGGAGGTAGGATTGTCTATCTATTCTATTTATAGACTATTAGATTTCAAAGTTAGCAGTGCTGTAGTATAAAGAAACATCATAGTCATCTGCAGTGCCCTGGCAACCTGGAATGTAGCAACTTTGTCATTTTAACTGGCTATTAGAAACAAAAAACACACACAAAAAAATAATCACAGGGAAAACCTATTGAAACTAATTCATTGCTATTCTTTGTTTTGTAAGATATAATGCATGTGCTGCTGTCTGAAAATGTAATAGTAAGTTTCCAGTTTTTAATCTGTATGTTCTAATTGGTCAGGAATTTTACATAAAGCTCATCAGCTTGAAGGCCTCATTGCCCATTTTAGAACAATGAATGTGTCCTGATTGCATTGTTTTGTGTTCAATAAAATCAGGGTGAGAATCCTTGTCTTCTACACAAGAGCAAATGGAGAAGAATTGCTAACCTAAGCAATTGGGATGTTTTTAGTAGTCTATAATCTCCTTTAGTCAAGAGAGAAAGATCATTTTTATTCACAAGGATGGGTCGACCCTGTTCTGTACCACTGGTCACAAAAACTCTGACATCTCTGCAGATCCTGATATGAATAGATATATCCATGTTTGAATGGCTGACCAATTTTTCTTTGGTGTCATTCTATGGATCTTAATGTGCAATTATATTTTTCTTAAGGCTCAGTACGATGCTATCATCTGTTCAGTATGCACAAGCTACTACTAATTGAGACAGCAAAGTTTTTCCTAAAATAAAGACATTTTCTAATATAATTGGAGACTTTCCTCCCACCCTAAGATTACAAGTTTCTTTATAATAGTAACTGGTATGCTAAAAAGATTATTTAATTCCATTCTAGCACAGTCCTGCAGAACTTAAAGCACCAGAAGAAACACAGAGGTTTCACCTTTCATAGTTAATTAGATAGTGTCAGGGAAGAAATGGGTGCTGAAGCTTCATCAGCTGTTAAACTGCACAGTTTTTAAATTGCTAGCTAGCATGGTCCTTAGCATAAGTTTGATTTGAGCTAAAACCCTGTCAGATTTTCATAGGCCAAAATTCATTCATAATAGATAATTTCATGCATCCTGTTTTGAATGGTAGGAGAGTTTAATGCTGTGTAATAATGGACTATGTCTCTGCCAGCTGGTTTCAGAGCCAGAGATCAGCCACAAGACCTTCACTAATCTTCCCAATATAAAGATCCCATTTGATTCTCAAGAGCTACTTTTCCTCTTCTTCTATTGCTGAGATTATTTTTTTCCGAAATTTGCATCATGAGACACTTTTTAGAAATTCCAATGGAATCTTAGTATAAAGAAGAATGCTCACAGAAAAACAAAACCAAAACCAAACAACAACTACAAAACCAAACCAAAACAAACAAACAAAGAAACACCTTGGCTCAGCAACTCCCTGAGCTTCTTTCTGATTGCTAAGGTTTTGGAGGATTTGCTACAGAAATATTCTTATATGATTACATCCTCCTTGTACTTTTTATGAATCCTTTGCAATGGCTAGAGGGACTGTTTGCTACCAGTACAGATGTTCTTTTATTCTTATACGAACAAGCAGAAATATGCCCATGGGAGAAAGGTTTTTGTTCTTTCTCATACAGTGGTCTAGGAATTTTTGGATTACATACTGCATCATGAAGAATAATAAAGTTTGTAGTCTAGTGTGTTAAAATCTATCTTGCTAATTAGCATATTTTTTTTTTTCTGCAATAATTATCTGTCATTAATGAAGGAGGAAAGCAGGAAATGTTCAGATCCTGTTGTAGAATAGACTCATTTACAAAATCTGTTAAGAAGGAGTTACATATATAACTCCCAAATATCATGAGATTAAATATTGATGTTTTCCTTTTGACCACAAGTTTTTAGAGAACATCAAAAGGTGTTGATGTGAACACATCAGTGAACACACACATGCATTAAAATATTTATATATTGTCCATTTTTTAAATGTAATAAAAACTACAACTAATTAAATTTTCCTAGTGTTGCATATAGTTTGTTAGAAAAAATATTAAAAGGCAATGTAGCAAAAACATATCTATTCCAGTTTATATGGCTGTGAACTAGTGCCTAACAGTTCATAAGAATAGTATTGGAAAAGTATGTAGGATTCATCTTGTTCTTACAAGCCTATGGGATCTGGCATTTATTGGAACAGGACTATTTTACTCCTGGTTTAATGCCAGTGATTGAAATCAAGAAAATGCTTTTTCATAACCTTGGATCCTAGTCATCACTCTTTCGTTTTTCCACTCTAACACTTTCCAGGCCACACACTTTTACATAATAATTTCATATTTAAACTGAAATTTCAAATGAAATAACTTGGCTTTTCAAAATTATCTGACTATATTTTAAAATTTATTTTAATAAATTCTAATCAATCTATACTCCTATCATCAGATCCACTCTTGAAGTAGTATTTTTCCACTGGTCCAGTGTGCTTCAGTTGTCTTTTATTTTACTTTTACAGGTCACAGTGTCATCTAGGAAATAACTTGCAGAAAGAGCAAAATGTTAATCTTTTACATGTTAAAAGGCTATGCTCTCTCTTTGATCTGTTACAGTTTACGTGTTGCCCTATAAAGAATATAAAGCATTTTTCACAATATGCCGTGTTGTGTATGGAGTTCAATAATATCTTTTAATCTAAACAAAGCACATTGTTCAAGCCTGATTTTAACTTTTGGTTGTCAGTGGTTTTGTTCATTAACTGTAATTTTGGATACTGTCCATATAGACAATATATGTCAGATTTTATTTGGCAGATAATCTATGTCCTGAGACTTTGCAGACTCTGTTTGCCATATTAAAATCTTTCTCATTATGATTTTTCACATTTCTGTCTAGACTGTTTAAAAACAAATTTTCTTAGCATATAACCAGTACATAATTGTTTGTACAAATACATTTCTCTAATACATTGTCATATATCAGTTATGAATATTCTTCAAGTATTGTATGAATATTCTTCAAATATTGATAAAGAACTAGATATGTCTATGAGCTAGCTAAGACTGTGGCATTTTTTCTGACTTGCAAAACTTACATTACAAAATGTATACCATTCTTTCCACAGTCAGTGGATTCTTCTTGACTGTAAATCATAGGAAGATAGAGAGCTATAGAGTCATGAATTACTACCAGGAAAAGCCAGTTCATGAATCTAGCCATTTGTAGAGATTGAATGTTTAGCTCCAACCTGGATTTAGCAAAAAGCTTGTCCTATTTAACTCGGTACAGTTTTCAACGTCTTTTGTATCTCAGAACCCTTCCTTCTTGCTGTAGACATACATTTAAATTTGTGAGGGAGTTTTTCCAGGAAATGGAGCCCACTGAACTAGCATCTTATAGACCAATTTCACTATTCGACTGGCTTTCTGTCTTCTAGTGGCATCTTCCAGGAGAGAAAATATCTTTTTGAACTGCAGATTAATTTTAACCCAGAAATATATACTGAATATATAGAAATATATACAGAAATATATATTTGCAACCTGTTAAGGGTTACCTCAGAGCATCAGTCTCCAAAGTGGGGTGTACACACCCCAGGATGTGTGAAAGAGATTCCAGAGGGTTGTGGAAAGAAAACATTTTTTGTGCCATTAATAGATAAAATAATAAAAATAATGTTTATTTCATACTTACCTCATCCTTTTTAACTTTCTTGTTTTGTGTATAATGTACAGAGTATACTAGTACAGAAATAGATCTATTGAATTATAAATAAGAAATATATGTATATTGGAAGTGTGTGCTCAGAAATGTATGTGCAAACAGAAAGCTATGGCTTCCTCTGTAGATTGTTCTCCAGCAATGATAATAAGGAGCTTCTGACACTCAGCTATGGCTTATACTACAACCATACTATAGAGTTCATCCCAGATACCTCCAGTTACATAACATATTGATATTTTCAATGTCTGTATCTTGGATGTGTAATGGATGTTTTGTTATTATTCCTCTAGTCTTGTTGATTCCCTGTAGCAGATCTGTGTTTCCACCCTATTTGTTTCTCCTTTCTCTCTACGTTGCTCTTCATGACTGTTTCTCCACCCATTCATTTATTTTATTCTTTTTACCTTCCTCTTGTCCTGTGTTTCTTCGCATTGCCTTCAAATCCTCTAATTCCCTTACACTTTTACCATGTGACCAACTTTATGTTCACTACAATTAAGTAATTATAAACTGCTCCCATAGACAGGAACAAGTGTAAATAGGAGAGAAAAAACATGTCAAATGCAACTTTCCTTTTATTGTAACCCTCATGCTCTTTTGTTTGCAATCACTCACCTTGTCAGATCTAAGTTTAGACTATAAACTCTTCAAGGCAGAAACCATTTTTTACTTTCCTGGAAACTGTTTTCCCATCTTATTGCACTATATAAATACTAGTGAACATTTTAAAACACCATTAGTCATTTTGTATGCCACAATGTTCATCTGTCCAGCTAAAGAGTGCTTAAAGGGTTAGGAATTTTATATGGCAGGTACTCTGCATTTCCTAAAAAATGGGGTTTCTTTAGGATGCTATATATTGGATAACTGAAGTGATTAAAAAAGAAACATCAATCATATTTATTGCACATAGAAATCTCACTGGTATCGCTGGCAGGAAGAATGGAGGATGAAAACAACAGGAAAGTAACCAGTCTCTGATAGGAGATGCTGAATCCAGCAGCCTGATAGAGGTTAGGTGGCTGCAGCTCCATATCCACAGGTCCAACCAGTAACAAGGCTGAGCATGTCATCCTGACAGGTATGCAAACACATCTATACCATATGTGTATCCGCATGGCCAGACACACACACACTGTAGAGGAATCCAGTAACTGATACTAGATTCTCACTCTATCTAGTAACTTGTCCTGGGACTTTCATATCTCCAGTTGTGGCATACACTGACATGCACACATTCAAATGGGTCCCACAGTAAAATCATGGACCCCATGACCAGCCCAGTAGCTGGCTTGGACATCCTGGTCCCTCCAGTTAACAATCAGAAAATTCAGTGGTCTGTTTAGTGTCCAGCCTAGTCTCATGGACTCTTCCAACCTGTCTCCAAGGCCATACATATCTGCCTGCACACTATGCACACACTCCAGTCAGAGTGGTAATATATGAAGCTGTACTGGGTTTACATGCAAGGGTTTGGTAGCAGGGGGGCTGTAGGGGTGGCCTCTATGAGCAGAGCCCAGCAGCTGCCCCATGTCAGATCTGAGCCGGCTCCTCTCAGCTCCAAAAAGGACCTGCTGCTGGCCAGAGCCAAGCCAGTGAGCAACATTTGTTGGGCCTCTGAGAGATCAGATTTAAGAAAAGGGGAAGGAAAAAAAACAAACTGCTGCACAACAGCAGCTGGGAGAGCCAGGAGTGAGAAGCAGCCCTACAGACCCCAAGGTCAGTACAGAAGGAGGGCAGGAGGTGCTCCAGGAGCCAGAGCAGGAGTTCCCTGTGGGGAGGCCCCTGGTGGAGCAGGCTGTCCCCCTGTAGCCCATGGGTCCCACATGGAGCAGATCTCCACACTGCGGCCCATGGAGAGCCCCCACAGGAGCAGGCCCTGGGCCAGAGCTGCAGCCCACGGAGGAGAAGAGGGTCTGAGGGGAGCTGCTGCTTGTGGGGGACCTGTGCAGGAGCAGTTTGCTCCTGATGGATTGACCCCATGGTAAAGACCCATGTTGGAGCTGTTCTTGAAGAGCTGCTGCCTGTGGGCAGCCCCTGAAGGATCAGTTTGGGAACGATGGCATGCCATGGCAGGGACTCCATTCCTCACTCTCCTGTGCTGCTCAGGGGGAGAAGGTAGAAGAGGGTGAATAGGGGGGGAAGGTGTTTTTAGTTTGCTTTTGGTGTATCACTGTTCTAGTCTGCTAGTGATAGGCAATAAATTACATTAATCTCCCTATTTTGAGTTTCTGCTTGTGATGAAAATTGTTGCGTGATCTCCCTGTCCTTATCTCAACCCTTGAGCCCTTCACATCATATTTTCTCCCCTTGCAAAGGAAAGCAGAAGGGGAGTGAGAGTGTGGTAAAGTTCAGTTGCCCAGCAGGGTAAAAACAAGATGGAAACACCCAAAGGAGCAAACACCGACCAGAAGATTGGATATAAGTGTCATATGCTCATTTCAGCCAGATTAATTGTCCATTAGAACCCAAGCATATTTATTTGTAACTGCCTAGGACAACCAGCCTAACAGATACAGGACGTTGAGTAAAGTCTCATTGCTCATACAGATGTGAAAGATTGAAAAAGCTGTCAGCTCCCAAAGGGCACTAAAAGAATATCCAAAAACAGCACAAGAGAACCTCAGGAGATATGAGAGTACAGCATCCTTTTTCCTCTGTGTCACTGCAGAGACTCCTGCCTAGACCACCCAAGTACAAATGTCTTAGAGACTGCATGCCATGTGAACTACGTGGACGCATATGTTTTAGTGTTTTTGAGTATGTGGGTAAGACTGTGTGTGAATGAATTAAATAACTTTTGTTTAAGAATAAAATCACTTCTTTTTTTTTTTTTTTTTTTTTTTTTTTGTATGTCTCATGTTCAGTTTTGCTACATTTGGACTGCAGTGTTGCAGCATTATTTCCTACAGGCCAGTTTAGATGTCACCTTGTTCAGTGTGTTGGCTGCTGTGAAACCCCATTATTAGCCACACAAGAACTTACAAGAACATACAAGCTCTTACTACATGTCAAGAATTTACACAGAATTTCTAGGTTGGAAGAGACCTCTAGATCATCGAGTCCAACCTCTGACCTAACACTAACAGTCCCCACTAAACCATATCCCTAAGCTCTACATCTAAACGTCTTTTAAAGACTTCCAGGGATGGTGACTCCACCACTTCCCTGAGCAGCCTGTTCCAATGCCTAACAACCCTTTCGGTAAAGACTGCTAAAGGGCTCACAGACCTTCTAAACAATCTTACAATAAATTATAAACATACAACAGTAGCACTTATATTATGGGCTTTGAAAATTCCCCATCCAGTTAGCTGAGGTATTTTTCTGTACTTGCAGAAGTTGTTATACCCATTACACTACTAAATGATAAATAAACAAGCACAGATTCTCATGATCTTAGAAAAGCTTAATTACAATCAAATCACAGAATCACAGAATTTTCTAGGTTGGAAGAGACCTCAAGGTCATCGAGTCCAACCTCTGACCTAACGCTAACAGTCCCCACTAAACCATTTCCCTAAGCTCTACATCTAAACGTCTTTTGAAGACTTCCAGGGATAATAATAAAATAAAGAGGAGTTTGGTATGAGGAAGAACATCAGGATTTAGTGAAGCAGTAGAAGCTGAATTTAATGAAATACAATTACTTACTGAGCAGCCAGAGTGTGTGGGTGAAGTGCAACTGTGAGGGGGAAGGTTTGAGTGTGTGTATATATTGCTATTTGTAACCACCCTTCACACACCAAGTGGTATACTCTGCTTCCTCCACAGAAAAAGGAAAAAAAAAAAAAAAAACTTTCTTCTACAAATAAGTGCAATTTTCCTTTTCATTTTCTCATTTATTTTAATATATGGGGCAGCATATAATGTACAGTTATAATAACTACAGCTAAATATATTGTAAGGAAATAGGCAAGAAATGCAGTATACAAGTGACTGCTAAACTTACAGGGATGTAACACTGAAAAGGAACAAGGGCTGTTCCTCCTTTAGTAGTAGATGCACATTGAGATATACTAAAGGCAGCAATTTAAATTCAGAAAATGCCTTGAAATGCAATGTCTCCCTCTCCTTTAGGAATGTTTTCCTCACCAATAAAATAATAATTTATCTCTCAGATGTCTTCTGTGACTTCCCACATGACTCTCTAATCAATGGTGTACTGTTCTGAAGAGAAAGCGTAAAGTGTGTTGTCATTTGTTTAGGGCACTATCCTTGGAAGTGAAAAGCCTAGATTGGACATAGCCATACTAATAAAAGCTTGAATCCTAAATCAGCTATTTCTACATCTACTGCCCTGATAACAGTAAAGAGGAACTTTTAGTGCAATGACCAGGTCTATAAGGAAGTTTTGGTCTTACATATATACTCAAGTCTGGGAAGGTGGGAGAGAGAGCTACAGCCCTTTTTATCAGGTTTCCCTCAAACTGTGTTTGTCATTTCCGTGTTCTATGTACCCAACGCTGCAAATGTCACTCTGTACAGTGTCTACAGATATGAAAATGCAGTTCTCTCTGATTTTTGCCAAAACAAACTTACTTATTCCTTCTTCTGACAAATACTCATTTTCCTAGTCTCCACTTTCAAGATGCCAATTTCTTATGGGAGGACTAGGGAGTTCATTCCTACCTGCACATTTCCACAACTATGGAACCAGTAGCTGAGCCAGTTTCTCCTATACATGCAGACTTAGTTTGTCATCAGTCACAAAGATTGCATTTTTTCCATGTTTATGGTTTAAGAGACTTTAAGATATGTTTATGTGTGTCTGCTACCTTTGACCCAAAGACAATCAAATCTGTATTTACGACTTTGGGCCACAGCAGCTCTCATCAGTTTCAGGTTAATTGATTATATGGTGTACTTTATTTCTCCTGTAAAAGGAAGCTCTGAGTTCTTTTTGTACTAACATCACATTCTGTGTTAACTTCACGTTATAATCCTTCTTTTATAGTATAACTTCTGAAGTTCTCACTCCACTCAAGTCAATGACAGGAGGCTACTGAATTTGAGTCCAAATTTTCATCCATGGATATAAAAAGCAGCTCCTTCCATCCGGCAGTTCTGGAAGAGGAACAACTTTTTTAGCAACAAACATGGTTAAAGTACTGTAATTTATTTGTGAGACAGAATTAAAGACATTTTTGCCATCTGGAGGAAACATTCTGTTACCATGGGTTTGTTTTTAAAACTGAAAAGGTGGCATCCCCAATGTGTAAGCAGAACAAGATTTGTTTTTCATATACAATGGCCTTACTTAGCATTTGACAAAGCCAAATGTAACAGGATGCTCTATTCACTGCTTAAATGTCTTAGTAGGTAGCTTTGTGTACCAAAATTGGGACTAATCCAGGTTATTTTCTTTTTCAAAGTCATCATTTTCTCATCACAAAACTGCTGAAGGAGGGATGTGGTCATTTTTTGTTTCAAATTTTTTTCTCTGACTCTGTCCGTAATTACAGTTCTCTCTTCCAAAATTTACCAGCTGCTGCTCTAACAGAAGATAAACAAATCAACTTGAGAAGACATTCAGGAAGATGGAACCAGAAAACATGCATGGGATCTGGAAAATGAAAATTTATCTGTAAGGAAATAATGAGATTGTTTTATTCTCTGAAATAGATCAAGACAGAAATTCCTACATATAAGAGCTCTTCTACAACTATTACAATAAAATCAATAAATGTGTGAAGGATAACTGGATGAAGTTCTGGGTTAAAATTAAATAAAATAACAATTACAGGTGAACATACAGAAAGTGATGATCCAAGACTAGTAAATCAGCATGCAACTCTCCTTTAAGAATGAAGAGTGTAAAGTGTAAAATGAAAAGTGTAAAATACACAACATCATGTACTTAGTACAAGATAAGTGAACTGCTGCAAGGCAAAGCTTCCAGCTTTCTTCTTTCACTGGAAGTCTCACTCTGTGTAAGGGTGGAGCTCTGTCTCTGCTCTCTGCCTTTTCTTAGGTGGATGCTCTTATTTCTAGTCCCCAGGTGCAGTACAATATACAGGTATCACTGATTTTTAATGTCTTTATTCTCTGTATTCTTGTGTGGGTATTGGAGAGATTGGAGGGGTTTTGGTAGACATAAAAGAAACTAAAAAAAATGAATCTGGCTAGGAAAATATTAACTGTGTTAAATGGTAATTATTATGTTGGTAGTAACACCTATGAGGATCAGCCTATTTTTTCTCTCATGAGGTACAATCACAGCATAACAGATGAAACTCAGGCCAAGAATAATAATTTTCTTCAAATCCTTTCTTAAGAATTTGTTACATTTTGCTTGACCATGCACAACTTCACATTTCATCCAGTGTTCAGACACCTGAATATAGCAAAAGTATTCAGTAAAATTTTTGGTATTTTTTTTTCCATCTGTTAATTACTTGTAACTATTTTGGGGTCAAATCCACTGTGTGACAGTTCACTTCTTAGGGTTTTGTGTTTTAGCTTCAATATATACAAGTGAAATGAGATTCATGTTTCCTGTGAAGTTAGTAGAGATATTTTGAATCTACTCTGTGATTTTCTCTGTTTCATTTTTCAGAAGGTAGCTACTCTGGCTCACTTTATTGACAACACTAGGAACTGAAAAATTTGCTTGGGGGGGGCGGGGGGGAAGGGGGAAACAAAAAAAAACGGAACCCTATACTGACAATCCATCATTAAAGCACACTATTCTAACCCAGTGTTCTGAACCATGTATCCTGGCCTTTTGGGGTATAACTCATCTTTTATTAATTTTATATCTGCTTTTCATGTCAGATCCCAAATGACAGTTTTGCAGGCTACTCTACCTTTAGGTGAGAGACAGGTAAGTAATTTGGCAAAACATGCCCTCTGACAGTGGGAGTTTATGTGAAACTACATATTAGAAGTCAAGTTTCACTACTGGGAAAGGTCTGTTATATGGCCACCAGAAAAGCTTTGCTTGAATAACAGGTAATCTGTGAAAATGACTAGAGGGCTACTGAAATAAAAAGGGGGGGGGGGGAGCTGTAAAAAGTCTAGATGTAAGAGAAAGAAAGATTTAAATGAAGTTGCTGTAATTCAAAGATTACTGTAAGAAGAAAGTTGCCTGAGGAGGAGAGTGTAAGAGATAATGACCTATGAGCTACCTTATCCTTGAATATCCTATGCTTCGGTGTTCTTTTAAATTTTATTTTTGTTTTCTTGTTTCTACTTAAAACATGTTATTTATCAATATTCCTGTTCAAAATGCAAGCATCAGAGAAGGGCATATGTTCCACCTCAGCAGCAGCAGTCACAGACACTAGTAGAGGTATCAGATGCTTCCTACCGGTCTTCACTGGCAGTCAGACTTCCTCAAGTACCAGAAACTTTAGGCAGAGGCTGGGGAACAAAGTCCCTCCCATTGTAAGTGAAAAGCAGGTTTGAGACTGCCTGATAAAACTGAACAGATACAAGTCTATGGGGTCTGGTGACATGCATCCTGGGGTCCTGAGGGAACTGGCTGACAGAGTAGCCAAGCCTCTCTCTTTTTCTTTGAAAAGTCATGGTAGTAGGGCAAAGTCTGGAAAAAGGAAAACATTGCTCCCATTTTTAGAGGGTAGAAATGAAGACACGGGGAACTACAGACTGGTGAGCCTTACCTTTGCGCCTGGGAAGATCATGGAACAGATCCTCCTGGAAGCAATGTTAAGGCACATGCAAGACATGGTGGTGATCCAAGATATTCAGTGTGACTTCACTAAGGGTAAATCATGCCTGACCAATCTGGTGGTCTTCTATAATGGAGTGACTGCATCAGTCAACAAAGGTAAACCAGCAAAAAAAAGTGCATGCTTGCCACCCAGAAGGCCAACTCTCTCCTGGGCTGACTCAACAGAGGAGTGGCCAGCAGGTCAAGGGAGGGGATTGTCCCCCTCTACTCTGCCTTTGTGAGGCCCCCAGAGTACTGTGTCCAAGTCTGGGGGCCCCAGCACAAGGAGCATGCTGACTTGTTAGAGCTGGGGCAGAGGAGGGCCACAAAGATTAGAGGGTTTGAGCACGTATCCTATGAAGAAAGGGTGAGAGAGCTGGGGATGTTCAGCCTGGAGAAGAGAAGGCTCCCAGGAGACCTCATTGTAGCCTTTCAGTACTTAAACAGGGCTTACACAAAAGTGACATTTTACACAAGAAGACAGTGATGGGGCAAGGGGGAGTAGGTTTAAACTAAAAGATGGGAGTTTTAGATTAGATATTAGAAGAAATCCTTCACTATGAGGGTGGTAAGGCACTGGAACAGGTTGCCCAGAGAAGCTGTGGATGCCCTATCCCTGGAAGTGTTCAAAGCCAGGTTGGATGGGGCTTTGGGCAACCTGATCTAGTGGGAGATGTCCCTAACCATAGCTTGGGGGTTGGCATTAGATTGTCTTTAAGGTCTTTTCCAACCCAAACCATTCTTTGATTCTATGATACTACTCAGTGTTCAGCTTTCTATATGCAATCCCTACACACCAAAGCATTACTGAGGAAGCTCACATTCAGCTGAATCCCCACTATGATTTCTCTCAGGCTCAGTCTTTCCTGGGTTTCATCTTGGAAGCTCAGCCTGTGTTCTTTACTCCCAGGTGTATGACCTCACACTTAGCCAGGCAGAAACATATGGATTGTGCCCAATTTACAAGATGATCCAGCTTTCTACATTAGTGACCTGCATTCTTCATTATTTACCACTCCCTCAATCTTTGTCAACAGCAAACTTTATCAGTAATGATTTTATGTCTTCCACATCACTGGCAAATATTAAGTACTGTACAATCAAGAATAGATCCCCATGGGGCTCCAGTAAAGTCGCACAGCTAGATGGTTCTCCAAAATAGCATTCTGAGACATGCAGTTTTGAATCCATTTTTAATATACCATATTGTTTTTGTATCGTTCTGTTTTCTGATTTAAAATGTTGTAAAATACAAATAGCAAGACCTTAGCTTTCAACTTTATCAATTAAATTTCTGTGTGCTTTTTTTTTTCTTTCATTGTATTAATTTGATAAAATTTTCAATCATAAACATCTGCTGATGGCATTATTTAAATAACCCTCCTGTAATAGTAGAGCCTTAATGACTAGTTGGTACTACTACATGATGAGAACCTGATTAACTGGGAGCTAAGTGCCAGTCATTAAGGCTGCCTATTCAGCTCTTTGTAGGAATTGAGATGGCTTATTGGAGCATTTGAATTGAAGATATTTATTAATGTGCATATGCATCTGCTAAATGTTATAACTTAAACTATAACTGTAAATTACCAGAGATGAGTTCCTCACAAGAGCTTAAATATTTAGATACCATTTCAGATGTTTGCATGTAAAATATAAATTCCCTAAAAGCACTCCAAGTGCTATAGCCAGCTATCTCTGGAGACACCTAAATTCTTTAGATGCCTAAGCTTTAAACAGTAATTCAAAACCATCAAGTGTATAATAGAAATCAATTGTTGTTTGCAGATGTTAAGAAAATTTACAGATTATCTATTTTCATGTTTAGGTTATCTCTAATGATTATTTTAGTATATTTCCAGAGCTTGTTTTCTGGTTCTGATGTCACATATAGGTAGGCGTCTCTTTTACCCAAAAGCCTAATGCTTAGATCAAAAAGATCCATTAATTCGCTTAGGTTACAGAGGGAGACAAAAACTGTTCTTCATAGCCTTTGTTTCATTCAGGCATCACAATCACAAATAAAACCTTACATCTGTCCCACAGCTGAATTCAAGGCACCAGGCACCATGTCTCTGGGCACTTCGGTCTCAGAGGCTTAGACCTCTCTTGCAGATAGGTGCCTGTGTTTTTGCTTTACAAAAAGAGTACCTGCATCTTTTATTTTTTCTGAAAAGCTTGTAATTGTGGTAGTCTTGGACCTTCATTTCTGTTTCCTTTCTCCTCCGTCTTATAAGCACGGACCTGCCACTGAATTGAATGTGCGGCTGTGTTTCATTTAATCAGTCATTAGATGTTCAACTTTTCATATTCTTAACTATAAAGGTAGAATACTGGTAGGAAAGGATTTTGAAAAACTGTCCTGTTTAAAAAAAAAAAAAAAAAAAAAAAAAAAAGTTTTGTTTTATTTATTTTATTTTATTTTATTTTATTTTATTTTATTTTATTTTATTTTATTTTATTTTATTTTATTTTATTTTATTTTATTTTATTTTATTTTTGAAGCTACAGATATAGGTTATTCTCTTCAACTTCTGTTTAGAACAATGATGTTGACACATTCTCAGCACTGGAGCATCCCTCACTGTAACATACTCTGGCAGCTTAGCTTTGCGATGTACACTGGTTCTATTTTAATAGGAGACTAATTGGCTTACCAATGAAGCTGCTTAGGTGAGGCAAGTATAAATGGTTTCCTCAGCAATACATACTGCCACAAAACCCTAGAGATGACTTAAAATTTAAGATTACTTTGTTGTGCAGTTTGATGCCAGGTTTCCACCATAGAGACATGATCTGGTAAGGATATTCTTTCAGCTTTTTAAGATGGGCAATGCATATATTTATAACATTATAGCCCATATGTTTGAATTTATTTGACATTTCATGGACTTTGCCATGCCACAATTTTCCTTCCTTTCTGGAAATGTCCCTCCTTGTTTAGCTGGACAGGAATGCAGCTGACATCAAGATATATCCTTGATATATCATAGATGTTATGATTTAGCATGTACCGTTTCACCTGATGAGACCAATCTACCTTTTCTGCTTGAACAGTGTACCACTTCTCTCAATAAGCCCCTATCCACTGGGAGTTTAACTGTGCCAGCTACAAGGCAGTATTTGTTGATGGATTCTCTTGAGTAGAGAGACAGCAGCAGGACATTTGAAACACTTTCCTTTACGTCCTTCTGATCACTAGGTTACTTTTTACAATTTAGAAATGAAACTGTCATTTTAAGGAAAAGGAAGTGGTGCATTCTGTTTCTCTTTGGCATTCTGATTCTTTTGCTTGAAACAAACCTTGGCTCCTCTTCTCAGAATAGTTTGAAAGACAAGGTCACATAATATGAATTTCTCATTTAAACTACATTAGGCAGTAATTCTTCAATTCAGACTATTCCCATAGTGCTCTGCACTTATTACATTACAGAGATGAGGACTGCACCTAAAAAGAAAAAAAAAAAAGAAAGAAAAAAAAAAAAAAAAAGGAATGAAGCCAAAAGAACATTTCATATATATTATCTTCCAGGAGAAAATAATAATAATAATAATAATAATAATAATAATAATAATAATAATAATAATAATAATAATAATAATAATAATAATAATAATAATAATAATAATTTAAAGTTGATTCTGGGTATGCTACCCTTTTTAGATTTTTATGGCACACAACAGAGTGTTGGAAAAAAATATTTGTTTATCATGAATGGCCAGCAGTTCCCTTAGTCTTAAAAGCAGTAATCATCGACAATCAGACACATAATCACTCATGTGCTACAGCTAATGGACACAACACATAAATGTGATAGATTAAAATGTGTTTTATTTTATTTTATTTTATTTTATTTTATTTTATTTTATTTTATTTTATTTTTACTTAAGCTTAAATTCAACATTAGAAAATTCTTTGGCATAAAATCTTCCTCTTCCCTGAGAATATCTAGTTTTTAAAGTGGTATATGAGCATAGACATAGCATGAGAGATTATTGCATTTCTTAGCATTGGAATAAAGGTGAAAATGTAGATTATTTTCAAGTGCCTATTACTCTATAAGTTGGTTAAGAACTTCAGCTACAACATAAATCAAGTGTGTACATCTTCCCTCTTTTTTCCATTTAACAAAATGGAATATAGAGTCAATATCACGTTAACTAACAAGGAATCTGTGGGACCTTCAGTATTTGTACAGTGTTTAGATATATTTTCTAGCTCCCTCTAAACTAGGTATTTACATTGTTGCCTGTCATTTAGCTATGCAAACTAATATATTCACTTTCACAAGAGATTCAGATATATTCAAATAATGCTAAAAGATAACTTAAAAAAAATAACTATAACTTCAAGAAGTGACTATTTTTACTTTTTATTTTATTTTATTTTATTTTATTTTATTTTATTTTATTTTATTTTATTTTATTTTATTTTATTTTATTTTATTTTATTCAAAAATACAAAATACGCAGGAACTGAACAGGTGTCCCAGATTCATTGCCTATAATTCTGGTAAATCAGCCTTTTTGTGTTGTGTAGGAATCTGGTGATGCACACCACAGCGACTCACCTTTCTTCATATAATACTCTGTTTGGATTGCCTTGCTTTCTCCAGTGAGAAAAAGCAAACATCTCATGATGTATATTACATATCCACTGCTTCTAGAATCAGAGGAGCTTTAGTCTCAACAGGCAGCTAAGAACCCAATAAAATGATTTGTCCTGTTCTCAGACTCAAGGCAAATTGACATGGCTGTTGGATTTCCTGAAGTTTGTTTAATAAACAAACCAAAGAAAAAAATAATCTGTATGAACAGAGAGCAAGCAGTTTAAAGCTTAGGGCAGGTGTTCTTAGACATCAACCATTGCAAAATTTTGTTTAAGCTAAAAGAAAAGAAAACAAACCAAACCAAAACACTTTGAATTAAGTTGCTACTACAACAGTTTTATGTTTAAGTAAAAAAAAAAAAAAAAAGAGGTTTTGATATTCTAGTTTTATATTTCTCTGAATAAAGTGAGCTTGCACAACACAAGTGGTTGTTTGATAGCTTATTATAAGGCTTGCCTAAGTTGGCAATCTAGTTTAGACAGCCACCAAAACAGGTAAATACGTGAAAAGTAAATGAATAGGGTGGCATGCAGTTTGCCTTTTTCTTCTCTTTTCCTTTCCTTTCTTTTCCTTTCTTTGCTTTGCTTTGCTTTTCAGAATGGTGAAGCAATATCTGCTATTATCAATAGCTAAATTGTGTGAATATTTCACTTGTTTCTAGTAGGTAAAGTTATTTAAGCAATGAAGAAAAGAAATTTATATTAATCTATCTATATTTTTTTAATTATGTAAAATCACTATAATAATATTGTTTACCTAAAATCAGTATTGTATACACTAAGCACAAGTACCATACAGCTACTCAAGTGTTGCCATCAAGGAGACTGTTCATTCTGCAGAACAAATTTAAGAATTAAAATTAAGTTGCTAGAAAAGATCAACATAAACTTCTAATAACTCTATATCCATTAAACCTCAGGCCCCATTATGTCAGGTAACAATACAAATCACTGGTATTAAAATAAATTGGACTTTATATACTTCAGGAAAAGAGAGCCTGATCAGACTTAACCTTGGATGTAATGTTAACATCTTAAGTATTTTAATTTAACTGTTATACAATTGTGAAAGTACTCCATAGCTTTAGAGTTTCCATACATTCTGAAACTCACTTTCAGTGTCATTTATCATTGCATCTGAAGTGAAACAATTATCACTGACAGTCTTTTAAAAAAATATTTAGTTTATAAGTACAAACCACTTAAAATAAGTGAAATACTTTTTCTTTTGAGTTATTTCTCTGTTGGTAGTAGCTGAAGTATCATCTGTAGGAAACAAAATCTTCACTGATTTTTTTTTCTTCACTACAAGCATAGTTCAACTGAATTACTTTTTTATTTTTTATTTTTTCTCTAAACTGAAAACATCAGCAACATGGCAATAGCATTATTCAAGCATATTTGTTCAATTAAATCTTCCAACACTGAAGACATTTATTTTATATTAGTATGATTATTAAAAAGAATGTATACCTTCAGAAGCGAATGTGAAGCAAATACCTTCTCCCCATGTTCAAAAAACCTAGGGCATATGATCCTAAAAGCTTTATTTTAATATCTCCCAAGATCAGTTGTGGAATGTCTACATTTGTAGACACAAACTTATTTTAACAGATTAAGAATTGCACAGAATAATCTGCAGGTTTATTATAAGTCATATACCGTTGAGCTAAAGTGTCCCTCTAAAACTAGGGGATCCAGAAAGGGGAAAAAAGAATGCTAAACTAGGCACCAGGATGTATGAAAGGTTAAATCTGCAGCCATTTTGGTGGGAATTAGACTCTGCATTTATCTCATATAATCTTTTCTGTATTAGGTTTCCTTAAAATGACAAATGACATAAAAATATAGTTTTAATGCTTTATTTCTGTCACAGAAGGTTCAGTTTATAAATTAGGCTCCAAAATGCAGACTGAGAAATTTCCTTTTTATGAAAAAAATACGCTTTTCAGAGTAAGAACAGTAGTGCATTCACATGCACAACTGACATTTCATGTAATGATCCACAATCTGAAAAAAAAAAAAAAAAAAGAGTATGTTTACTGATAATGGATTCATTAGGATCTCTATCCTACTGCCAACAGGCACAAGAAAAATTTCTCTGGCTACATGTGTTGGCTACTCTTAGTGTTGATGGAAGAACTGAAATGTCCTTCAATCGCATCCAAGTAAAAGGGGATCTTTGTTCTGTGTTCTAGTGGGACTGAAAACATTCATTTTAAAACTCAAAGGTGTACGCTCTAGGAAGACTTAGAAGATGTTTGTTAACTGAGGAGGCTCCAAAAGGGGAAGTTAGACTAAATGTGTCACTGTTAAATTTATGATGAGTTCCAGAGGCCCAGGCACTTTTAGGTTCCAAGAAATCTCAAAGCAATGCAGAATATGAAGGAAAATTATTTTTGCATGTACTTCACAAGAGCAGATTCATTGACTACATAATTCTATTTGAATAAAATATTTAAATTTGAAGTATAAACTTTACTTACTAGGACCATGAAATATTTCCATGGTATAGCTTGTTAGAGATCAGAAAAGAAAAAAGAATAATATATATATGTATGTATGTATATATATTTACATGGAAAGTATTCAGTTATTCTATAAGACCTTAATACATGTGTACATATAACTTGTATATTATTATTCTATATATCATTACATACAAAGCTTTCTCCTGAATTTCTTTACAGTTTTATGTTTCATTTCAAAAATCTTAACAGTGAGAGTCCTTGAAGGAAAAAAAAAAAAAAAAAAAAAAAAGTGGTTTCTAATTTGGTTTCATATGAGTTGTAAGATATTTCTATCCTTGGTGTGCTTACAGTGGTGCACACCTTCACACCTTGACTAAAATGGTAGGTTGTAAGTGAATATGGGACTGTTGAGTTGTAAGTGAATAAGTGAAGTGTGAGCGGGACTCCCTAAACTGCCTAAGAGACCATCTCACTGATCACAGTAACAAGTCACGTTAGGCCAGGGAATTACCTTTTGAAGCACAGGATGAGTCAAAAGGAAATATCAAAAAAAAAAAAAAAAAAAAAAAAAAAGAATATCAAAATTTTAATGATGGGATGAGACTTAGGAAAGATCAGCAGCAAGGCTGGTGTGACCCTGCCAGATCTGACACTGCAGCACTGAGTGATGTGCCTGTACCAGGCAGCACATCCCCCTGTGCATACCCCCATTAGCAAAATAAACCAACAACCAAACAACCAAAACAAAATGACCAAAACAAACAAAGAAACCAAACCAAAACAAAAAAGCATCAACACCTGAACATCCTGCATTCTGAAAACTTTGGATGGGCCTGGATAATTTCATCTTCTTTGTCTCTCACAGAAAGCTGCATCCTGTGGCTCTTCATAGTTGTCACTCCCAGGGTTAGGCAGGCCATTCTCTGCAGGAAGAGAATGGAATTTTCTACATCAGATGATGTAGATGGAATTTTCTACATCAATCCCTTCAGCCATAATAGTAAGAAAAAGTAAGTTAAAGCAGTTGTCCAATCGTCTCTAGTGAAGAGTTTATTTGTTCATCTAATGTACTATGCATCACAGCCCTGAGATGCAGATGGGAGAGAAGTTGACAAAGTAATACAGGAGTCCTTTTTCTCCTAATTGTTCTACTTTGCATATCTCCCAAACGAGAGAAATTGCTAAGCTATTGATGCTATCTTTTAGTGATGTTTACAAGACATTTAGCAATATAAAAAATAGTAGTTTGTGTAGATAGTGGGGAAAAAGAAAACATTATGAAAGAATTAGAGTTGCTAAGATAATTATCTTGAAGCAACAATGTGATAATAACTTGCGTTTGGTACAAAATTATCTCAGAAGAGATATTTGCCTTACCTCACTTTTATGATTCATATTTTAATTCATAAAAAATGTTCCACTAATAGATTTTAGGTGATTATGAGATGATCATTACTTTCAGTACATCAAGAATCACAGCTTTTCATAATTGTTTTATTGTTGATCTGTCCCTTCCAACACAATTTTGGGCAAGTGGGCCAAAACTTAGCAACCTATCTCTCTTTAGGAAAATATATAAACATACATAGGCATGTAAACTTAATTTTCCTGCTGAACAGGATTTAGTCTTCCTGTTTATATGCCTCACACATCTGGGTCAAAAAGGGCTTAGTATAAGTACACATGTTTGAAATGTATCTTCCTGCATAAGCACACATATACAGGTCTAGTTACCCACTGAAAATCAGCTCTTTCTTATTGCATAGATAGTAAAGTACATTCAACCACAAAATTCTTCCATTTAATGATATTTTAACTGATTCTGACATTTGCAACATTTAGATGTCATCGGTGTTCTTGGAATCTTTGCAGGAATAATTACAGACACTTGTGTTCACCAGCAGAGATTGGAAATGCAGGAAGTTTTGCAAAGATATTTCTTTGCTAACTTCTCATGAAGATGTACATATTAGGAAGTAGTTCTAAATAAACTGAATAATCAAATAAACTACATGTGCACAGATTAAGTTTGTGAGGTTGTCTCATTAGTGGGTCCTCAACACAAAAGTTCAGGGAAAGATTTGGGAGAATTAATAAACTCCCAGATGCACATACCCTAAGAAGCCACAGATAACGGGGTCAACACCAAAGACCAGAATTTAGGGTACGTAATTAATACTTGATAGTGACAGAGCACTGGAACAGGCTGCTCAGGGAGGTTGTGGAGTCTCCTTCTCTGGAGATATTCAAGGCCTGCCTGGACGCCTACCTGGGCAGCCTGCTCTAAGGAACCTCCTTTGGCAGGGGGGTTGGACCTGATGATCTCTTGAGGTCTTCTCCAACCCACACAGTTCTGTGATTCTGTGGCTCTGTGATCATCTGCTAAAGATTAAACACCTCCTCCTCATCTCCCCCTCCCAAACAAACAAACAAACAAACAAAAACCATACTGGTTCCTGTGAATTAGACCTGGAAGCAGATACTAATGCTTTCTTGAATTCCACTCTGACTGTAGTACTAAAAGCCCAAATGCATCTTTCTCCATTCCCTGTACTGAGCATAGTCATTTTCAGAATCTGTAAAAGAAGGTTATACACGACTCTGATATACAATTGTCCAATGCAAATGGAAAAATATTTTTTGTCCACAAAAAAGCCCAGAGGAAACTCTTAATGCATGGAATCAGTATAGTACTGTACAAATACAGTACAATATGTTTCCTGTTATGTATCAAAAAATCAGGTCCAAGTGTTATCAATAAAGAACCCATTTCTTTTTATCTTCCCAGGGTACTGAAAGGGGAAGAAATAGGGGTGGACGGAAACATTAGTGCTGTTTCTTCTGTCAGCATTTTTTTCTCATTCTGTTTTGATTTTTATTTTATTTTTGTTCTATTTTGTATCTGTGTAGCTAATATGTAGTCTGCTGACAAAATCTCTTTTCCTTGGCCTTATTCAAAACACTGGGAAATATATGAAACCTCAGAATAAACTTCTTAGTTTTCACTAAGGGGAAGACTTTCAGTTTGAAAAATTTAATTCTTTAAGGATAAAATTGTCATTCATACTGACTATCCATCTTGACACTTCTTTGTTCATTTGTTTATGAAAAATTGTGAAAGAATTGACCATCTGTTTAGTATAGAAGGCAAGTACTGTAGAAACCCCAGTGACAAAATTACGAGGCAAAATTTGCCTGTGTTACCTAGCTTGCTCCCAAGATACTATTTTCTGCTCATAGCTTATTACCATTACTAAATCCATTAAGGGGTATTAAATCCATTAAAAGCAAGGAAACTTGATATTAAATTTTCATATAAAGTGATGATCTCCAAATAAGTTATCTGAGAAAGTCCTCCTTAATCAGCCATTTTCTACATCACATGTTTTGAATTATTTCCTTACACCTTAGGGAAAAATCTTTCTTTCTCTTTAGAAACTGACATTATTCACTCATTCATTGAAAACTGTGCAACATGTACATAGGTTTTATTTAACCTTCCTGTTTGCACATACACACACACACAAACACACTGAATTTGTTACAGAGTAGATGATTGGCTGAATATATTGACTAACTTAACTAGTGCTGTGCAAGATATGTGTAAACTATTCAAAGGGTTATTTTTATTATATATATATATATATATTTTTATACAGAAGTATTAGTGGGCTTCACTGTGACGTCAGTCTTTTCACAAGTCACACTGAGTACTAATGTACAGAAAAAACATTAAATGGGAATTTTGATGACGTAAAGATCTGTGTTAAGGAGACTGTCAGAATATGATACACAGGAATCCTTATTTCAAAGTTGTTTTTGAGACAAATTTAACTCCTCTACATAAATATTAGATGGTGAAAAGGACTGTTACAGTAGTTCTCAAAGATATATTTTCAGGATCATTATCTCAAAATTCATCATCCCCCAAGTGGTTGCTTATCATTGTGTCTGGTTTTGGTCAAGAAGCAGAAAGAAATTAAATGCACTTATTCCATTTAAATATTGATATTAAGTATATCTGCTAAAGTGTAGATTGATATGAAATACGAAGTTCAGTAAATGAAGATCCTTCAGTTTTACATTTACCCAAAGCAGTGGGAAGCTTGATAGTTTATTCTTCACTGAGTCAATTATAGCAAATGCTGCTTGTTTATCAGCTCAATATATAAACACATTAATGACAGTATGCGATCTAGTCCAACACCTTGAACTGCTTCCTCAGAGATACTACTTTAAATTTGCCTATTCTTACATTTTTCCTCAGTTCTGCCTCACAGTCTATCAGGTCCTGTCCAAAGGACTCTGTGCCAGTGGTGATGGTTTGCACTGAATACCTCTGAGATTTTGCTTCTTTGCATATATTAAGTTGCCTTTTGAGCCTATTCAAAATTTGAGTATATTTGTGAGCAACTTTTAGTATATATGATAAATTGTAATAAATGTTTCACCATCTTACTTGTGTGTTGTGCAAAGTATCTACTTTTGCTTGCTTTAAGCTTTTGACCTGTTAATTTCATTTAATTCCCTTAGGGAGAAGACAGTGAAAAATAACTTTCTATATACTTATTCATATAACAGAGGGTTTTAGAACTTTTTTGTGTTTCCCTTCAGCTGCCTTTTTTGAATCACAGAATCACAGAATTTCTAGGTTGGAAGAGACCTCAAGATCATCGAGTCCAACCTCTGACCTAACACTAACAACTCCTCCACTAAACCATATCCCTAAGCTCTACATCTAATTGTCTTTTAAAGACCTCCAGGGATGGTGACTCCACTACTTCCCTGGGCAGCCCGTTCCAATGTCTAATAACCCTTTCAGTAAAGAAGTTCTTCCTAACATCCAACCTAAAACTCCTCTGGCGTTATAGAGTCCTTCTATAAGCAGTTTTTCTTTATAAAATAGAAACATCTATGATGACTTGATCATCCTTGTAGCCTTTATCCAAACATGACTACCTTATACAACATGATTATTTTGCTACTTAATAAGTACTTTTAACATGCAAGGAGAGAAGCAGAGGCAGATTTTCAAATAGAATTCAAGATGCAGGTATGTAATTGATTTACACAGTACTACAATGATTTTATTATTTTTTTGTTTTGTTCTCTATTCCATTCCTAACAACTTCTAACATCTCATTTGCTTTTCTTCACTGCTACTGTGCATTGAACTGGCACTTTCATAGATCTCTCCCTATCATACTCCTAAAAGCTTTTCTCAAACACTGTTAATAATATACTAATATGCATAAAACAACATTATATATACAAAATTTATTTTTTCATGTTTCACTTGTACTTCATTTCATCTATATGCCATGCCATTTCCTAGTTGCTTAATATTGTGCAGTTTTTCTTTTTACCATTATTAACACTCATTCCTTGTCTTTATTACTGTTAGTATTATCAGCACTTTTCCATATAACTCTTCCCAGATTATTTATGAATATAGTGAATAACACAGTCTCTGACAGAGACTACTACAGATTTTTATTTATGATGTATTTCCATTGTGAAAATGCAGTAATAATTCTTTCCTCAGTTTCCTGTACTTTAATCACTTCATCCATACGAGGACTTTGCCTCCTTTGTTAAATTTCTTTAAGAGTCTTTGCAGGGGAATCCTACTAAAAGCCTCTTGGAAACCCAGAAAAGCATACCAACTTGATTAGCATTATTTACATGTTTTGTGAACTTTGATAGATAAGTAAGATAGCCTCTTACTAAAGCCATTCTGATTCCTCTCCCATGTACCATATTTATCCATACATTTACTAATCCCTTTTCTAAGGTCAGTTTTCTCAATAGACATCATAGTTTACTTGATTAAAATTTTTCAGATTTCACAAAAAGCACTTTAAAGAACTGCTGTCACCATAATCACCTTACAGTCATGAGGCACTTTTAGGAAGACAACACAAGTCATGTCAGCTGTCTTTCCACTTCCTTCAGATCTCTTATATTAATTCAAGCAGATATTTGACACATCATCTTGTCAACTATTCTTGTCAACTATTTCCCTCCTCCCTTTTATCCCCTCCCCCCTCCCCAACAAGATGAGAGCAGAAAATGGGATGGAAAAGCTTGTGCCTCAAGACAAAGATAGGGAGATCACTTGCCAAACTCCATCACACGTGAAACAGACTTGACTAGGGAAAATTACCTTAATGTTATTTAAAATAGGTTTGGATAGTGAGAAACAAAGACAAATTAAAACGACAGCTTCCACTGACTCCCTACCCCTTCTTTCCAGGCTCAACTTCCATCCTTCACTCCTCATGCCTCTACTCTCCCACTCCACTGAGCAGTGCAGGGAATGGGGGTTGTGGTCAGCCCACAGCAGTTTTTCATTGCTGTTCCTCCCTCCTCATACTTTCCACTCTTCCAGTGCGGGTGTCTTCCTCAGGGTACACTCCTTTATGAACTGCTCCAGGGCTGGGTCCTCCATGGGCTGCAGTATGGATATCTGCTCTGGTGTTTGGAGCACCTCTTCCCCTCCATCCTCTCTCACATAAGCGTTCGCAAGGCTGCTTTCACTTTTTCTCCACAGTCCTTGCTCTATGTGGTATTTTTATCCTTTCATGAACACATTTTCGCAGAGGTGCCACCTCTTTGGCTGCTGGGCTTAGTGGTGCCCCGTGGTGGGACAACTGGAGCCAGCTGGAACCAGCTGGCACCATCTATCAAGGGCAGCCCCAGCCTCTCCTCACAGAGGCCTCCCTATAGCCTTCGCTGCCAGTACCTGGGCACTAAAACAATGACATATACAATATAATGTCTAACAGCCTGTAAGCCACTAACAGGTCCCTGGGAAGGAGATAAGCTAGCTCGTTCCACTCATAAGGACCTTAGTCTGACAAATACAATGCTAGAGCAATGCAGAAACACAGAACCCTCACAGAATATCTGAGTGACCCAGCTTGAGACAGCCACTGCAAAGAATCTGTATAGAATATGCCTAAATGCCTTCTATGTTGAGTGGAGAGGCACTTTAGAATCAGATTCACAATGGCTGCAATAATATTTCCTAAACGAATGCTAAAGCAAATAGAATACTAAGAAATACTGAAGAAATAAAGTATTTAAAATCATTCTTCTGTCTCAGACTTAAGTATATGAACGACAAATGGCTCTGGAGATTAAGTATCTAAATTGTTTCTTTGTAGACACTAAGGAAAGAAGACTGAAGTGAATGAAAACCATCTAATTCCTAGGAGGAGCCAACCCCTTGAGACAAACATGTTTTGGAAACCAGAAATCTCCAGACCCCAGGGCTGATACTCAGATGAGTCACCCATCTCCAAGTGTGCAATTTACCCATTTCAACAAAGGAAATCTTTAGACCCTGATCTCCACATGTGCCTAGCTCTTCCCAAGGATGGTGGCTAAGGCACAGGCATGAGACAGAGTTGCACAGGCTTCCCAGTGCTTAATAACCAGTTTAAGTGTCAGCTTGCTCGACAAGTTGACTGTTATTAATCATATTTTTAGCGCGCAGAGTTGAGCACTAAAGAGAGACATAATTCAGTGCTGGCAGTTCTATTCATTTCAGTACAGAATATGACAACAGTTAGCCAGTGGTGATCATGTGATTCACCAGGAGTCAAAGAACTAATCTCTGTTCTGGGAAGTAAAATCTTATTCCTGTAAGGCTAATGTTGCCAGGTATCTCCCTTGCTGCAGCCACAAAACTACAAAAGCAGCTGCAAGACCACTTTATGGGCCATGCAGATAGACAGAATCAGCTTTAGAGGAACTCCTGGAGTTGCCGGACTACAGACTGGGACTTGATGCTTTAACAATCCATGTAAAGAGTTTAAAAGGAA
The DNA here is from genome assembly GCF_965140915.1 of Aythya marila. NCBI lineage: Eukaryota > Metazoa > Chordata > Aves > Anseriformes > Anatidae > Aythya > Aythya marila. Next base: position 130,332,461 of record NC_139043.1, read on the forward strand.
GGAGATATGGGGGAATAAGATTGCCAGTGCTAAAATAATTACTTTTATGTATAAAGAAGGAATCTCTGCATGAACCATGCAGCTTCTGAGATAAACAAGCGTGTATGACTGTGCCAGTATAATTTGGAGAGAGGTGGGAGAGGTTAGAATAAAGCTTTTGTCCCTCAAGGAATTGTTCCAGCAGCTCACATCAACATAGGCATATGTACTGCACAACACCATGCAGCCTGGCCCATCAAAGGAATAATTTAATCTTCAGAACTTTAAATTTCTTGTCTCTCTGAACCACTTAAGTTCAATTCTTTTAATTAACATTTAAATGAGATTACAATTCCCCGTTTGCATTTTCAAAGGTCATTAGGACTTTATGGCATTAGGCAATGTTCGTTACATATCAAAGGATTTGAGAAATCATCTCACATTGAAGCATTTTATACTTTTCCAGTACAGCTTATCTGGATTTATTTTGCTGCTTCCTCTTTAACTACCTATTGTACCTGGATTTAATAAGTAACACAACTAGAAAAAACATGCATGGCCCAGATTTCTCTGAAAGGTAAATTGAAGTTCCACTGTCTAAATTAATTTCCATATCCTATAAAGTAAAGCTCAAAACTATCCTTTCTAAACCCTTTCTTCTTTACTGCATTTCTCATTTCTCATAGAATGTTTATCTTTCCCCTACTTCCATCTTTTTATTACACTGGTAGTGTGCTCCGTGCCCTCATTTGTCTGTTCCCTCTTCTTCTTAGAGACCTGAGTACACAGTACAGTAACATTTCTCAGCAAGATAAGAGCTTGTGCTATATGACATAACCCTGCCTATAAGCAAAGCACTGTACACACAGTTGAATGCACAAAAGCTGTAAGGGACATTCAGCATTACAGTCAGAGGGCATTCAGCATCGCTGCCCTTGCAAAGCCTCTTTTTGCTCTCACATACGTCCTAGTCTGCTAGTTGACGTACGTGCAGGATAGCTCAATGAATGTGTCTTCTCTATGCTATTTGTAGTGTTCAAAGGCTCTCCTTTTGGCTCCTTGAAATACCCTCCCCTGAGCTAGTCTATGCTAAGGATGGTTTTTTTTTTTTTTTTTTTTTTTTTTGCCACTCATTCCCAGTTAGGCTCATTTCAGCCTCCAATTGTTGGGATCCCACTGCCACTCCAGAAATGTAGATGCATTCTGTTCCTTTACAGCTTGATGGCATTAGGGTACACTATACACTGGTGTCCACTGGAGCCTTGTTTTCCTGTGGGTCTGATGTGCCAGGCCATTGATCCATACTGTCCAAAAAACCCTGTTGTCGTTTTCCTCCACCTGGTTGGAGGCAGAGCCCCTCTAGTCCTGGTCATAATATTCATTAGTCACTTCTTGTAAATAAAAATCAGAAGTCCCTTTGTTAAGATCAAAAGTAAGACTGACCCTTCTATTCTGTCTAGGGACCTGCCAACCAGAAACTGGAGCATTAATTTTTGTGGAAGAACTGCCTTTTGTGATTGTTTTTCCTTGCAACTCATGTGCTTGTGCCTTTATTGTCAAGGTAGATTTCCTATCTCACTTCTGCATGTCTTCCTCATGATCATATGGGCGAAACCACAAGGTAGCACATGGTATATATCCACTATATCCTCTCTATAACAGTGGAACACTTTGAATAGCTGAGATACTAGTTTGTACAGCTGGGGTGGAAGATATATTTTCTTTGAGTTGCTGGACCTCTTGGGAAAGACATAAGCCCCTAGGGGGAAAAGAGACTTTCTTTGTACTGCCGGAGTTGGACAGCCAATTCATCCATTATTTGTTCCTCTTAGTCTTTCCAGGTCATTACTGCTAAAGAGTTGGCATATGACAGTGTGTTTCGTACAAATTTCTGCCACAAATGTAGCATGCACTTGAATTCATCTGGATTTTTGGATATCTATCAGGTCATTGTCTAGGTCACCATAACATCACCTCCAGAACAGTTAATTCCCTCAGGTACTGTATACCTCTTTCTGTAGTTGTCCACTTGCCTGTGTGACATAGAACATCTTTGAAGGGACACCTTTCCTTCACACCTGACACGAGTTACTTCCAGAGGCTGAGGGCTTGTGGCCCTTTTCCAATCACGTTGTCAATGCCCCCTTCCCTAGAGAGGGATCCCAGTTCCTTAGCTTTCCTGCCCTCTAATTCCAGGCTATTGGCCTCATTATCCCAGCATCAGAGAAGCCATGTGATAGTGTGCTCATCTGGACAACATTTGAATGTCACATATCTCACAGCTTACCCAGGGATAAGGGATCAAGTGGTGACTGTTACATGTATGAGATCTGCCTCTTCCTCCTCCTGTTCCCATGATGGCCCTGCTTCTAAATAGCCTGCCTTCTCCTCTTTCTCTTTCCGCTTCTTAGTAAGGAATTAACCACTGTGTATAGGGGTGACTGATACCAGCACGGGTTGGTTCTCTGGTCCAGCTGCAGTGCCTGTCACAGGAGTTAGAGTTGCTTCAGGGCCTGGTATGGGGGTTGGAGTGGTTGCATGACCTGTCACAAGAGCTGCATTAGTGTTGAGTACTGCTCAGTAGGCATAGGCCAAACCCTAACACATTGCAGTGAATTGTGTATCTGGAATTGCCGGGGTGACGGTGTAACTTTTTCAAATATTTTACAATTTTTTTCATGATTCTGCATTTTTTTGGGGGGTGAAGTTTCAAATCATTGGAAGTGCCCACTGTTCTAGGTTCCTGCCCATATCCTCCCACACTCCCTGCCACTCATAGCTATTCTGCCTTAGGGCAGGTCTTTGGGTGGCATTCTTAAATAGTTGTTTAACATTACAATAAATAAAATAAAATAAAATAAAATAAAATAAAATAAAATAAAATAAAATAAAATAAAATAAAATAAAATAAAATAAAATAAAATAAAATAAAATAAAATAAAATAAAATAAAATAAAACAAAACTAAACTAAACTAAACCTGAAACACATTCAGGAGACAGAGCAATAGGAACACACTTGTTTGAACATCCCAAGGATATTCAAAATTCTCAAGAGGTGTTGTAACTAGTCTGGAGGAGAATGGAGAGGTGGAGGAGAAAAAGTAGGTGAAGAAGTGGGAGAAAGTGTTGCTCTTCATCTCCCCCATATATTGTCTCCCTGAGGAGAAAAGGCAAAGAGTGCAATTTATTAATAGTTTCTGAGAGATGGTTCCCAAAGTATGAAATGACAGCACTGCTGAGTACAAATACCACATTCATAAGCCAGTGTTACACAGTACAGCAAAATGATAACCTTAAACCAGCCCCCAGAGATGATTAACGGTACAACAGGAAACACATACAGCAAGTAATGTGTAACTCAACACAACTCTGAGAACAAGCACAACAACTCTAAGAGAAAAAAAAATAAAAAATCAACATTGTTACCAGCAACTATTAAATGGATATCATGCTTATAACGATTTTTAATTTTTTTTTTTTTAATGTTCTCTTGTCAGATCTGTCATTATGCCACCCCTTCATGCCCCACACTGGACCTGAAAAGGACTATTGTGGTTTAACTGGGCAGGCATCCAAGCACCACACAGCCATTCACACCTTCCCTCCCTGCACCCAATGGGAAGGGGGAAAGAATTGGGAAAATAAATAAATAAATAAATAAACAGAATAAACAAAGCAAGTGATGCATAGTGAGATTGCTCACCACTGACTAATGCCCAGCTAGTCCCCAAGCAGTGACCGCCCACCCCCTGGTCAACTTGCCCAGCTTTATTGTTCCTCATGATGCCAGAAAATATGAGATATCCCTTTGGACAGTTTGGGTCGGTTGTCCTGGCTCTGTCCCCTCCCAACTCCTTGTGCACCCCCAGGCTCCTTGGTATCAGGGCAGTATGAGAAGCTGAAAAGTCACTGCTCCGCAGCAACTGAAACATCAGCATGTTATCAACATTATTCTCATCCTAAATCCAAAACACAGCACCATACCAGCTACTAGGAAGAAAATTAACTCCATCCCAGCTGAAAGAAGGACAGAGACTCTGGTTCTATCATTGCCTCATTATTATCCAGTGGTAGTATACAATTATAGTACTGCTGAGCAGGCAAGCACATCAAATATTTAAATATGAAGAAACTTATGCTGAGCTTCCTTTCCAGTTTCCTTTGTTATTTTCTTTGTACACATATCCTTGACAGTTCTGACACACATATTATTTCCTTTAATTGTGTAGCATCTCTGAACATTACTTTCCAGCATCTTTTGCTACTGTCTGCATCTCTGTTCTTCTAGTTGAAGAATGACAGGGTTACAATTTATTTAACTTGCACGTCTTACCAAGAGAAACTGCCTTCTTAAATTAACTCCCAGATTTTGCTGTCTATTAAATGTAGAGAGGAAACAGCTCCTGAAGGCCACCATCTAGGGCACAAATATAGTTGAATAAAGTGTCAATGTACTTACTTTATGCACAGATTAGGGGATATAATCTGGTAGTCATCCCCTCTTCTAGACTTGTGAGGGGCATTTAAGTTCCTCTATCCTAAACATGATCTTCTGAAAGGCTAGACTGACCTTGGTGAAGGTCTAAATTTGCTTTAACTCAGAGTTTTCTATGGTTCAAAGTTTAAAAAGTGCATGACCAGGTGTCGGTTATATGGTTATATCCGAAGAAGTCTTATATATTTTTTTATTTTTATTTTTATTTTTATTTTTATTTTTATTTTTATTTTTATTTTTATTTTTATTTTTATTTTTATTTTTATTTTTATTTTTATTTTTATTTTTATTTTTATTTTTATTTTTATTTTTATTTTTATTTTTATTTATTTTTATTTTTTAACTTCTGAACCAAGAGACTCTGATTCTTTTTGAATTGAAGTATTTTCAGAAGATGCCTTATGTTTTAAAGTTTTATGCCTGCTGGGATGATATCAATGGGATGATGCTGTCTTGTTCAGTAGGCCAGAGTAGTTTCTGGAATAGCTGTTTTGAAAATAAAATACTTTTTATTTCTAAAAGACCTAGCTAGTGCACACCAAAAGAGAAACCACAATGCACGCACAATGTGGACAGTCAATGAAATGGGACCTGGGAGAGATTTGGGTAGTATAGTATTGAGATACCCTGTATCTTCTTTGTAAAAGTAGATAGAATCCTTCACAGATAATATAGTATTTTCTTACAAAAGAACAACAAGAAAAAATAATAAAAAAACAACAGCAACAAAAAACGCCTCTTCAGTATCTTTTCAACCTGAATGTATTGCTATAATGAAAACATGAGCAAAGACATGCAGCAGGAAACTGGTCAGTGTGACAAGGTAACAGGATCTCAGTGTAGAAACCAGGACGCTGCAGCCACACTTGTCAAATGTCATGGTAAGAATGTCTAATGCTGAAAATCAAAATCAAAATCAAAAAAAATGTCTGTGAACCATAACACAAAAGTACTGCACAATACATTTCTTAGCATGCAATTAAACAGCAAGTGAGCAAGTCATAGATAACAAGGATGCCTCTGCATGTCACTGCAGGGGAATATATAAAAATAGAAGAATCCTGGAAGAGAAAAGAAAGATAATCAATACAGAGATTAATGACAGCAATTTCATACAAACATCTGGGCAATTAAGCATTCTCTTTAGGAGTTGTTTCTTGCAGTGACTTGTGAAGGGATAAATGAGTTGCAAACCAAACTTCACATCAATATATTGAACGTTGCCAGTGTGGTAGAAACAATACTTATTTCAGCTTGGACACTTTCCAGAAATTAAATACTAATACAAAAACATATTTGAAAATATTGGTTCCTCAAATAATTTTTGTAATTGTTGTTGGATATTGCTTTGCTTTTGCAACTTTTCCACTCTGATTCTCCTGAATTATAACTTGAACATTTTAGATCAGAAAAACAAAAACAAACAAACAAACAAAAAAGGAATTTCATGAAGGAAGGAGGCACTTAAGTGAAAGTCTATATGTTGCATTTCATGTGACAAATAATGAAACAGAATCACAGAATCACAAAATATCTGAGGTTGGAAGAGAGCTCTGGAGGTCACCTGGTCCAACCACTTACTCAAGCCTGGATACATACAGCAGGTTGCCTAGGACCCTGTCCAGACAGCTTTTGAATATCTCCAAGGAGATATTCCATCATTCACACAGAAAAGACCTGCTTCCTAATGTTCAGAGGGAACCTTCTGTGTTCCAGTTTGTGCCCATTGCCTCTTGTCCTGTCTCTGACCACCACTGAAAAGAACCTGGCTTTGTCCTTTTTGTATCCTCCCTTCAGATATTTATAGACATGGATAAGATCCTCCCTGAGCCTCTTCATTCCAGGTGTGGCCTCACCAGGGCTCAGCAGATGCAAAGGATCACCTCTCTTGTGACACTGGCTAATGCTGGTGACACCTTGCCTAATGCAGCCAAGAATATTGTTAGCCTTCTTAGAGGAAAGGGCACGTTGCTACTTCATGTTTTAATTGGTGTCCACCAGGACCCCCAGGTCCTTTTCTGTATTCCATCTGGGTGGCCTGCAGCCTGTACCAGTGACTGGGCTTGTTCTTTCCCAGGTGCAGGGCTTTGCACTTCTTGTTGAGCTTCATGAAGTACCTGTTGGCACATCTTTCCAGCATGTCCATGTCCCTCTGGATGGCAGCAAGACTCTCCATCAGCCATTCCTCCCAGTTTTGTGTCATCTCCAAAGTCCGACTTATCCTCTATACAAACATTCAGGATGCATAGGACTTAATACTTAGCATTTTTACTTCAGAAAATCAGGCATGGTCACCAACATGATAATCTTCTGTGATGAATTGACGAGCTAGGGAGCTGTGGGGAGAGCCGTGGATATTGCCTACCTGTTTTTGATCCACTTCCCTGTCTGCCCATGCAGCTCATACACCTGTGGGGATCTTATGGGGGACAGTGTCAACAGTCTTACTGAAGTCCAGGTAGGCAATATCCACGGCTCTCCCCACAGCTCCCTAGCTCGTCAATTCATCACAGAAGATTATCATGTTGGTCAAGCGTGACTTCCCTTTGGTGAATCCATGCCTGATTTTCTTACTCTTTATGGAAGTAAAAATGCTTAAGTATTGTAAAAAGTCCTATGCATCCTGAATGTTTGTATAGAGGATAATAGTTTATGTCCTCTGGGGCTGAAAGCAACTCAAATGGACTTTGGTTTGACATTGATCAGAGTCTAGTTTCTTTTCCTATTGAAGCACAATTCAAATGTACATTACAGCCTTGCATGTCCCATAGCAGAATTCTACTTCTAATACAAACCCATTTTCACTTGTGCAGCAGTGAACTGGCAATATACATGGAGAAAAAGAAGTTTGACTTACATGTTTTGTAAGTTTTAGGATTGACTAATATTCATTAAATTTCAGTCCTCATGATTGGTAAGCACCCAGTGTTTTGCCATTTGACTTGCTAGGTGATCTGTAAAACACTAATTTCCTTTATCCTTAGCTTATTTTGAGCAGAAAACAAGTCTTTGCCATGCCACCAGATATTGTGTTGAACTGAAGAATGTCATAAATAATATATTCATAAGTTGTAATTCCATTGTCAGTTATTGACATCCAGATGTTCAGTTGATTTTATTCACTATAATAACTCAAACGTAATATGAGAGTGGTTGGCAAGCAGTGATTAGAAATATTTGTTAGTCATAGTTAATTTTGTCTAATTGGTTAAACCAGTATTGATTGTGTTTCCTCTTTGAAAAGATTTTTTGGAAGAGAATAATTCCTGGAAACTAAATTCTGAATTTGGGCCCAAACATTAAAACAAAAAATGAATTACCTGCCAAATAATTGTGAGAATAGGTCTGAAACAGACTGAATTGTCATATCAAATTTCTCTTGTGCTAATTGTGATTGCTAGATGTTTACTAATAAGTAAACATCTTCTGCGTTTTGCAGCATATTCACCCACGAAGTGAATGGTATACATTAGACATGGATCAGCTTGGAAGTTTTTTAAATTCTTCTCTTTCAGAAACCAAACACTTCCTTGAACTTAAGATGCTAAGGTATTTAAGACACTCCCTAAACCCTTCCATTCAGAACTGGTGTTTATGTCAATCACCTGCAGACAAAGCTACACGGAAGCTAATTTCTAGGCTGAATGATTAGACTCACCTTTTACTGACACTATAATTTTTTATTTTTTTTTGTTCGCTCACAAAAGAAGGGAAGAAATTTAGCCACCTGTTCATCATTTTTTTTATAGTGTCTGCATCAGTAAAGTCTAATGAATGGTGCTTCAAATATTACAGAAGTAGGTACAAAGCTAGGCACTCCACCTTTCTCCTATAAATCCTATAGGAGAATTAGAGTTTAGAATAAACTCTATTTATTCTAAAGAATCTAGAGATTCTACTCTATTTTGATTTGAAAAATAAACTAATTCTCCTTTTGCCTTTTTTATACCCAGATATATCCATAATATCTCTATATTGTCTGTATCTGTTATTTATTCATTTTCTGAGGTGAAAGTTGGCTGTAATGTTATACAGCATCTAAAGAACAGCAACTATAAATCTTATGGTAATATGTACCAAGCAAACCACAATGCCTTTAGGAAACTTTTTTTCTGTTCTCTTATTTATTGACAGATTTTTTTTTTTTTTAATTACAACACAATGAAACGATGGTAAGTACATAAGATGCAATAGTATAAAAAGCCATTTTAACCCTTCCCTTGGTTAAGACACTTACAGCAGACAAGAACTGCCCCACCCCAATTCCCCCCTTCTCAAATGAAAAAAAAAATAAATATAAATTAATAAATATAAAACAAATCACTGCACAGCCCTTAACTCTTTGATTGCCATGGCAAGAACCCTAATGATGATTCTAGCATGTGACTTTCTGTGGTTAAAGGTTGCCGCAGCAGTCAAAGGGTTATAGCATTGTAAACATAAGTATTTTGTTGAAAATGTTCAGTCATGTTAATGGTCTACAGCAATGAGATTATTATCATGACCCCTTGACCTTTAATGACACAACGTTATAAGGAGTTAAAGAGATAATAGCTTGGAGAGCTGTTACATAGATTAGTTAACCCATTTTGTTTAACAATGCACTATGAGGTCTTGATTTACTAATAAAAGACAACTTGTGTATAATAAAACACTGTTCAATGCATTGATCAATAAAATCAATGAAAAAAATCAGTCTAAGCACCACAAAATTTTGCCTGATTATATCTGACAGTCATAATACACTTTAGCACCATTTAGTCAGCCTTGCATTTGCACACAAACAAACTTTGTGTTTGTCAGTAAAAGCTACCTGAAGGAATAACATATGTCAGTTATAAAAAGGTTACTGTATAGAATGCTGTGTGAGCCAATAAAATAAAATAAAATAAAATAAAATAAAATAAAATAAAATAAAATAAAATAACAATAACAATAACAATAACAATAACAATAACAATAATAAAATGACATTTAGTTGCAGGAAAAAAAAGCTCCAGTTATTTTGTTACTAACATACATTCTAATGAGCCAAACATGGGCATGAAATGCATGGGGCTATGCTGAGAAAAGAAAATAAAGATAAGAAATTTTCATGACACAGAGAAATCATTACATCTATATTCTGAGTTATTTGTCAGGCCTTGTAAATTAAGTGAGCAACTGTTGGATGGTTCAAGAAGTAGAGCTTGAAAAGAGTTGGTGTTTAAGAATGTATGGGTTTTACATGTTATGCATAAAACCACTTTCAGAGATATCCTAGAAACTGTACCAAAATCATGAAAAACACGAAAAAGATGAAAAGTTTGTTTCTTCTTTCTCAGAGGTGGAGGATAAACAAGGATATCATGGTGTGGGAAGAGACTCATAATTGTAGCAGATTCTAGCTAACGTATTGGAACCAGATTAATTTCTACTCTAATTACAGGGAATTAGGTGGAGGAAAGAATGGCAACCACATGGAAATTAGAATCAGCTTCTAAAATCACAAAGCACACCCAAAAAACAGGATTAAAAAAAATTAATAAAATAAATCATGTTCTGACAGATAAAAGATTACAGCACTTGGACTGAAAAAAAAAAAAAAAAAGTGAACGTTATTTGGAAAGTAATGGAAACAAGAATGTGTATGTAGTAGAAAAAAAAAAAAAAAAAAAAAAAAAAGACATGTACCCTTCTTGTACATAAACATATCAAACTGATTGACTACACACAAACAAAATCAGCCATACACACTTTAACCACTAACAGTACCAACCACAGAACAGGCAAAGAGCAGACATAACCTTCCTTAAACATCTTCTGAGCATGTAGGAATACACCATGTACAGTAAACCTGCAGAAGTCAAACACTTGCACCTTTCACTGCAGGCTGTGAATGAACTGCATAATGAATCTAATTCCCAGCCTACACTAGCAGATGACAGGTAGAGCTCTTCATAAATACACTGTTTATGACACCTAAAAATTAGGATCATTCAGAAAACAGTGCATAATAACTTTCAGCCATGCAATGGTGTTAGTCTATTATGCCAGAGTAATAATTTAATGCTGGTTGATGTCTGTGTACGAACTGACTTGGTGTAGAGGAGGGTCCGGTCCTACAGTTATTGTTGGAGTAGCAATGGCATAAATTACAGGCATCAGAATACAAAGATGGAAGAGAAAAGACAAGAATTGGTACCACTGTAAGTAATACTAATACTCTCAAAATACAGCTTCCCACCTCTCACAGACAACATAAACCATGGATGTAAATAGTGTGCAAGGGCTGGCATCAAAAATGGTGGCTCTTTGCTGTTACATTATGACCAATGGAATAGCCATGAGATGCAAACATGAAGTCTATGATGGTTAGTGCTGGCTGTGCCATAAAATTTTTATAAAAGTTAAAGGATGGCTTTGCCAATGGATGTCAGAGACTTTAGCAATCTGAAATGAATAACTTGGAGCTCAGCTGTTGGAATACTGGGCAATGAACAAGATTTAGTGAAAGATATATTCCAAGTTCCTCTAATGTGCATATGATGTATTTTTGAGAAAGTACTAGCTTTACATCATTGACAAAAAGCTGCATTTCCCAGTGATAGACGGTGAAAATATATATGATTAATGAGGTGGACAACAAAATTTTATTTTCTTCATCTGTAGAGTTAAGAGACCATTTCTCACTTGTCTACCAAGATCACAATACATTAAAAATTGTATCAATCAGTCAGAAAACATGTCAAGGCACAGTGGAAAAAATAAATAAAAAGGGGGAGGGATCAGAAATTTGAACATTTGAATCATCAACATCAATTTAAATAAAAAAATAAAGTGATACATGATCCATCCAGAGGTTATAGGTGTGTTTCTATTAAATCAAATATTTCAGGACTGAGATACAGAAATAAAGATACTTGTCTGTAATATAGACTAACATGGGTAAAGGCTTCTTTCTTCTTCAATATCTCATACAGCAGAGTTCTTCAAGTGATGGATAACTATGGGGTTCTAATTTCTAAAAACGAGGGTAAAAACATTAAACTTGACAAGTTTTTGCACATAGATTCAGGATGATATTGGTTTGACTAATCCTTTCTTGAATGATTTATGATTGTAGAATATATTTAGTGTGTTCTCTATGTATTTGTGGTCAGATTTAGAGCAACTCCACTGAGGTGCCTTTTTGACAGACCAGTAGTATATGACATCAAATATATAATTCAGTGGACTTTCCTAAGTGTAACAAGTATCTTTGTTCTTGGAAATCAATAATACTTTCAAAGCTATCACTGAGTTCCCGATAATATGTCTTTTTGTTCCAATGTCAGTAACCAAGGTAGTGGGTACGTGAAATTTTCCGTGGTGTCAGTCATCATCTTTGGTTCCTTCCCTACTCATCAAATAGGCTTTGCACTTGCAGTTATGAAGCAAAGTGTTCTCATTCCTTTTCTTATATTCTTATAGAAATTAAAAAAGGAAATGCACTTCCCCTGCTTTTTCTATGTCTGCCTGCTGTCTTTGATCGAAAGACCTAGTTTGCTCTCCTGTGGATCCTAGGTGTTTTGGAAAGACAATTCATGACTAATATAGGTTTTCTCTAAGAAAGATTTCAATGGTCCTAAAAAGCTGTATTTGTCATCACTGTGAACCAAGGACAACAACCCTCAAAGCAATGCATATATAGCAGATGATGGTCTGTGTATCTTGTATGGGAGATTCATAGTCCTCAGTCTATCCTATAATATCGTTTTCATTCAGACACAGTAAGACAGTAATAGTGAATGACACTACAAGTCCAAACTTTTAAGCGTGAATTGACAAGAGATGTCTGCTTGGTTTCAGAAACACATTTAAGGATGGATGTTAGACATATACTTAGTTGACAATATTTCACCAAATGCATTACACAGTGTAAGAACTGAGGATAGATTATTTGTGTCATCACACATTCCTTCAATACTGGATTGCTACTCAGGATTAAATTGTCTTGGGTATAGCAATCTCAGGCATTTCTGTGAGCTGAGTGAGTATTGACAATTAATGTCCTGAAGGTTGTTCTTTTTGTTGTCTGTTTGTTTTTAATAGTTTTCATCTGCCTTTTGATTCATGACCTGAGTGCACAGTACTTCATTATGTAAGGTGTAATACAGCTATGCAAATACAATCCACAGTAATGCCTTTCAGGTGTGAATTGTGGTTTGCCATGATCATTTAAACAGTGCTGTAGGTTGCTAGTGATGTCTTCTGAATACACATCATCAAATGTATCTTTTTCTAATGCGTATAACAGTGCTTTCCTAATATGTATAACTCTCTGTCTAAGCAAACAAACTGCTCAGAACTGACTTCAACATGGTAATCCCGTAAAATATGAATGTGATCAGTGTGTGAGCACTGAAATTTCTCTGGCAATAGCCAAGCAATGCATATATTGTATATGAATCTGTTCAGATTTTTTGTATGCCTAAATATGAGGCTGTGCTTTTAATTTTGAATGTATCAGTTGTGTAATAGTTGTTGTGTATTTTGGGCTACATATAATATGTAAGTGTTAATACTGAAAAATAAAGAGTATTTTAAACCACCATTTTACACTACTGGCCAACCTCCTTTTTCTCTTTGAGGTTGTGAAATCAGAGTAAGGGAAACAGTTTTTTTCACACCTTATAAATGAGTTAGCACTGACTGCATACTGACCCTAAGCACTGTCAGCTTCCACAAGTCTGACAATTTTATTTATAGCCATGTAAGTACAAATATGTGTGTAGACAAGGTTTTAAACTATGTCAATATATAAGGATGGAAATATGGATTAGAAACATTATTTTCTGATTTAACACGCTACTCTCTGTAAGTGGTGAACACAGCTGAGCATGCACTGATTGGCAGAGTTACAGTGCATTGTTACCAGTATGTAATACATTAGGGAAGTAATACTTCCCTAAAAACTCTTCAAACTCTGTTGTCATAATGTTAAGGTATAAGCAGTTACTGCAGAAAGCTATTTTATACCAGCCTTCTGTTGCTAATCCTACTTCCCAGAAACCCAGTTCCCAAAATGATGGATGGGCAAATGTCTGATCCAGGACACGCGCATGGCACAGAATAAAAGTGATTATTCCATGGGTCAGTGTCAGATAGCAAGATGAAGAGAATGCTCAGTATATAGTTTACCACAAGAGCAAATTTTATTGTTTGTTTGTTTGTTTGTTTGTTTATTTATGGGGCATGAAAGACTATGAATTAAGATATGCTGAGAGCTTGCCAAAGAGAGTAAGGGTGTAGTTATAAAAAGGATATGATGCAATTTCATAGGGTAGAGATGCCTATTAATTAAATAGCAAACTTTAGTTTATGTGGTGGCTATTATAATTACTAGCTGTGGACAATGTCATTTTACAGAAGCAGAAGAAACTAAGCTGTATGACTGGAAAGCTTTGTGCCATCATAAATGGCTGGCATATGTAATGGTTAGAGTTTATGTAGTGTGACAGCAAGCAGCACTGTGCTGCATGCACATCCAAGTGTAGAAAATCCTGTTTAGTATGTTAGTTTGAATCAACGTTTCTTCATTTATATTTTACCTGTCTCTCAAATTCATTTAATCTGTACTATGGGCAGACCAGAGTAATACTTAAGGCTATATCCACAGGGTCAACATACTTTAAACACCTCACATAGAATGTCATATCTCAACAAGATGATAGACAACTGCAACTGACTACAAATTGTAGATGATATGCTACAGCTTATGAATGCTGAGAGTCAAAACCTGTTTATGATGTTTGTGTTCAATGCTGTCTACATACTTGGAAAGACATTTTGATTTGATGAACAAATGCTTACTGTGGTCACATACTGATGAACCTTCAAAATATGAACTCCAGTTATCATTGTGTTTTCTTAGTTACATACATACCTCAAATAACACATCATAGAGAATCTATGCTGTCTAACACTAGAGTCTACCTTAGATCAGTTGTAAGATGGAGCCAGTCCACAACAAGTGGTGGTATGCTTTTGATGTTTACCAGACATTTTCAGCATCTATGGCACTGATGACAATGTTGACCAGTCTGTGACATCTCAGAGGATAAGTCATAAGAATGGATTAGAGAGATTGGACTCACACATTACATTTTTTTTTTTTATGAGATCATTGGCTGACAAATCCATGATTTATATGCATAAACATATTAATTTTATATTTATATGTTATATGGTTCACTTACACCTGATTTTGTAACTGACATATGTTTAAATGGTCTTATCTTATTCGAACCACTCTGTCTAGAGTCTGTGAACTTTGAGCCAAGGAAGTATTCTTAACTTAACAGCACTGGTCTATCAGTCACAGATACAGCATTGTAAAAGGTTATCTGTTCCTCGACTCACACAAAACATTATTTCATTTACAGCATAGCTGCACACCTAAGTAGCCAGTGACATTTGTTCCTTCCACTGATAATAATGATTTTCCTTGTAGCTCATAGGGCTGCAGTCTTCTATTTACACTTCTGGAAATAGAGCTATCTAAAGACAGTCTTGACAACAACAAAAGGCGACAGGGAGCTATTGTTCTGTAATGGCTGCATCAAATCTCTTACTACTATGCTACACAGCTTCCTCCACCTCTGCAATTGATGACAGAACTTAGGCCTCATTCTAAGAATACACGTATATGTAAGCCAGGACAGAGCAAGCCCCTGCAGTCATATTTTTCTTCAGCCTGGTTATCTTGTGCTATCTCCAGTTTAGGCTGCTAATGGTGTGGTAGTTTGCATTTCTACTTTCTTAAAAATGCAATGACTGGAACAAGGCTTTTTTTAAGCTTTGCCCTAGTGATGGTTCAAATGAAAAAAAAAAAAAAAAAAAAAAAAAAAGAATAGGAATGTAATGTTTCCGTTGCTTTTAGGCAGACCTACTTTCTATCCTACACACATTTTTTCTAACCAACAAGCTAGAATTCTATTCTATACAATTTGGTACCAAAGGCTACATTTAACTGATGTTAGGATTGTGAAGTAAGCCAAAAAAAGCTGAAATTTCAAAATTAAGTCTTACACTCTGTTCTTAACCCCCAGTGCTCATAGCACAAGAGTCTTGGCAAAACAACTGGGAGGTGAAGTACACTGCCAAGAGAAAGTTTAAATCTGCCCCTTATGTTTGAATATATTATTTTCTGTCATTTTCATTCACAAAAGTAGCTTTTTTTGTTTTTTCTTTAGTTATTCCCTCCCTTTTCTCCACTTTGAATAAAAGAAAAAGAACAAAAATTCATAGGAAGATATAAAACATGTATTACATTTATTCAGGAGACTTGAAAGGGCTCCGTTGGAGCCATTTGAGTCTCTCAATCTCAGGCTATCCAGTAAATATACAATTACATACTTTTTAAAGTGTATTTTTTGGAAAAAAAAAAAAAAATTGTGTCAATATGTTACAGTCAATAACCTTTTCATAGTTTTATACATTAAAAGGCCAGGTGAAATGGTGATGTTATCTACTCTGACCTCCTGCGTCATACAGACCATATTATTTTGAAGATACACAGCCCCGTATAGTCAGCTTGATAGACTGTAACTGATTAACACAATGAATATTTAGTTTTGTATTTTTCCACAGTACAGATTGTGACAGTAGCAATATGGAAAAGTTTATTAAAAATGTTATATGAAAAGTTACGACATGTGAGTAGGAACCCAGATTGCAGAACTCAATCACTTTGTTTTTGATTAGTGCTTGTAATTATAGGCCCTGATAGAAAAACAACTGTTCAAAAAATAACATCGTCTTAGAACTTTTACTTGTTTGAGTTCAAAACTAAATCAGGTAACACCACTAATTTAATCTGAATTTCCATAATTCAGTCAGCCAACATATATTTGGAAATTCCACTGACCACAATTGCTCCTACATCTATTACTTAAAACAAACCTTTATGACTGCATTATAATCTACTGAAAATAGGAGTATATAAGATAAATGCTGACAAAATCTTGCTCTGCGTGACATAAACATGCCAATATAATATTACTTTTCCCTCTCTGTATATAATATATATGCACTTTAGAGTAAAAGAAAATAATCAACTTGTGTATTCAGGTATCTATGATGTACCATATACCAAGCACTAGACTTATCACACTTACCTTCCTGCATAATTAAAATTAAGTTCTCCAAATGCAAACATTTTTGTTACTTTATCAAAAAACAACAGTCAACATGCTCAGCACTTCATTACTCTCAGGGAAACAGTTGCACAAAAAGTTAAAGCTGCCATGTAAGATATTTCAAAATTGAAGTGAATTTTTCAAGTGAACAAAAAAACAGATGAGATGCTGTTCTGAATTAAAGATAATATAAAACCAGTTCTCCTGTTGTAGAGGAAAACCAAATGCAGAGTAAATAGTGTTAGTATTTTCCACCAAGGGACAAAATTGGAACAGGTGATGAATCATTTTGTTCTGTCTGTAGCAAAATATAAGTTATAGTAGATTGTTGACAATAAAAATCTATGCATGAATTAAAATATGCATGTATGTGTATGTGAGTGTGTGTATGCATTTCTAAATACACAAATGCATGTACACGCACACATATTAATATATATGACAAAGAGGCATTGAATTCTGAATTCACCAAATGAGCAGATGTGCAGTAAATACCCTAGGTTACTTAACTGTCAATTAATATATATTTTCAGCAATGACTGAATTGGATTTACTAAATAATGCTATGGGCTGATACTGGTGTAATTCTAACCTACAGTATGCGGTACCTCTACAAAACATCTCAAAAATGCCATCTGCATTGCATATTTGTTGTAAAACTATATCTTTTTCTAATCTTCATTTCTGTTAGCCGTTACATATGTATATCTGTTTATGCTCTAAGAAATAACAATTTGCAATGCTTTATAGCATGCCACATATGTTCATAAAGTCCTCAAATCAATATAAAATCATGTAGTTGAACAAAAAGGCATACTATTTTTCATGCTATGCTCAATATAAATATAAATTCAAGGCAGTCAAGCTATTCATTACCAAAATAATAACCATAATATATGTGTATATATACCTACACTCTCTAAAAAGTGATCCAGTTATGTGAATTAAGAAATCAGTAAGAAATTGGCTGAATGTAGTACAAAAGTCTTATTTTATGTAAAAGCCAATACTGGCCATTTCAAGTATTTTAATACTTTCCTATAACCTTTTCATTAATAACTAGCTATCTGTAGAAATGATAACTTTATATGGAAAAATTGTATTCAAGTTAAATAAAAAATCATTTCTACTGTAGTTCATTTTTAGAGTGTGCATGTATACATAGCAAAATACCTTTCTACAGATCTATCATAAATATTTTTGTTTCTGTCTTTTCTTTCCTAAGAAAACACTTCAACATTTTTTTCTCTAATTTTGGATAATGTACATCAGGCCTTTAAGAAATTAAACCCATCTTAGATCATTAGCAACACCGGATTCCATTCAGTTTGTGCCAGTTTGCAAGTTAAAGGTCAAAGAGCAAAGACATAGGACAGTACACTTTAAGGAAATTCAGACAGTGAAGCTGTTCACAGAAGACAATGTTTAACTTGGTAATGACAGTCAACAGGTCAATAATCAAGTTCAAGGCAAGCTGTTCATTGTTGCAAAAGCTACTCCCCTCAAATCCTGGCTTTCATAAAAAACCAGGTGTCTGACATTTGGGGTGCATCATTCTGACCATCTTTAATAAGTTCACAGCCCAGTGACTGTAAAGCCTATCACTGCAAGAAGCAGCTCCTAAAATCAATAAAGAGGTCTGTCAGTTGCTGACTTTTCTCTAGGAAAAAAATATTGATACAAACCTGCTCTGCAGGTCACATGAAAATGACAATACTGCTGTTAGCACAAATTACACGTAATGACAAAATGCTTTGGTGGTCCCTTGGCTCTGTCGGTGATATCATGTTCAGCTAAAGGCCAGAGATTTGACTAACCCTTTGAGAACTATAGTGAACATGCAAGGGGGTAACACACCAGAGGATATTCATGCAATATCAGAGTCATCATTTTAGTTTTCCTTTGAAACTGTAACTCTACCTCTGAAGAGGCAAATTGTATTATCATGCAACATAGTTTAAAATAGAAGTTCAAGCTGCTTAAGATAAAAGGCTAAGCTATAAAACTGTAGCCAGTTCAGAAAAATCCTTGGTAAGTGGTAGAAGATATTAAAATAGGTTTGGTTCATTTAACCAGAAAGTAGCTGGTAAATATAGTTTGTTTTCTCTTTATGCTATAAATGCTTTTGTATCGATAATGCAAGTAGTTAAAAACACTCACTTGCAGTCACAGGAAATCCGTTTTAAATACAAAACAAAACAAAACAAAACAAAAACAAACCTGTTGTTCTTTTAAAATCTGTATTTCCAAAACACAATCCTGTAATTTAATGACAACCAAGATTAACATCCACCAGACTCTGATGCAATAGTTCTCAAAGGGTTACACCAAAGTAATACCAGTGTCAAGTTCTCTACACCATGACTGTTGCTTTAAGTTCATTGAAATCCACTTCAGAGACACACTGCTTTTTACCATGCTTTGGAATGAGTGCTCCTGACAGACCTGTGAAAGGCCTGGGGCAGTTGGCTTGGTACAGCTTGGGAAAGATTATGCAGGAAAACCAACCCAAAATCAAACAAACCAATAAAAAGATTCCGCTTGAATATAGTAATGAATATAAATGAGTTTAAAACATTGAGGACATAGCCCAGAGCAGCTGTATAAAACACAAAATGAATGTATTATTAAGGCTGTTACTATATTGCAGATATTTTGGCCCCTTGTTTGTTGGAAAATGGCTGTCCAAACAGTCTGAAGTCCTGCGTGTCATCCGGGTCTCCCACCTGACAAACTGGAAGTAGGAGTAGGACTTTATCCATAGCAGACAGAAAGCAATCCTCTTTGGAGACAAAGCTGTTTTGGGTCTTCTCACTTTCCTGAAAGTTCCATTGCAGGTTGTTGTGTTTTTCTAAAAAAATTGACTTTCAGCAAAATTTTTTTCAAAGGGGAACAGGCCTTAAGGGAAAAATGTAGAAACATTTGAGATTTTTTATTTTTCCTCTTCATTAGTTAATCCTGATAGTTTATCGGGCATTTGGTGTGCAGAGGAAAGGCCTAAATTGAATGACAAAGAAAGACAAAGGACTGAAGAAACAGCAGATACTTTGTATCATGGAAGCTTCCCAGCTGAGCAAATCGCCACTCATGCGCAGGACAGGCAACCCCCTGGGTTTTAAAGATCAGCTTTGTTTCAGACTGACAGATGCCTGCTCCTAGCTAGGAAACTGCATAACAGCTCTTGTGTCGAATCTCAAGTTACCACAAACTCCTGGGAGGGAAAGAAAAAAAAAAACAAAACAAAACCCTACATCACACCCACTCTTGCATAGAGCGTTTGCAGTACAGTATGTGGCGGGGTGTTCCTTTCCTTTTGAACTGGAACACAGTGTAAACCAAGACAAGGAGGCACAAGGCCAGGATGCAAGGAATGACAATGGCTATGGCTTTCACAGTGCTGGCTGTGTTGTCCAATTTGATGACAATGTCAACGTCATCTTGAGGGCTGTGTCGGTCTTTGTCTCGGTCTGTTGGTCCATCACAACCCATAAAATCCTTAAGGATTGATCTGGGATAGCCAGGTTCCACTCTGAGCATCTGGTTATTGAATTTCCAGTACTCTTTTCCTTTGTAGAAATATGTGAAGCCTGAGGAAGAAAAATCACAATTATTCACAGTCATATCAGATCAAGCATGCCATCTACACCCAATGACTGAAACTACTGGTATCAAATTATTTTACAATTAGAAAGATAAAAAATATGAGGAATGTACCCTACTGATTGGCCTTTCAAAAGTTTCATTTCTTTCCTTTCTCTAGAAAATCTGTTTTCCCCTATTTTTTACAGAATAGAAAGGTTTTATTTCCTGCATTACCACAAACAATAAAGGAATTCCAAAAAAAATATATTATTTTTGACAGACCAGGGTCCAGGTGATTTGTTTATACATTGAAAGCCCAACTGAAGCTGTAATCCTCGGGGCCAGCTCTATGCATGCACTTGGAAGCATCTCAAGCTCTTCAAGATGAAAAGTCTACTGAAATAAGTTACTATGCTGAGCTAGCCAGAAATAAGAGCTCTGTCTCTTCAGTGTCACATAGCCTACCACTGTACTTCAGAAGAAGGAAACTGTGTGAAATAAAAGCAGCTTTGTCAAAAAAAAAAAAAAAAAAACAGGTGTACACATTTAAATTTTCTGTAGGGTGCTGGTATTTGATCATTTAGATGCAATCAAATATGCCTCCATGGAAAAAAAAAAAAAAGAAAGAAAAAAGAGAGAGAGAGAGAGACTCCCTGACAAAAATCTGTTACTGTATTATCCCAGATGAAAAATGGTATTAATCTGGAAAAGCAAACAAACAAACAAATACAGCAAACTTTCACAAAGGGTGAATTTCCTCCCACTGTTTATAGGCTGAATACAAACTGATGGATTTTTTCCAAATTTTTTTTTTTCTCCCAGTTAAGTACTTCATCTGAAGCAATTTGATGTATTATCTATAAAAATATTCTAATATATATAGAGAGACTATATAGAGATATGACATCTCTATATCTGTATTCTTACCTATATATATAAACTACAAACTTGTATATATCAGGTACCTATAACCCAAAATACTGACATTAGTATTAATTGCTAAGGAAATCCTTTTGTCTATTATCAGACTTACTGTAGGTGTTTATTTGCATGGTTTGCACAATAAAAATACAAGGGAAAGCCAAAATAAATTAAAAATTATTTGGTTTAATTAGAAGATATGCTTTCAAAAGGTCATCAACAGAACTATGAAGATAAGCTTGTATGTCAGCTCTTCTACCCAAAGAAAGGAAAACAGATCCAGACAAAATGCACTCAAATTCTTTCCAGATAAGCTGTGTTACTTCATATTGGTATCTGTTTTTGTTTCTTGGTATTTCCATATAAGCAGCAGTGGAGATCTGAACTATTTCTCAGGACATGCCTGCTTTCATTATTTCATGAAAAATGTCTTAGTGGTTTAATGGGAAATTTATGATACCATTTTCTGCCTTTTTTTCTGCCCTAGGGTCCTTTTAGGCTTCCTGAGAAGCCCAAGAATGTCCTTTTCCCTTCACCTTCTTCACAATATAATGTCATGTTTTACCACCCTCCTCATTCAAAGACTGCTAGACAGACTATCAAAGCTATTGGGGAAGAAAAGAGAAGTGGGTCTGACATTATGAAGAGTCTTTTCTGCCTTAGTAATAAGTGTTCTGCCCCTGTAGTACTTTGAAAACCACTCATCTGAGTGTTACACTAAGATAATTTGCATTCATAATGATAGACACATGTACCTGAGCTCAATAGAGAAACCATTTTATAAGAAGTGCAATCAAAATAAGAAAAAAAAAAATAATACATGCATACATACAGCTATCATACAATCATAGAATAGCTCGGGTTGGAAAGAACCTTAAATATCATCTAATTCCAACCCCCGCCCTCCCCGCCCCGCCACAGGCAGGGATACCATCCACTAGATCAGGTTGGCACTAGATCAGGTTGGCCAAGGCCCCATCTGTCCTGGCCTTGAACACCTCCAGGGATGGGGCATCCACAACTTGTGTTTGCCAACCTGTTCCAGTGCCTCACTATATATAAACATATATATGTACTAAATTCCTTTTGGATGTAAATCTTTAGAAATATGCTTAAAAAGTAATTAAGGGAAGAAAGCAGAGGTTATATCAATTGTGCTTGTGCGTGCATACATAATTTTTGTGCCCATTTCCAAACATATATGTGTATTTACAAACAACAGTTAGTTATTGAGTGTAATATACGCAGAATATCATCATGCCTGATCTACTTCCCAGTAAAAATAAAATAAACCAAAGAAAAACAACATAAAAAAACCTAGTCTAGCCAAAATGCTGGAATCCAAAGATGTTTTCTACTTCTGGGTGTAACAGAGATGAAGCAAGGAAGCAATTAGATATATTTTGGGAAAACAAACAAACAAACAAATAAAACCAAAAAACTATAGTAAATTACTTAAGTTGGAGATTGAAATACTAGATGGAAATGATCTATACATGGAAAGAAATCTTTTTGCCTAATTATTAAAAGGAAATTAAAATAATATGGCAATACATATATGTGCTGTCTGTGAGGTGAGCACAAGAAATTCAAAATTTACTAATAAATAAATCATAAATGCCATACAACTTTCTTCCAACAATGACAAATGAGGACAGATGCATATTTTTATTCCCATCAAAGGTATCTACACTCTGTGCAACTGAGGACAGCCTGCCAGTAGCCCTGAGTAGCACTGAATTCTCATAAAGTAGACGAGATTTTGGCTGCTCTCATTCATTTGGAACTGTGGCAAACCGAAATTCTAGATTCCTGTATGTGATGATCCATCTTGGTCCAGGTAATAGCACCTTATACTAACATCCCCATGATTTGCATTTCTGTATCATGGGTTTATGACATCTTTGATAACATAGATTTCTAAGGATATATCAGATTAAGATTTCTATTCAGATAAAAGTCTGGTTTCCCTGTTCTAATTGTTCAGAATAAAGGTACTACCTTCTAAACTGTATAAACAGCCAATGCCTTGACAGTAGCAAAATGGAGATATACTGTGGTTAGAAAACTCATTTTAAGACATTCTTTAATTCTGCAGAAAACAGAAATAATTAAATGATTTAAGACAGAATAAACAAACAAAAAGAATGAAAATTAATGTTTATTATGCTAAATTTGAAAGATCTTTTCCCTTCATTGTGTTAAGTGATACATGCAAGCAAACAAATCCTTTTTCACAAAATCAAGTTCTATAGCAGGAAATATTTCCTCTCTTCATAAATTCCTCCACTACTTAATACAAATAGTCAATCACTGCTCTGCTACTTTATCTTACATAAAGGGTAAACTAGTAAATTATTAAAACAGAGATGTGTTTGCATACCATTTTCTTTGTGGACAAAGGCTCCCTGAGGAGATTCTGGGATACCTTTCCAAATTGTGATTGGTTTGGGATAACCAGGGTCCATGGATCTCATTTCTTCACTGTACCTCCAGTACCTGTTTTTTTTTTTTTTTTTTTTTTTTTTTTTTTTTAAAGAAAGAAAGAAAACAAAGAAAAAAAATATAACATAACAGGCAAGAAACTACATAGTTTTTTCCTTCTGACATTTGCTGTATTCAATAGTCACAAAACACCTGAGTTCTTTTCTTTGAAGATACTACCAAATAACAAAGAAATAAAATCTATTTGCAAACTAGATTAACTGTTTCATATACGCTGAAAAAAAGAAAGATAAAAGATTTTTGCACTTTGACAACTAAATCAACTTGTGTCCCACTTTTAATCAGAGCAATTCTGATGTCTAGAACACAGTGAAACAAAGAGAAGCAGCATATGAAAAAAAAGGTACACAAATGTTTTAACTAACATTTTAATCACAAAAATGCCAGCATGCTTAACTGCTTAACTTGACTCCCTATGAATATACATTACTGTAGCTGGTCATTTTATTACATAGTTACGATGCAACAGAAAATTTCAAAAGCACTTCTGCATCATTGTCAACCAGTCTTTCTCTAGTTAAAAAGCCTCAATATGCAAATTCTAGGCAACCTGAACTTCAGATAAATATTTACAATCTTGATTTTATTTACACTTAGAAATAACGTTGATACTTCCCTTGGTCTTATGCAGATGATTAAACTGCTATATGCATCTAAGTGTTATCATAGAGTATCCTTAGTTTCTCTGTGTATATTGCTATAATATTTGGGTAGGTTAGTACATATTTTGTTTGGCTCCACTAATTTAAAATACACTAAGTTAGAGCATAGTTTTTTGGGAGTTTTCCAAATTCAGCTTTATTCTTGTGAAAAATCACCTATAAAGGCTATAAAACTCTCCATATCACCTGAATTAATAATATAGTCCTGCTAAATTCTTGACCTTTTTTATAATTTGAACCATTTGACTTCAGCTTTTAGAAATGGTTGTTATGATATATCCTGGTAGATTAAAGAGTCCTTAAGTGGACAATATTTTTTCCTTGTGAAGGTTCTTAGAAACTAATCAATTCATCTCTTGATCTTTCTGAAAAACAGAATAGACTAAACTCTTATGTACCTTGCCCTGTGTGGCATTTCCCTGGCTTTAAAATTCTAGTGAAATTAAAAGGTGGCAGATTTGGTAAATTACACTAAAAACTATTTGCATTTATTTTTTTATTTCAAATGCATAAATCATTTTTATAAGCTGATTTCTTAATATAGTAGCACATGCACCAGTAACCAGCCAGAAAACGATGTTGTTTATTTTGAAATGGAACATCTTTTAGAATTTACATGGAGAATGAAACAACATGTAGAAATAGCAAACAAAGATCTGAAATCAATACTAATGCAGATAGTTATAACTCATGTCCTGACTCTGCATTTCTTCAGCCTTAGCTTGCACCTTCTGTTTCCACATTTGTTTGTTCTCATTTCTGTGTTCTCACTCTTCACTGAGTTTAATCTTCTATTTTCTATTTTTATCTTTTTATCTTTTTATCATTTTTATCTGCATTTCTTATGAATTATCTTATGTTTTCCTCTATCCCTCTTTCCCAAAACCCCCTTTCTTGCTTGCTTAATTCCATCCTTTTTCATTTCTTCTCTTCCAACCTGGAGCTCTTCTTGCGAGCTCCATTTACATATATAACCTCTATGTTTTTCTACATGATGGAAACAGGCAGTCCTATAGGACTTTCAAACATATATGTTGCCATTAAAAAACATCTTTGAGGACACAGTCAGTACACACTTGAAAGCCCTGAAAGCATTGTCTTTTCAGCATTGATGAGAAATCCTATTAGGAAAAGACCGATCATGATACTATCTCTTCAGTCAGTGCTGGAACAATGAGCATGTCCACAGGGTAAGGAAAAGCCTAGTTCTGTCTTTCCTTGGCATGCAAAATGTTCATAAGCAGACTCCCCAGTGACGACTTGAATGGTTTGAGCTTTACCAACTATATAAACTGTGCTACTATATCTCAAAGACTGATAGAATAAAAGGGAGAAAATAAATGAAAATGCACTTTGTGATTTTGTAAAAATAAATATAGAAAAACATTTGCTAAAATGCGTTCTTTCCTCTAGTTAATACTGTGTACTTAACCATATTGTAAACTACCAGATAACTAAACTTTATCAATGAAAAAAAAAAAGATTCATTTAAACTAAAAAGTGCAAAAAACACACCAAAGAGGGTCATAAACAAGGCCAAGTGTCAAGAAGTGCAGCAAGCATGTTATCGTCTTGTCCTACACTATTCAGTTCTAAGGAGAGGAATAAGAGTGGGTAAAATGTCTTTCTGCAGTCTTTTGTGCCCTCTTTTGCTTTCATAGAATTACTTTGAAGAGTTATCTTTTCTGTGTAAATGGATCACTTCAAGTAATAATAATGATCATTTCATGAATTAGTTTAGACATACAAATATTATAATATAATTTACTATTTGAACTTCTAAATATATTTATATTTTTAATCTTATAGGTAATATTTTATGCTTGTTATTCTATTGCTCCAACTGCTTTTTGTTTATACCGTTGTTCTGGCAAATTTAACTCTGTCTAGATTCTGCCCTGAAGCTCCTTTACTGAATATTATCATCAAAACTATTGTACATGTCCTTGAGTTACATAAGCAGGAACATTGTTATTTTGACGCTAGTGTAATGTTTTGATTTCCTTTAATTACTATGTCCTGCCACTAAGCAGCTACATTCATACCTTACTAAGGATTAAATACAGCCCTATAGTATATATATACGTACTACTAAAACCAGCAGAATTCAACTCTAACTTTACATAAAATAAAGAAATTGTGATATAAAAAATACACATTGAGAAGCTTAGTGGTATATGGGCTTATTCCCACTGGTGGTCAATATCCCATAATAGCTCAATTATCTCTGCAAGCTCCATGTTCTTCGATCTTCTTACATACTGCAATGCATTTATATCATGCTGAGTCTCATTCTGCTAGTTAGCTCTAAGTTTAAACTTTGTCAACAGATTTTTTTTTTTACTGAAGGTTTTTTTTATGTTAAAATATTATTTCCAATTATTATTATTATTATTATTATTTAGGAAACTATTAACTATAAGTAACTGTTTGTGCATGGAAATATAAAAGGACACTGCTGAATAAAGACTAAGTGAAGGTCATGTCAGATTCCTACTGTACATACTTTCCCAGGTGTGTGGAGGTGGGAAATTGTTATCTGAAAATGAACTTACATGAAAAATAAAAATATAATAATCAATCTTCTGAACAAGAGGAAGCAAATTATACAGGTGTCTTTCTTCGCTAATTTTCAAACACCACTAAATTTTGACTTAGTTTCTACCTTCTTTACCAGATCTTGAAGAACTATTTTTCTTTAAAAACAAACAAAACCTTTAACAATACAGTTGGTTGTGGCAGTCTGTAAAGCAATATTATTGTACTGTTAAAAGATGATAAATACAGTGTTATCTACTAAACTAGTAAACTAAAAATATTCTGTGATGTGCATTAAATTAATTTCTTAAGACATCCAAGAACATTATTAATGTCTCATAATCCTAAGTACCATACAGTAATAACAGCAGCAATCATACTTTTAACAATACTAATATAAACATTCAAATAATTAGGAAAGAATAAGTTTTCTATTGGTTTATTATTTGTTTATTATTATTGGTGTCTTGAGCACCCAGAATATATTAATAAACAAATATAGTAACAAGTTGAACTTATCCATCATTCAGATAACTTGCAGAGCTTCAAAAACCAATGGGTTTTCTTAACATTTCTATAAAGTTGACAAATATTCTTTCCTTTATTTTTGCAGATATGGAAATGAAGACATGGAGACAATAAGTGACAAGTGGAAGTCAGTTTCAGGACTGGAGGAGAACTCAGATTTTACCATTTTTCTTTTGTTCTTTTTTTAATAATAAAAATAAGTGTCCCTTCTGAAAGAAACCATAGCCTTAATTTAAAAATAATTCCTAGGGAACTGCTTAAATTGTTCTCTAGCTTCCTGTGTTAGCTGTCATTTTCCTTTCTTATCTCATTTTTAAATAGTAGCAACAAAGCCATTTTCACTGACCTTAAAAACTTTCAAATGAATCATTGCCTGTTTATGTGCTAGAGTTTAGAAATGAGGATAAAAAGGAGGTAATAGTGGACATAAGACTAAACACCAGGAAACTACCCAAATAAAGTGAGAGTGCAAGCTAATTACATTACTTGGAATATTTAAATTTAAATTTGTCACAACTGTGACATGCCTGTTGACTTCTAAATCATAACTTTCCACTGGAAAGAGACACTTCATATCAGTATGCTAACATAATGATAATATAGATTATAAGAAATATGAAAGAAGTATGGCCCTCTGCAGGAGGAATTAATAACATCCACAAAAACCACTGAGTTGTTGAAGTGGCACAACTTCTTTAGAGAAATAACAGAAAAGATTAATGTGCTTAGTTGAGATCCACAAAATTGTTTCCTTGAAGAATTCATATACCAACCTATCTCCTTTGAAGAAGTAGGTTTTCCCAACATCTTCCCACCAAATTGCTGAATCAATACCATGGGAAGGAATTCCACTTCCAAGTGTTATTAAGTCATGAGGATACCCTGGCTGGAGAGTAGTGTCCTTGAAAACCCAGAACTTGTTACCTGTACAAAACCATATATAAAGACATACATATATAGGTGTTAGTCTTCAGAACTCTCAGTATTGAAATGAATACATTCTAAAGAAATAAGACTCCCATAGGGTACAGTAATTGTGCTACAAACTTTGAAATGAAAAATATTATATCACTGCAGATAATGCCAAAATAAAATACCTTTGAAAATAAAATATATTACAGATACCTTGTATTTATAAAACATCTATTATCCAAAAGGACCATAAATAGGACCACATATTCTAATACCATCTATTCTGAGATCAAACCCAGAGTGAAAATTAAGTCATCTTTAAGGGTCTCTGTGAACGGTAATGTAATAAATTTACAGCAGTACAATACAGTAGTATATAATGTTGCACGAGGAAAAAAATAGTTAATTTTAAGACAAAATGAGATAAGAAAACATAAATAAATGAAAAATAGAAACTCTTATCCTCATATAAACTGAATACTTTTATGTCTGTGTTCTTTTTCTCCTGAAAAAGTTAAATTATTTAGGCATAATGTACAGGTAGATTTTAAAATATTTTTTCATATTATACATTCATATTCATATCCTTAGTGTGACCTACAGACTGCAAACTAAGGTTCTGAAGTCCCTCAGGTGAAAATGCTGTGCTCCTGAAATTAATGAGTGGTTGCCTTTAGTACCAGTGGCAATATCATTTAACCTTTGGTTTTGCGTAGTGGATCATTGAAAACCACACAATTGATTTAGTGTATGATGATAACACAAGGTAGTTGTGTGATGCTAGCTGGTATGCAAATATCTACACAAGGTTACCTAATCTGTTTTAAATATCAGTTTAGGCGTAATGCCTCCTGGACAGCAATGCTCAGTGGTTGAATCCTTACTGTTTCAGTTACTTGCTGAATATATTGTCTGTCTAGCAGTGAGCATGTCTACAAAAGTAGAATTTGCCACAATTTTTTCTAGTACCTGTACCTGCTTTTGGAGAGGATGCTCCCTGTGCTCTCTTGAGATTCTTAACACTTCATTTTCCCACCTTCAGTTTGCTCTAGCTTCCTATCCAAGCTCTTCTTCCTCAATGAACTCATGTCACCAAATTCATTACCTCATATTATAAGCCTTTAGACTAGTGCTATCCACAATAATTCTGCTATCTTCTAGGCTCTTCCCTGTCTTTTAAACATACTGTGCCTGCTGACCTATTTCTGCAACCATCTTTTCATTTGTATGTTTTTACTTTCTTCTAATTAATCCTCAAAATACACATCTTACCTGTGTATTTTCAGTAAAAATTTCTCTTTCAAACACAGACATCTCAGGCTGAAAAAAGGTAATAAAGATCCTCCTATGCCCGCTAGAAATAGGGAAAATGGAGCATAATCTATGTTTTAGTATTTATCTGAAGAACTTGCTTTAGAGCCTGTCTTCTTTTTGCTTTATGTTATCTAGGCCACAGGGACATTCTTTGTAAGCTAGACTATAGCCTCCATCATGTAGGAAACATGCTTATTTTCTCTTTAAGGGACTACCTTCATCTGTGTTTCTAAAAAGTGCTGCTAATTGTAATAACAACACTGAAGGAGAGGGTTGCCTGATGTGATGTAGACCTTTCTGAGTTACATTACAGAGAAGTCTAGGGAAGGTACACAAATACTGGATTGGCCTATTGTATATGTTTATATAGCCCTATTGGATATTTCAC
Organism: Aythya marila; assembly: GCF_965140915.1. Lineage (NCBI taxonomy): Eukaryota > Metazoa > Chordata > Aves > Anseriformes > Anatidae > Aythya > Aythya marila. The sequence goes on from NC_139043.1 coordinate 130,362,447, forward strand.
CTTAGTCTGTCCAGTGTTATTTATGATGATGTTTAAAATTTAAGGGAAAAAAAATGAAACAAACAAACCAAAACAACAACAAAAACAGGTTGTATGGGGCTTTGAGCAGCCTGTTCTAGTGGAAGGTGTCCCTGCCTGTGGCAGAGGGTTTGCAACTAAATGATCTTTAAGGTTCTTTCCAACCCAAACCATTCTATGATTCTATGATAAAATATGTTTTCCTCAGACACTTTTAGAAAGAGATCTTAATAGATAAAATCATGGCTGTTTATATTAGTTATTATATTTACCTGTAAGGCTAGGCAGGCTGTTACACAGACTTAGGAGGTTAAGGCGCTATGCTGCATAATTATTTTATAAGGAAATGTAGTATCACTCCAAAGACATAGGATCAGGTGTATGCCAGAGTTAAGAAGAGGGAAAATCCAGAACACTGGTTTGCAGTTGTTTTTAAATTTTAGCTATCCCTCAGTGGTATTAAATATTTGCATAACGGGAGGTTTGCTTTATATCCCTGTTTGTACTGGAGTGATATAAAGCATGCTTTCATTTTATCACAGTTTTAATTAGGAGAAGGGATATAGTTTCAGTCCCTCCCATGCTGGGTTTCCAGAATAAATTTTTTATCAGCTTCTTCACAGCTGCTTGCCACCCACTTCCAAATACTGAGACTACAGTTTGCTCAACAGATCCATCTTTTCCCTCTGTCAGTTGAAGGAAGAAAGGGTTCTAAGAAGAAACACATACAGAGACATTTGAAGTACTGAAAATAAAAGGGACATAGAGATCTAAGAACAGTCACAAAAAGCTAAGGTCTGTATTGACCAAGGATTAAGGTCTGTGCTACCCTGATGTTTACCTTTACTGAGATTCCCTACAGAATTCACTTATATAGGGTATGATGATGAGGGTGAGCATCTCTAATCTTTCATTGTCTCTCCTTCCATGTGGTTTATCCTTCTGCCAATTCAGATGACCAGACACAGAAGACTTCAGATGATAATGGCAGTTTCAAATGCAACAGTAAGAGAAGCCATGTATTTTGGACCTTAGTAGTTGGTACTTATGGTGTGAACAACAGATGGCATCCAGTAAATGATACGGAGCCAGCTCATTTCTGTTTCAGAAGATCATTCAAAATGACAGCTGTTGCACAGCATTGAGAGGCATATGCTGTGATGTATGTAATGCCATTACCTTTTCTTGTGCCTCACAAGGAATAAAAGTAAAGTCAGTTGTTAGGAATTGATCATTACCAGCCATACCCAACACGTCAAATTCAGCTATTAACAAGATCAAGTCACAGCAAAACAAAACAGTGGTTGAGCGCACACTTTAGTGGATAGCAGTACTGAGCAAGGTAACAAATCTGTTACATGTTCATATATACTGAAGTATAAGCAGGTAAAGAAAGGAAAAACATGACATAAGTGAGAAATTAAATCCTTCTTCACAAAATTTCTGACAGAAAGCGAATTGCTTTGCGGTAAATAGAAAAAAGGTAAATTTAACTATATAAAATACACTTACAAAAATGGAGACAGTAGGGCATTGAGAGCTTTAACATATGTGGGCAAAACTTCTATTGATTCTAACTATTCTAACACTAACTATTATGTATTATAGAGTTTAACATTGGAAGATATATTTAGTCTGCTACAACTCCGTTGATTGTATATGGGAATGGGAATGTTTGTATATAAGAAACCCAAATGTTCCACCTGACTGCCCATTTTATTTTTTTATTTATTTTTTTTCCTGTTTAGCATCTGTCCCTCAGCTGGAAGAAAGTGGGTGACTTGATCAGAGAATTTCAGAAAAGTTCAAATTCAGTATTAGGAGTTAAAGCTGAAAATCAGTGCAAAGGATGCATGACTATAAAGAAAATTAACTCCTTTACTTCTAAATTATATTTATGTATCGTAAAATGTACTAAAAATGAACCCGCATGTCAGTAAGCTTTCATTTGGTTCATATTCCACTTCCACAATTAAATAGTCAATACACTTCATGAATTGTGATTACAATGGAAATAAAGAATACATAACAAGACTAAAATAATTATAGTTTCAACCTTCTTATACATAAATAATGCTTGATTGGAGTCCTACTGTATGGCCCAGACAGAAATTAGCACTGTATTTATTTAATAGACTTGTTTTTCAAGGTCTGTTTGGTAGGTTTGTTATTCTCACAGAGTTTAATAAAGCACCACATGTTTCATGAAGTCTGGCCAGCCTTCAGAATGTTTCATCTCTCTGCATTTATTCCCTAATGTAGATCCAATATACCAACAAGCAGAATGTTAAGGTCACAAGCTGAGAATGAAGCAAGTGACAAAAAAGTCAAAATGTCTTACTTTTTTTCAGTAATGCTTTGTTAAATATCATCACCATAGGAAAATAATTGAGAAAGATGAACTGTGACTGCAATTACTTGAAGTTTCTAAGCATCTATCTTTGACATTCTTAAAAAATTGCTGGAAATAAAGGCTATCTCTACTGCAATACCTCTCTTAAAATACCAAATATTTAACTCCAGATAGTCTCCAGACTGACAACTGCAAACAATTATGCAGATTTTAGAAACCATGACCATTCCTTTTTAGCATCAGAATGCTGAATGGTTGTGCTCCAGGGTTGTCAGCAACCAATTCATGTTTGTTCATGGTCTATGTACTTATAATATCCTGTGCAGGATATAGCATATAATCACTATATGTGCTATGATGAGCCAAGATTATAAAAACTTTTAGGACTTCTATTCTGAACTGGTTTCTGTCTGAAACCAGTTAGAATTTGAATATCTAATTCCGGAGGGTTTTTTCTCCAGTTACTCTTGTTCCTAACTTTGGTCTTGCAAGCCAGGATCAAGCATCTTCTCACTAGTATCCCCAAGTTACTATTTTTGCTTCCTTTTATCTCATTCTATTTTTTTTCCCCACATCTCGTCTCTGGCACTTCTCTGCTCCATTATCCAACGCTATAGTAAATCTATTTTTCAAAATAATATTGCCAAGCAGTGGGATAAGTGCAGTTGAAAGTTATGATGGTGGCACTGTGTTTTACAGCAGCCTTTCTATTGCTACATTTGGTTTACCATAACATTCAATAGCACAGATGGCCTGACAATTTCATTTTTAGCACTACATAAATTCCCACAGGTATGGAGAATAAATTTTACTCTTCACATTTCCTCATTTAAAATAAAATAATAATAATAAATAATAAAAAGTATAGTTCTGGAGCCATCTTCTTATTATCATTCAGCACAGACACCAGCAGTGAATAACAAGAATGTAAACAGCTGCTTTTTATAAGCCACTGTCCACCAGATAGTTAAGTACTTTATAAGCATTATGAGTCACAAGGATGCGGGCCAATTATCTTAAGCTACATAAAATGAGCAAGTATCACTTTATAGCTTTGCACTACAAGCATGTCACTGAATTTTTGCAATTATTTTTCCTTTTATAAAATAAATATCAATGAAAAAAAAAAGTATATGAAACTAGTTAAATTTGTAAAGATAAAAAAATCAAAACCAAGGAAATTTCAAAACTGAAGAAGACCCTTGATCCAATAGCCTTGAACTTGATTTAGCTATATTTTTGATGGATATCTAACATATTATGTGTGGTCTCAAATGCTCCACCAATATTCTCAGAAGATTAATGTTGAACAGGTATAAACATACTGAAAGATTTTAAATAGCACACATAAGGAATAACTACATTTCTCACAGTAAAAATATAAGCTATACAGATGTTTCAAAGGATCATAAATAAATATTCCACCCTCAGTTGCCATCCCAGATTATTTGTATATGGCTAATATTTTACAACATGGCTCCCATTTAAATATATATATATATATATATATACATACATTTAAAATACCTGTTGTCCTGGTTTCAGTTAGAACAGAGAGCATGAGACTCTTAATCTCAGGGTCGTGGGTTCGAGCCCCACGTTGGGCGCCAAAAAGACTGTCGTGGTTTAACCCGGCTGGCAGCTAAACACCACGCAGCCGTTCGCTCACCCTCCCCCCTCCCTCTCTGGGACGGGGGAGAGAAATGGAAAGTGAAGCCCGTGAGTTGAGATAAAGACAGTTTAATAAGACAGGAAAATAATAATAATAATAATAATAATAATAATAGTACAATGATGATAATAGTATGTATAATAATAATAATAATAATAATATGTACAAACAAGTGATGCACAATGCAATTGCTCACCACCCGCTGACCGATGCCCAGCTTAACCCCGAGCAGTCCGGCCCCCTCCCCCCGGCTAGCCACCCCTATATATTGTTTAGCATGACATCAGATGGTATGGAATACCCCTTTGGCTAGTTCGGGTCACCTGTCCTGGGTCTGTCCCCTCCCAGCTCTTACTGCACCCCCAGCCTGCCTGTTGGCAGGACAGAGCGAAAGTCTGAGGTGTCCTTGGCTTGGTATAAGCACTGCTCTGCAACAATTAAAACATCGGGGTGTTATCAGCACTCTTCTCATCCTAAGCCAAAACACAGCATTCCACCAGCTACTAGGAAGAAAATTAATTCTGTTCTAACTGAAACCAGGACTTCTATACTATTTTATATTTCTACTAGTGTAAAACAGAAGCCTATTAATAAGAATACAACTGTTTACACATAAATAGGAAAAATATAATACTAATTAAAAAAAAAAAAAAAAGAAAAAAGTTATGAAGATCTAAACTTGCTTTATCATTTAAATCAACTATTTCAAACGATGTTTGATGTCTCAGAAGGTAAAGATTTAAACAAATCAAATCAAATCAAATCAAATTCAATTGGATCAAATAGGATAGAATCGAATCAAATCAAATCAAATCAAATTGAATTGAATTGAATAGTTCAGTTGGAAGGGACCTTCAGAGACCATCTAGTCCAACTGCCTGACTTCTTCAGAGCTAACAAAAGTTAAAGTATATTATTGAGGTCATTGTCCAAATATCTCTTGAACATTGACAGACATGAAGCATCAACCACCTCTCTGGGAAGCTTGTTTCAGTGTTTGATCTCTGTCATGGTAAAGAAATTTTTTCTTACATCTAGTCTGAACTTCCCCTGGACCAGCTTCACACCATTTTTGCATATCTTGTTATCAGTTACCAGGAAAAAGGGACAAACACCTCCCTGCCTGTTTCCTTTCCTCAAGAAGTCATAGAGAATAATAAGGTCATTCTCATCTCTTTCTCACGCCTTCTCATATAATAAGATTACACCTTCTCATCTCCAGACAACCCGAGTGTCCTCATAAGAAGGAAATAGAGCATAGATTATTGAAAGTAAATGAGATTTGTGGATTCCTAAAGAGATCAACAGAATGTTCCTATCCTGGATGTTTCACAAGGTCTACACTGAGTGTATCTTGGAAGTGTTATTGGCCTACGATTGAATGATTTTTGTCCTGAACCTATGACAGTTTAGGCATGCAAGCAAAAACGAAGTTGCAATTACTCACTAGTAGTCACAGATGAATAAATTGTATTAATTCTCCCTCCTCTGACCCCAGACAGTGGATATATTGCTCCACAAAAAAGAAAGCAGAAGTGGAAAACTGTTCAGTCATGGAAGATGTCCAGACCCTGTTTCACCATAGGAACAAAGCCTCCAAAGTGAGTGAAAGAGAGCAATAGAGATGTAAGGTGTGCCTTCAGAAAGGATTCTGAAGGGAGGATATTTACACACTGACATGTTTCTCCAGAACATGGCTGAGATTGAACAGCCTATAATTTATTGGAAGACATTGGATGTTACTGATAACTTGAGAAGAAGTATTGGAAGCTTTATTTAAAAACCTGCAAGTCAATGCTGTTGTCACTTGATCACGACACTTTTCTGTGGTGAAGAACGGATCAGTCTTAAAGTGAGAAGTGAGGTGATCTGGAGAGTGTTTTCTGAGCACACTGTGATGTTCACCCAGTCCAAGCTTGGTGATAGCATTAACTCCATTGATTCTTTTTTTTTTTTTTTTTTTTTTCCTCTGAATAATGAACATAAATGTTGGCTTAGATCTGTGCTTTGTGAACACATCTGTATTACAAACTTCAGATTTAGAGCTCCTACTAGAACTTACTTGGTTTCACCATTTTTTTTTCCATTGGTAAAGCATTCTACCTAGGTAACATGTTCTGTTTGCTCATCATCTCAGCAACAATCAGCTTGTCTATTGCTAACAACCTTGGGAGGAAGACATACACTATTTTCCCAAGAAGAAATTTTGTAAGGGAATGGAAGAAATGAGATGAGGATTGCTACCTACAGACTTCTGCTATCATGTTTCACAAATCATCTGAGATCCTTGGTAAACAGGAGTTTTCAAGGACATGCATAGAAAATACTCAGATGAATCTATTGATTCTGTGGCAGCAAGAAAACAGGAATTACACTGGTGGACAAACACCATCAGGTAGATATTGGAAATCATGAAGAGCTTATTCTTCATGACAGAGAAGCAAAAATTCAGAAAAAAAAAAGTCAAAAAAGAAAATAGAAGTATTTTTGACTTTGGCAAACAACAAAACAATACAGATGTTACTGAAAAACAAAACAAAACACAACAACAACAAATAAAGGAATTTTGAATGAAAAGCAAGTGGAAAAATATCTATAGCAAAATCCAAGTGTATGATGTTATCAATAAGGCACAAAATCATCTGGTCTGAACTCAAAGAGCATACACTGGGGATAAGGAAGATGGAAAAGAACAGTTTTCTGACTTATAGAAACACTATCGTGTTGCTTCTATTTGCTTTAATTAATCTAGATTATTTCATTTCACATGCAAAAACATGAACAAAATCCTCTTAGCCCCTCCTGTTGTTTTGTTGTCTGTAACATACAGACTTGTTGAATCAACCCATTCCTCCAGGGCCTAACAGGAGTCAGTCAGCACTGGATAAAGATTTAAATAATAAAATATTTTTAGGTCACAGGGAAGGAAAGGAAACGAAAGGTAAGGCTAGCTTGATCATTTCTGCGTGAAGGTCAGGCAATGGGGATCCCAGAATTATCAAGGAAGAGGTCTGATGTGCACAGAATGGTTCCTTTGCTCTGTGTAACAATGATGAGCAAAGAAGAATGTACAGAATAATCCCTCTATCCTTGTATGACCAGCAGACATGAAAATCAAATAGAGGAATGCAGATTTCGTGATACTTTGATCATGATCTTACTTACTTCCCAGTTTATGTCATTAAGTTTATTTTATGGCAACATAAATAAAAGTATATATTCTTTTGAAGTCATACAAATAGAAAATACTACATGGAATGTAATTTACCTTACAATTCACACACACACAAAAAAATAGTTTGGCTATTAGTAGAATGTAAAGTTCATCTTCATTGTACTATTATGTAGTATTTCTGCATGTTATTAAGCATTTTCCATTTAACATTTTAAAGGTGATAACATTTCCATAGTGAATGAAATATTGAATGAAATATTACTTCTATCTCCCTGTTAATGTTTCTGCTTCTAAAACAAAGGACTAATTTATGATATAACAATTTGAAAAACATTATTTCTACCTTTTTGCGATAAATTAACAAGTGAATCACTCACAACATAAATAAAAGCTGAAGTTTTACAAATACCTATGAAGTTTCTTATTTATTTTCCTAAAATATTATATTATAAAACATATTTTAGATGTTTTTCACTCTTAAATTGCTATATGGGTATTTATTTATCATATAGGACAATACAAATTTGTCAATTTTGCTTATTAAATCTAAATTAGATTTAAATCTAAATTAGATTTAAAGAACCACTGACACTGGGAATGAAACTGAAAAGAATTACATGTATTAGCAATAATTTAATTCATACAACATTTTATGGAGTTTATACTTTTACAGAAATACTTGATACATCTGTGAAAAATATATTTGTTATGAATTCATTTCCCACCTGAAATTCCTAACATCAGAGGTCTTATATGAAATAAGTACAGTGCAATACAGTACCATATATGTAGATCAGATGCCATTTAAATATATATGTGCAAATATCATTTGTAACAAGAAAGAAGAGCAAGGAGAACAATATGAAAACATAGGCAACTGTGTTTATTCTTGCTTCTGATCCAGATTTTCCAAAAAAATATTTCATCGTAGATCACTGCATTGCAATGCCTTGTATTTATGCTTCTAAACTTTTACTGAATATATCAGAGTAAATGATCTGATACTCTGAAGGGTAAGCATAAATTAAAGCTGCAGTAGACAGGATGACAAAACATAACTCATATGTAGCTTTAGTTAGCTACAAATTTCTAACATGATTTACAAACCATTAGTACAAATAAGTAAGTATGTTCCAAAAAAAACATCACAGTCAAAAGTATTACACAAAGTCTGGCTTTTCTTACCTTTAAAGAAGACAAAATTCCCGTCACTGTTTTCATAAACTGCATCAATGCTGGGAGGCAGTCCTCTCCAGAAATAGGTAATCTGCATGGGGTATCCATCCATTACCCTGTTGTTTCTGACTCTCCAAAACCACTGATCCTGGAAACCAAATATACACCTCTTATTGTGCTTTCAGGAATTCGTATATATTCAGTTGTTGTTCTGGAAATACTGAATAGCCTATCCTAGCATTTTTAGAGCAGAACCTTGGCTGTTTGCATAACTATATCTGTATTTGCATATGTGTCACCTCCCCACATTACCAATGTGTCAGAACTAGTTGTTCCCTAAGGTTAGAATAAGCTTCCCATGTGAACTCTGTGTGTGGTGCAGATAACCTTTGTCAGAATGTACAGAGTACTGTACAAGATGATGCAACCTTCTCAACATCATTCCGGTAAGGGACCAGACTTAAAATTTGCAGGCTGACTACAAGTGCTTATAGACTGAGCTGTAGGTACACGTGATCAACTAATTCTGCAAGTCATTTTTCTGCAGTGGCTTCTAAGAGTGAAAGGTTGGTAGATTAACATTACAGTAGTGTAACTTTACTACAACAGCCCCATAAGAACTACAATTTGATGGCAACTTTACTGTAGTGAAGATTTGCAGTCTTTACATGTGCAAAAATTAATATTACAGCCAATTATAGGTTTTAAATCCAGTATCCTGGTAAATCTCTCGTATATTGTTGACACTTAAAATAACTTCTCCCTGTTAAGATATGCTATTGCTTTAAGTGAGAATCATATGGAAGGTGCATTGTTGAGGAATGAGGAATATTGAAGTTGAGAAATGAGTACATGACACATTAGGTGGGTTTTGATAAAGACAGCATTATTGTAAGAGTTGAAGAGGTACAACAGAAACAGTTCCAGTTGGCAAAGGAACTCTAATAGGATATTTCACTTTTTAGACACATTTTCACAGTCTTACAATATTAATGTTATATAAAACAAAACAACTCCCTTTAAATGACAAAGTGCTATCCTGTCAGGTATCTGTCACAGTTGTTTTACATGGCAGTTCAGCCTTCTTTCTGTACAGATCAACTTGCAAAGCAAAAGAAATCTGTGCTCTTGTGGGAACTGGCACAGCTTAGAGAGAAGATTAGTATTTTACAGGAGCAGGCTTATGATGAACTGCATTCATCATTTTTCCTAACCTGAGATCACAACTCTATTTAATTGTTCATCTTTACAATGACACATCAATTTATAAATCATCACTGAAAGTATTAACTATAGAAATACAAAACTGCTCAACACATACACAAAAATACATCTTAGTCATGTGCATAAACGAGTCTTGGATTGAAAGAGTTGTTTTCAGTTCCAAATTTCTGAGGATAACTTTTAAAAAATGTTTGAATAGCTTATACAATTTGAAAAATATAACATTGATTGCCACTGAGTTGCAACTCTGAGAATAATATCCCTCACATCTAGCTATTTCACTAGTAATAAAACTCTATTATATCTTATAGTCACTCTAGTTTTGTCTCATTATACTCCTATTTACAATTTATTTTTATTTTTATTTTTTATTTTTAATTGTTAGTTGTATTAAAATGTTTTAGGAAGGTCAGCAAAACTTTTTTTTTTTTTTTTTTTTTTTTTTTTTTTTAGGATAAATTGACCAAATTCCAGTATAGGCAAAAGTGAGGGAATGCAGCTTAAAGATAAAAACGTTTAGGGAGGCCTAATTTTAAGTGTTCTCAATGCTGGAACAGATGTCAACCTCTGTTATTTGGTCATGAAGATAAGACAAAAGGGCTATGAAAAAATAAAATTAGGGGAAATGTCATCAAATCAGATGATTTGGAAGTACTTTTTCATTGAAATGGTAATTAACACTTGAAATGCATTTTCACATCATATTTTTAAGGCATCATCAATCTAGCAGTGACTTGGGGAAAAATGATTTAACAGGAAGTCTCAATAGGTCAAATAGTTCTTGTCTTTTCCAAATTCCTACAAAGCTCTCAAAAGCCAGGTATTATCTCAGAAATCAGTTACTGAAGTTTAAAAAATTACAAAGAAGTAGCAAGCTGCAGTGAGCTTCTCTTTCTGATATATGTTACTATCAGGGTTTGCCTGGGCCTGCATCCTGTACCCCAAATCACTAGGAAATTAACAGACAACAATAAAAACACAGGAAACACGCTATGAAACCTCTCTAATAACACCTCTGAGAGAGGTGACAATGCTTCTCTCTCCCAGTCACCCATCATTTATGGTTCAGGAGGTTCCCGAACAAAATTTTATAATTTTGGTATTAGCACTTCACTGCTAAGAATTCCTTCCTAAACACATGCAAATTCACAGCATCCACAGCTATCTGCTGAAATAAATATATGACAATTTAACAACATGCAGTGTGAAAAGCCATAAGCAATTAGCAAATTCACAGCTGCTCACTGTTCTGCCTTCATTTGCCTTCTTTCCTTTTCTGTATCACCAACAATAGCTGCACTTTGACTGCAAAATCTAATCCAAGATCCTTGTTAAAATTACCTTGTAGACCAAATCCATTCTACAATCTTTCTGTTTGTTTTCAGGAAACCTTTCTATATGTTTGACCAAAGTTTAGGAAAAAGAAATTCTTGAAATAAGATCTTCCTATTCCATTACCCTTAATGTTTAAATATTGTGTCCTGAAACATAATTTTGAGCATACCAAGATCAGTTTTCTGATGAGCATTGGCACAAATTAACTGACTTCAGGGAGTTCAATGGAGCAGTACCAGCATTACAAGAGATTCTGACCCACTGAACTTCCTGAATTCCTTTAATAATTTTCTGTTGTCAGTAAATTGTATTACAATTTACAGTCTTCTAAGTAATGATTGAGAAGAGAGCTACCTGCTAGCAGTACCTGCAGTACTAGCAGGAAGCTAGCAGGTACTGTACCAAAATTCTAGAACTATTTGTTCACTTTTATTTTTTTTTCTTTTTAAATTAAATTAACCTTTCTGTTCAAGTAGCTATTACATGATTTATTATTATTATTTTCATTATGGTGTTCATGAACTACAGTGGTTACTTAAAAATACTAAAAAGGCTTTTTGTCTCAATCAAGTGCTCTGAAAAGTTTACACATCCAATGAGTTCATTATTTTTCTGGGATGTTTTCAGTTGATTTACATGTCATCATAATAAGAAGGAACAATGGGGTATTGTTCATCAGTAAAGACCCTTCAGGTTTTCACAGTGTAGTCCCAAACTGGGAAAACAGAATTAAAATTTTGGAAGGGAATAATCTTAACATTTTTATGTTCCTATGTAAATAGAAAAAAAGCAGGCACATTATTTGCTAACAGATGTATTTTTAGAGATAGGCAGACTGACAAGATTGAGCAAGTATCTGGAAATGTGTGAAAACAGAACTGGTAGTCTGGATCATATATAAGAATGGGCAAAATAGGTGTTGGTGGACATTGATAGAATAATATGCTTATGTAAATTTAATTTTCCTGGCTGATTTTCATATGAACAGAACAGACCCAATGATTTTACACTGCCAGAGTTCAAACTCTGGAAAACAAGCTGACTAATTCTAACATGTGGATGCAGAGCATGCCAAGGCTCTTGCTGAGGTATCAGATAGGCTCTGTTTATAGAAATAATGGATCATTTCAGCACGTATGACTAAATTTACTTATTTTTTCTTAAACAAAGTTATATTTACTAGCAATTTTATCATCTGCATTTTGATAAACAGATACAAGTAATGAAAATGTATTTTGAATGCTATTATTGAAATTGGAAAGAAGAATAGTCTTGGAGAAAGTGCACTCACTCTAAGAAAGCTCCTTTACACTCAAAGTAAATAGCCTGAAACAATTTCTCTGACAAAACACATCTCAGCATATTTGCTTATATTGAATAAATACAATTTTGTCTCTTTTGAGAAATATAGTGCATTGAATAACTGTTTGTCTTTCCCACTATATTGTTTTAATATACTTCTAATTACTTAATTTCTCCAAAACACATTAACTCCTGCAGACAGGTTGAACATATGACTTGTCACATGCATTGCAATTCCAAGCCTAAAAAACACATGGATTGAGTACAAAGCTTTTAGTGCCTTTCCTTGCTGGCTAGCAAATGTTTTTTTTTTTTTTTGTAAGCATCTGTAGTTACCCAGTAGCTCCAAATACATGGATCACTCACTTGCAGCTGGGATCTTGAATAATAAAGGATCATTTAATGTTATAACCAGAGACATACTAAGTTAAACTTGGACAATTATTCCCAGTTCAGAAAGCAGGACTGTAACCGACAAACAAACAAACAAAATGGAATTGAAAATTCCATTCTATATCTATATCGATTCTATATCTAAGAATCAGAAAATGGATATTGAGCAAGGAGATTATAAGCTACTTCAGAAACACTATTATGGATAAAGAGAAATGGTAGAATGAAAAGCAGGAACAGTCACTCAGATTGACTGTTACAGAATTTGTTTTATTTAGAATATGGGACACTTTTGATGAAAAAAAAAAAAAAAAAAAAGACAACAAAGCCTTTTAGAGAAATTAAACTGAATAAAGATTGTACATAAATCATTCTGCTCTCAGTAAACACTCTAGGTAATTTTCCCAGTACATATGTAGCTTAGTGATTAGATGAAGGGACTGAAATGTAGTACTGTGTGTAAGATAATAGCAAGTACCTTCTGCACAAAAGTATTTCTTTGTGGACAGTCTTGAATAGAAGACTATTATAGTAAAAAAAAATCTGTCTCATAATGCATAATATATAATACTCTTACACTAAATATACTTTTGCTTTTCAGTGATGACTTTGGTAAATTGCGTTCTTCATGTTTGATTCTACGAATTCTCAGAAACATTCTATTTGATGCTGGTTAACATTTATGCCTTTTTTTTTTTTTTTTAATGAATGTTTAAATCTGTACATCAATGAAGGGGAGTTTCAATCCCATTCCCTGGTATTTATTCTCACCCTAAACATTCTTCATGATCCTTAAGTGACAGAACTGATGGTATGAGAATTAAAAGCAATCTCCAGTTATTTCGATTCATCCATAAAAACAGACAAAACAAACTAACTAACTAGATAACGGACAACAAAACCACCACCATCACAACAACAAAAACTTGTAGCGATTTTAGTGCAAAATTAGTAGATTTTTTGTTTCTCAGAACCTCACTTTCTCCCTCATCTCTGAACCAACAACCATCACCAACAGTAAAACATGAATGTGCTGCAAAATCTCTAAAGCTCTGCCCTTTATTTTATACTTGATGAATCCCACCTAGAATTCGTTAATGACATGCAGCACCCGAACCCTGACTCAGAGATCTAAAATACACCTAATAAAAAACACCAGGGTCTGGCTGGGATGGAGTTAACTTTCCCTTCAGTGACTCATATAAGGCTGTGCTCTGCACTTGTAGCTAGAACAGCACTTCCTAGATACACTTTTCTTGTGCTAGAACAGCACACCATTTTTTTGCCTATTGCTGAGCAATACCGGCACAGCATCAAGACTTCCTCCATCTCTTCCCTCTCCCTGGCCCCCAAAAGAGCCAGCAGGCTGGAGGTGGGCAAGAGGTGGGGAGGGAACATCACCAGAGCAGCCAGACTAAACTGACTAAAAGGATATTCCATGACATGTGGTGTCATGCTGAACAATAAAAGCTGGGTAATGGAAAAGACTTCTCTTATGCTCTTATGAAGGGAGACTGTTATGAAAACATGTCATCCCAAACAACCACTACATGTATTGAGGCCTCATTTCCCAAGATGTGGCTGAACATCTCTAGCTGATGTGAAGTAGAGAATAATACATTTTTTCTCTCTTTGCTTCTGGTGTGGCCTTTGCTTGTTCTCTCTCCTCCCCTAACTACCCTCCCCCCCCACAACTTCTACCTTTAATTAAATTATCCTTATCACAACCCATGAGCCTTTTCCATGAGCCTTTTTTTTCCTTCATAATTTCTCCTATCTCCTCTTCCTTTGATGAAGGGGAGTGAGAGAGCAGTTGTGGTGGAGTTTAGCTAACTATCAAGGTGAAACCACCACAAACAGAAAAACTGTCCAAGGTGATACACATTTTTTAAAAAGTACAGAGTTAAATAGAAGAAAAAATTGGAAACTTTTTGAATGTTATCTTTTGTACATACTTAGCAATGAAGATTAAGTTGCCTTTAAGCAGAAATTAGGTCTTGTGATGGTTTTACAAGGAATCTTAAAAGTCACTCTGGGTGCACAAGGAAAGAAAAGATTTAAGGCAGATGGTGGGATAGATGAAAATGTTTACAGCTGTAAATTATGATATTTTGACTACAAATATAAAAAAAATATGTGGAATCTCTAGAACTCTGTGAAATACCTTTACATTATGCAGAAAGTACCGTATGAATTTCTATTAGTCAATAATACTCTGACTTAATGTTAAAGTATATATACAGTGTTGTTACAGGTATTCCACCATCAAAAGATCGAATGAGATGCAAAACTGAAAAACTGAGTATCTACAGCTGTTACAGAAAGAAGTTTTACCATGGCTATATTCCACAGGGATCACTGCTTGGCCTATTTAATTTCCCATGAAAAGGCAAATAAATGTGCTCTAAACGTCTGCCCTAAATTGATGTTAACTAAATACTGATTTCCAAGTAATATTGTAGGCTAATACTATTGACAAAACACATAAAAGTTTCAGACTGGGTCATGCCTTCTCCTTTAATCTCACCATATGAAAAAGCAGGCCTTTTTCAATGGAAGATTGAAAATACCCAGAAGCTATGCAAAGTTTGAGAGGCAAACTGAAAAATTCAGACAAATGACTATTGTAATTTCTTTCCTATCTGAGAGTTGCAAAAACAGCACGTGGTAAATAATAAACTATGATGTTTAGGAAATTTAAATTATTCTTCTACAGAGAAAGAAGAGTTCCAGTTATGTAAAGAGAAAGATACCAGAGAACAAAACCTTTAGAAACTATCTTTCAAATGACTGTGAGAATGAAAGCTTTATATTACACACCTTAATATGTTCTATATGTATTGTATCCAAGTAAAGATATATCAGAACAATCCTTTTGAAAATCTTGATCTAATTTCAAAAGGCACTTTTTCACATCTACTTCATCTGAATATCATATGAATTTCATCAGGGGACCCCGATGTCTGGGATCTGGGTCTAGGAGTCAATACTGTCTCTGCCACTGAGTCTTAGCATGTGGGTTCATGGGCTTCACTCCTAGTCATTTGGTTGTTTCTTTCATAACATCCATTTTCAACATTACAAATTTAGAACTTATAGCACTTAACTTAAAGGCTAGGAATACATAATAGGAAATGTATATATAATAGAAAAAAAAAAAAAAAGATTTTGAGTAACATTCTGCAAAATAATTTTAATGGAGCAGAAGAAAAATTTAGTCTAGGGGATATAAAAGTAGAAAAAAATATTAGCACAATTCAGCTATGAGTGTTTAAATTATTATTATCTTATTTTATTATTTTTTACATAATATTTTTGAGGAGATGTATAGATTTAGATATAGCTGCACTTCAGTTCCTACTTAATTACACAGAAGAAAATAATTGGCTCTAGTGAGACTGGAATCAGACATTAAACGGATACTAACAATCTAGCTTGTTTTAGGAAACAATTAACTAAACAGGTTATTCTATACGCAGACTGAATATTTTAGCTCAACTTATTATTAAGCTAATTCACTTTAAGAACAAACAATACTCTTAAAACTACCAAGGACCATTATCCATTCTTTAACACATGAATGTATAATGCATTGACGGTGATTTATTTGAACTGGCAGAAACAATTCATCTTTCCTAATGAGTTTGAGATAACAGCATGGTTATAATGGGGTAACAATGTGGTTTGAGAAACCACTTTGTGAACTCAGACCATTTAACACTGCTCAGAAACACTTCAGCCTCTCCTATGGTGAGATCCTGAACGTTTTGCTGGAGATGAGACCAACTCACTAGATTTAAACCATCCTTCACACAAAATAAAGCCATTGTTACAATGAACTCTTTTTCTTAACAGTATGTTTATGCCAACCAAGTCCAGGAGTAATGTAGCTACCTGTGAGTAGGAGTAAGATACTGGTAGACTTACCCATTTGCTGTTTATAGTAAGTACTACATTGCACAATTGTTTGTCCTCAGCTGGACTGATTAACTGCTATTTAAAAAAGATTAAAAAAAGAAAGCCCTCCCCCCCCCCCAGTTTATAATATGCTGTATACATCTCTTTCACGGATACTAAATAAAACAAAATTGTAATGTGTACTCTTGTTCATCCAAAGTCTGCTATTGTCTTATGCACCAGGAAGACGGAGCGTAATAAGAGAAGTTACGACCGAAGCTGGAGCAAAAATACCATCAAATTTTAAAGTATGGCTGATTAGCCAATGTCAGTAAACCCTCTGAAAACTCTTCTGACCTTTTATAGCAATTTCAATAAAATGCTATCAGCTGCAACCCATTTTTCCTACTTCTGGTGTTGGACAATGGTAAACCCAAGATGTGTACTTTCTCCTCCTTTATTTTACCTTTCAATTTATTGTTTTCTATATAAACCTCCTTTTACATTTTCTCTAAAGTATATTCTAGTTATTTTTTACTGTGTGTTGGTGCCGAGGTGCTGGCAGCGAGGCCTCTGTGAGGAGAGGCTGGAGTTGCCCCATGTCAGGCATGTCCAATTCCAGACAGTTTCAGTCAGCTCCAATGGCCCCACTGTACAACACCACTGAGCCTGGCAGCCCGTGGGAAAACTTGTTTAAGAAATGGCAAAAATATTGCTCCTTGCTTAAATTTTCTTACATTCAAAACACTTCAATGTTTAGGATCAGATTTGAGGAAGTTAAGGACTTTTTCACACCAAAGAATTAAGTAATAATTCTATCTCATTGGATGTCAACAGAAAAAAAAAAAAAAAAAAAGTTAAAAAGTTTTAAAACTCAGTGTTATTTTCTAAAACAGTGATCTGTATTAAATTCTCAGAAAGTCCTAAATGGAACAAATATTTGTTCATTATAATTAATTTATAATACCTTTACATGGTATCTACATTATTTTTTAATATTATTAAGAAGAGATGTTCATTTTTTTTACAGTGAATTGGACAAAATTGGAGTACTCCTTACTGTAGCCTCCTACATTAGAAAAGGTATAATTCTTCTAGTTTCCACAGTAGGACAATTCTGAAATGCTCAATATTGTAATATTTGCCAGGAATTTCTGATTTTATTTCTAGTACACAAATAATAATATTGAATGCCTGACAACATGCTATACAAGAATTCTGCCACTCTTCAACAAGCTTTAAAAAACGTCTACTCATATTTAGACTAGGTTCTGCGATTCTGAGACAATTACTATATCCAAATACTATATGTGCTTCCCTGAATAATGGATGCATGAGATGCACAGAGGCACGTGTTAGAAATAAAATCAACTCTTAAAAGCAGATCTTATTCTTTAAAAGTGCCCAAACAGGCTATTTATTATTTGTTTGTTAAGGAAACAGGCTTGGTACTATTCATACAGAAATGCCAGACAAATTACCTTTTTAAATGATTGCACATCTAGTGAAAATATATCTTCAGAGGCATCCACAGCCATGGCTGTATGTTCTCTTTTGAAAGAGGTGCTTTCATGTAAACCCTGGCCCTTCCCTGTCTGTGCTTGGTGGAGTGGATTAACTAAATGCAGTAAGTTAGTTAACTTAATTTCTTAGTTAATTTTCCTAACTTAATGACTGCTCTTGCCCTTGCCAGTGCAGATGAAAACATTTTTTTTTACTTCTTCTTTATTTCTTTCTCTCTCTTTTTTTTTTAATATAGAAAATCTTCACTACTTTTCAAACTAACAAATTTTAATTACTCCATATCAACAATTTCATTCTAAATTAGGCACAGCTAAGGGCTGCTGCTAGTATTTGTTATTCCATGGCAGTAATTCATTTAAGAACACTTTGATGCACGTTTGGTTAATATTTTTTGAAATGTGTCCTCATTTTTTTCCTGTTCTGTTTTCATTAGCAAATGAATCTTTAACTATATCCTTTGTTTTAATTCTTTCAGTCTTACTAGTCATTCAAATATACATATTTTATAGTTTCTTCATTATCAAATTTTATTTCAGCTTCTTATAAAACATTTTGATGCATATTCATCTGTCCTGTTTTTGCTATGTAGACAGTAGCAATGGCATTTATGCATTTCCTTTCTTTGTATACATTAACCTTTCAAAAATACTCTGAAGCAATCAAAACCTGTAAGTATCTATTGAATGCTTTTAGTTCAAGGAAAAACTATTAGAAAACAGTATACTTTTAAAATGTGCCACTGTATCTTTGGTTACCAACAATGGCTGGATGACACTAGGTCTTTTACATGAAATTCAGCAGTCTGAGATTGGTAACAAATACAACAGGTTGATCTAGGCCTTATGTGGAAGATTTCCACACATGATAGAGCTAGAGATATCCAAGAGCTCTTCCTGTAAAGTCTTCCATACCATAACTTGCTTAGTGAACCTATTCCAAATGCAAATCTGACAGTTAAAGACCTTGCACTATGGTGCAGCTGGAGATCGTAGTCCTCAGTGCTATTGCTTTTCTGATGTCCCAGAACTTATTAATGGTAACAACTCAAGTATGAGTCATGCCACTAATACTATAGCT